>NC_047670.1:2808045-3458045 GCF_011762505.2 Arvicanthis niloticus
TCTACTTTTTCTAGAGTTTTCAGATGTGCTGTTAAACTGTTAGTAATGCTCTCTTCAATTTCTTTATGGAGACACTCAGAGTTATGAGTTTTCCTCTTAGCACTGTTTTCATTTTGTCACATAAGTTTAGGTATATTGTGCCTCCATTTTCATTAAATTCTAAAAGTCTTTAATTTCTTTATTTCTTCCATGACCAAGTTATTGTTAAGTAGAGATTTGTTCAGTTTCTATGTATATGCAGGCTTTCTGTTGTTAGTTTTTGTTGTTGTTGTTGTTACTGAAGACCAGCCTTAGGTCATGGTGATCTGATAAAGTGCACAGGATTATTTCTATCTTCTTGTATCTGTTGAGTGTTGATTTGTGACCAATTATATGGCCAATTTTGGAGAAGGTACCATGAAGTGCTGAGAAGGTATATTCTTTTGTTTTAACATGAAATGTTCTATAGATATCTGTTAAATCCATTTGGTTCATAACCTCTATTAGTTTCACTGTGTCTCTATTTAGTTTTTGTTTTAATGACCTGCCCATTAGTGAGAGTGGGGTGTTGAAGTCTTGTACTATTATTGTGTGTGGGTTCAATGTGTGTTTTGAACTTCAGCATAGTTTCTTTTAAGAAAGTGGGTGCGTTCTCATTTGGGTAATCAATGTTCAGAATTCAGACTTTGGATGAATTCCCTTTGGGATTTTCCCTTTGATGAATATGAAGTGTCTTTCTTCATCTCAGTTGATAACTTTTGACTGAAAATCTATGTTATTGGATATTAGGATGGCAACTCCAGCTTGTTTCTTGGGACCATTTGCTTGGAAGACCTTTTTCCAGCCTTTTACTTTAAGATAACGTCTGTCTTTGATATTGAGGTGTGTTTCTTGCATGTAGCTAAATGCTGGATCCTGTTTGTGTATACAGTCTTTTAGCTTATGTCTTTTTATAGGTGAGTTGAGTCCATTAATATCAAAAGATATTAAAGACAGATATTGTTAGTTACTGTTATATTTTTATAGGTAGCATTATGTGCATATGATTCTCTCCTTTGTTTTGAGATAATTAATAACTTGTCTTTTCTTTGGTGTCAGTATCCTACTTGTGTTGGAATTTTCCCTTTAGACTCCTCTGTAGGGCTGGATTAATAGATACTGTTTAAATTTGATTTTTGTCCTGGAATATTTTGTTTTCTCCATCTATGTTGATTTAGAGTTTTGCTGGGTATAGTAGCCTTGCTGGCATTTGTGTTCTCTTAGAGTCTGCATGACCAGGATCTCCTGGCTTTCATAGTCTCTGGTGAGAAGTCTGGTGTAATTCTGATAGGTCTGCCTTTGTATATTACTTGGACATTTTCCCTTGAAGCTCTTAATATTCTTTCTTTGCTCTGTGCATTTAGTGTTTTGATTATTATGTGATGAGATGGTTTTCTTTTCTAGTCCCATTTATCTGGTATTCTATAGGCCTCTTGTACATTTATGGCCATCTCTTTCTTCAGGTTGGGGAAGTTTTCTTCTGTGATTTTTGTTGAAGATGTTTTCAGGTCCTTTGAGCTGGGAATCTTTGTTCTCCTCTGTTCCAATTATTCTTAGATTTGGTCTTTTCATTGTGTCCTGAATTTCCTGGATGTTTTGGGTTAGGAGTTTTTTATGTTTAAAAAATTTTTTTTTAATCTCTGCTATGGTATCTTCTACATCTGAGATTCTCTTTTCTGTCTCTTGCATTCTGTTGGTGATGTTTACAACTGTAATTCCTGATCTCTTTCCTATGTTTTCCATTCAGGTTTGCCTCCATTTATGTTTTATTTCTTGTTTCTACTTCCACTTTTAGGTCTTAAACTGCTTTATTCAATTCCTCACTTGTTTAATTGTATTTTTCTGTGTTTCTTTAAGGGATTTGTTTCTTCTTTTAGGGCTTCTACCTGCTTTCCTGTGTTTTCCTAAATTTTTTTTCAGGGAGTTATTTATATCCTCCTTAAAGAACTCTATTATCTTCATAAGATCAGATTTTTAGGTCAGCTTCCTGATTTTCAGGTGTGTTGGTATATTTAGGGTGAGAGAACTGGGATCTGATGATACCCAAGTGTATTGGCTTCTGTTGCTGATGGTCTTGCACTTTCCTCTCACCATCTGGTTATCCCTGGTGTTTGCTGGTCTGGGTGTCTGTCTGGAGCCTGCCTCTTTTCTCCCTGGGTTGCTTCAGATCTCCTGGTAGACCTGTGCCCTATCTGTAGCATACATTTTATGTGGCCTTCTGACTATGAGGTGTTCAAAAAGGCAGAGAAGTTGCTGATCTGTTGCTTTGGCTTCAGCAGATCTCCTGGGAGGCCTTCAGATTGTTGGCTCTTCAGAGAAGCAGTCAACCTGTTGTCTTGTGTGAAGCTGTTCCCAGGAAGGATTAAAATTCTGGTTTCTGTTTCCCTGTGTGCAGCAGAACTCCATGGAGGCTTTCAATCTGTTTGGTCAGTTGCCCTATATGCTCAGGAGCCCCCTGAAGGTTTTCAGTGTGTGGTGTTGGTTGCCTAGTTGCCTTTTGTGCAGAGGAACTCCTGGGATGCCTTCAGGCTGTGGTGTCTTTAGGAGAGCAGACATGTTGGTGATCAGTTGCTCAGTTGCCCTGTGTGTAGCAGATCTCCTGGGATACCTCAGCTGTGGTGTCTTCAGGGGAGCAGGGTACTTAGCAGTCCTAATTTAATTTTTTTCTTTCATTGGATATTTTCTTTATTTACATTTCAAATGTTATCCCCTTTCCCAGTTTTCTCCCCAGAAACTCCTATGCCATCTCCCTGCATCTATGGTGGTGTTTCACCACCCACCGAACCACTTCCCCCATACTCGTGCTGGCATTCCCCTACACTGGGACACTGAGCATTCACAGGGCCAAGGGCATCTTCTCCCATGCTCAACAAGGCCATCCTCTGTTACATATATAGCTGGAGCAATGGGTCCCTCAATGTGTACTCCGGTTGGTCGTTTAGTTCTTGGGAGCTCAGGGAGGGTCAGGTTGGTTGATACTTTTGTTCTTTTTATGGGGTTGCACACTCCTTCAGCTCCTGCAGTCCTTTATCTAACTCTTCCATTGGGGACCCTGTGCTCAGTCCACTGGTTGGCTGTGAACATCTGCCTCTGTATTTGTCAGTCTCTGGCAGAGCCTCTCAGCAGACCTATATGAAGTTCTTGTCAGCATGTACTTTTTGGCATTAGCAGTAGTGTCTGCATTTGGTGACTGTATATGGAATGGATTCTCAGGTGGGGCAGTCTCTGGATAGCCTTTCTTTCAGTCTCTGATCAACATTTTGTCTTCATATTTCCTCCCTTCAGTATTTTGTTTCCCCTTCAAAGAAAGACAGAAGCATCCACATTTTCGTCTTCATTCTTTTTGAGCTTCATGTAGTCTTGAATTGTATCTTGGGAATTCTGAGGTTTTGGGCTCTTATCCACTTATCAGTGGGTGTATATGTGTTCTTTGATGATTGGATTACCTCACTCAAAATGATATTTTCTAGTTCCATCCATCTGCCTAAGAATTTTACAAAGTAATTGTTTTTAATAGCTGAGTAGTACTCCATTGTGTAAATGTATCACGTTTTCTGTACCCATTTCTCTGTTGAGGGACACCTGAGTTGTATCCAGCTACTGGATATTTTATGTAAGGTTGCTATGAACATACAGGAGCATTGTCCTTGTTATATGTTGAAGAATCTTTTGGATATATGCCCAGGAGTGTGATAGTTGGGTCCTCGGATAATACTATGTCCAATTTCCTCAGAAACGGACAGACTGATTTTCAGAGTGGTTGTACCAGCTTGCAATCTAAGCAACCATGGAGGAGTGTTCCTTGTCCACACCCTCACCAAGATTTGCTGTCACCTAAATTTTGATCTTAGCCATTCTGACTGGTGTGAGGTGGAATCTCAGGGTTGTTTTGATTTGCATTTTCCTGATGACTAAGGAGTTTGAACATTTCTTTAGATGCTTCTTGGCCATTCCATATTCCTCAGTTGAGAGGAATATGCTTTGCTTTCTCTTTGTTTAGCTATGTAACCCATGTTTTTAAAAGGGTTATTTGGTTCTGTGGGTCTTAACTTCTTGAGTTTTATGTATATATTGGATATTAGCCCTCTATTGGTTGTAGGGTTGCTAAAGATCTTTCCCAATATGTTGGTTGCCCCTTTGTCCTATTGACAGTGTCCTTTGCCTTACAGAAGCTTTGCAAGTTTTTGATGTCCCATTTGTTGATTCTTGATCTTAAGAGTATAAGCCATTGGTGTTTAATTCAGAAAAATTTCCCCTGTGCCCATGTGTTTGAGGCTGTTCCCCACATTCTCTTTTATTAATTTCAGTGTATCTCACTTTATTTGGAGGTCTTTTATCCACTTGGCCTTGAGTTTTTTTTTTTTTTTTCACAAGAGGTACAAATTTATAATAAGCCTTAATGGCACTAGAGCTTGGAAGATATCACCTCTCTAAACTATTTTGTCTACTTTCCTGTCACTTACACCAAGGTATTACTTGTCATGTTCTGTTTGGGCCACCTCACTATCCCTTACCCCATGACATGTTTTCCTCTCCTCTCTTCTCCTCTCCTCTCCTCTCCTCTCCTCTCCTCTCCTCTCCTCTCCTCTCCTCTCCTCCCCTCCCCTCCCCTTCCCTCCTCTTCTCTTCTCTCCTCTCCAATAGCTCCTAGTATCTTCAAGCCCTGCAACTGAAGCCCTGCCTTTTTTATCCATCTACATGCTGTCAGTTCCTTTTTTAATCAATAATTTTAAATTGAGGAGCAAAGTTAC
The DNA here is from genome assembly GCF_011762505.2 of Arvicanthis niloticus. Lineage (NCBI taxonomy): Eukaryota > Metazoa > Chordata > Mammalia > Rodentia > Muridae > Arvicanthis > Arvicanthis niloticus. Next base: position 2,812,815 of record NC_047670.1, read on the forward strand.
ATAACATCACTTGGTGTATATGAGGATTTTCTTGTCCCTGAGGTTCCTGCTGAGATCTTGTGGCCCAGTGTTTAGTATTACCATACACAGCAACAAACCAAACAGTAAACATAAGTGTCACACATGCAATATGCCAATACTGCTTGTCTTACCAAACTGAAATTACCTATTTATTCTTCCTGTTATATCATTTTAAACCCTGAGGTTTTTGAAACATGTGTGAGATCCTGTGGGCTGTGTTCTTTTTTATTTTTCCCCTTTATTAAATATAGATTCTTTTTTAAATAAAATAATCTGAATATAGTTTTTCTTCTTTCTACTCTTTCTAATTCTTCTTCACCTGTGTCTCATTAGAAAAGTATAGGCTTCTAAGAGATGACAATAATACATAAAAAATAAAATATAATGAGATAAAAAGCAATCATATTAAAATTGGACAAGACAAACCAAAAGAAAAATGAGTCCCAAGAAAAGTCAAAAGAATCAAACACTCACTTGCTTACACATTTAGGAGTCCTATAAAAGTACAAAATTTAAAACTATAGTATATATACTGAAGATATGGTGTAGACCTATGCACGCTTTTGCATTCTGCTTCAGTTCTTGTGAGTCCATGTGAGCCTTACTCAGTTGTTTTAGTAGGCCTTGTTCTCCTTGTGTGCTCCATTGCCTGTTTTCTCCACACCTTGTGTTCCTCTTCTCTGAGCTCCAAGTTCTCTCTGTCTGTGTAATGTCTGGCTCTGGATCTCTGTATTTTTTTTTCACCTGTTGCAGTAGGAAGCCTCTCTGATGATTGCAGAATAAGGCAATCTATAATCTTTTCAGAATATCATTAGGAGTCTATGAGCTTTTTTGAATATCATTAGGAGTCATTATTGTTACTTAAAAAAAGATTGTGGAATTTGGTCTTCTTCCCCATGTCTCTGGACTATCTAGACTCTGGATCTTGGTCACCCAAGCACTGTCACATAGAGGTTCCATCTCCTGAAGTAAGTCTTAAGTCAATTCAGACATTGTTTTGTTACTACCATGTGGTTTGTGCTGCCATTACCCTAGCAGATTTTTGCAGGCAGGACAGAATATACATCAAAGATTTTGTGGTTGGTTTGGTCTTTGCTTTTTTCTTTGGGTTAGATGCCAAATACCTTTCCATGTCATAGACATTTTAACTAGGTTTATGATTTCTGTGTTTAATGATTTCTGTGGATATTGTTTTAATTAGTGAGGACTTGCTTTTCGGTGAGCAACCTACTGTCTTGGCTAAAGCCTGGGTTATTTATAGATTTCCATGGAAATTCTTTGGCCAGCAACTCAATGAAATGAAACCTAATCCAGACACTTGAAACTTCATTTCTGAAAAGAGATAGCCAATAGTGTTTCTGTCATTCTCAGTATTCAGATACTTCATTAGGATCACCTCTCTATGTTATAGAGATTTTCACTGCACAGTGTTTCTATACCACCATTTAAATGTTCTTCAAATGCTCTTAATTATAGCTCTGTGTCTTCAATCCCATCTCCTCTTCACTGTTCCTCCTGATAACTCCCATTCCTGTGCTCCCTTCCACTGCCTCCATTATATGCCCCCAAAATCTATTTTCTCCTTCCCTGGAGATCAATGTGTCTTCACTAGTCCTTTCTTTAATGTCTAACCTCTCTGGGTCTATGGACTGAAGTTTGGTTAAATAATACTGACATAAATGCTGTATTTATCATTCTGAGTTTAAGTTACCTCACTCAGGATGACTTTTTTCTATTTCTACCCATTTGCCTTAAAATTTCATAATGTCATTTCTTTTTATGAGATGAATCTACTCCATTGTATAATTGTACCATATTTTCTTTATCCATTCTGTTGTTGAGAGAAATATAAGTTAGTTCCAATCTCTGGCTATTATGGATAAAGCACCAAAAGAACATGATTAAACAAGTGTCCTTGTGGTAAGATGAAGTGTCCTTTGGTGTGTATGTCCAAAAGTGGTAGATCTGGGTTTTGACATAGATTGATTCCCATTTTCAGAGAAAATGTAATACTGGTTTCAATAGGGTTTGTACAAGTTTGCACTCCTGCTAGCCATGGAGGAGGAGTGTTTCTGTTTGTGCACTCCATCTCCACCATGATTTGTCACTTTTATTATTAATTTTAGGGATTCAGAAAGTAGTAAGAAGAAATCTCAAAGTAAATGTCAATATATGTGAAATCTCAATGCAAATCAAAACTAGGTTTGTGTTTCTTTTATGGTTATGGAGGTTGAATATTTCTCAGCCATTTTGGGTTTTAGCTGTTGAAAATTTCCTATTTAAATTGGGTGATTTGATTTTTGGTAGAAAGTTTCTTGATTTCTTTTTATATTTTGGATATCAGTCTTCTATCAGATGTTTAGTTGGTAAAATTCTTTTGTCACTATGTAGACTGCTGCTTTGCCTGAAAGAGTTTACTTTGTCTTCCACAAGTATTTTAATGTCTTGAGGTTTAATTTAATTATTGATGTTAGTACCTGTGCTATTGGTAATTTTTTTCAGAAAGTCTCCTATACCAATGCATCCAAGACTATTCCTCATTTTCTCTTGTATCACGTTCAGTTTATCTGAATTTATGTTGATATCTTTGATACATTTGGAGTTGAATTTTGCTCAGCATGATAGGTATGGATCTATTTGCATTCTTCTACCTGCAGTCAACCAGTTTGATAAGCATCATTTGTTGAAGATTCTGTCTTGTACTTAGTGTGCATTTCTGATTTCTTTATCAAGAATCAGGTGGACATAGGTACGTGGATATATGTCTGGGTCTCTCTCTCTCTCTGTCCTTCCCACTCTCTGTCTCCCTCTCCATGTGTTCCTGGCCAGCTTCTTTCCTTTGACCTCTAGCTACAGTCTCTAACTCATTGGCAAGATGGCAAAGACCCCTAGCCTTCACTCTCTGCCTATCACTCAGCTCCACAGAGAGGGCTCCTTCACAGCTAACAGCTGCCTTTCAGATGGCAGGACCTGACCTGATCCTTGTTCTAGGACCCCTTCCTTTGGCTGAGATATTCCTTTTGAGACAGTTTCTTTCTCTCAGCTGAGAACATTAGGCCAATCCTGGAGAAACTGCTCTCAGAAGCGCAGGCTCCAACCCAGCTTCTACATGTCTCACCACATGGGTAAAGTTTTTTCCACAGCCTTTCACTCCTTCTGGCTCTGACTTTCCTATCAAGCTTCTATGCGTCTTCCTTTAATCTTTTCTTCAAGGTTGGCCTTTCTTCTCCTTCTCTACATTTAGGATTTACCAGCTAAGAAAAAACAGATAGGGAATACAGAGGGCCTCTCTGCTAGAGCACCCAGCCACCATGTGGCAGAGTAGGCCCTCCCCCACTGCATTTAAATCTGCCAAAGACAATAGAGAATCACACTTGAGACCCTTAACCCAAGTTTTTAATGCTTGTTCTCTCTAACAGGAATAAACTGAAATGATGTTTGTGCTTTTCAACCCAAGATTTTCTTGCTTCTTTATTTAAATGATTCTTTTTCCGTCTAGCATTCATGATATATGTCCACACTTTTTCAACTTGTTTGAGATTTCTTTAATGATCAAAAGTCATCTAATTTACTTCCACAGGTCAAATTGTAAGGCTCAGAAGCCCCCAAAGGGGACCCCACTCTAGTCACAGGATGGCACGCACCCAAAGGACACACAAAAGACCAACTTGCTGCAAGAACACAAGGTAGTTTAATGGCGGAACGTTCCGGGCCGACACGTGTCTCAATGTAGGAGACAGGGGCATCTACCTCGTGGCTCCGGGGTTTAGGGTTAATATAAGCTCGGGGTGGGGAAAAGGGGAAACTTTTGCCCGGGTGCACACGATTGGTTGTTTTCCAAATTTTGAACATCTGGCCAAACTGGTTGGGGGGGGGGGGCAGCAGTTCCTGCAGGTGGATGTTTATCTCTTATCTTCATTCCTGGGATGACTCAGTAGCCCATTGTCCTGTAACTCTGCATTCTTTGTTTACGGATTAACTGGCCTCTGGTTGGCAAACCAGAAGGGCGACTTTAGCTACTCAGGCTAGAGAGAAAGAATCTATAAGGCCCTTTTATATATGTTTTTCATGGGACCCATAAAATTTTCTTTTATTTTCCCTCTCCCTCTCCTGAATAATTTTAACCTTAAAATATCTAGCCTAGGCTCTAAAAATCATTTTCTATCTTATCAGGATCTTCATGTGGTTGGCACTGTAGTCTCAACACCATTAATTGGACAGCATCAACTCTATTTTTGACAATGGTCATAACTCTATTTATCACACATGGGCCGAAAATCAAAATTAAGCAAATTATCATCACCAGTCCAGCTAAGGCAGAAAATAAGGTAGTCATCCAGGGAGATCGTGAGAACCAGGACTCGAACCAGCCCTGTTGGGCATCTCGATCTTTTTGTCTCTTATCTAGTCTTTCCCTAAGCCTCTGCATCGAGTCTCTGACTACTCCAGTATGGTCAGCATAAAAGCAACACTCTTTTTTAAGGGCTGCACACAGTCTACTATCTTTTAAAAACAACAAATCGAGCCCTCGTCTGTTTTGGAGCACTACTTCTGATAGAGATGTCAAAGATTTTTCTAAGTTGGAAACAGATTTTTCTAGTATTTTTAGGTCTTCATCAATAGCAGTACCGAGAGCATTAAGGCCTTGCTGGCCAGTGGCCAGTGCGGCAGCTCCTGTTCCTATGCCAGCAGTAATGCCTGCACCCAGTAAGATGGCTAAAGTGAGGGAAACTGGCTCTCTCTTGTATATTTTTGGCCTAATATCAAATTTATTTTTGAAATTACCCACAGCATGATAGTAAATTCTGGGTACCAGCTGCACAAGCACACAAAAGTCTGTAGTTGGTTCGAATACACTTGTAGACACACAAGGGGTGAGTCCTGTACTGCAAGCCCACCATCGGTTGGGCCCTGGTACCAAATAATAGGTGATAGATGTTTTAGGACAAGAGACTGTCTGATTACACAGATGTCTGTGGGAGGCAGGTGGGGTACCTAGGCAGAGTCCTGAACCTGACCCCGATTCTTCAGTTAGAGTTAGTTTTTTCTCAGTTCTCCAAGTGTAGGAGTGATGGGAAGTGGTGTTATTAAAGGCACCATTCATGGCGATTCCCTCATAGTATGGGGGTGTTGTTGCTAAACATAGCCAGCAAGATTCAGTAGAGTCTGGGCTTGTATTATTTAGAGCGTGGAAGGCTCCAACGACCAAATTAAATAGTCTCTGTCTTGTCGAAGGATCAGGTGGTGTGGTCAAGATTTTGGGGCCTTGTGAGGGGGTAAAGTCATAAGGACCAGCAGTCACTGGCGCAGGTTGGACTGGTGTTTGAGTAAGGGACTTTGGAGGGGGGCCCTGATCAAGAAGGACTTTGTTAGGTCCCAAAGGCATTGGAGAGGGGGTTTCTAGGGTCAACTTAATTTTAAAAATTAACCCAGGGTCTTTTCCAGCAGCATCTATATGCAATCCCCAGTTGTTTTCCTTAAGCCAACTCCAATGGTCTCGTTTACCTGCATTAGTGAATCTTATAACTATGGGGTTGCAGTAGCTATTTTTACAGGCTCCATTGGGACTATTTTCAAATCCGCACTCATTCTCAGGATATTTAGAACTATCTCTCTCTCTCCTTGGTTGGACTTATCATAGCTGCTGTTTCTCTTTACCGTAATCAAGTCCCATGTGGAAGTAGGGTTCCAGTAGGCCTCACCGGTAGTTTCACATCCCCATGTAGCGCAATAAAAATCAGAGGTCCCCCTACACTTGTGTCAGAGCTTCTGATTGTGGCCCTGACCAGGGCAAACATAAAATCCCGAGGACCGGAGATTAGCCCGGTAGAATTGCCCTGAGTACCCAAGTGTGCTCCCTATCCCGTTAGGAACACACTGTCTTTCAGTGGGTGGTTTAGATAGGTCTGTGTGGTCTGGAAGATCCAAGGTAAGCAATCTAGCTGCTAACTTACAGATATCAGGCGTAAGATCTGGCCACCAAGTCCATGGAGGATGTATAGCAGTAATTGACCACACAGCGTTTCCTTCTTCATTAATCACCTCCCAGGTTTGTCACATCGGGGCATGGGGGTTGCTGTCCTGACTCAGATTGCATTTACGACATAAACGCAACTTAAGAGGATTAGTCTTTTCTAAAATCTACTCATCTGGACTAGTTTCTGGAGGGGCCCTTTTGACATGTGAAGCATGAACCCAGGTGGGGATCTCTTCCACCTTAATGGCGGTTGGGGTTCTCAACAGTACCAGGTAGGGTCCTTTCCAGCATGGCTCGAGATTTCCTGTCCGGTGTCTCCATACCAGGACGGCGTCTCCAATCTCAAACTGATGGGGAACTGCAGGGTCTTCAGCGGTGTAAGTGTCTTTCAGCTGTTCCCAAATACCTCTTCTGATCGTCTCAAGGGCCTTTAAACGGGCTAAAAGGTGGGTGGAAGGTATAAAATTATTGTCATCAGGGCGTGTCACACTATCTAGGGTTTCAAACAGAGGCGGAGGGGAACCGAACAGTATCTCAAAATGCGTTAGTCCCAAAGGTCTGGGTGTGTTCCAGACACGGAACAGGGCTAGGGAGAGAAGGGCTGTCTAGTCACCCCCGCTGGTCTCAATCGATAATTTCATAAGGGTCTCTTTAATAGTTCTATTCATTCTCTCTACCTGCCCTGAGCTCTGGGGTCGGAAAGCACAATGTAACTTCCAATTTATCCCCAGTTGTCTGGCCAGTCCCTGACTTACCTGGGCGATGAAGGCAGGCCCATTGTCTGACCCAATTACCTTAGGTACTCTAAATCGGGGGAGGATGTCTTCCAGTATCTTCTTGGCCACTACGTTTGCTGTTTCTTTCTTGGTGGGAAATGCTTCAACACACCCTGAAAAAGTGTCTATGAAAACTAGAAGATATTTGTTGCCATATTGGGCAGGTTTGATTTCTGTGAAATCGACCTCCCAATAAGTTTCAGGTCAATCTCCCCATAGGCGCTTTCCCCCACTATGCCTGCTGGATTCGGCATTAGTGAAGATCCAGAAATGAACCTACATATTTGTGATCACTTGATCTTTGACAAAGGAGCTAAAACCGTCCACTGGAAAATGGACAGCATTTTCAGCAAATCTTGCTGGTTCAGCTGGAGGTCAGCATGTAGAAAGATGTAAATCAATCCATTCTTATCTCCTTGTACAAAGCTCAAGTCCAAGTGGATAAAGGACCTTCACTTAAAACCAGATACACTGAAACTAATAGAAGAGAAGTTGGGGAAGACCCTTGAATACCTAGGCACAGGGAACAAGTTCCCGAACAGAACACCAATGGCGTATGCTCTAAGATCAAGAATTGACAAATGGGACCTCATCAAATTGCAAAGCTTCTGTAAGGCAAAGGACAGTGTCAATAGGACAAAACGTAAACCAACAGATTGGGAGTAGATCTTTACTAATATTTCATCCAGTAGAGAGTTAATATCCAATACATACAAAGAACTCAAGAAGGTAGACTCCAGAGAACCAAATAACCCTATTAAAAATGGGGTACAGAGCTAAACAAAGAATTTTCATCTAATGAATATGGATGGACAAGAAGCACCTAAAAATGTTCAACATCTTTAGTCATCAGGGAAATGCAAATCAAATCAATTGTGAGATTTCACCTCACACTAGTTGAATGCTAAGATTAAAAACTCGGGTGGTGGTGAGGATGTGGAGAAAGAGGAAGACTCCTTCATTGTTGGTGGGATTTTAAGTTAATACAACCACTCTGGCAATCAGTCTGCTGGCTCCTCAGAAAACTGGACATAGTATTTATTATCTGAGTACCCAGCTATACCACTCTTGAGCATACAACTCAGAAGGTGCTTCAACATGTAATAAGGACACAAGCTCCAGTATGTTCATAGCAGCCTTATTTACAATAGCCAGAGCCTTGAAAGAACCCAAATGTCTTCTAACAGAGGAATGGATACAGAAAATCTAGTACATTTACAAAATGGAGTACTACTCATCTATTAAAATCAATGACTTCATGAAATTATTAGGCAAATGAATGGAACTAAATTCTTAGGCAAATGGATGGATCTTGAGTGAGAAAACCCAATCACAAAAGAATACACATGGTATGCACTCACTAATAAGTGGATATTAACACAAAGGCTCAGAAACTTTTCCCCTGTACTCTAGGTTCCATGATTCCAGAAAATTCTGTGTCAAAAACCAAGGAAGAAAGAAATTAAGCACCTCATTCCCACATAACATCTATTATATTAAAAAGCCAATATACACTATTAGTGATACTTACAGTATGTCAATGGCAACAATTAATTTAAGTACAATTGGCTTTAAGGTCCACTCAATAGGAAAAAACCATGCTTGACAGTTGAAACCTAGCCTGATTTCTGGGGCTAGTGATTTAATGGACAGCGACAAACAGGTGATAGTGAGCTCAGCCCCAAAGGCTACATCTAAATTATAGCTCCTACATCTGTAGCTTGAGTAAGAAGGAGAAAAGGGAGTGCAAATACTGTAGAAATTAGAATACAAGGAAATGTACTTTGAAACATTTTCTCTTATGAATTACTGAATAAATTTTAAGGTGAGATGTGCAAAATTGTCAGGGTCTACCTCTAGGTAAAGAACAATACGCAACTAATGACTATTTGGAGAAAGAGAATTACTCTCTAAGTAATAAGCCAACTTACTGGTTGTCTAATATATAATGTTTACCTTGTAACTTATATATGTGTACACACACACACACACACACACACACACACACACATTGTACAATAGAGACCAATTCAGCAGCTTAAATTTATATTTGTATTTGAACAGAAAAATAATAATTAAAGAACAAGAGGCTATCTACTTTGAGGGTTTGAGAAGAAATTTGAGAAGTTTGGGGAAGCATATCTGGGGAAGGAAATGGTAGGTAAAATTGAGGTGATTCTACTTCAATTAAAACATAAAATATAATTATATGTATATACATGTTTCTGTAGGTCATAAACCTAGAAACATATTCATGAAAGAAGTGGAGGCTTGCTGAGGAAGGGGAATGAAAAGGATAACAATACATATGATAAGAAAACAGAAGGACAACTATCAGGAAGAATGAGAAAGAGCCAAAGGGTGGCAGAGAGAGTGGAAGAAAGTTAGTGGGAAGAGAACCAATTGATGTCAGAGTACAATAACACTTCTGCTTCTGAGATTTATGGCAACTTGACACAAGCTAGTCAGTTTAGAAGAGCGAACCTAAACTGAGAAATCATCCCCATTCGGCCATTATCTTACCTGGATCATCGACTATAAACTGTAAGGTGAAATAAACTCATTCCTCATCAACTTGTACTTTTGTTCATGGTTGTTCTATCACAACACTATAAAATGCTAACTGAGATGGGTAAGTATGCCACAGTGAAATTTATCACTCTGTATGTTAAGCAGTTTTGTATCTTTGGTTATTGTCTCCTGGAAGTTTGATATTTTCTGAGAGGAAATGCAGGTTGAGTGGAATTGGGGAGGAGGAGAGATAGAGAAGAGATGAGTGGGGTGCAGAGAGGGGAAATTGTGATCAGGATAAGAGCATCTGTCCTCAATAAGAAAAGAAAAAGAAATAAAAATGTACACAATATGTAATGATTTCCTTTTTTAAATCGTAGATATTGCAGGCAGATTGGTCTGTAATTATTATCAAATTCTCTTGGTACTTTGACTTCAGCATGAGATTGCACCATAGAGAAAAATGTTGAATTTTCAGAAATGTTCATTATACCACTTTCTCTAGTATGCAAATATCAGAGACACTTGAAAAGCTCAGTAGTGAGAAATATCAGTTAAAATGTTTAGGTAAATGTTGCATCAAATAAAATTGAGAATAATATATAATCTCAATTGTCTTTTGAAAATTCTTAGCATGCCTGAGTTTTATACAAAAGACATGACTTAAGAAAGGTAAAGTCTATACAGTCATCTACATGTATGAATATACATAGGTGTTTTAATTATAAGAGCATTATAGAGAACACTGAATTTCACTATAAAACATGATGCAATCATATTAGCCTTTTTATTAAGAACTATGCTTATTTTATGAATGGATTTACCCGCTATTGACAATTCCTTCTGTGTAATGCCAGATAGTTTTAAAAATGGATTTACCTGCTAAGATGATGAGGAATGATGATCCTAGATATGAATAGTACACTTGGAGAATGGCATCTGCAATCTGTGAGACGTTAGGAAGTTCAGCATCCAAAGCATTCTCAAATCTGGACACATTCTCCTTTTTGCCAATCACTAACAGCACAATCCCAGTTAGAGAAATGAGGCAAACAATACTCAATTTCATAAAACTGCTGATGGTATTAAACCAAGCCACTGTTTTTTATCCCTCAAGCACTGAGAATTCCAAATGACCACAAAACAGCCGAAGCCAGACATTTTGTTGCTAGCTCTGGAGCTGGGCACCCAGAATAGAAACACTGGATTAGAGAACTATCTATTAGCAGGCACTGAGCACCAATGGCTAGAAAATGACTAAAAAGTTTAATCCACAGACTGAGAAAAGCAACAGAGGATCCAAGAGTTCTTCTGAGAAAATAATAAGATGCTCCACTCACAGGGTAGATGGCTGCCATCTCTGCAAGACAGAGAGATTTCATTATGGTCAGCATGCCACAGCCTGCCCAAATACTTAAAAATACAGGGATATTTAGTGAGGAGTATTTTAATACTTCTTTAGGAGTCACAAAAATCCCTGTCCCCAGAGTGGCTCTAAGTAAGAGCATGTTTACGTGGAAGAATCCTAGTGCCCTCAAGAGTTTCATGGTTATGCCTTTTTTGATCTTTCATGTACTGAAAAATGCAGTTCTTCTTTATGATGCTTCTCTGTCAATTTGTGAACAACTCTTTCAAACAGAATTTTGCCTTTGGAATTCATTTGTTCTTTACATAAGTTTTAAAAATCTGAACATAACTTGGGTTTGATAATAATTAACTTTTGAATTATTCTGCAGAATTGTGACTTCTTTCTAAACAGATTCATACAAACAGATTTCTTATTAATACTCTTTTAAAAATTACTTTTACTTTTTTTTACACTCCAGTTCTCCCTCCTGCAGCTCCTCATCTCATTCCCCCTGGCCCCTGTCTTCCAGAGGATATACTTGTTACCCTGAGACAGCCCTCTCCACTCCCAGGCAACACAAGTTTCTCAAGGGTTAGTTGCATTTCTCCCACTGAGGCCTGACCAGGCAGCCCTCTGATCTATATGTATCTGGGAGCCTTGTACCAGCTAGTGCATACTACCTGGTTGTACACACATGAGAGAGAGAGAGAGAGAGAGAGAGAGAGAGAGAGAGAGAGAGAGAGATAGAGAGAGAGAGAGAGAGAGAAAGAAATAGTCAACCCAGGTAAGTAAAGTATTTGAATGTGCTTTTATAAGGTGATGCAAAGGGTAGCAAGATGAGCTATTTGGAAAGGCCTGCTCTGTTCCTATTTTGTTTTTGTCTTTCTTGTCTCTGTCAGGAAAAGTGCATCTCATCTTGGCCTGCTGAAATTAATTCCTGGAATTCTTCAGTCAAGTGCATTTTTCTACAAGTTAAACATTATGACAGCTTACCTACTTTCGCTCAGTTGATATACATGACTGAAGAGTGAAAAACTCCCACCAATGTAATGTGAACTGGTCAGCAAATGTTCTGGCTTCTGCCAATCAAAACACAATTATTCAACAGTGAAACTCGTAGTTAGGATTGCTTTTCTTTAGAATGTAGAATGCAGTATTGAAGGGGTGATTTAATCTCAAAGAACAACTCTGAAGAAAAGAGTTACTGCAGTTATATCCTTATGCAACCCTGAAATATTTCTTTATGCATTTACATTAAAAAAGTGTCTTCAAGCTCTATTGTATTCTCTTTAGTTTGAATTCAAGTTGGAAAAGAGTTGAATTTCACTTTGCCATTCAACAATTTTTAGTAAGATGCTATTATTCTAATTTCAAGAAATTAATTCATTTTCTTATAATTATTAATGTACGTTACTCATACTCACCAATGCATTTCAAATGTGAGAGTTTGACACATGAGTGGATCATGCTTTTGTTAACAGAGAGGGTCTCTGTGGTATGTCTTTGAGCTGATTTCTGTGTTCTCTGTAGATTGAATAAAAGGAGAAATATATGGAGTACTAGGTGAATTTTTTTTTCTTGGAAGCTGAGAGTAAAAGCATAAAGAATCTCCACAGGATGGTATCAAGCTTGAATAATCATGCCACTTCAAAGCTTCATCTTTCCTAGTCTAACATTTTTATTCTTTATAAATGATATGGAGTACTTTTAGAAGGGGTTATCCTTTTAGGCTTGACAGATGATTTATTGGCTATGTATGGAGTAGGTTTATACAGTCCTTGAGATGGTCCAGAAAAATTCCAAAATGTGTTTTCTTTATTGTTAAGTCCTATGAATAACTTCTTAATGGCTAATAATTTTATGTATGTGGCATTATTTTCCCATCTTTTCTATCACTGAGAAACACAATCCTTGCCAGTCTTTTTGAAAAGGTGAAGCATGGGAGACATCATTTTAAGTAACTGCTACGAATTACATAGACATGTTGTCTCAATCTACAAGGGACCATACACTCTAAGCCTAGATGATCTAGATGAGACTCGAATCTTGTCCCAGGATTGATCTGAAATCTTGATATAATAATTAGAGTTTAATATCTAGATAAAAATTAACGAATTAATTTAGAATTTTGACTGACAAGATTGGAAGAATAGTACTAGGAAAAATATAGAGTGCCAAGGTAAGCAACCAAGACATCTGATGTCAAACTTTAGACCATGAGTCCTATGATTCAGATAGCTGCTGAATTTTGGGGCATGGCCTGTCAGATTTTGTCTAGCATTTCTGACTGATCATAATTGGTTAATAGAAAATATTATTTTTCTTCAAGGAAGAGGCACAATCTCATTTTTAGTAGTTAAGTGATATAATCCCCTACATTTTTAAAGGTCTTGACACCAGTATACTTTCCAGTTTATGGCTATTACAAATAAAGCTGCCGTAAACATAGTGGAGCACATTGATTGTGTTCTTATACTGTACTTTAGGCATCTGCATTTTGCTGGAGTTGTAGGCCAGATAATGGAGGTTAGGGTACCAGACTCTGTTGTTTCTGCCTCAAGCAGCAGATTGGTGGGGAAATGTTCCAAACTCTTAGATATTGGGGTCTCCACAGTCTTATATGTCATAGTAGGAGAATTGTGTGGTCTCATTAGGCTCCTCAGGACCAAAGAGAATGCTCAGAGGTTAACAATGGAGTTCAGAGGTCTGAGTGCAACTCAACTCTGCAGGCTGTGTTATAGGCAGACCCTATTGGGAAGGGATTGATGGAGCAGGGTTCCATGCTGTTGAGCCTTTGGGCTCAGATTATTTCCTCAGGGAAGCAGGATGCTCTTAGAGTCCACCAAGTCTCCTCCAGACTGAAAAGAGAGTCTAGAGCTAGACATTGGGGATCAGGGGACAGAATGCAAGTCAGCTCTACATATTTTAACCCAGGGAGACAGACGAGGCATAAGTTAAATTTTTCAAAAGGTGTACCAGTTATAATTTTATATCATGAGAATTTAATATACCAAATAAAATAGTGATACATCATTCTTATAAAAATACATAAAAACATAGAAAAAATTAAAAGTCATGATGATCTGATTAGTTGGTGTTGATATTTTCTAACTGCAAGTACAAGGGCGTTAGGATGTTCAAGTGAGTGGTACGAATATAGTTGAAATATTTGGATATAGGAATGTAGATAGATATGGAGAGTATGACAATGAATAAATGTTTTTAATAGAGTAGAAGAGGACAATCACTGAAACTTAACAAGTTTATGTCAAAAAGAAATTCCACATTATGATAAGATAGAGATAAATGATTATGGAAGTAGACTGGGAAGTTTAAGCTGAAGGCATTATTATAATTCTATTACAAGGAAATATGCCTTATAGCCATACTTATCTCCTTAACTACTTAAAAGTTTTGTTTTCTTTCTAATATTCATTTATGGAATGAATTCTAACATTTTTATTTATTTTAAAAATAATTTTAATATGTTTTGTCCTTTATTTTTGGATTTGTGAACCTTTGAGCTCACAGTATACACTGTTTTGTGCTCTACAAGAGATGCAAATTTCGTGTTTGAGAGAAAAATATGTGTGTATATATATATATTTTCTTTTTTAATTTATTTTTATTAGATATTATTTTTACATTTCAGATTTTATCCCCTTCCGCCCTTCCCCCCACTACCCACCTCCTATCTCAACCCCCCTCCTGCCCCACCTACCCCTCATCTCCCACCTCCCCACACTCAAATTCCCCACCACTAGGTGTTCATCCTTCATGGGACCAAGAATCTCTTCTCCCACCTATGCCTGCCAAGGCCATCCTCCCCTTCATGTACAGATGGGGTAATGGGTCCCTCTATATGCTCCCAGACTGGTGGTTTAGACCCTGGGGAGCTCTGGTTGGTGGTATTGTTGCTCTCCTCATGGGACAACAAACTCTTTCTGTTCCTTCAGTCTTCTCTCTAACTTCTCAATTGGGAAACCCTTGATCAGATCAGTGGTTAGCTGTGAGCATCAGCCTCTGAATGTGTCAGCCTCTGGCAGACCTCTAGGGAGACAGCTGCCATCCACATCAGTGTCTACCTTTGGTGACTGTACATGGGATAGATACCCAGGTGGAATGGTCTCCAGATGGCCCTTCCTTCAGTTTCTATCCCACACTTTGTCTCCATATTTGCTCCCTTGAGTATTTTTGTTACTCCTTCTAAGTAGGATCAAGGCATCCACACTTGGTCTTCCTTCTTCATGAGCTTCATGTGGTCTGTGAGTTGAGTCTTGGCTATAGCAAGCTTTTGGGCTAACACCCTCTTATCAGTGAGTAAATACCATGTGTGTTCTTTTGTGATTGGGTTACTGCACTCGGGATGATATTTTCTAGTTCCATCCATTTACCTAAGAATTTCTCAAATTCATTATTTTTAAAGCTGAGTAGTACTCCATTGTGTAGATGTACCACATTTTTTGTATCAATCCTCTGTTGAAGGACATCTGGGTTTTTTCCAGCTTCTGGCTATTGTAAATAAGGCTGCTATGAACATAGTGGCACATATGTTCTTGTTACATGTTGGAGCACCTTCTGTGTATATGCCCAGGAGTGGTATAGCTGGATCGTCAGGTAATTTCAGATTTTATCCCCTTCCCCCCTTCCCCCCACTACCCACCTCCTATCTCAACCCCCCCTCCTGCCCCACCTACCCCCCATCTCCCACCTCCCCACACTCAAATTCCCCACCACTAGGTGTTCATCCTTCATGGGACCAAGAATCTCTTCTCCCACCTATGCCTGCCAAGGCCATCCTCCCCTTCATGTACAGATGGGGTAATGGGTCCCTCTATATGCTCCCAGACTGGTGGTTTAGACCCTGGGGAGCTCTGGTTGGTGGTATTGTTGCTCTCCTATGCTATGTCCAATTTTCCACCAGACTGATTTCCAGAGTGGTTGTGCCAGCTTGCAAACCCACCAACAATGGAGGAGTGTTCCTCTTTCTCCACATGCTTGCCAGCATCTACTATCACCTGAGTTTTTTATCTTGGCCATTCTGACTGGTGTAAGGTGGAATCTCAGGGTTGTTTTGATTTGCATTTCCCTGATGACTAAGGATGTTGAACATTTCTTAAGGTGCTTCTCGGCCATTCATGTTTCCTCAGTTGAGAATTCTTTGTTTAGCTCTGTACCCCTTGAGTTCTTTGTATATCTTGGATATTAGCCTTCTTATTGGATGTAGAATTGCTAACGATCTTTTCCCAATCTGTTGGTTGCCATTTTGTCTTATTGACAGTGTCCTTTGCCTTACAGAAGCTTTGCAATTTGATGAGGTCCCATTTGTCAATTCTTGATCTTAGAGCATATGCCATTGGTATTCTGTTCAGGAACTTGTTCCCTGTGCCCAGGTATTCAAGGATCTTCCCCACCTTCTCTTCTGTTAGTTTCAGTGTATCTGGTTTTAAGTGAAGGTCCTTTATCCACTTGGACTTGAGCTTTGTACAAGGAGATAAGAATGGATTGATTTGCATCCTTCTACATGCTGACCTCCAGTTGAACCAGCACCATTTGCTGAAAATGCTGTCCTTTTTCCAGTTTTAGCTCCTTTGGACAGTTTTAGCTCCTTTGTCAAAGATCAAGTGATCATAGGTGTATGGGTTCATTTCTGGATCTTCAATTCTATTCCATTGATCTTCCTGCCAGTCTCTGTACCAATACCATGCAGTTTTTATCACTATTGCTCTGTAGTACATTTTCATGACAGGGAAGGTAATTCCCCCAGAAATTTTTTTATTGTTGAGAATAGTTCTCACTATTCTGGGTTTTTTGTTATTCCAAATGAATTTGTAAGTTGCTCTTTCTATCTCTGTGAAGATTGACTTTGAATTTTGATGGGTATTGCATTGAATCTGTAGGTTTCTTTTGGCAGGATAGCCATTTTTAGTAAGTTAATCCTGCCAATCTAGGAGCATTGGCGATCTTTCCATCTTCTGAGATCTTCTTCAATTTTTTTCTTCAGAGACTTGAAGTTCTTGTCATACAGATCTTTCACTTGCTTGGTTAGATTCACTCCAATATATTTTATTTTATTTGTGGCTATTGTGAAGGGTGTCATTTCCCTAATTTCTTTCTCAGCCTGTTTATCCTTTGAATAGAGGAAGGCTACTGATTTGTTTGAGTTGATTTTATATCCAGCCACTTTGCTGAAGTTGCTCATCAGGTTTAGGAGTTCTCTGGTAGAAATTTTAGGGTCACTTAAGTATACTATCATGTCATCTGCAAATAGTGAAATTTTGACTTCTTCCTTTCCTATTTGTATCCCTTTGACTTCCTTTTGTTGTCTAATTGCTCTCTCTAGGACTTCCAGTACTATATTGAATAGGTAGGGTGAGATTGGTTAGCCTTGTCTAGTCCCTGATCTTAGTGGAATTGCTTCCAGTTTATTTCCATTTTTTTGGATGTTGGCTACTGGCTTGCTATATATTGATTTTACTATGTTTAGGTATGGACCTTGAATTCCTGATCTTTCCAAGCCTTTTAACATGAAGGGATGTTGAATTTTGTCAAATGCTTTCTCAGCATCTAGTGAGATGATCATGTGGTTTTTTTCTTTGAGTTTATTTATGTAGTGGATTACATTGATGGATTTCTGAATATTGAACCATTCCTGCATTCTTGGGATAAAGCCTACTTGATCATGATGAATGATTGTTTTGACGTGTTGTTGGATTCGGTTTGTGAGAATTTTATTGAGTATTTTTGCATCAATATTCTTATTTATTTATTTATTTATTTATTATATATGAGTACACTGTAGCTGTCTTCAGACACACAAGAAGAGGGCATCAGATCTCATTACAGATGATTGTGAGCCACCATGTGGTTGCTGGGATTTGAACTCAGGACCTCTGCAAGTGCAGTCAGTGCTCTTAACCACTGAGCCATCTCTCCAGCCCCCTTGCATCAATATTTATAAGAAAGATTGATCTGTAGTTCCATTTTTTCACTGGATCTTTGATAGGTTTAGGTATGAGCGTAATTGTAGCTTCATAGAACGAATTGGGTATTGTTCCTTCTGTTTCTATTCTGTGGAATAGTTTGAAGAGAATTGGTATTAGGTCTCCCTGGAAGGTCTGATAGAATTCTGCAGTAAAACCATCTGGTCCTGGAATTTTTTTGGTGGGGGAGACGTTTAATGACTACTTCTGTTTCTTTAGGGGTTATGGGGCTATTTAGGTAGTTTATCTGCTCCTGTTTTAATTTTGGTACTTGGTATCTGTCTAGAAAATTCTCAGTTTCATCCAGATTTTCCAATTTTGTTGAGTATAGGCCTTTGTTGTGGGATCTGATGATTTTTTAAATTTCCTCAGTTTCTGTTGTTTTGTCTCACTTTCAATTCTGCTTTTATTAATTTGAGTACAGTCTCTATGCCCTTTGGTTGGTCTGGCTAAGGGTTTATCTACCTTTTCTCAAAGAACCAGCTCCTGGTTTGTTGATATTTTGTATAGTTCTTTCTGTTTCTTCTTGGTTGATTTCAGCCCTGAGTTTGATTATTTCCTGTCATCTACTCCTCTTTGGTATACTAGGTTCTTTTTGTTCTAACACTTTCATGTGTGCTGTCAAGTTATTAGTGTATGCTCTTTCCGGTTTCTTTTTGTAGGCACTTAGAGCTATGAGTTTTCCTCTTAGTACTGCTTTCATGGAGTCCTACAAGTTTTGATATGATGTGTTCTCATTTTCATTAAATTCTAAAAAGTCTTTAATTTCTTTCTTTATTCCTTCCTTGACCAAGTCATCATTGAGTAGAGCATTGTTCAGTTTCCATGTGAATGTGGGCTTTCTGTTGTTTTTGTCATTATTAAAGACAAGCCTTAGTCCATGGTTGTCTGATAGGGTACAAGGGATTATTTCAATCTTTTTGTATCTGTTGAGGCCTGTTTTGTGACTATTATATGGTCTATTTTGGAGAAGGTACCATGAGGTGCTGAGAAAAAGGTATATTCTTTTGTTTTAGGATGAAATGTTCTATAGATTTCAGTTAAGTCCAATTGGTTCATAACTTCTGTTAGTTTCATTGTGTCTCAGTTTAGTTTTTGTTTCCATGATCTGTCCATTGCAGAGATTGGGGTGTTGACATCTCCCACTATTATTGTGTGAGGTGTAATGTATGCTTTGAGCTTTAGTAAAGATTCTTTTATGTATGTGGGTGCCCTTGCATTTGGGGCATAGATGTTTGGAATTGAGAGTTAATCTTGGTACATGTTTGCTTTGATGAATATGAAGTGTCCTTCCTTATCTTTTTTGATTACTTTTGGTTGAAAATCAATTGTATTTGACATTAGAATTGCTACTCCAGCTTGTTTCTTGGGACCATTTGCTTGGAAGATTGTTTCCATTCTTTTACTCTGAGGTGGTGTCTGTCTTTTTCACAGATGTGCATTTCCTGTATGCAGCAAAATGCTGGGTCCTGTTTATGTATCCAGTCTGATAGTCTATGTCTTTTTATTAGAGAATTGAGTCCATTGATATTAAGAGATATTAAGGAAAAATGAATGTTGCTTCTTGCTATTTTTTGTTATTGGAGGTGGAGTTATATTTGTGTAGCTATCTTCTTTTGGGGTTATTGGAAGATTACTTTCTTGCTTTTTCTAGGTTGTAGTTTCCCTCCTTGTATTAAAGTTTTCTACCAATTATCCTTTGAAGTGCTGGATTTGTGGGAAGATATTGTGTAAATTTGGTTTTGTCATGGAATATCTTGGTTTCTCCATCAATATTGATTGAGAGTTTTGCTGGGTATAGTAGTCTGGGCTGACATTTGTGTTTTCTTAGGGTCTGGATGATATCAGTCCAGGATCTTCTGACTTTTATAGTCTCTGGTGAAAACTTTTGTGTAATTCTTATAAGTCTGTCTTTATATTTTACTTTACCTTTTCCCCTTACTGCTTTTAGTATTTTTTCTTTGTTTTGTACATTTGATGTTTTGATTATTATGTGAGGAGAGGTATTTCTCTTCTGGTCTAGGCTATTTGGAGTTCTGTAGGCTTCTTGTATATTTATGGACATCTCTTTCTGTAGGTTAGGAAAGTTTTCATCTATAATTTTGTTGAAGACATTTAGTGGTCCTTTAAGTTGGGAGTCTTCACCCTCATCTATACCTATTATCCCTAGGTTTGGCTTTCTCATTGTGTCCTGGATTTCCTGAAAGTTTTGGGTTAGTAGCTTTTTGTATTTTGCATTTTCTTTGACAGTTGTGTCAATGTTTTCCATGGTATCTTCTGCACATGAGATTCTTTCTTCTATCTCTTGTATTCTGTTGGTGATACTTGTGTCTATGACTCCTGATCTTTTTCCTAGGTTTTCTATCTCCAGGGTAGTCTTCCTTTATGATTTCTTTATTGTTTCTACTTCCATTTTTAGATCCTGGATGGTTTTGTTTAATTCCTTCACCTGTTTGGTTGTGTTTCCTTGCAATTCTTTAAGAGATTTTTGTGTTTCCTCTTTAAGGGCTTCTATCTGTCTACCTGTGTTCTCCTTAAATTCTTTGAGAGTGTTATTTATGTCTTTCTTAAAGTCCTCTATCATTGTCATGAGAAGTGATTTTAATTCTGAATCCTGCTTTTCCATTTTGATGGGGTGTTCATGGCTTGCTATGATAGGGGAAGTGGGTTCTGATGATGCCATGTAACTTTGGATTCTGTTGCTTATGTTCTTGTGCTTGCCTTTCACCATCTGGTTTACTCTAGTGTTGCCTGTACTTGCTGTCTCTGACTGGAGCCTGCCTTTCCAGTTATCTTGCTTGTGTCTGAACTCCTCAAGGTCCAGATGTCTCTGTGATCTTTTAATCCTTAGCTCCAGCTGCTCTGAGTACAGTGGTTCCTCTAGGATGTCTCAGGATATGTTTTCTGTAGCTCTGAGTTCAGTGGTCCCTCTAGGATATCTCATGATAAGATTTCCACACAGGAGCAGACCAGGGGTGTATCTGCTCCAGGCAGCATTCCCAGGCAAGGTGTGGAAGGGGAGTAGTATTCCACAGGAACTGGGTTTGGGTGTGTGCTGGGACCTGCTCGCTCCCTGCACCCAGTTATGGCTCTGGGGCAGGCATAGGACAGTGTTTGAGTGTTCTTACCTGCCACTCTGGGTTCAGTGTTCCCTCTCGGATATCTTGGGATTGGGTGTCCACATAGGAGCAGACCAGGCAGGTGAGAATATATATTTTTAAACTAAAAGATTTCATTGAAAATATTATAGTTTATGATGCAAAATGTTTATTAAGGTTTCTTAAAAAATCACTTTTTGGTCAATTTTACTCTGTGGAATATCCTTTGTTTTGTTTGGCAGGTGGTAAATCACTACAGTGCAACTACAATTAATGTGTTTTAAAATAATCATAGTATTGGAGAAGGTCAACTTGAACAGAATATAACACAAATCTACTGAAAAGAAAGATAATGAAATATATGCTCTGTTTTAGGAGACTGAGTCACTGGCATCAAAAGAAAAAATAAAGACAAAATTAAAGATCCAAATACAAACAACAGGTATAAATGAAGGTAAACAGAAAAATTATATCAATGGTAACTTGTTTTTCATTTTCTTAAAATACAAGCCATAGAACATTGCATATATTCCAGATTCAGGGATTTGGATATCCTCGTATATATGGGTACAGACTCAGAAATATTGTGTTACAACTGCATTTATTTGACAGTTGACCAGTTGTAAAACTGTAAAGTTGAATCCATGTATACACTTTGAATTTTCCTTGAATCCTTTCACTATTTATAGGTTTGCCCATTCATTCAGTAAAATCAATGCTATTGCAGGATAAGGACTTAGAACACTTTGAACTATATAATTTACACTGATCATGATTGAACTAATACAAATTAGTTCAAATATTTTTGATCTTTCAGACCTGGACTTAAATTTTAATTTAAAAAATTCAGAAATGCAGCTATGTCATAACCAAGCATCCATTCAGAATACAATTTTTAACAGTTGCCTATCAATTTATATCAGAGTATCATCATCAAATTACAGAAATAGAAAAAAAAACATTAGATTTGTAATGTTTTTTAAACATTTGTAAAAATTTTGTTTAAAATATGAGTATTACTCTTTTAATCATTTATTCTAGAAATATTCACTAAGTGATTCCAATATTCAGTTGCTTGTATTTAGGTTAGATAAAATAAGTTCCTATCTTGGAAGCTATTTTTCACTCTCTAGTTTTGTAATCTTGCACTACTTAATGAATATGCCACTTGATCTCAAAAACAATACTCATTGCATCTAACAATGACAGACACAAAGCATGGTTACTACTCACATCAGCTTCAAATAACAGTGAATCTGGAATGGGGCATCTTGATCACTTATAGGATGAGTAAAGCATAGAGTAAAGACCTCATAGAATTTCTGGCTTTCATTTCCCAAAGATAGAATAAGAACAAAATCCATCTAATTAAAAAAGCAAAAAAGGAAATAAAGGAAAATCTAGATCAAAAATAAAGTTTGTTCACAAAAATGCATGTCACCCACTATTCTCTGGATTCTGAAGGCAGCTACCACAAGTCACAAGGAAATAATTTGTTCTGGACAGGCACACACACACATGTTCTTGATACTGAGATCAGAAAGTAAAGTAAACTCACAATGAATTTATAATAAACAGTATTCATTACAATTCACATATAAATTAGGTTTTATATAAAAATATCTAGCTCTATTTTTATGTTAAGATAATTTATGTGAACCCCAGTTGTTTTGAACATAAATGTATGTATTTATGGCAGATGTGCTGTACCAATGAATGCTTTTAACTCATTCAAATTCTGCTAGGTTTTCAGTATGATCTTTTAAAGAAGAGCTTATTTTCTTGTTTGATTGCTTACATTTTTCATTTTACAACTGTGCACCAATCTTTGTGCCAAATATGTTTGATTTCTCATTATATTGTTACAAGAGTCTCTGCTTGGCTTGGTCACACATCTTCCCAGTGGAAAGGGAATATAATTCAGCGGTAAAGCATTTGCTTAGAGTTTGTGTATCACTACAATCAGTTTTTATATAAACAACAACTACAACAATCATCATCATCAGCAACCGCAACAACATGTGTAAAAGTTGTTTCACTTGTCCATGAAAATGACTTAATCTTTTTTTTTTTTTTTTTTTTTTTTTTTTTGGTTTTTCGAGACAGGGTTTCTCTGTGTAGAGATCCATAGCTTCAGTGAGATAGAAACAATAATTTTTTAAAAATATAAAATACCCTTCAGACAAAAAACAAAAACAGCAACAAACAAAAACCCTAAGGCCAGATAAATTCAGTACAAAAAACTACCACCATATCTTCATAAATAATTAATGCAATCACTCCTTCAATTACTTCACATAATAGAAACAAAAGTTTCAGAAGAAAGAACAAGCAGAAGAGGAAGTTTAACATATGTAAATCAATAAATGTAGTTTATAAACATTTAAAACAAAAGTTGCATGATCATCTCATTGAATGCATAAAGTTTTTTTTTTTAAATGAAATTCAACATCTATTTATGTTAAATTTTCTGGAGAAACAAAGGACACAAGAAACATAGAATCATAACTCAGCATAGAAAAGTGATTTAAAAGAAGCCCATAGAAAATATCAAGGTAAATGAAGAGAAACTAAAAGCATTTCCCTAATCAGGAAAGAGACAATTTTGCCCATTCTTTCCATACCTATCTAACTTACTAGCTGAAGTCTTATCTAGAGAAATAAGACAAGAAGTTATTAAAGGGATACAAATAGGAAATTAGGAAAACAAAGTATCTATTCACAGATGATAATGATTTTATGTATAAAAGACCCTAAAATATCCACCAGGAAATCTTGACACTTGATAAACAATTTCAGTAACATCCAAAATTACTGAAATTACTAAAAGAAAAATATCAACAGCCTTCCTACATGCAAATGACAGTTTGAGAAATAAATTAGAGAAACAGTACTTTTTATAATACCCTCAAAAAATAACTTGGGTAGCTCTAAGTAAGCATGTGTAAGACTTGCATTATAAAAGATTCAAGACATTGAAGAAAGAAACTGAGGAAGATATCAGAAGATGAAAATATCCCCAACACCCATATTAGAAAGATTAATAGAATAAAAAAAATCTTATGAAAATCAGTCACTAGATTGAATTCACTCACTATCAAAATTCCAACCTCATTCTTCACAGATCTTGAAAAGACAATTTGAGCTTCATATGCAAACAAAAACAAACTAGGACAGTTAAAACAATCTTGAGTAATAAAAGAACTGCTAGAGGTATCACCATCCCTGATTTCAGGTTGTTCTACAAAGCCATAGTAATAAAAATAACATGGTATTGACATAAAACTGATATGTTAAAGAACTGAATCAAATTGAAGACCCAGACATAATACCCCAGGACACCTGGTATTTTTGTCCAGGAAACCAGAAATAAATATGGGAAAACAGCATGTTCAACAAATGTCGCTGGTCAAATTGGATGACTGCATGTAGAGGGACACAAATAGATACATATTTATCACCCTGGATTAAACTCAACACAATAACGGCTTTCAAGATAAGACCAGATATTTTGAATCTAATAGAAGATAAAGAGGGTGATAATCATGACGTTACTGTTTGTGGTGGTTTGAATATGCTTGGCCCAAAGATTGGCACTATTAGAAAATGTGGCCTTGTTGGAGTAAGTGTGTCTTTGTTGGAGGAAGTGTGTCACTGTGCAGGGTGAGATTTGGACCATTCTCCTAGCCAGCTGAGGACATTCTTCTCTTTTTTGCCTTTGAAACAAGATGTAGAACTCTCTGGTACTCTTGTGCATGCTTCCTGAGATGTTGCCATGTTTCTGCCTTGATGATAATGGACTGAATCTCTGAACCTGTAAGCCAACCCCAATTCAATTTTGTCTCTTTTATGAGTTGCCTTGGTCATCATGACATTTTACAATAATGAAAACCTAAGACATTGACATGGAGTAAGATTTTCTTTACAGGACATCAACAACATGGAACCTTGTGAAACTGAATAGCTTCTGTATAGCAAAGAACACCATTTTTGGAAATGTGGCAGGCTACAGAATGGGAAGTATGTACTAGTTACAGATATGTTAGAGAGATAACATCTAAAATATATAAACAACTACAATAAAACCTAAACCAAAAACAAAACAAAGAATCAACTGGAAACAAAGAAAACAAATAAACCTATTAAAATATTGTAAGGAAATATGCAGAGACTTATCAATAAATGAAACACCAATGACTGGAAAATACACTATAATGTTAAAAATTATTGATGAATTTTTAAAATAAATCATAGATCACTCCGACAAGAACATGGGGGAAAGGTAACACTTATTTACTGCTGGTAGAAATACAAACACAGAGCCACTAGTGAAGTCTGTATGGCTCTTCCTCAGAAAGCCGAGAATAGAACTTTTTCCTTGTGATACAGTTATACTACTGTTGGACTTATACCAAAAGACTATATTTTCTCTTATATTTATGTTGTCTTTAGACAACAATCTTCATTACTGCTCTATTCATGATAGCCAAAAATTAGAAACAGCTTAGATATCCATCATCTAAGGAATAATAAATAATTAAAGTGTGGTACATTTACGCAACTTAGCTGTTAATCATTAAATTATAAAAATTTCAGTTATTTGGATAGAGCTATAATAAATTATGCTGAGTGATACAACCCAGATCGCCAAAGACAAATATTATATGCTTTCTCTTAATTGTGGTTGTTAGCTTGAAAGACTTTGGTCAGCATGGTATAACTTGTATAATGACAGAGGTTAGATGTAGAATAATGGACTAGGGAGGACTAAGGGGCGGGAACTCACAAGGGTTGGGGAACATACAGTATTGTTATGGAAGACAGATGAGACTAGAATAGGATGATCAAAAGAGTAGGGAGAGAAAAGAGAAGGAAAGAAAAAAATATAGCAAGTGAGACAGATCATACTAAGGGCCATTTGAGGGATCATTTTTAAGCCTACTATTGTAGAAGATCAAAATATACACATATATGAAAGAAATATAAATGAAATCACCAAATCTGTTAGGATATATCTTTAGCCATATGTTAAACCTCTTTTTACAGGAATGGGTTATATCTTGTTGAATCATTGGCCAGAGATATCCTATGGAAATGCCAAAGCAACCCAGACTGTTGCCATGTCAATTGATTGCCCTCTGCAAACTGATGATAAGGCACTGAAGGCAACACTTAACACATGTCATTGAAATAAACTATCAAGCTTGTGACTAATTAAAGTGTTTATGAAACCAGAATGAACTCTGCTCACTCCTAGAGGACAAATGTAATCATCAACTCAGCTATAAACCCTAAAATCCACAGTGGTGACCTGCCTGCATGATGTGTAGGTGCAGTGGTTCCAAGAACAATTTAGGAGTAGCCAATTGCTCTCTAATTGGCTATAAGTCTCAATCCATGACTTGTAATCCATGTCTGAAGTTGCTTTTGTGGCCACGAGCCTGTGACTATTAGGCCAGAGACCCATGAGAAAACCAAATGTTATTGCTAAGGTAAAAAAAAATTGTAGCAATAAAATGACTCATAAGGACAGTCTGCTGTACCCATAGATTAGTGTCTCAGTCAGTCGCCATTATCAAAATTTTCCCATGTAGCAGATGGGAACTAACACAGAGACCCATAACTGGGCAACATGTAGAGAGTAAGAGATTTTTGAGTACTCATCGCTCTCATCAGGAATCAGGGTGCCATGTAGAAGTTGAGGTACAAAGAAAAAGAGCCTGAAAGGCTGGATGACATCAAGGAAAAACTGTTTTTTATATAAAACAGGAAAGATACATTTGAAGCCACAGAGACTATGACAACATGCACAGGGACTTCAATGATCTAAACCAGATGGAGTCTCAATGATGAGAATGGAAAATGGACACAAACTTCCTCCATGAATCACAGAACTATTGGCAATTAACAACCACTTACAAAGTGGAATCCAGTGGAATCTCATAAAGTCTCTTAATCCCATTTAAGTGTAGGCCCTATGCCAAGCAATAGGTAGCCAATGGAAAACAAAGTCAATAAAATGGTATTTTAGAAAACTTCTTGTATCATATTTATTTGTCTGGATATTTTTTCTCTTATTGGCCTTTTGAGAGTATATTATTATTTTTGATTTTGTTTTTAAAAATAGGTTTTATTTTTAAATACAAATTTTAATGTGTGTTTCTTTGTTTTTTCTTTTAAAAAATCTAATTCTGTTGTTGGTTTATGACACATACAGAGAGAGAGAGAAAGAGAGAGAGAGAGAGAGAGAGAGAGAGAGAGAGAGAGAGAGAGAGAGAGAGAGAGAGAAGAGTTTGGAGTTTGGTGTGTGGAAAAAGAGGAGGATCTGAGAGGAGTTGGAAAAGAAAAAAGCATGATCAGAATATTGTATAAATACTTACTGAATACAAAAGAAACAATTGATCTATAACTGAAAGTAATCACTAGTGTGCCTTCTTTCTGATGCTTTGTACCAAAGTCAGCTGAGCCAGTGTGACTAATGGAAAATTGTCAATTGACAGACATTCCTTTAGAACAGTTAGTCATTTTTCATGCAGAGATTATACAGTAGCACATCATCATCATTTACTAAAAGAATATGATTTAAATTTATGAAGTCTCACCTTTCTCATGTGGAGATCTAGGCACTAAAACAACTTTCCATTGCATATAAAGAAATTCTTTTCCTTGGTCAGAACAAGCTTGTGTTTCAGAAAATCACAGAGGAAGTGGCATAAGACAGACAGAAAGCCAAAGAAGATTACTGGGCATGCATGAAAGCAGGAAAACACTATGAAGTAAATAATTATTATTTTATTACACTACCAACACAATAGGATCAAGAAAACTTGCCAAGGTTCAACCTCAGCTTGGAGAGGGGTTCTGAGAGATGGGGTGTCTGGGAACAGTGAAAAACAAAAGACTCAAATTCAAATCATGGGATATAAGCTGCTAGCCTATGTTCAACTCAAAAAAGCTATTTAGACTGCTCTCTGTGTTCTGCTGGAGATCGCTTTTCAGATCTCTCTCTCTCTCTCTCTCTCTCTCTCTCTCTCTCTCTCTCTCTCTCTCTCTCTCTCTCCACTTTCTTTCTGTTTCAGATAGCCCTTTCTTGCTATTCTAACAGTCTCTCTGGTTGAGACTGCTAGCTTTTTGCTCAAGATATCTCTCTCTGCTTGAGACAGCTCTCTCTGCTTGTTAAAAAAAGAAAAGCTCTCTGGATAACTCATGGGTTTTCTGACCACAGTCATAAAAATGGCTATAATTCTTGGATTTTCTAACCAAGTCACAAATCTTGTTAGAACAATTCTAAAATTAATTATTAGGTTTTCCATTCAATATCAGAAAGTTTGCATACTTTCTAAAAGAGATGTATTTACTCTCTAAGTAATTCTTGTGGTTTCAGAATAAGGTCAGAAAATTCTGTTTTTTAAAAAAAATCTAACAGAGCTACAAAAAGTTCGAAAAGATCTGTGCTCTTTCTCCATGGATTTTTTTTCTGAACAAAATCAGAAATCATATTAAAGGAACTCTTGAAGAACTTTGCTCCTTCTCCAGAGATCTCCAGACTGTTCTGCTCTCACTAGAGAACAATTTTAAAAAAGAACTATTGAGTTCTTCTAGCTCATCATATGCAGATCAGATTAAAGGTTTTTATTTACATATCAATTCAATTATTTATTCCAGGTTCCCACTTGATTCCCATGAATCAGCATTCTATGACTTTCGTTCCTTGACTCTTAGGAACAGCAGCAAGCATAAAATTTTCACATATTAAAATACTTAGGTGTAACTCTGTCCTGGAATTACAATTTTGACCATGCATGGACCTAAACTCAATCTGTTCCTGGCTGGCCTGGAAGTTAGGAATCTGCCTGCATTTGTGTCTGTCTGTCTTTATTTTATTATTTTTCCTTTTTCCTTCTTTATTGGATATTTTATTTACATTTCATATGGTATCCCCTTTCCCCATTCCTCCCACCCACCCAGAACCCCCCTCTCCCATCCTCTCTTGCCAGGGGCCAGCCCTGGATTGGTGGGGAAGTATTCTTCTTCTTCTTGGTTCTTCTTGAGGCAGCGGAAGGGAAAAAGTGTCTGTGAGGGTAAGACTTGGTCTAATGAGATATTTAGGGTTGCTGTATAGTAAAAGTTTACTTATCTATGCTAGAAAAGTTTACTTACTATGCTACTCTAGCTGACCTGCCTTCTGTGATCCTCTGAGGCCAGAAACTGCAGTTTCTGACACTTAGCACCTCATCCTAAAAGCAGCAAAGGATTAAGTAAATAGCCTTTGTTCTATCTCAGCAGGAACTGCTGGGCTCTAACTATCATATCACCCTGCTAGTAAGAAGTCGCAGGGAGAAAAGACACTTAGAGATGTGGTTATAGCATTTCTTTCTAAGTTGTTAAAAGTTTCCCATGAAAGCTATCTAAGGGGAAAAGCAGAAAGTTCCTATGTGGGGAAAAGGAAAACTTCTATTCTACCTGGGAAACGGGAAAAACTCTATTCTATATACTACTCTAAATGGGGAAAGGTAAAAAAATTCTATTCTATCTCTTCATTGTATCTCTCTATTCTGCCTCTCATCTCTTTGTCATCAGTACTTATACTTCTTTCAGAATACATGATCACGTTACAAAGTTCATCATAAGTTTACACAAAAATCAAATCATAAATTGAAATAGAAGTTTTCAACAGATAATGTTTACATGCATATCCATTAGGAGTAATTATCTGGCTAAACATCCATCACTTGTCACCACAGGTTCACTGAAGGTTTAAAACTATAACTAAGTTATTAGTGAAGTTTTATATAGATAAACCCAGGCAATATTATATCTTCTCTTCTAGCACCTATAATAAATCATTAGTTCCTTTTTAATGACCTTTGGTTAATTGTTTTACAAGTGCTTGGAATGTGCTTTGAGTAGGAGAAAGTCTTGTTACTATCTAAGAGCAATTAACTGATGACATTGGGGAGACTGGCAGAATTCTCATTGCAGTTTTGACTATGATAAGGGGACCTAACAGCAGTTCCACTATAAAAGAGCTTAATAATAATCATTGTTATAGTTTTAGTAATTCTCATGGGATCATCATTAAGACTTAAGAAGTCATCTATAAAACATCACCACAAAACAGTACATCTTTGTAGATCTGCAGATATCTGCATATGTTTACATATACATATGTTTACATATACATAAACATGTTTACATATGTTTAATAATAATAATAGAAAAGCATATTAATAGCAGGAATCTTTCCTAAAATAAATCCCTTACAGCCATGCTGAATAAGGGCTCACTTGTTGCAGATTATATAATAATCCAAGGCAAGCCATTTCAGGATCATCACCTGCTAATTATTAGCTTGTCCTTTATGGCTTCTGACACTCTCCTCCTGCTTCTGAGGATGTGCCTCCACCCACCTACTCCCACCTACCCACCCTTGAATTCCCCCACACTGGGGCATCCAGCATTCACTAAACCAAAGACCTCCTCTCCCAACTATGCCCAACAAGACCATCCTCCCCTACACATACAGCTGGAGCCATAGGTTTCTCCCTATGTGCTCCCACCTGGTGGTTTAGAGCCTGGGAGCTCTGGTTGGTTGGTATTGTAGTTCTCCCCATGGAGCCACAAACCCTTTCAACTCCTTTAGTCCTCTCTCTCACTCTTCCATTGGGAACCCCATGATCAGTTCAATGGTTAGTTGTGAGCATTCATCTCTGTATATGTCAAGCTCTGGCATACCTCTAAGCAGACAACTATATCAGGCTCCTGTCAGCATACACTTCCTTGCATCCACATCAGCGTCTATTTTTGGTGACTGCACATGGGATGGATACCCAGGTGGGACAGTCTCCAGACGACCCTTCTTTCAGTTTCTGTATCATGCTTTGTCTCCATATTTGTTCCCATGAGTATTTTGTTACTTCTTCTAAGAAGGACCAAAGCACCTACACTTTGGTCTTTTTTCTTCATGAGCTTCATGTGGTCTGTGAGTTGAGTCTTGGGTATTGCTGTTGAGCTAATTTTCAATTATCAGTGAGTGCATATCAGTGAGTGCATACCATGTGTATTCTTTTGTTTTGTGATAGGGTAACTCACTCAGGATGATATTTTCTATTTTTATTTATTTGCCTAAGAATTTCTCAAATTCCTTGTTTTAAATAGCTGAGTAAATGTTCCATTGTGTAAATGTACAAGATTTTCTGTATCCATTCCTCTGTTGAAGGACATCTGAGTTCTTTTCAGCTTCTGGCTATTATAGCTAAGGCTGTTATGAACGTAGTAGAGCATGTGTCCTTGTTATATGTTGGAGCCACTTCTGGGTGGTATATCTGGGTCCTCAGGTAATGCTATGTCCAATTTTCTGGGGAACTGCCAGACTGATTTCCAGAGTGGGTATACCAGCCTGCAATCTCACCAAGAATGGAGGAGTGTTCCTCTTTCTCCACTTCTTCTTCTTTTTCCCATGAAACTCGGGCAGAGTCACACTGGGAAAGCGGGATTCGAACCAGGAGAGAGAGAGCAACGGGCATCGGCTTGACCTCTGCAGGTGGCTACCTTAGCCGCTGCGCCACTGCTGGCTTGCTCTTTCTCCACATCTTCATCAGCATGTGCTATCACCCGAGTTTTTAATCTTAGCCATTCTGACTGGTGTAAGTTGCAATCTCAGGGTTGTTTTTATTTGCATTTCCCTGATGACTAAAGATGCTGAACATTATTTTAGGTTCTTCTTGGCCATTTGAGTTTCCTTAGTTGAGAATTCTTTTTTTTAAGCCAGGTACCCCATTTTTAATAGGGTTATTTGGCTGTCTGGAGTCTAATCTTTTTGAGTTCTTTGTATATATAGGATATTAGCCCTATATCTGCTGTAGGATTGGTAAAGATCTTTTCCTAATCAGTTGGTTGTTGCTTTTGTCCTATTGACAGTGTTCTTAACCTTACAAGAGCTTTGCAATTTTATGAGGTCCCAATTGTCAATTCTTGATCTTAGAGCATAAGTCATTGGAGTTCTCTTCAGGAACTTTTTCCCTGTGCCCAGTTATTCAAGGTTCTTCCCCACATTCTCTTCTATTAGTTTCAGTGTATCTGATTTTATGTGAAGGTTCTTTATGCACTTGGACTTGGGCTGTGTACAAGGGGATAAGAATGGATTAATTTGCATTCTTCTACATGATGTCCTCCATTTGTACCAAAACCATTTGTTTAAAATGCCATCCTTTTCCCACTGGACAGTTTTAGCTCCTTTGTCAAAAATCAAGTGACTATAGGTATGTGCATGCATTTCTGGGTCTTCAATTCTATTCCATTGATCTTCCTGCAGATCTCTGTACCAATACCATGCAGTTTTCATCATTATTGTTCTGTAGTGCAGCTTGAGGTCACAGATGGTGATTTTCCCAGAAGTTCATTTATTGTTGAGAATAGTTTTTGTTGTCCTGTTTTTTTTTTTTTTTTTTTTTTTTTTGTGATTCCAAATAAATTTGACGATTTTTCTAACTCTGTGAAGAATTGAGTTAGGACTTTAATGGGCATTGCATTGAATCTGTAGATTGCTTTCAGCAAGATGGCCATTTTTTACTATATTAATCCTGCCAATAAATGAGCATAGGAGATCTTTCCATCTTCTGAGGTCTTCTTCAATCTCTTTCTTCAGAGACTTGCAGTTCTTTTCATACAGATCCTTCACCTGCTTGATTAGATTTACACCACGGTATTTTATATTATTTGTTACTATTGTGAAGGGTGTCATTTTGCTAATTTCTTTCTCAGCTTGTTTATTTTTTCAGTAGAGGAAGGCTACTGATTTGTTTGAGTTGATTTTATATCCAGCTACTTTACTGAAGTTGTTTTTTTTTCTTAATCAGGTTTAGAATTTCTCTGGTGGAAATTTTGGGCTCACTTAAGTATTCTATCGTATCATCTGGAAATAGTGATATTTTGACTTCTTCCTTTGCAATTTGTAACCCTTTGACTTCTTTTGTTGTCTAATTGCTCTGGCTAGGACTTTCAGTACTATATTGAATAGGTAGGGAGAAAGTGGGCAGCCTTGTTTAGTCCCTGATTTTAGTGGGATTGCTTCAGGTTTCTCTCCATTTAGTTTGATGTTGGCTACTAGCTTGCTGTATATTGCTTTTACTATGTTTAGGCATGGGCATTGGAATTCATTGTTTTTAATAGCCAAGTAATACTTCATTTTGTAAATGTACCACATTTTCTGTATCCATTCCTCTGTTGAAGGACATCTGGGTACTTTCCAGCTTCTGGCTATTATAAATAAGGCTGCTGTGAACATAGTGGAGCATCTGTCCTTTTTATATGTTGGAGCATGTTCTGGGTATATGCCTAGAAGTGGTATAGCTAGGTCTTCAGGTAATGCTATGTCCAGCTTTCTGAGGAAGTACCAGACTGATTTCTAGAGTGGTTGCACTAGCTTTCAATCCCTCCAAGAATGGAGGAGTGTTCCTCTTTCTCCACATCCTTGCCAACATCTGATATCACCTGAATTTTTAATCTTAGCCATTCTGACTGGTGTGAGGTGGAATCTCAGGTGGTTTTTTTTTTTTTTTTTTTTTGGATTTCCCAGAATGTTGAACATTTCTTTAGGTGCTTCTGGGCTATTCGAGTTTCCTTAGTTGAGAATTCTTTGTTTAACTCTGTACTCCATTTTTTTCATAGGGTTATTTGGTTGTCTGGATTCCAATTTCTTGAGTTTTTGTATATATTGAATATATATTGGATATTAGCCCTCTATCATATGTAGGATTGGTAAACATCTTTTCCCAATATATTGCTTGCCATTTTCTCCTATTGACAGTATATTTTGCCTTATCTAAATCTTTATGTCCTTCTTAAAAGCTGGCTCTTCCTCTAGATCTGTGAAGCTTCACATAGAATTCACATTGCATCCTTAAATTTTTGCATAGTTGAGAAATTATGTATTTTGAACTCATGTTTTTAGAATTTCTTTCCACAGCCTTAAGGGCTGTTCTGAAAGTCCTAGTGTTTATGATTTTGCTAAAGCAATAGAGTGACCCTCAGCTCCTGGATTGGTGCTGTTTCTAATTATCATGGAGTCATTAAAGCTAACAGAGAGCACATTCCTCTTAGGAATGTGCAAATATGTACATTTTTATACAAACAAGCCTTACTCCACAGTAACCATCAACTCTTGTGTCACACACCTGTTAGCCATGCCCCAGGGACAGGAACCATGTCATTCCATCCCTACCAAGGCAAAAACTAAAAATGTAGCAGAGTAGGATATGTGGTCTTTGCTAGAAAACCACAATAATTAGTTGTCCTGTGCCAAATGATAAGCCATGAAAAAACATACATGTAATTAATATATTGACGTAACAGTCATATTTAGGATATGTATGTATATATAGGTTTTAGGACACTCTGGATTAAATTCTGAGTAATAGAAAATCAAAGGCTTCTGGAAATGTTAGAAGTCTAAGAAGAAAGGACATGTGGTATATGTACATGTGTATCCCTTCTTCCATGCATTTCTCTCTTGTCATATTCTTACTACTATCAGAGAACAGTGACTAGTGATCATTTTATAATATATTTTGTTTATTTAATTTCATTTATTCATGTTCATTTATTTAATAGGACACATAGAACCTAATTCAGGTTCTCCAAAGACTTATGCTTTAAAAAATATACAAATCAATTAAAAATAAAAAGAGAATGTTTGTGAAATATGAAAATATTGCTAAGTAGATAAAATCTGAATTGACATCAAAGATGTAGCTCAGAACTGTTCAGTCCACTTTTCCTGAAACAAAATGAAGACAAAAGCTACAACAGTAGTTCCTAAAATACTGGAATTAGAGAAAATACAGCTTTATGTCTTGGTCAGTGAAGTTCTATATTATTTGAAAGAGCCTATGTGATCTTGTCTTGCTTCCATATTGTACCCAGGAAGGTGGCAGTGTTTGCTGGGAGGTTTCTTTTCCGGAGTTACAGAGGAGGTTTCCACTTTGTAAGGATCCACTATGTTCCTAAGCAAGCTATACCTGATAGTAGTATTCCCACAGAACAGAGCTTTTTAGGAAGAGTGTAACCAGTCCACCATTCAGAAAAGTGGCAGAAAAGATAGATTAACACCCAGTACCCCAGAAGATGGTATATAATCTTCTAAGTAGTTTCATTTCAATGATGAGAAAAAATATAAAAAAATAAAGTACACACCCATGAAGTGTTTGTGTTTTGAATCTCTAGAGTAATTTTAGACAGGTACACAATAGGCACTCAATTATGTGCCTTTAATGAATAATAATTGATTGATTTCTGAGAGCTCACAACAGACATCAAAATAATCCAGATGAAGTACAATTAGTCCATAATGAAAGTTAGTAATCATAAACATAGTTCATAGCCTTAAAGAGATGTAATAGGATAGCCTTTGTGTAAGAGAACTGGGAAGAAAAAATAAAGCTTATATTCCAGTGTTCTTGAAAATGAAAATGTAACAAACTTAATAAAGAAGATGTAAATCTTTAGAGAAAAGTAAATTATTGAGCTAAATACTTATACTGCGATCATTAACAGGGTAGCTAAGAAGTATAGTATGAAGGGGAAATAGAAAACCACAAAGGCCAGTAAAACATGAAATCTATGAATAGACTTATGGAACAAAACAACAATGCTGGAGGTAAGTATTTAAATAATCAGTAGCACACAAAGACACATAGAGTATACAGAATGGTACAGAGCAAGTAGCAAGCTGAATTTTTCAAAGAGGTTTCAGGAAGTTTTTGTTTGAAAGTGTTGGAACATTGTCAAAAGACTGACCCATGGTGAACATTGGCTTGGTAAACTCTGGCTTTAAATAAAGAACTGGGGGGGGGGGGGGGGGGAGATGTCTCAGAAGTAAAGAACACTTTTTCTATTTTCAGAGGACCAGAGTTCAAGTCCTAGCATCCATGTCAGGCAGCCTGTAACTTCCAGCACGTACAGTTCCAGGGAACTTGATGATTCCAGCTTCCACTCATGTGCATATACCCACATTCATATACATAATTGAAAACTAATTCAAAGAACAGTGGAGATGATGGAGAGATGGTTCAGTCATCAAAGACATTGGCTGTTCTTCCTGAAGATCCACATATGGCTGTCTTCCTCAGCTCTCATATGGCTGTCGTTCCATTGTTAGCCATCATGAAAGCATAATGCTTCCCAGCTGCTTCACTGGGATTCCATGTCAGAACAGTCAAACAACTCATCTTCATGAAAACAATCAACAAATTCTGGTACAGATACAGGTAAAGATGAGACCACATATACTGTTGCTATGATTGTAAACTCATGTGACCATCAAAGGAATCACTGTAGCCCTTTCTAAAAATCTAGAATTACCGTAAGTTTCATTTTTATGACTCCTGGTTATATACCCAAATTATATAAACTGGCACACCACAGACACATTTGTACATACATGTTTATTATTACACTCTCAAAGCCTCAAGCATCAATTTAATTTGATATTCATCAAAGAATGAATGGGTAAAGAAAATGTGATAGATATACCATTTAGAAATTTATTCAGTTTTAAGGAACATTGAAATCATGACTATTTTAGAAAAGTGCATGGCATTGGGATCAATGTAAGTCATAGAATGCTGTAAGTGATGTAAGCCAGACCCAGATAGTCAAATATCATCTTTCTTATATGTAAATTTTCCTTAAAATGTATATTTATATACATTTTACAAATATATATATATATTTGTATATATATATATATTTGTATATATATATATATATATAAATATATATATATATTTGTATATATATATATATTTGTATATATATATATATATATATATATATATATATATATATGGGTGTGTGTGTGTGGGGGGTATGTATGTTCCAATGTGTGGAAGAAGTAAGAAAAATGAGTGAGCTATAGACTGTAATTCAAGGAAAGAAAGAGGGAATTACTTTGAAATAAGTTGAGAATTAGAAAGAAGAAAGGATGAGAGAGATGGGAGCACACTGGGAAAGATAATATTAAAAGAAATATGTATATGTCACAATGAAACCCAAAATATTGCTAAGAAAAATAAAACAGGAAATAATTGTGCAGTAAATAATTTTACATTTTAATATTATTTCATTTTATAAATTCATGGAGAGAATGTTATAATTTGATTATATTATAAATTTATTATATTTAATGATGTAGTCAGGGTAGTCAACATTGCTACCTGAA
This sequence comes from Arvicanthis niloticus, assembly GCF_011762505.2. Lineage (NCBI taxonomy): Eukaryota > Metazoa > Chordata > Mammalia > Rodentia > Muridae > Arvicanthis > Arvicanthis niloticus. Next base: position 2,849,748 of record NC_047670.1, read on the forward strand.
ATATTGTACTTGTTGCTTTTGTGTCAATTAGTGACTAATGGGTGTGGACCAACCAATGGTAGGTGGTGTCACTCCTGCTCTGATTGGTGGTCCTGAGTTCTATAAGAAAGCAGGCTGAGAAAGCCATGGGAAGCAAGCCAGTAAACAGCACCCCTCCATTGTTTGCTTTCAGTCATGTTTTATCACAACAATAGAAACCCCAAGACGATCTGAGGCCTGGACCTCAGCCTGATCTGCTGTTGTGTGGACCCTGGATTCTGCCTGAGACATTCTGGAGGCTCCATGCATTCCACAGCCAGTGTTAGGTAGGAAGACCCACATACTGCCCTGAGCCCATAGCTGGGTGCTGTGAGCGCTCAGATTCCAGCAGATACCCCCGCTCCCCACCCCTGTGGGGAGCACTCCCCTTCTGCCCCTCTCCCAGATCTGAGGCCTGGACCAGACCTCTGCCCAGTCTGCTATTGTGTGGGCCCCAGATTCTGCCTGAGACATACTGGAAGATCCACTCAACCCAGAGCCACAGAGGAACAACTGAACTCAGAGCGTCAGACAGCATATCCTGAGATATCCTAGAGGAGACACTGAACCCAGAACAGCAGACACCTAGCTGGACTGCTACCTTGAAGTCATCATATCCTGAGGCATCCTAGAGGTACCACTGTAATCAGTGCAGCTGGAAAAGATCACAGAGACATCTGGACCCCTAGGAGAGCAGACACAAGCAAGATAACTGGAAAGGCAGGCTTCAGTCAGAGACAGCAAGTACAGGCAACACTAGAGTTAACCAGATGGCAAAAGGCAAGTGCAAGAATGTAAGCAACAGAAACCAAAGTTACATGGCATCATCAGAACCCAGTTCTCCCATCAGAGCAAGCCCTGAACACCCCATCACACCAGAAAAGCAGGATTCAGAATTAAAAACACTTCTCATGATGATGATAAAGGACTTCAAGAAAGACATAAATAACACTCTCAAAGAACTTAACGAGAACACTGGTAGACAGATAGAAACCGTTAAAGAGGAAACACAAAAATCGCTTAAGGAATTGTACGAAAATGCAACCAAATGGGAGACGGAATTAAACAAAAACATGCAGGATCTAAAAACGGAAGTAGAAACAATAAAGAAATCACAAAGGGAGACCACCCTGGAGATAGAAAACCTAAAAAAACCGATCAGGAGTCATAGACCAAGTATCACCAACAGAATACAAGAGATGGAAGAGAGAATCTCATGTGCAGAAGATACCATGGAAAACATTGACACAACTGTCAAAGAAAATGCAAAATACAAAAAGCTACTAACCCAAAATATACAAGAAATCCAAGACACAATGAGAAGGCCAAACCTAAGGATAATAGGCATAGATGAGGAGGAAGACTCCCAACTTAAAGGACCAGTAAATATCCTCAACAAAATTATAGAGGAAAACTTCCCTAACCTAAAGAAAGAGATGTCTATAAATATACAAGAAGCCTACAGAACTTCAAATAGTTTAGACCAGAAAAGAAATACTTCCCACCACATAATAGTCAAAACATCAAATGTACAAAACAAAGAAAAAATACTAAAAGCAGTAAGGGAAAAAGGCAAAGTAACATATAAAGGCAGACCTATAAGAATTACACCAGACTTCTCACCAGAGACCATGAAAGCCAGAAGATCCTGGACCAGTATCATACAGACAGTAAGAGAACACAAATGCCAGCCCAGACTACTATACCCAGCAAAACTCTCAATCATTATTGATGGAGAAACCAAAATATTCCATGACAAATCTAAATTTACACAGTATCTCAACACAAATCCAGCACTTCAAAGGATAATTGGTGGAAAACTCCAACACAAGGAGGGAAACTACAACCTAGAAAAAGCAAGAAAGTAATCTTCCAAAAACCGTAAAAGAAGGTAGCTACACAAACATATCTCCACTGGCAACAACAAAAATAACAGGAAACAACACTCATTTTTCCTTAATATCTCTTAATATCAATGGACTCAATTCTCCAATAAAAAGACATAGACTAGCAGACTGGATACTTAAAACAGGACCCAACATTTTGCTGCATTCAGGAAACGCACCTCTCTGGAAAAGACAGACACTACCTCAGAGTAAAAGGTTGGAAAACAATCTTCCAAGCAAATGGTCCTAAGAAACAAGCTGGAGTAGCGATTCTAATATCAAATAAAATCATTTTTCAAACAGAAGTAATCAAAAAAGATAAAGAAGGACACTTCATATTCATCAAAGGAAAAATGTACCAAGAGGAACTCACAATTCTCAACATCTATGCCCCAAATGCAAAGGCACACACATACATAAAAGAAACTTTACTAAAGCTTAAAACATACATTGCACCCTACACAATAATTGTGGGAGATTTCAACACCCCACTCTCAGCTATGGACAGATCATGGAAACAGAAAGTAAACTGAGACACAATGAAACTAACAGAAGTTATGAACCAATTGGACTTAACTGACATCTATAGAACATTTCATCCTAAAACAAAAGAATATAACTTCTCAGCACCTCATGGTACCTTCTCCAAAATAGACCATATAATTGGTCACAAAACAGGCCTCAACAGATACAAAAAGATTGAAATAATCCCTAGTACCTTATCAGACCACCATGGACTAAGACTTGTCTTTGACATGGACAAAAACAACAAAAAGCCCACATACACTTGGAAACTGAACAATGCTCTACTCAATGATAACTTGGTCAAGGAAGAAATAAAGAAAGAAATTAAAGACTTTTTAGAATTAAATGAAAATGAGGACACATCATATCAAAACTTGTGAGACTCACTGAAAGCAGTACTGAGAGGAAAAATCATAGCTCTAAGTGCTCACAAAAAGAAATTGGAAAGAGCATACATTAACAACTTGACAGCAAACCTGAAAGCATTAGAACAAAAAGAAGCTAATATACCCAAGAGGAGTAGATGGCAGGAAATAATCAAACTCAGTGCTGAAATCAACCAAGTTGAAAAAAAAAAAGAACTGTATAAAATATCAACAAAACCAGGAGCTGGTTCTTTGAGAAAATCAAACCCTTAGCCAGACTAACCAAAGGGCACAGAGACAGTATTCAAATTAATAAAATGAGAACTGAAAAGGGAGATATAACAACAGAAACAGAGGAAATTAAAAAAATCATCAGAGCCTACTACAAAGGCCTACACTCAACAAAATTAAAAAATCTGTATGAAATGGACAATTTTCTAGACAGATACTAGGTACCAAATTTAAAGGAGGAGCAGATAAACCATCTAAACAGTCACATAACTCCTAAAGAAACAGACACAGTAATTAAAAATCTTCCTACCAAAAAATTTCCGGGGCCAGATGGTTTCAGTGCATAATTCTTTCAGACCTTCAAGGAAAACCTAATACCAATCCTCTTCAAGCTATTCCATCAAATAGAAACAGAGGGAACACTACCCAATTCATTCTATGAAGCTACCATTACACTCATACCTAAACCACAGAAAGACCCAACAAAGAAAGAGAACTACAGACCAATCTCTCTTATGACTATTGATGCAAAAATACTCAATAAAATTCTCGCAAACCGAATCCAACAACACATCAAAACAATTATCCATCAAGATCAAGTAGGCTTTATCCCAGGAAGGCAGGGATGGTTCAATATTCGGAAATCCATCAATGTAATCCACTACATAAATAAACTCAAAGAAAAAAACCACATGGTCATCTCACTAGATGCTGAGAAAACATTTGACAAGATTCAACATCCCTTCATGTTAAAAGTCTTGGAAAGATCAGGAATTCAAGGTCCATACCTAAACATAGTATAAGCAATATACAGCAAGCCAGTAGCCAACATCAAACTAAATAGAGAGAAACTTGAAGCAATCCCACTAAGATCAGTGACTAAGCACGGCTGCCCACTCTCACCTTACCTATTCAATATAGTACTGGAAGTCCTAGAGAGAGCAATTAGACAACAAAAGGAAGTCAAAGGGATACAGATAGGAAAGGAAGAAGTCAAAATTTCACTACGTGCAGATGATATGATAGTATACTTAAGTGACCCTAAAACTTCCACCAGAGAACTCCTAAACCTGATAAATAAATTTAGCAACGTGGCTGGATATAAAATCAACTCAAACAAATCAGTAGCCTTCCTCTATTCAAAGGATAAACAGGCTGAGAAAGAAATTAAGGAAATGACACCCTTCACAATAGCCACAAATAAAATAAAATATCTTGGAGTGAATCTAACCAAGCAAGTAAAACATCTGTATGACAGGAACTTCAAGTCTCTGAAGAAAGAAATCGAAGATCTCAGAAGATGGAAAGATCTCCCATGCTCCTAGATTGGCAGGATTAACTTAGTAAAAATGGCTATCCGGCCAAAAGCAATCTACAGATTCAATGCAATACCCATCAAAATTCCAAATCAAGTCTTCATAGAGATAGAAAGAGCAATTTACAAATTCATTTGGAATAACAAAAAACCTAGGATAGCTAGAACTATTCTCAACAATAAAAGAACTTCTGGGGGAATCACCATCCCTGACCTCAAACTGTACTACAGAGCAGTAGTGATAAAAATTGCATGGTATTGGTACAGAGACAGGCAGGATGATAAATGGAATAAAATTGAAGACTCAGAAATGAACCCGCACACCTATGGTCACTTGATCTTTGACAAGGGAGCTAAAACCATCCAGTGGAAAAAGGACAGCATTTTCAACAAGTGGTGCTGGCTCAACTGGAGGTCAACATGTAGAAGAATGCAAATTAATCCATTCTTATCCCCTTGTACAAAGCTCAACTCCAAGTGGATAAAGGACCTTCCATAAAGCCAGACACACTGAAACTAATAGAAGAGAAGTTGGGGAAGACCCTCGAGTACCTAGGCACAGGGGGAAAGTTCCTGAACTGAACACCAATGGCTTATGCTCTAAGATCAAGAATCGACAAATGGGACCTCATCAAATTGCAAAGCTTCTGTAAGGCAAAGGACACTGTCAACAAGACAAAATGGCAACTAACAGATTGGGAAAAGATCATTACCAATCCTACATCCGATAGAGGGCTAATATCGAATATATACAAAGAACTCAAGAAAGTAGACACCAAACAACAAAATAACCCCATTAAAAATGGGGTATAGAGCTAAACAAAGAATTCTCAACTTAGGAAACACGAATGGCTAAGAAGCACCTTAAGAAATGCTCAACATCCTTAGTCATAAGAGAAATGCAAATCAAAACAACATTGAAATACCACCTGACACCAGTCAGAATGGCTAAGATCAAAAATTCAGGTTATAGTAGATGCTGGTGAGGATCTGAAGAAAGAGGAACACTCCTTCATTGTTGGTGGGGTTGCAAGCTGGTACAACCACTCTGGAAGTCAGTTTGGCGGTTCCTCAGAAAATTGGACATAGCACTACCTGATGACCCAGCTATACCACTCCTGGGCATATACACAGAAAATGCCCCAACATATAACAAAGACATATGCTCCATTATGTTCATAGCAGCCTTATTTATAATAGCCAGAAGCTGGAAAGAACCTAGATGCCCTTCAACAGAGGAATGGATACAAAAAATGTGGTACATTTACACAATGGAATATTACTCAGCTATTAAAAATAATGAATTTTGAGAAATTCTTAGGTAAATGGATGGAACTAGAAAATATCATCCTGAGTGAGGTAACTCAATCACAAAAGAACACACATGGTATTTACTCACTGATAAGCAGATATCAGCCCAAAGTTTGAAACAACAAAGATTCAACTACCAGATGACATGAAGCTCATGAAGAAGAAAGAACAAGTGAGGATGCCTAGGTCTTTCTTAGAAGGAGTAACTAAATACTCAAGGGAGCAAATATGGAGACAAAGTGTGGGACAGAATCTGAAGGAGAGGTTGTATGGAGACCACTCCACCTGGGTATTCATTCCATATGCAGTCACCAAAAATAGACGCTGATATGGATGTCAGGAAGGGAAAGCTGACAGCAGCCTGATAAGGCTGTCTCCTTAGAGGTCCCCCAGAGTTTGACATACCCAGAGGCAGATACTAGCAGCTAACCATTAATCTGGTTCCCAATGGAGAAGTTAGAGAGTAAACTGAAGGAGCCTAAAGGGTTGGTGGCCCCATGAGGAGAGCAACAATACCAACCAACCAGAGCTCCCCAGGGTCTAAACCACCAGCCTAGGAGCATATATGGAGAGACACATGACTCCAGCTATATATGTAGGGGAGGGTGGCCTTGTTGGGCATAGGTGGGAGAAGAGGTTATTGGTACCTTGAAGGCTTAGCACTGATGGGGGGGGGGTGGAGAGAATCTGAGGGTGGAGAGGGGGATTGGGGGGTAGGTGGGTAAACACCCTCATAGAAGCAGGATGAGGGGGGATGGGATAAGGTGTTCCTGGGTGGTGGGAGGAATGCGGTAAGGGGATAAAATTTTTAAATGTAAATATTATATCCAATAAAAGAAGGGAAAAAAGCGGTTAGAACCAACATTCTTAATAAAATGTCAGCCCTCTTAAAAAAAAAACTATCTTGATACTAAAATTTGTTTTGAGAATTGTATATTGCAGAATGATCAGCCTTGGTGTATCTACTCAACAAGCAAGCTGGGCAGACCTGCTCAAACCTCTGAGGTCCGGGAATTCCATCTGGAGGCAGTGAAGACACAGCATCAGAGGCTTGCCAATTTGCCCTTCTCCCCCACTCCTCTTCTAATATCTCAATGCCCATAATCAGCTTGAAGAAGCTAATGAAGAGTCAGTGCCCCTATTCCCTGGGCTTGGGGACTAAGGTGGTAAATGTTGGGCTGTCTTTCTACGGAAAAGTAGTGGTTTTGTGGGAATAGAGAGGATTAGCTAGGGTTTATTGCATAGCCATAACCTATTAGTAGAAATCTGTACAATTATTACCAAGATGAAGATATAAATTCTTAAATGGCACCAATTTACTTTGTTTACAAATTTTAAGGTTTTCATTGGCATGAGCTTCTTAGTGATATAAGAGTGAGACGAATATTGTTACTCTCATAGGCATTGTACCAATATAACACATTTAGGAATACAAGGCTTAGACCCAGTCCTTCTTTAACTTTTTTTAACTGATTTGAGATGGACAGCCTGTGAGTTAAGGGACTATAGCAAATTCATGGCTTGGAGTTTATTGTTAGGGTGTTTTCTATGTTTTATTTAGAAATAGCTGAGTGGAGTTAAGAGGCAACAGTCCAGATTACCTTACATGGATAGTTGGTTTTAAAAACATCAGAAATCCACAGAATTGACGTGACAAACATTTCTGTATTAATGTTCATTTTGATTAGAGACCTGTCTGCTCCTGACAGCTTCCTATATTGAATTCTAAGAAGAAATTGAGCATCTTTGTAGTTACTCCAGTTGTGGTGAGACAGGCACTAGACAAGAATTGCCTCTTTCCATCTACAGACAAATTACTGTCTAGAAAAGTACACACTTTCAGAATAGTCGACTGATTATATCTGCCTAGACAGAGTAATCAGCCCTTAATAATTCTGCATCACTAAGGTCTGTCAGATGATCCTGGGCCAGAAGGTGGAAGAACAGATGTTCCAACATTTTGAAGTAGAGGGAGTATCCAGGTGTTCAGCGGCCTCTATAAACTGGCTAGGTTTTCGAAGCTATGCTTTGTGCTTCCCACAATTATAGTTAACTCAGTCATTCTGAATTTCTGACGGCGTTGAAAACTTATAGCTTCCTAGCCAATCCTGGCTATTTACTTTGAGAGAAAAGATTTGAGTGGGTGTTCGTCAGCTGACATTCATCCTAAAGCCAGGTTCAGAACTAAATGTTTTAGTTAGGATAGATGACAAAGGTGCTGGTTAGTCAACAAAATGTTGGACTGGGTATTAGGAGTATCGTGTACCTCACGGGTACAAATCGGCATATTTATGCTCTAATTGTATTTTGAGAGAAAAGTTTCATTTTAACAGGAAGGGTGATATGTAGGAGGAGCTAAGGTGGGAGGAGTACTGAGAGGAAGAGAAGGAATAAGAAGAGGAGGAGAGGAAGGAGAGGAGAAGCTAGGTGATGAAAGAGAGAAAGAGGGGGGGAGACAGGGAGGCAGATGTTCATGTATCTCCACCAGTCAAAGATAGTTGATATATCTATGTTGGGTAGTGGGTTACACCTCTGATTGAACAATACCAAAGTTACAAAGCCTATGATTAACATTTTTTTTTTTAAAAAAAGTATAAATGCAAAAAGGAAAAGGGGGCATGGGATAGGGATTTTCTAAGGGAGGGAATGGGGAAAGGGGATGGCATCTGAAGTATAAATAAAATATCTAATAAAAAAAAAAAGAAACCCTAAGACAAACATTATAAAAAAATATCTTGGTTAAAGAACCAATGACAATATTTATGGGGTACAGAGTTATATTCAGTGGTGTGTGTGTGTGTGTGTGTGTGTGTGTGTACTGATCAAAATAGAGAAATGCACCTTTTTTCTTGTATGTCTTACATGTTGTTTGCTTTTTACATTAAATTTATTTGCATAAGACAGGAACTCAGTGTACTTTTTTAAAAAAAACATATTTTACCAGATGCTATGTGGTCTCCTTCAAAGTTGTTTGTTGTCATAATCGCTATGTCTCCCCCAAATCTGCATATGCAAATACCTCATAAATTACAATAGGCCAGGAATCATTACTTGTTAAGTCACAAAGAAAAACTTTATAGTCATTCAGATTTCTGGGCATTATAAACTTTTCAAATTAGCAGTATAGATAGGGCTTTGTAACTTTCTCTGAATAATCAGTGAGAACACATTTTCATCATTGAAGGTTGTGTGGTATCTGTCATCACTCTTGAAGTCTATCAGTGTACAGGGAGAGTAACCAGAGATGAATCATTGACTCTCACTCTGTGAATAGAGTACCATCAGTTTTTTGCATATGCAGCACATTACACAAACTTTTCCTTTTAGTTAAAATATGCTAAATATGACTTGTGACAACTCTACCTAAAAGTTTTAAGTTTTTTTTTTGTGTGTGTGTGGCAAAAATCATTTGCCAACATGCTAAAACACTGTAGACACATCTCTCTTAATGAGAAATAAAATTTCCACATTCTTTTAATTACTTTGTGTTTGTAAACTTTAATCTTATTTCTACCAATTATTTGTAAGATAAAGATGTTCAAGAGGTGGAATTGAAAATTTACAGCAATTTTGGGGGGATGGGCATAATGTGAGCAAGCATGTGTTTAAGAGCATATGTGCCTAAAACCAAAATTGCAATAAAATTGTACTCATTTTTAAAAAGTTTTGCTTTTTTCTTTTCAAATATACTTCTTTATGCGGGATTTAGAGAAGGAATTAATTTTTCTTGGTCTTCAGATGGGGAGACATTGAAGAGCAATTGGCAGTAGCAAGTGATTGTGTCAAAACAAACAGCATGTCTATTAAGGTTAGCTTGAAACCAATAACACAGAAGTCCACAGAAAAGAAACACAACTTGATAGACATGCTGTACACTAGGAGACTGAATCACTGGAGTGAAAATGAGGAAAAGTGATGAAGCTATAGATCCAAATATAAATGGCAGCCACACCTGAAAAAGAAAATGAAGATTTTTTTTTTTTTAATGTCATGGTAGGATACAAAGGGGGCCTTATATATGTTACAGAATGAAGAGCATGGGAGTTACTTTTTGCTCAGATGGCTCTTAGATGGCCTGCTCTTCTCCAAATTCTATGTATTCCTACAGTTCCTCTGGCTACTTCATTTTAGTGTTTTATACACACACACACAAACATATATGCAAACACATGCACACACATACTCACATGTACAAGCAAATGCACACACGCACATATGTAATATATATATTACATTTTGAAGGCTTGCATTGTTACCCAAAGTTTTAGACTTTTGAGAAAAAAAGAATAATTCATCGATATTAAATAGAAAATTCTAAAGATATCTTCACTAATTATTAGTTTGGATGTACTATGTAAAGATTAGAGTGCTATGTGGAAGTCACTCAACATTATTACAGCAGTACTATCTGATATATCATGCTCATTAGTGTTTAGTGATTTAAAATGAAATTGAGAAGGCCAATCATTTATTAGTGTTTGCTATTCGTGTACACTCCTGATGACTTGTTCATTTCACTAATTCGTAGTGCTTTACTAATCACTTTGTTGAATTTTGTAGTTCTATATAAACATCTGATAGATTTCAACCTTCCTTTGCTCAATAAGGTGTTTTAAACATTTTTATTAACTTGCAGTTGATTTTGCCAATGGGATATGTTTTTTAATGATGCCACACAGCTATATATTATTTGTCATCTATTAACCCAGTGTTTTCCTTTCTTTTGCAGATTCGAGGCTGTTTGTACTTGATTTAACATTAAGAATGGCTTAAAACTTAAAATTTTGTTTGTTTTGTTGTTTTTTATTTTGGTTTTTTTTTGTTGTTTATTTTTTGTTTTTTGTTTCTATTTTTCTGTTTTCTGGATGATTGTGCTTTATTTTTTATTTCTATTTGTATGAGGAGATTACTTGTTAACCATGTTAGTAATGATGGATTCATTTCTATTTCTTCTTTGTGATTATATTCCTCCCATGAAGTGTATCCTTTTTGGTGGTTTCATGATAGTGATAGTCTTTCTTCATCTGCTACATATAGTATTCTTTTAAGTACATTCCCCACAGATTGATGTTTTGTCTTAAAATATCCTTATTGGCCCATTAGTTTTATAAGATAGTTTTGTTGGATGTATCAAACTTGGTTAGCTGTTATTTGCTTTCAAACAAAACTTGTTTTGTTGTATAACCCCATTCTTTTCTTTCAAATAATATTTTCTACTCTATGTTGTGTCTGCTCACCCTCAGTACCTTCTTTTCTACTCTCAGGCATTACTTTCATTCAGAGTTTGAAATATAACATCCTATGATTTCAAAACATTTAGTGTTTCTAATGAGTGACCTGAAATAATTTTGATGTGTTTAGATTTTAAAAATCCAGTATTATATATTTCAAAGATGTGGGTTTTATTGTGTAGATCTCAATCATTACTATTATTTGTCTTTTCTCATTGTCTCTAAGAAATATATTTCTGGTGCTTCCTCACCTACAAATTACCAATTTATAGATAACTGATAAGTATCTTAGTGGAAAATCTTAACTGTAACACAATATCATAGTCTGGAATATATAATTGCAAAGTAGAATATGATGATGATTTTATGATTTTTGGTGTCTCTTTTAAGACATTATTTTAGCAATACATCAACATTTCGATGGTTCAAACACCCTCATAATAATTTGATTTAAAAATATGATTTAAATTTTGATGGTAATAGCCATCTGTAATTTCCCTTGGGCTTTGTAATCAAAGAAACACCTGAAGGTTTAACAGACAGTGTCATATCCGTTACTGGCAACAGAAGAGTCTCTAAGTTTGATACTCAGTATGAGGTCCTTTCTGAGTAAAAGTTTTCAATGGAAGGTATAGTGGACTATGAGCTTATTTGAATATCTTTTCTTTCCAAAATATTCTGAAAATCAGTGTTGCTTCAATCCAAGTGTTATAATTTACTTTTTTAAGAGAACAATTCCCAAATTAGATTCCATGCAATTTACTTTAGATCCCCAGCTGTAGTCTGTTTCAAAGTTAACTCAGAGACTGCCTCATAAATGATTAATTCATCTGTAATGGTCTTTTGACATACCAGGATGTCACAGAGGATGGATTTGGTGGTTTTGCCCCACATTCTTTGTTTTCTATTTACATTTCTTACTAATATATTAAATAACAGTATATTTCACACACGAATTTAAGTGGTTTCTCTTTAGCAGTAATAAATTAAACCATTCCGTCATCCAAATACTGACATTTCATGATATACAAGTTTGTTCACTAGACATTAGCTCTTGAATGTACTGAATATCTTGTCTGTTTTGCCTTCAATTTTCTGTGTCAATGGAAAGTGCTGTTCTCTGTCTCTTATGGAGGTACTATCTCAAGTTGTTGTTCTATTTGTTATTGCATGACAATGTTTCTAACTCTAGTTCTTTCTCTTTGTGAAAACAAGTGTGCCTAAATGAATTCTAATATCACATGGACATGTTTAGCCTTTGTGTTTTTAGGGACTGTCTCTCAGTTTTATAAGTTATGTTGTTACACAGAAGACTTCATTTACTTCCCTATGTACATTTTGTGTATATCCATTTTATAATGTCTGATAACAAATAGATTCTTAGTATAGGTGTTCAAATTATTTTATTTAATACTTTTGCTTAGTTATTATTCAGTTTTTCAGTGACTTCATACTGTCAGAAAGTTAGTATCTAAATAAGGACTTAATTTTTTTTTTCAGATTTTTTATGTCAAAATGGCACCTAGGGTTTGGAGAGATGGATCAGTGGTTAAGAGCTCTGGCTGCATTTCCAGAGGTCCTTAGTTTAATTTCCAGCCACCACATGGTGAATCACAACCATCTGTAATGGCATCAGATGTCGTCTTCTGTTGTGTTAGAAGACAGATAAAGTGTACTCATATACATAAAATAATTAAGTAAAACTTTAAAAAATATCATGTAATAAGATTTTGATATGTAAAATTTATGTGACAGTATCACATTCACTAAATTGTGCTCAACAAAATGAAATTTCTATGTTGATCTTGAACGATGTATATATGCTTCCTTTTTACTCTGATATATATATATGTATATATATATTATAAATTTCTCTATATAAATTACTCTAACATAATATATATAATATATATCCCCTTTGTAAAAGCAACTTTTATTTACCAGATGTAATTTGTCATCTCAGAGCCTCATTTTTGAATAAGTTCACCCTTTCTGATAATGATGACATCTTTTTTCCCTGAAGAGTATATGTTTTCATATTTCATACAATAAAAGGAATCCTCAAATATCTCATATCACAAAAGCTGGAAAGGATGACATAGCGCAGTTGCTTCACATACGGGGTTTGCAACAGGTTAGAAGACTATCACAGAATTTGAACAAGGTGACATTCAACACTAGTATTTTCATGTTGACTTACCTTATAAGGTCTTGGTAGATCAGGGTTCTGGTACCTTAGCTTAAGCAATGCGATCATATGCAACACATTCAAACACCATGCTCCTAGACTGACATATTTCACTAAATAGATTATATTTGAAGATATTATTGCAACAGAAGATAAAATAACAATCTGAATGACAGCTATGACTGGAGAGTGATGGTCATTAAGCATTGAGTAGATTAAAGGAAGTTGTCCACCTTGACTTGCAGAGTAGAATACTCTTGATGCTGAAGCTATTCCACAAGAAGCAGAGTCAAGTAGGACAGCTGAGATCAACAAAGAAATTATCCATTGTATCGAAGGAAAGACTCTATTCATCCAAGTGACACCAACAGAATCTACAAAGGTTAAATGAAAATTCAGAATGTCAAAGTTATTTTTTGCTTGACCTAAATTAGCAGAGTATTCTGTTTTTTCCTGCAGTTGTACATTTTATAATATGACTTGGCAAATTCTTTCTAGAAGGGTCTCTTACTGCTTGAATATGTTGTGTCTTTTGATTGTTTTTATTCAACAAAGCACATTAGAAGTGGATATTTGTGAACTTCAAGACAAATCAGTGGCAGAAAAATGAATTCTTATTCTCCTGATTGTTATTGTCCCTATCTCATATGTTAGCAAAATCCACCTGTTTGTCAGTGATACTCAGAAAAAAAGGACATCCTATTTGTGGAGCACTGACATTGCCTGATAGAGATATCCCAGTACAAATAATCTAAAACTCAGCTACTATACTGGAGAATCAGTTGTATAATTATGCAATTTCATGCCTCCCTCAAATAACTTCTTTGTGTTGCAGATATTCTTGTAAATATACCAATCCATTGTCTTTTTTGAGTAGGTATTCCCTGACAAATTCCTTATGCATCTCTGTCATTTTTATAACCATCTATATGAAAGCAAAACTATCGTAAAGAAAAACTATGTGTATCCCTTCCTTTGATTAACATACTGTTTTAATTCAATGGCCGTCCTGTGGAATAAAATTTTACTCAATATTTTCATGGAAGAAAAACTGAAGGTTTGGTTCCAATCAGAATAGGTATTTACTTGTCGGGAAAGGGTTTTATATATTTCTGACAACGTATCTTGATAAACAAAGCCCAGACATTGATTAATGAACGAAGAAAGGTCCACACTCCTAGTGGGATTGAGATGACTGTTTTTTTGAACAGAAAATCATTAAAATTGCTGCTTATATTTACTAAATTACTGCTCACATTAACAATATACTAGACTGCAACAGTGTGCTACGATGTGGAGAATGAGTCTAAGAACTGTCTGTGAGTCACTTGTCTGTCTAGTTCCAGACAGATGCAAATGACAGTGTTACCTAACTTCTTAGCACTAGTTTCTGCATCTAAGAAACTAACAAGCTGTTCCTTATTTGGACAGCTAAATTTATTGTAAAGATGTAGATGTGTTGTGAAAGATGAAACATAGTATCTATCTGTGTTCTTGCTTTGCTTGTTCATGTGTATTCTCATCTTTTTCTTTACTCATGTCTTCATCTTTTTTTTTTTTAATTTTAGTTTTAGTTGCTTTAGTTTTGGTACTTAGAACACATACTACTTGTTGTATAGTTTAGTTGTTAAAATGTGATTGATTATTTTTAACAGATTATTAATGTAACTGTGTTTCTTTTAGATTCTTTGAAAATTTCAAAACATATTTTTATATCACTTTAGATACAACAAACATATATACAACTCATAAAATTCATTCCTGTTGGACATTGTTCAACGGTGCCATATGAAAGTACTGAGTGGTTGTGGAAACACTTCAAAAAACAAGAGTCCTGTGACCTCAGTTTCTACAAAACACAGAATTGTTCTTGGAATGTGTTTTCTTACTTATGTGATTCTTCTTAATTCTCAGAGTATAAATTGCCTGATGTTTTGTACAAAGGTCATTATTTCCTGTGACGTTAGTCCACCTCAATTTTAGGTCCAACTGTCCCAAGTTGATGCTCCTTACCAGAACATTAAACTCTCTCATGTCTTTTTTTCTCTTGAGTACACAGAGGCATTTATTTCCTATTTAAATTTACTTTATCATACCTGAAGAGATGATTTCCGTGGATGTCAAAACTGTCAAGTATGATATATTAGTCAGTAAGTATAACACAGTCACAAAGCATAGACCATAAATTAATGTTTTTGGAATTGTTTCAGTTGGCCTTTTTATTTCTCCTAAGAAAAAGAAATAAACACATTAGAAAATGATACACCGAGAATGTGAAGTTTCCAAGGTCCCATGTAATAAAAGTAGTGCCAATAGGTCTCTGATAAAATAATAATTTTTGTCACTAAAGATTGTCTATTGTCTTCCTTTTACTGAGCCAGAAGAATTGATGTTTAAATATCCTAAACATGTACTCATTTATTCAGTGTGTCTAAGGAATGTAAAACAGTGCTTAGTTATCTTAAATGCTTCCCCAACACAAGAGTCTATACATATGTACTCTGTTTCAGGTACTTATTGTAGAACAAAATGACTGATGTGACAATGCTTAGAACACCATTTTGTTCCATCATAATCACTAATCTTTTCTCAGAATCTAACTCTATAAGTTTCATATAATAAATTTGTAAATGACATTATCTAGTGTATTCTCTGATATCCACTGCTATTTAGGTAGTGTTCCCAAAGCTCAGGTTCTCGAAGTGTGAGTTATGATCACATATGAGGCCAATTAGCTGAAAGTGGGATCATGAGAAGTTAGCAACAATAAAAAGGTTTTGGATATGTGATGTCAAATGCTATTTCAAAATCAAATACATAACAAACTTGAGGTGTTTATCACAGTGCTCCATTATGTTGGATAATGCATATGCCATGAATATGAGGACATAACACAAGCACATTGCACAGTTTGTGGCTGTCACACTGCAGAGTATCATCAACAAATGCTACTCATAATACTTCAGCTCGCTCACTCTTTCTAGTTCTTTATAGCTCTGGCTGTGTAAGTTTGTACTCGCACTAGCAATAGATGAGTGTTCCCCCTTGCTGTACATCCTCACTGGCATGAGATGCACTTGAATAATAGCCATTCAGATAAGTGTAAGATTGAATCTCAAAGTAATTTTGATTTTCATTTTCATAAGGACTAATGATGTTGATCACTTCTTTAAGTTTTCTCTGCTAAATGAGTTTCTTCTCTTGAGAATTTTGTGTTTACTACACATAATTCTGTGTTCTGTACTATACTTTTTAATTGGATTATTTTGTTTTTAATACAATGTATCTTCAGTTTCTTATATATTTTAGAAATCATCCTTCAACTGGATGTAAAGTTCAAAGAAAACTTTTCCCATTCCGTAGTTACCAGTTTCTCTACATGATGGTGCCCTTCACCTTACAGAATCCTTCTAGTTTTATTAGGTCTCATTTGTTAACTGTTGATCTTAGGGCCTGTGTTAATGATGTTCTGTTCAGTAATGCATCTTTTTGCCATGATAGGACATTACACCCTATCACAAGGATACTTGCTTAACCATGTTCATTTCTTCTCTATTCAAATTAGTCTCAAATTGGAAACATCTGATATTTCTTTCAAAAGAGGAATGGATAACAATAATGTGATGAGATAACTGAGTTCCAAAAGGATAAATACGGTTTATATTTCATTATATGTGGATATTAACCATTACATGAATGATAAACAAGCTACAATCTGTTAATTGATAAAAGTTATATAGCGAGGAAAAGACTGGGAGACACATATATTACCCTGAGATTGTAGAAATAGCAGAGTTTTTATTTTAGTTTGACTGTGATCAGAGAGTGGGATGGTATCAGAAGACTCAGATAGGAAAAGGAATAGGTGTGGCTGAGGGAGAAATTTTAGAAAGAGACATCTAAAAGTGAGGAAGATTTGAAGGTTATGAAAACATAGAGCAGTAAAAATGTAAATGTATATAAAAGAAATCCTAATAAAATCTCAAAATTATGAGTGAGATGAAGCCTCAGCTGGCTATCTCTTGTTTCCAAATGAATCTTCCAGTCCTGGGTTGCATCCAATTTATATTGGCTGAAGGTATCCCACGGAAAGGATCAAACAACCCAGATTATTGAAAACACAACAGGTTGCTCTACACAAATGGACAGCAAAGGCTGAAGGAAATACTCACAGAATTCATTGTACATGGAGCGGTTAAGCTGGCGCCTATATAAAATGCCCACATCAAATGATTGTGATATGAGAATGAACTTTTCAGGCAATAGAAAGGGAAATGTGAACTCCAACTCAGATACAAAAAAATTGGCCTTCAATTTTTCCTGTCTGCAAAAATTGCCAGATAAATATTGGCACAAAGCTATTGGGAGCTCTCAACCAATGACCAATTTTATATAAAGTGTACCCCATTAGATAAAACCTATACCCAACACTGTTCGGGTAACTAAAAAACAAAGAATAGATAACCCAGTAACCTAGGATGAGACGAAAAACTACTTTTATAAAAACCTCAAATAGGTCTGACAAGAAAAGAAATTTCTCACATCACATAAAAATTAAAACACCAAATATACAGAACAAAGAAATAATATTGAAAGCAGTAAGGGTAAAAGGTCAAGCAACATAAAAGGCACACCCATCAGAATTACAGAAGAGTTCTCAACAGAGATGCTAAAAGCCAGAAATCTTGGGCAAATGTCATACAAACCCTAAGAGAACAAAAATGACAGCCCAGGCTACTATACTCAATAAATTTCTCAATTACCATAGAGGGAGAAACAAGATATTACAAGACAAAACCAAAGTTAAACAATATTTTTCCACCAATCCAGCCTTACAGAGAATAATAAAAGGAAAACTCCACCACAAAGAAGGGAATTATACTCAAGAAAAAGCAAGAAGCCATTTTCACAGTAAACCCAAAAGGTCACAATTACACCTCTAATAACAAAAATAACAGGAAGTAATAATCATTGGTCCTTAGTATTTACTAACACCAATGGACCCAGTTCCCCAAGTAAAAAGACATAGACTAACAGCCTGGATACACAAACAGGATCCAGCATTTTGCTGCATACAGAAAACACACCTCAGTGACAAAGACAGACAGTACCTCAAAGTAAAAGGCTGGAAAAAAATTTCTAAGCATATGGTTCCAAGAAACAAAGTGGAGTAGCAATTTTACTACTCAATAAAGTAGACTTTCAAACAAAAGTTATTTAAACAGATGTGGGACATTACATAATCATCAAAAAAAAAAAAAAATCCACCAAGAGGAACTCTCAATTCTGAACATCTATGCCTCAAATGCAAGGGCAACCACATTTGTAAAAGAAACACTACTGAAACTCAAAGCACACATTGAACCTTACCCAATAATAGTGGGAGACTTTACCAACCCATTCTCACCAATGAGCAGATCATGGAAACAAACTAAACAGAGACACAATGAAACTAACAGAAGTTATAAAACAAATGGACTTAAGAGATACCTAGAGATAACACTAAAAGAAAAGAATATACTTTCTTCTCAGTATCTCATGGTACCTTCTCCAAAATTGACCATATAATCAATCGCAAAACAGGCCTCAAGAAATAAAAGAAGATTGAAATAATCTCATACATCCTATCAGATCACCATGGACTAAGGCTGTTCTTCAACAAGAACAAAAACAACAGAAAGCTCACATACACATAGAAGCTGGACAATGCTTTACTCAATGATAACTTGGTCAGGGAAAAAATAAGGAAAGAAATTAAAAACTTTATAGAAGTTAATGAAAATGAAGTCACTACATACCCAAAGTTATGAAACACAATGAAGGCAGTGATAAGAGAAAAACTCATAGCTCTGAGTGCCTCCATAAAGATATTGGAGAAAGCATACACTATCAGATTATCAGCATATCTTAAAGCTCTAGAACAAAAAGAATCAAATACAACTAAGAGGAGTAAATGGCAGGATTAATCAATCTCAGAGTGAAATCAATCAGATAGAAACAAAGAGAACTATACAAAGAATAAACAGAACCAGGAGCTGGTTGTTTGAGAAAATCAACACAATACACAAACCCTTAGCCAGAGAAACCAGAAGGCACAAGGACAGTATCCACATAAAATCAGATATGAAAACTGAGGGATAACAACAGAAACCGAAGAAATTTAAAAAAACTTCACATTTCATTAGAAAAGTGTATACTCAACAAAACTGAAAACTCTAGATAAAATGGATGATTTTTCAGAGAGATATCATGTATCAAAGTTAAATCAGTATCAGATACACCATTTAAATAATACTATAACCTGCAAAGAAATAGAAGCGATAATTCAAAGTCTCCCAGCTTAAAAAAAAAAAAATCACCAGGACCAGATAGTTTTAGTGTAGAATTCTATCAGACCTTCAAAGAAGATCTAATACCAATACTTCACAAACAATTTTAAACAGAAACAGAAAGAACAATGCCAAATACATCCTATGAATCCATAGTTACACTGATACATATACCACCACCCAACAAAGAAAGATTACTTCAGATTAACTTTTCTCATGAATATTGATGCAAAAATACTCAGTGAAATTCTTGCAAACAGAATCCAAGAACAAATCAAAACAATCATTCTCCATAATCAAATAGCCCTTCACCCTAGAGACACAGAGATGGTTCAAAATATGTAAATCCATCAACATAATCCACTATGTAAACAACCTGAAAGAAAAAAAAAACCAAATGATCATCTCATTACATGCCAAAAAAAGCCACTGATGAACTATAACTCCTTTCATGCTAAAAGGATTAGAGAGATCAGGAAGTCAAGGTTCATATGTAAACATCTTAAAAACAATGTACGACTAACAAGCCAATAGCTAATGGAGAGAAACTTGAAGCAATCCCACTAAAGTCAGGACAAGAATAGGATGTCCACTTTTCCCCTATCTATTCAATATAGTACTTGAAGTTTTAGCCAGAGCAATTAGAACATCAAAGGAAGTCAAAAGATACAAATTGGGAAGAAGAAGTCCATATATCACTATTGCAGATGATATGAAAGTATACTTTAGTTGCCTCCCAAAATTCCAACAAAGAACTCCTACAGCTGATAAACAACTCCAGTAAAGTGGCTTGATATAAAATTACCTCAAACAAATCAGTAGCCTTCTTTTACTCAAAGAATAAATGAGTTGATAAAGAAATTAGGCAAATGACACTCTTAACAATAGCCACAAATAATATGAAATATATTGGTGTGAAGCTAACTAAACAAGTTAAAGATCCACATGACAAAAACTTCAAGTCTCTGAAGATATAAATCTAAGAAGACTTCAGAAGATGGAAAGATCTCTAATGTTCATGGGTCAGCAGCATTAACATAGTAAAAATGGCCATCTTACCAAAAACAGTCTACAGATTCAGTCTTATATCCATCAAAATTGCAACTCAATGCTTCACAGAGCTAAAAAGTTTATCTCAAGTTTATCTGGAATAACAAGAAACCCAGGATAGCAAAAACTTCTCAACAATAAAAGAACTTCTGAGGGAGTTACCATTTCCAACTTCAAGCTATAACATAGAGCAATAGTGATAAACACTGCATGATATTGCTACAGAGACAGTCAGGTAGATCAGTGAAATAGAATTGAAGACCCAGAAATGAACCCACACACTTTGGTCACTTAATCATTGACAAAGAATCTAAAACCAGTGGGAAAAAGACAGCATTTCAACAAATGGTGCTGGTTCAACTGGCTGTCAGCATGTAGAAGAATGCAAATTGACCCATTTTTATCTTCTTGTACAAAGCTCAAGTCTAAGTAGATTAAGGTTCTCCACATAAAAGTAGATATGATGAATCTAATTGAAGAAAACCATCAAAACAATAAATATAAAGCATACCAAATTGCAAAAAACCTTAATTTGCTTTATGACTCATGGAGAAATGGGATTTAGAATGTACATAAAAACTTAAAAATGTTTGACTAGAGTAACAGATAAAGGAAAGTTTTAAACCATGGTGAATGGTGGGAGTAGAAGATAGATGGGGGATCCTGAAAAGGAGAAATAAATTAAAAGTGTTTATAAAAGACTATGCATACATATGGTTATAGAAGATTCCAAATATAGGAATATATTTACACATAAACACACACATAGAGAGACAGAGACAGACAAACACACAGAGTGAGAGAGAGAGAGAGAGAGAGAGCAAGAGAGAGAGAGAGAGAGAGAGAGAGAGAGAGAGAGAGAGAGAGAATGGTATTGCACTATTGCACTACTATTAAATGACAATAAGAGACTAGACAGGACAAACAAACAATCCCATTGCCAATAATGGGTGAATTTTTGTTCTTGGAGCTCTCTATCTGCAACTGTCCATAACATTTCCCACCCAACACACCTATAAAAAATTACTATCTATTGCCATGTTATTATTGAAGACACTACACACTTGAGTCATAAAACATGAAGAGATAAAGCAAGTTTCAAAGCCAGTTTTCATGGTTCTGGAAGTATTTATGACAGAGCACCACAGCAAAAATGTAATTATAAGTTTTACCAAGCTGTGCAACCTGAAAGCAACTATAACAACTGGTATGACAAGAGTTCAATACAGTAGTGCCCCAAACATCACAAATATAACCCAGTACTTTTTTTTGAGACATGGTCTCTCTGTATATCCCTGGCTGTCCTGGAACTAACTCTGTAGACCAGGCTGGCCTCAAACTCAGAAATCCAACCGCCTCAGCCAACAAAGTTCTTTTGCTGATTGAAATATCTTTCTTTATAAAAACTGTATGACATTGTTATAGAGACAGTCAGGAAGATCAATGGAATAGAATTGAAGACCCAGAAATAAACCCACACACCTATGGTCACTTAATCTTTGACAAAGATGCTAAAAATCATCCAGTGAAAAAAGGACAGCATTTTAAACAAATGGTGCTGGTTCAACTGGAGTTCAGCATGTACAAGAATGTAAATTGATCTAGTCTTATCTCCTTGTAGAAAGCTCAAGTCCAAGTGGATCAAGGACCTTCACATAAAACCAGATACACTGAAACTAATAGAAGAGAAGGTGGGGAAGACCCTTGAATACCTGGGCACAGGGAAAAAGTTCCTGAACAGAACACCAATGGCTTATGCTCTGAAAGCAAGAATTGACAAATGGGACCTCATAAAATTACAAAGCTCTGTAAGACAAAGAACACTATCAATAGGACAAAATGACAACCAAAAGATTGGAAAATGATCTGTACCAATCCCACATCTGATTAGAGTGCTAATATCCAATATATACAAAAAATGAAGAAATTAGACTCCAGACAATCCAATAACACTATTAAAAATTGGGTACAGAGCTAAACAACAAATTTTCAACTGAGGAATCTCGAGTGGCCGAGAAGCACCTAAAGAAATATTCAACATCCTTTGTCATCAGGGAAATGCAAATGAAAACAACCCTGAGATTCCACCTCACACCAGTCAGAATAGCTAAGATCAAAAACTCAGGTGACAGATGCTGACAAGAATGTGGAGAAAGAGGAACACTCCTCCATTCTTGGTGGGATTGCATGCTGGTACAACCACTATGGAAATCAGTCTGGCGGTTCGTCAGAAAATAGGACATATTATTACCTGAGGACCCAGCTATACCACTCCTGGGCATATACCCAAAAGATGTTCCAACATATAACAAGAACACAAGCTCCATTATGTTCATAGTAGCCTTATTTATAACACCCAGAAGCTTGAAAGAAACCAGATGTCCTTCACCAGGGGAATGAATACAGAAAATGTGTTATATTTACACAATGGAGTACTTACTACTCAGCTATTAAAAAACAATGACTTCATGAAATACTTAGGCAAATGGATGGAACTAGAAAATTTCATCCTCAGTGAGGTAACCCAATTATAAAAGGACTCACATGTTTTGCACTCACTGATAAGTGGCTATTACCCACAACGCTCGCAATATCAAAGATTACAGAGCATATGAAGCTCAAGAAGAGGAAAAACCAAAGTGTGGGTACATGGGTCCTTTTTCTAAAGAGTAACAAAATACTCATGGGAGCAAATGTGGAGACTAAGTGTGGAGCAGAGACTGGAGGAATGGCTATCCTGAGACTGCCCTACCCGGGGACCCATTCCTTGTGGAGTAACAAAATTCAGACATTGTTGTGGATGTCAGGAAGTTCATGATCCCAGAACCTGACATTTACAAAGGTGGGTGCTAACAGCTAATCATTGAACTGATCACAGGGTTCCCAATGAAGGAGTTAGAGAGAGAACTGAAGGAGCTAAAGGGGTTTGCTTCCCCATGGGGAGAGTAACAATACCAACCAACTGGAGCTCCCAGGGTCTAAACTGCCAGCCTGGGAACACACATGGAGGGCCTCATGGCACCAGCCATATGTGTAGCAGAGGATGGCCTTTCTGGCATCAATGAGAGAAAAGGTTTGATGCCTCAGTGTAGGGGAATGAGTGGGCTGGAAAGTGTGGTTGGGTGGTTGGGGTAACACCTTCATAGAAGCAGGGGGAGGGGGTTATGCTTTTGGGCAATTATGAGGCATTTCATGTTATCAACATGAAAGTTGATAACATTTGAAATATGTAAAGAAAATATCCAATAAATATATTTCTTTATTTTTATGCATCTATCAGATGTATATTAGCAATTTTTTTTTTTACATTCTATGGGTTTCTTCCAAACTAGATTTTTTTCTTTAGCTGTACAGAAACATTTTTATTTCATGAGGTCCCAGTTGTTTATTGTAACCATTAAGTTCTTGACAAGTGCAGTCCTCTTTAAAATGGGTTTTTCTACACCTGTATGTTTTAGAATATAGCCTACATTTTATACTAGAACTTTTAGTGTTTAAGTTTTCAAATTGAGGTCTTTAATCCACTTGGATGTCATTTTTGTGCAGGGTGATAAAAATGGTTCTAATTCCACTCTTCTGCCTGTATATATCCATTTTTAAGTGCCCTTCAGTAGACACATAAATAATAAAAATATAGTAGTCTAAACAGTGGAATACTATTCAGCTGTAAGTAAAAATAAAATTATGAAAATTTCAGGAAAATCAATTGACCTAGAAAAGATATATTGAGTGAGTGAGGTAACACAAATCCCAAAAGAGAAACATCACTGCATGTTATCTGTCATCTGTGTTTCCTAGTTCCAGAAATCAGGAAAATATAAAGGGACTATATTGGGAAGGAGGTTGAGAGGTGACTAGCATGATATAGGTGATAGGCAATAGCAAACCCAGTAACTGAGAAGGGGCTCTGAATAGGGAGAAGGGAAGGAGGTCAATACAGAGGGATGGGAAAAAACATAACATCAAGGTGGTATATCATAAAGCTTCAAGGAATCATATTACTTCATATTTTTCTAAAATTATATGATATATATTACATATATATATATATATATATATATATATATATATATATATATATATATGAATAGAAATCAAAGCACTTGGGCTGACAATACTTTCCAAAGGAAACAGAATACAAAAAATCCTAATACTAGACACAAGAACCACATTTCAAAGGTCAGTCAGAGCAATGCCATCGACCCCCAAACCAATATAGTTTATTGATAAATTCTTTCATTGTCTCTCATGGGTTGAGTGTGGGCTGTTATTGCCTAAAAAGATATTAAAAGGTACATACTTAAAACACATGTCTCATATAATTCAAGATGGGTCTGACCCAGAAACCTTTCCCCTGCATTCTAGATTCCATGATTCCAGAAAATGCTGTGCAACAAACTAAGGAAGAAAGGAACTAAAATACCTCATTCCCACATAATATATATTTAATATGCCAATATTCACTGTTAGTGATACTTATAATATATCAATGGCAACAAATAATGTAAGCACAATTGGTCTTAAGGTTCACTCAGTAAGAAAGAAACCGTGGTTGGCAGTTGAAACCTAGACTGATTTCTGGGACTAGTGAGTTAATGGACAGAGACAAACAAGTGCTCAGCCTGAATGGCTACATCTAAATTATAGCTCCTACATCTGTAGTTTGGGCATCAAGGAGAAAAGGCAATGCAGAGATTGTAGAAATTAGAATACTAGAAAGTGTACTTTGAAACATTTCCTCTTAAAAATTACTGAATATATAATACTGGAAAAATATAGTCTCCATGAATATGTTAAGGTGAGATCAGAAATTCTCAGAGTCTCTCAGAAGGCAAAGAATGATAAGCAACCAATGACTGGAGAAGGAAAATTACTCTTTCAGTAACGATCCAACTTTCTGGTTGTCTAATGCATAATACTTATCCTTAAGCCATATATATACCAAATTCAGCAGCTTGAATTTATATGAGTATTTGTATGGAAAAATAATAATAAAGAAATAAAGGCTTCAACTTTGAAAGTTTGAGAAGACATTTGAGAGGTGTGGGGGAACATATCTGGGGGAGAAAATGGCAGGTAAAATTGAAATAATTCTACTTCAATTAAAACATATAAAATATAATTATAAGTATATATGTGTTTCTGTAGGTCATAAAAATAGAAACATATTCATGAAAGAAGTGGAGGCTTGCTGAGGAAGGGGAATGAAAAGAATAACAATACAAGTGATAAGAAAACAGACTATCAGGAAGAAAACTATCAGGAAGAAGGCCAAATAGTCAAAGGGTGGCAGAGAGAGTGGAAGACAGCTAGTGGGGGGAGACCAATTTATGTCAGAGTACAATAACACGTCTGCTGCTGAGATTTATGGCAACTTGACACAAGCTAGTCAGTTTAGAAGAGTGAACCTAAACTGAGAAATTATTCACCCAAGGCTTGTGGGTGAGCCTGTGGTAAACTGTCTTTATCCATTCCACCTGGGTATCCATCCCATGTGCAGTCACCAAAGGTGTGGATGTCAGGAAGTGCATGCTGACAGGAGCCTGATACAGGTGTCTCCTTAGAGATCTGCCCAAGAGTCTGTCATATTCAGAGGCAGATGCTCACAGCTAACCAGTTATCTGACAAGGGGTTCCCAATGGAGAAGTTAAAGAGAAGACTGAAGGAGCTGAAAGGGTTTGTCCCCCATGAGGAGAGCAACAATACCAACCAACCAGAGCTCTCCAGGGTCTAAACCACTTGCCTGGGAGCATATAGGATGAGACCCATGACTCCATCTGTGTATGTAGGGGAGGATGGCCTTGTCAGGCATAGGTGGGAGAGGAGATCCTTGGTCCCATGAAGGCTGAACACCGAGTGGGCAGGGGGGAATTAGCTGGTGGGGATGTGGGAGTGGGAGGGTAGGTGGGGGCACATCCTCATAGAAGTAGGAGGAGGGGGATGAGATAGGAGGTTCCTGGGTGTTGGGAGGAATAGGGTAAGGTGATAAAATCTGAAATGTAAATATAATATCAATTTAAAAAAAGATTTGGGAGTGCACAGATCATTCTGGGTTGTGTCACCATTGTGCTGGTAGCCTTGGATTATGTAAGAAAGCAGGCTAAGCACGCCATGAGAAGTAAGCTACTGAACAGCATTCCTCCATGGTTTCTGTATCAGTTTTGTCTCCAGGCTCCTGCCCTATCTTCCCTGGATGATCGACTATAAATTGTAAGGTGAAATAAACCCTTTCCTCATCAACTTGTACTTTTGGTCATGGTTGTTTCTATCACAACAATATAAAAGTTCTAATTGAGACACATAACTATTAATATGCCACAATGAAAGTCTTCAATCTGTGTATTAAGCAGTTTTGTGTGTTTTCTTGTTGTCTCTTGGAAGCTTGATCTTTTCTGAGAGAAAATGCAGGTTGAGTGGACTTGAGGAGGAGGAGAGATGGGGAAGAGATGAATGGGGTGCAGGGAGGGGAAACTGTGATCAGGATGTGAGGATCTACCATCAATAAGAAAATAAAAAAATTAAAATGAACATAATATGTAATGAATATCTTTCTTTAAATCTTTTAGATATTTTAGGCAGATTGGTTTGCAATAATTATTAAATTCTCTTGGTACCGTGACATTAGGATGAGAAGTGTTGCTATATAGAGAAAAATGTTGAATTTTTAAAAATGTTCATTGTACCAATTTCTCTAGTATGAAAGTATCAGAGACACTTGAAATGCTCAGTAGTGAGACATATCAGTTAAACATATTTAGGTAAGTGTATAACAACATAAAGTTCCATAAGGCATATGAGGGAATAAAACTTATCTGGTAATTTACTATTCCTAGTGACATATACACAAGAAAGCACAATTTAGTTTTCTATATAAATTCTCTAAGAGTGATGGTGACCCACAACGAGCCTGAGAGTGGGTATTTCTGGGAAGAGAACAAAGTTTCCAAGTTGAGGTGAAATGTATTAAAATCTGAGAAATGCAATAGCTTTATAAATATAATTTTACTAGTATACTCCTTATAGAATTGCTAAATTCAAGATGGTGGGATTACATAAAAAACTGAGAATATAATATAATTTCAATTCTCTTATCAACATACTTAGCATCCCCAAGTTCATACAAAAGATCTGACTTGAAGAAAGGTAAAGTCTATATAGTCTACATATGTGAATATACATGGGTGTTTTAATTATAACACCATTATAGAGAAGATTGAATTTCACTACACAACACGATACAATCATATTAGCCTTTCCCTTACGTTCTATGCTTCCTTTATGAATACAATTACCCACTATTGACAATTCCTTCTGTGTAATGACAGATAGTTTTAAGAATGGATTTACCTGCTAAGATGATGAGGATGGATGATCCTAGATATGAATAGTACACTTGGAGAATGGCATCTGCAATCTGTGAGACGTTAGGAAGTTCAGCATCCAAAGCATTCTCAAATCTGGACACATTCTCCTTTTTGCCAATCACTAACAGCACAATCCCAGTTAGAGAAATGAGACAAAGAACACTCAGCTTTATAAAACTGCTGATGGTATTAAACCAAGCCACTGTTTTTATCCCTCGAGCATTGAGAATTCCGACTGACCACAAAACAGCCAAAGCCAGACATTTTGTTGCTAGTTCTGGAGCTGGGCACCCATAATAGAAACACTGGATTAGAGAACTAGCTATTAGCAGGCACAGAGAACCAATGCCTGAAAAATGACTAAAAAGTTTAATCCAGACACTTAGAAAAGCAACAGAGGATCCAAGAGTTCTTCTGAGGAAATAATAAGATGCTCCACTCACAGGGTAGGTGGCTGCCATCTCTGCAAGACAGAGAGCATTCATTATGGCCAGCATGCCACAGCCTGCCCAAATACTTAAGAAGACAGGGATGTTCAGTGAGGAGTATTTTAATGCTCCTTTAGGAGTCACAAAAATCCCTGTCCCCAGAGTGGCACTAAGTAAGAGCATGTTTACGTGGAAGAATCCTAGTGCCCTCAAGAGTTGCATGGTTATGCGTTTTTTGCTCTTTCAAGTACTGAAAAATGCAGTTTTTCTTTATGTTGCTTCTTTGTCAATTTGTGAAAAATCCTCTCAAACAGGGTGTTGTCTTTACTTAAGCATTTGTTCTTTATAAAAGTTTAAAAAATCTTAGCCTAACTTGGGTTTGATAATAATTAACTTCTGAGTTATTCTGCAGAATTGTGACTTCTTTGTAACGCCATACCAAACAGATTTCTGGTTAATCATGTTTTGTATTACTTTTTTCTTTTTACAGTCCAGTCATTGCCATTCTCCAGTTCTGCCCTTTCACAGCTTCTCATCCTAATCTTTCTGGCCTGTCTTCCAGAGAATGTCCCCCTCATTTTATAACAACTCTCCCCACTCCTTAGGAACTCATGTGTCTCAATGAGTTTGGTGCATCATTTCCTACTGAGTCCAGACCTGGTAGCTCTCTGATGTATATGTATCTGGGAGCTTTGGATCAGCTAGTGTATGCTACCTGGTTGGTGGCTCAGTGTCTCAGAAAGCATTGGGGTCCATGTTAGTTGATTCTGCTTAGTCTTTTTATGAGGTCACCCTTCTCCTCAGCTTCTTTCAACCTTTCCCTAATTCAACCACAGGGGTCCCTGACATCAGTCCAATGGTTGGTTTTAAGTATCTGCTCCTGTCTCATTCAGCTGTTTGTTGAGCCTCTCAAAAGACAGCCATGCTAGGCTTCTGTATGTAAGTACACAATAACATCAGTAATAGTGTCAGGCTTTGGCTCCTTCCCTTGAGATGGTCCCAATTTGGGCTGGTCACTGGACCCCCTTTCCCTTAGTCTCTTCTCTAAATTTGTCCCTAGTTCTTTTAGGCAGAAACAATTCTGGGTCAGAAGTTTTGACTATGAGATGGCAACCCCATCCCTCCACTTGATGCCTTGTCTTTTTACTGCCCTATTCTACAAGTTAACTCTCCCCACTGTTGGGCACTTCATCTAAGGTCCTCCCTTTTGAGTCCTGAGTGTCTCTCACCCCCCTGGGTCTCTGGTACTTTCTAGAGGGTCTCCCCATCTCCCTTCCCATGTTTCATATTTCCATTTATTCTGCTCACCCTCAAAGCTTTCCTGTATCCTTCCACATACCTGATCATGTCTCCATTTTCCCTTTCGCTCCCTCTCTCATCCTGTTTCCTCCTTCCCTCTGTGGACGGAACTAGAATATTTTCTGAGTGAGGTAACTCAGACCCTAAAGGACAGGACATGCATGGTATGTACTCACTAATAATTGGATACTAGACAAAAGTACTGAATAGCAAGGATTCAATTTATAGAACTAAGGAAGTTTTACAAACAGAGCTGAAGAGTCCAGGTAAGGATGCTTCAATCCCATTTAGGAGGGAGAGGAAAACAATCTTGCTAATTATTTTAAAAATATCAAATATGCTGTTGGCCATGTTAGTTGATAGTAATCAGAAAAAATATTTTCTGCAGTTCGAAAAGGTACTTTTGGAGGCAAAACATTACTAGATACAGTTTGTTTAATTGCTGTGCCAAAGTCAGTATGGGTAATGGGAGGAAATAAGCAACAGATTTCAAGTTCTAGACCCTGGATGCATAAGAGGACATCTTGTCCCAATTACTATACACCAACATGCAAGCTGGCGTGTGCTCACGCAAGCGCGCGCACGCGCACACACACACACATCCTGAAACAAACAAAAAGCCAACTCAGATAAATAAAATGTATGAATGAGCTTTTATAAGGTGATGCAAGGGGCAGCAAGATGAACTACTGAGCTACTGGGAAAGGCCCATCATGTTTCTATTTTCCTTTTGACTTTCTTGTCCTGGCAGAAATAATGCAACTCACCTGCTGAAATTAGTCACTGGAATTCTTCAGTCGAGTGCATTTTTCTACAAGTTAAACTTTATGACAGCTTAACTACTTTCTCCAGTTGATATACATGACTGAAGAGTGAAGAACACTCACCATTGTAATGTGAATTGGTCAGCAGATGTTCTGGCTTCTGCCAATCAAAACACAATTATTCAACAGTGAAACTGTTAATCAGTTAGGACTGTTATTCTTTAGAAAGTAGAATGCAGTATTGAAGGGTGATTTAATCTCAAAGAACAACTTTGAAGAAAATAGTTACTGCAGTAGTATCATTATACAACCTTGAAATATTTCTTTATGCATTTACATGAAGACAATGTCTTAAAGTTCTATTCGATACTGTTTAGTTTGAATTCAAGTGGGAAAAGTGTTGAATTTCACTTTGCCATTCAACAATATTTAGTAAGACCCTATTATTCCAGTTTCAAAAATTAATCCATTTTTATAATTATTGATGCACATTACTCATACTCAGCAATGAATTTCCAATGTGAGAGTTTGACACATGAATAGATCATGCTTTTGTTAACAGAGAGGGTCTCTGTGGTATGTTTTTGAGCTGATTTCTGTGTTCTCTGTAGATTGAATAAAAGGAGAAATACATGGAGTACTGGGTGAAAATGTATTTTCCTTGAAAGCTGTGAGTAAAAGCATAAACCTTATGTATAGAGTGACATCAGGCTTTAGTAATCATGCCACTTCAAAGCTCTATCTATCCTTGTCCAAAATTTCTATTCATTAGAAATGATATGGAATACTGTTAGAAGGGGTTATCATTTTAGGTTGGGACAGATGATTTATTGGCTACCTACAGTCCTATATATGTTTCCAATATCTATCTATC
Organism: Arvicanthis niloticus; assembly: GCF_011762505.2. NCBI lineage: Eukaryota > Metazoa > Chordata > Mammalia > Rodentia > Muridae > Arvicanthis > Arvicanthis niloticus. The sequence goes on from NC_047670.1 coordinate 2,880,926, forward strand.
TATCTATCTATCTATCTATCTATCTATCTATCTATGAATATGTATATCTATATGTATATTTATCTATATATTGTTTGTATAATTATTGAGATGATCCATAGAAATTCCAAAATGTGTTTACTTATTGTTGAGTCCTCAAAATAACTTCTTTATGGCTCATAGTTTTGTGTGTATGGCTTTATTTTCCAATCTTGTCTATCTTTAAGAAACATAATACTTGCTAATCTTTATGAGAAGCTGAAGCATAGGAGACCTCATTTTCAGTAACTGCTATCAATTACATGGACATGTTGTCTCACTCTATAAGAGACCATAAACTCTAACTCTATATGATCCAGCTGAGATGATGAGACTCTAATCTTGTTCCAGGATTGATCTGAAATTCATACATAACAATTGGAGTTTAATTATTAATCTAGGTAAAAATAAACAGATTAATTTAGAATTTTGATTAAACATATCAGAACAATAGCACTAGGAAAAACATAGAGAAGGGTAAGCAACCAAGACATCTGATATCAAACTTGGGATCATGAGTCCTATGATTCAGATAGCTGCTGAATTTTGGGGCATGGCCTGTCAGATTTTGTCCAGCATTTCTGACTAATCCTAATAGTTAATAGAAAACATCATTAATCTTGAAGGAAGAGACACGATCTCTGTTTTAGTATTTAAATGATATGATCCTCTACATTTTTAATGTTCTTGCCACCAGTGGCCTTGAAGGGTAGCAATATTCTGATCCAAGTCTTGTGGGTTATCAGTGGGTCTTTAGAAAATGCTTTGGTCATATGAGAGGGAGGAGCCAAGTTACCCTTGCCTTATCAATTCTAGTAGTGATTCCTACCATTTTTACAAGAAGGAGAATGCATTGTAGATCTAATTTAGACTTGGCAAATTCTTCCAAAGGAACAACTAAGACTGATTTTTTAAGGTGCTAGTTTATATTCTGGATTAAATAAATCAAGGTGCATGTTCTCATCCAGGTGGTTGAGGGGCATAGGTATGAGATAATCCTGCACATGCTGAAAATGTTCTAAGTTTCATGACAAAATTTGGCATTTGTTATAAATATGCAAGTGCATATATGCTTTTCCAAGGTAGATTAAGTGTCCAATAGCATATCCCCAGTCAAAGGTTAAAAAGAAGCTTTTCAGTTGTCCTATGTTTCAAACCTGGTTTTGTTTTCTCAATGTATAAATTTTCTTTCAGCGTCTAGTTGCATCCATTCATTTATGACTTTTAAAAAAACTTTTATAACAACAATATGTAATTGGGGCTGGCTTACAGGCTCAGAGTTTCAGTCCATTATCACCAAGGCAGGAACATGGCAGCATCCAGGCAGACATGGTGCAGGATGAGCTGAGAGTTCTACAACTTCATCTGAAGACTGTTAGGAGAAGACTGGCTTTTAGGCAGCTAGGACAAGTATATTAAAGCCCATGCCCACACTGACACACCTACTTCAACAAGGCCACATCTTCAAAGAGTGCCACTTCCTGGGCCAAGCATATACAAACCATCACACTGATGATTTCTGGTCTTCTATTTGTTGGGTGGCTTCTTTGTTCCTTGGTTTCTGTTGTCTTCTCTGGGTCATAGGAGAGTATGGTGTCTGTTTTTTGCCTAGTGGGAATTTTTTTTAAAAATTTTTTTATTGCATATTTTATTTATTTACAATATAGATGTCATTCCCTTTCCCCATTTGCCCTCTCTAGAACCACCTATCCAATCCTCTCTCCTCCTTTATGCTTTTATACCATTTTAATTATTTGCATGTATTAAGGTCAGTTCTAGGTTGAGGGTTTAGCAATACAATTGATGCAAATAGTCAAGGAACAAGCAAGACAATAAACGCAAATAGTCAAAGAAAAAACAAGGCATTAAATGCAATTATGTGAACACTCCTATGATCACTGTTTCTAAGGGCTTACCAGGATGACCAAAGTATCTGAGCCTATTTCCCTGTCCTAGCCCAAGGTCATTTTCATATCTGAAGCCTACTTCTTTGTTCTAGCTTAAAATTTAGATTCCTGTCTGAAATTACTTCTTTGTTCTGGCCTAATATTTGGATTCCTGCCTGAGATTACTTCTTTGTTGTAGCCTAAGATTTAAACTCCTATGTGAAATGACTTCTTTGTTCTAGCCTAATGTCAGATTCCTGCCTTAAGTCTACTTCCTTGTCATTGGCCAATGTCAGATTCTTGCCAAGCAGCCCTAAAGGCTCTCTCCCTCTCCCTCCCCTTTTTAATTTCATTAACAAGACTGAGCCTGTCTAAGGTCATTCTAACAAGAATGACTTCCTTACCCATCATGGAATATACATTATCAAAAGCAATGCACTTTTGTCTCAGGTTGGTAAGGCTCTGTGCAGAATCTTACCTGTCCTTGGCTTGCCAGCCATTAATTTAATAACTCTGTCTGGGTGTTCATTTTCAGGTTCAAACCATAGCTGTATTGGACATAAGTTCCTGACCCACCATTGCTTACCTATACCCCTGATGGGACCAGCTGCCTTGCCTCAAGTTCTTAGACCTTGTGGAACAGAGAATCAAAAAGAGAAGCTATAATGCCTCTTATATTGTTATTCAATGTGGCCAGTTATTCAGATGCAATCATGGTCTGCTCTAGAAATCAATCCAACATTGGAAATAACAGTCTTCATTTGGAAATCTGGTTCTAGACATTTTCAGAGACATATAGAGAAATTAGCCACAGTTCTCTATGATGTTTTGTTAGCAAGAGATAATGTTGGGGCAGGATCTGGATTTCAAACAGGTGTTAGCACATGTGTTAAGGCTCTTTTAATTGTCAGGTTAAAAATACTTTTGTTTCTTCTACAGTATTTAATGTAAGTTCCATTGATTGGACACCTTTTAATTGTGTTTGTGTTTTGAAATCCAGCATGTCAGTTATGGAGGTTTATCAACCAGCTTTTGTTTTAGTGCCCTGAGTATCACAGAACCTTGGTATTCTAAAAATAGCTTGCAAGTACTGGAAAAAATTAGTCAGGCTTTAAGCAGTAGCAAGAGGGTAGTGGGCTTGATTATTGCTGTTATAACAGCTTTAATTACATTAATTGCTAGCACCACTGCTTCTGCAATTGCTGTGACAATGGAAGTTAAAACAGCTTTTAACTTTGGTTAATCATTTAGCAAAAAAATGTTACAAATGTGTTGAATATACAAGAGGATTTAGATAGGCATTTGGAAGAACGGATTGATGCCCTTATTCTAGTCAAATTACTAGAAGGAGGTTCAGGATTTCAGGGTAAGGAGCCATTTTAAGTGTCATGCCAAATACCATTGGATTCATGTTAGTTCTACAATTTATAATGGTAGTTATTATAATTAGGAAGAAGTTTATTGACACTTGCAGTGTATTTTATATAATTCTAATATTTCTCAGGATGTTTTACTGATACATAGGGAACTTGTGAATTTCAAGAATGCTGCTCTGCTGATCTTTGATGTGGTAGATACTGCAGATAAAATTATTCATGGCCTGAGGTCAGTATTTCTATTTTGGTCAAGCTTCAAAAATTGCATATATAGCTTGATCATGCTATCCGTTTTTGTCCTAGGAATACTTTTGTTACTCTAGGAATTTACAGGTTTGATGGCAATATGCCTCTGTGTGTATGTGCCTGAACATATTGTCTTTAAGATTTCTATAAATCCCAATTCTTTTTTAGGTGTTTCTATTTCCATGGTGTTAGGCAAAAGAGAGGATTTATGGTCACATTAACTCAGTCTATCTATCCCACCTTATCCTGGGTCTATTTTATTTAGTCTGCATATATTTGAATGTGCTTTTAGTTTTTAAATTAGAGTTATTTTTATTTTATGATATGGGTATTTACCTGCATATATACGTGCTATGAGTGTGCAGTTCCCATGGAGCTTTAAAGAGAGCATTGGACACCATGGAATTAAATTAACATAATTATTAGTTTTCATGTAAGTGCTTGGAACTGAACTTGGGTCCTCTACAAGAGTGACAGGTTCTTTTGAAGGATGAGCCATCTCTCCATCCCTCATATCTATAATTCTGAAGATAAAAAGTTATTAATATTTATCTTCTGAAAGGAGCAGTTTCTGCAATATTTATTATGAAAAGTCATGCTGCCTTGGGCTACAATTAGTTTGGTACTGGGATAATTGCAGATTGAACATGGAAGAAAAAAAGATAGCACCTACCTTCCATCTCTAGTTTAGGATTGAAGCTATTTATAAAGAATTGGTGGGCTGAATTTTCTGTTAGTGAATAACTAGCCTGGAAACTCAACTAAATATAAACAGTCCCAGATGTTAGGGAAGATTGTTAGTATTATACTGAGATGGTAGGATACAGTTTTGATTAATAATTATGCATTGCTTTCAAATTGGTTTCAAGAATGGAGATGAAAAGTAAAGTGACAACAAGAAGGAAAGGAACAGATGAAACAATGAACTTGTTACTTGTCTTGTGTGTATTTATCTATTTTGTTGGTTTTCTTGAGGAGGCTTCAAGACTTTCCAATGAATCACAAGAGTATATAGTTCCAGACAAGTCATCTAGTTCTCAGGTTTATCTGGTATTAGGACCTTGATCCTAAATTGTTGTGGGAGGGGCTTAATTGCTGGGAGTCATCTCTTTCATTTGAATTGTAATTAGTGAATGAGAGTAAACATGTCTGATATGTTTGTCCAACTAGTAATATTAGGTTCAGTTCAGTGAAGAATCTATTTACTATAACCATAATGTCATATTTCCAATGTGGAAGAAATAAAGTTGTGCCTTTCCAGTCTTTCACCACATTGTCTTAGGCAAAATTAGTTGCATTCTTGTAAACTACCAGGGCTTTTGTGTATTGTCCCCTTCACTACCTACCACATTCATTTCTTGACTATATATAGTGTCTGTGGATTATTCTTAGAATGACAAATGACTAAAGTATGAAGGGGCCGTCAGTAGTTTATCACCACCTATTTTGCCGTTAAATTTTTTTTTGCCAGTTTCTGAACGCTTAAAGCAAAATTTATTATTTTTGGTTGAGCATCTATTACATCTTATTTTGGGCATCAAGGTTATCTCCAATTATGTTTATCATAATTTTAACTTTTCATTTCCTCATTGCTTTGGTTTCTTATTCTAGTTAGTTTATAATCGTTAGAAACTGTGAATCATACATATATTTTAATGGTCTGGTGTTCTGTTTGTAATTTCTTGAACTTTCATTTAATATCTGGAGCAGGTTATTATTAAAATATTTTACCATAAATGGTCTCCATTCTGGGGAGGAGGGATATACACTGCTGGATTAGGGAAGTCATTTTCTATCTACTGCAGAAGATTTGGGATTTTATTCTTTACTTTGAACTGTCCATGATCTTATCTAAGTTCATTCATATTTTTATCCCTTTTCTGAAAAGAGTTAGGATTTCTCTGAATCTTAACCACTCATTCATTCTGGCAGGGATGTTTTACTTCCACTGTGGGTCTGTTATAAAAACATCATTTTTGTGTTTCTGTTAAAATCTTCTACTTCTCAGTGTGATGATGTCAGTGTAGAAATTTGATGGACATTTCTCCGGGATAAATGTAGGACCACAAATGGGATCTGAAAACCATAAGTAAATCTTCTAGTGTCTTTAGAGTATACTTCAATATTTACATATTTAATGTATGTTCTTTAAAGTGTATCTGCATAGTTGTGTTCCATAATGCTCTAGCTTTTCCACATAGTCACGGAAAGCCAGTTGAATGGTGGAACATCATAATCTGATACAGCTTTGTCGAGTGCTTGAGATCCCTCTTCACGTTGTTTTTCTTGGTTTATTAAGAGGATGGTGGGAACTTGGAGATCATAATCTCCTCTGAGAAACATCTGAGCTTTCCTAGAGTATATTATCTATAATCTCAGTATCTCAGTGTTGGAGTGCCTTTCTGCCTGGGACTCTGATTAATTTGTAAGTGGAGGGATCTGAATGGAAGGCCATTAATTTGTGTGTGTGTGTGTGTGTGTGTGTGTGTGTGTGTGTGTGTGTGTGTGTATGTGATCCCTTTATCAGGAGCCTGTTCTCAAAACAAGCCTAACTTCAATTTGGTATTGTAGTTTAGGCTGCTGTTAAAGTTACATTACTTTTGGTTATTTAACTTACAATGTGGCCATACAGTATTTTATGAATGGAAAATATCCTTTCTTTCTTTTTTTTTTTGGTTTACTGAGTCAAACTGTTTCTATGTGTTTATTATCACAGCTAGGTAGAAATTTCAATGGTAGAGAGAGGAAAGGTTTCTCATAATATTCCACAGGAAAAATGGGGAGATCTGCTAAGAGTCTGCTAGGCACCAGTTTTCTCTGGAAAGCAGTGACTCAGGGGTAATACCATTAGCCTTTTCTGGGGGTAAAACTTGGTTTTGCAAGACTAAAAGCTGCTGGTTAGTATTGTGAAAATAAAATTTGAAAGCAGCGTTGAAACAATAACAAAAAATTCATGGTCAGCAAAGACCACCAACAATTTGTTAAATTTAGTCATAATAAAATATTAAGTCCCTGCAGGGGCAGGGTGACCAAAACTAAAGGCATGCAAGGGTGTGCCCAGACAAGTCCAAACAAGCCCAAGTGAGTAATGGGCTATCTGGTGTTTACTTCTCTCTCCCTCCCTTTCTGGGAGGTCCAAGGTTCTGCAAGTTCTGCCAGTTCTGCAAGTTGCAGATGTTTGAAATATCCAATCGTGTAGCCGCGCGAAAGTGCAACCTATCATATGTAACTGCGCCAAATTTTCCCCACTCTCCCCAACCCCTACCCATAAATATCCAACGTTTCCTGGGTTTTGGTTTGGAACCTCTATCTCCTGCGTGAGATATGTTCCAGCCCGAGGGCCCTCATCATTAAACCTCCTCTGCAATTGCATCAAGATGGTTTCTCGTGTGTCCTTGGGTTTGTGCAGGTCCGGACTTGGGTGAGGGTCCCCTTTTGGGGTCTTTCAGTACCTCTGATACTTGGATAGTCTGTGGCCCAACTGTACTTGGAGTAAACCCAGTAGGGTATAGTTTACCTCTAAGTATTGAGTGTCTGACCTGAGTTTTAGCATTCTGCCAATTCTAATTTATCATCTCTGACAAAGTTTTCCCAAAAATAATTTTTTCCCTTAGAGTTGAAACCCAAATAGTGGAGGGGGCATTTTTTTTTTAAAGACTTAATAACATTTGCTTATGTATAGACTAAGTCTACCAAGATTTTAAAGTCAATGTTTATTAGCATTATATCTCTTGAATATTTACTATGCAAGGAAATCCCAACACAAATATCCAGGACAATCTTACACCTCCATCATAACACTATCATTGTATTAATTGTATTAATAAGATTTTACAATCACAGTAAGAAAATACCTGAAAAAGAAACGATAAACATCTATCCAATAGAAATTTTAATTTACATTATTTAGAGGTAGTTGATGAACATAATAATTTTTCAAAGGTACACCTAAGTATTTTCCATACTATAGACATTGTTTCATGATGGAGTCATTTTTTTATTATTTAGTTCTATTTATTTTAATATATATTATATCATACATTAATTAATTAATACATGTTATATATCCTAGCATATTATTGTATATCATATATAATATTTATATATTATAGTATATCTTATTTTATACATAATAATGTTATATCTTATATCTTATATTTTATACATAGGATCTGTATAATTTATATTATGTATGCACATGTATATATGCATTATATATCTATAGTATCTATATACATATTATGTATAATATACAATATATTGTATGAAATATATTATATAACATAAAATACATATTATATATCATAGTTATTATATAATTATATAATAAACTTATATATAATTTTATACACATTATGTAACATATAATATACATGTATCATTAGTATGTAATTTGATAAGATATATAATATAACATATAAAATATAGCATATAATTATACAGGTAATTAATGTACATGTAAAAATATATTTACCACATTTTGTTCTCCATGTTCTTTGCTAAATGTAAGGTTGTTAATTAATTTGATATAATCCTATCTATATTTACATTCTTTTTTTTTTTTAATGTCTTCAACTATTGGAGCCCTGTTTAGGAAATCCTAGCTATGCCAATAGTTTGCAATGATTCTTTTTAAATTTGCCTAGCAGTTTCACAGTTTAGATCCCCACTATTAAGAATCTTGGCTAAGGTCATCTGTATTAATTCCTGAAAACCTCCCCTGTCTCATGTCTCTTAGACTTCCAAGAGATTCTCCCCTCTCCTACATCTGGCAACTAGCTGCTGATTTCCATTCATTCTCTTGGTGTCTCTTCCTATTAATGATCTGGCCTCCCCTTTTTTCTTTTTTTTCCCTCTCCCACCCAATTCTCCCCTCCCCCCACCTTCTTGAAATAATTTGTTTTCCCTTTTAAGTGTGATTCAAGCCTCTTTGTTTGGGCTTTTCTTTTTGTTTAACTTTTTGGGGTCTGTGGGGTGTATTATGCAAATTCTGTATTTTATGGCTAATATTCACTTATCAGTGAGTACTATGCATATCCTTTGGGGTCTGGGTTACTTCACTTAAGATGATATTTTCCAACTTTATCTATTTGCTTGAAAAATTCACAATATCACCCCCTTTTTAAAAATAGCTGAATAATATTCCATTGTTTAAGGAAACACATTTTCTGTATCCATTCTTCAGTTAAGGGTCATCTGGGTTGTTTCTAGTTTATGACTATTACAAATAATGCTGCTATGACATGAACATAGTAGTGCATGTTGATTGTATTCTTATACTGTACTTTAGGCATCTGGTTTTCTCTGGAGTTATAGGCCAGATAATGGAGGTCAGAGTACCAGACTCTGCTGGTTGTGCCTCAAGCAGCAGATTGGTGAGGAAATGTTTCAAACTCTTAGTTCTTGGGGTCTCCAAAGCCCTAATCATCATAGTAGGAGGATCTTGGGTTCTCATAAGTCTCCTCGGGACCAAAGAGAAAGCCTAGAGATAGACAATGGAGTTCAGGGGTCTGAGCACAACTCATCTCTGTTGGCTGTGTCATGGGGAGCCAGACCCTACTGGTAAGGGATTGATGGAGCAGGGTTCCATGCTTGTGCCCTTCCCCCAGGCCTAAGCAGGCCTGCATAGTCATTTACCACAATAGACCAAGCAACAGTAGGACCTAGGAGAGGCATTGCATTACCAGCCTTGGCAGCCTTGGAGCCTGCTACCTAAGCTAAGAAGAATGGACTGCCTGCTGAGCTAGCCTTGACACCTTCCAGACTGCTATCTCCTTGCCCAGCCCCTGGGCTGAACCGAGAAGAGACTCTGTGGGGTGGGGCTTTCCCTTTATATAGAAAGCAAATTATTAAACCTTGAGCCTTGATCAGAGAACTTTGTCTTGGCTTCATCTCTTCATGCCTGTTTTACTATTCTCAGCCTCTCTTACAGGTGAACCTGGTTCAACACTGTTGCTGCTGGCGACAACAGAATGGTGCCTTGAACAGGGATGGACCTGAGGACAAGAGATCAGCTGAGGGACGTTGTTTTGTGTAGAGCTCTATGGAAAATGGAAGAAGAAGAAGATTATCCCGCACACTTAGTAAGTAGCAAACGATTTTGATACTAGCGCTAGTTATGGTTAATTGTTGAAGGTCGTGTTTGCAGGAAGTGTGTTTGTCAGGGATAGGGTCTAGGAAATAGGCCTTGGCCCAGCGTCGAATTTACCTAGGAGTTGACAACGAATTATGTGTCAGGAGAATTCAAAATGGGCATTTGCCCGAAGCTTACAAGGGTTGGTCCAGGCGGGAGGATCAGGGTTTTCAAATAGTATGTTAGAAAAATTTCTGGCAGAAATAAATTCATACTGCCCATGGTTCCCACAGGAAGGAACCTAGAATAAGAAAGCCTGGGAAACAGTTGGACAAGTTTCAGGAACTACGAAGGCAGATCCTAACACCCTTTGCCTTTGGGAGCTTGTAAAAGATGCTATTGATAATCAAATAGGGGGTGACAGTGAGTTGGGGAAAGGAGAGTATTTATAGGCCCAAGAGAGGCAGCCTTAGACAAGAGGAACTGGGTTTAAAAGAATTTGAAAAACAAAAAAGGGCAGAGCACTGAGCAGTATCCATAATTCTGCTTTCTTTGTTTGTCCCTTGGAGTGCTAATGTCCAAGTGTCTCATTGTGTTTTTGTCAATGTGTCTCATTGTGTGAATGATTGGTGGTCTGTCTATGTCTTGTGGTGTTCTATGTTTAATGTTTAAAAGATCGTTAAAATTGCTTGATTCAATGGGTTTTCAAAGGCAGTTTTAATATGCAGAACAGCGGCTGATAAGTTTGCTTAACACCTGAAGCTAAGAGTTGAGCTGAGCTAGAAAAGCTGCGATTCAAGGGACTAGCAGTTTTTTAGAATCTATAAGGAAGTTAAGATTTGTTTGTCGTAGAAAAATCTCTGTGACAAAGTGCTTTTATCTTGAAGTTACAGCTAGAAAAAGCAAGAAATTTTGTTTGGTTTAAATATATATGATGTGTTGTCACTTCATTTTTGTTTCTAATTAGTTTTAAGGTATACATATGTTCTACATGTCTTGGTTATAGGTTATCGGCCTAAAGTTATTGGATATGATAAAAAAAAAAGTTTACAACCTTGGTAACAAAGGTTGGCTTAAGATTGGTAACTCAGGGTTAGAGTCATTCAGAAACCAAACAGATGTATAAAGATAAGATTTAAGAACAATTTCTCTTTAGTGAGATATTAAAAGCTACACTATCATGTATATATAAGAATTGGCAGCAAAACTTTATAGCATAAAGGTAATCTACTTGGTGTTGATTTTAGAGAAAATAGATTGCTTAGATTGTTAAAGATTGGTTTTGTTTCTCAAAATTATGGTTATACTCTAATGTTACAAAAGAGGCTTAAAAACATAGTTAAACTGCCAATATTCCGTTGGCTACAGTTGGCAGTTCAATCGTGTGTTTGAGATTTTTTGATTTACTCATGTTTATAGAGAAAAGATACAACACCTGTCTTTTAAAGTTTACTGTTTAAATTTAAAGTTTAAATTTAAAGTTTAAAAAACAAATGCACAGTTCAAGCCTAGCCAGGCCTCAAAGAACAAACAGGCTGGTGATTAAGAACATTTACATTTGAATTACGACAATACAGACTGAGCTCTGCAGCTCAGGTGCTAAGAGTTCCTTTTGTCCTGGGTCTTCACTACCAGGTCCTAGAAATGTGTTTACCAGAATTTGTCTTTTGCTTTCATTGTTTCTTGTGAGAAGAGGGATAAATCTAAGACCCAAAGACTGCTTACAACAGTTTGTGGGCTGAGAGTTATAATTATGCTGGAGACATTAAAATTATGCCTACTTCCCTCCATGAGTTATAACTATACCTGTGGACAAAAATATTATTCAATTTGTTTTGATTCCTTTGTATCCAAAGTTGCTAAAAATGAGATGCTTTCGATCCCTCTAATGTATGTAACAATTATTAGAGGATAAGGTTGGCCCTTATATGATATTCTCACTTAGCTAAAAAAGATTGGTTATTAAATTAATCCAAAATAAAGCTCAAATTTAAGATTTATACAGCCTGACTTGCCTACTCCAGCTGCCATTCCAGTAAATACATATAGGATTATTATAGATACAAAAGATGTTTTTATACCATCCCTTTACATTTCTGGTAAAGGTGGGAGGTTTATATTCAATAAGTTTGCTCGTAATTTTTAAGAGCCCATGAAGAGATATTATTAGAAATGTTTGCCTCAAAGAATGGTTAATTGCTTTAATATATATATATATATATATATATATATATATATATATAATATTGTTGTTGCTTTAATACAAAAAATTAAGAGTTTAAATCTTTTCGTGTATATTATTCATTATGTGATACTTTATTAGCGGATTTCTCTAAAGCAGTTTTTCTGCAAGCCTTTGATCCAATATAACGAGCTTTAAAATTTTTTTGGAATATTTGTTGCTCCAAAAAGATTCAAAGGTAGTATCTTTTCAATATTTGAGACCTCAGTTATATCCTAAGCAGATTGTGACACAGAAAATTCCAATAAAAATAGATAGTTGGGGTTAGAGAGATGGCTCAGACATTAAAGGCTAGACATATAATTAAAAATATAGAGAAATTGAATTCCCAACAACCACATGGTGTCTCACAACCATTTGTGTTGGGGATCTAGCGCCATCTTCTGGCTTGTAAGTGTACATGCAAAAAGAAAATGGTTTCCTTTTAATCTTGATTTGCATGGTTTAGTGATTTTTAAAAGTTGTTAAGAGATATTAATTGGCTAAAACCTCATCTTAAGTTTACCATAGGAGAATTTAAACCTCTGTTTGATATTTTCAAAGGGATACAAGTCCTAATTCCCTTTGACAATTAACTAATAAAGGAGAGATAGCTTTGCTGAAAATAGAGTAAACTGTTAGTTATCAACAGATAGATTATATAGACTGATAAATTGTTGGCTGTTTGTGTTGTTACTACTCATATGTCCACAGCAGCCCTTTGACAAAAGAAACCATTTAGGTGGATTTATCTTTCTTCATCTACAAGTAAAGTTTAAACATCCTATTATAAAATTATAATTGTGTTTATACAAGATTATATGATAAAATTCTAAAAGCATTTTGGACAAAATGTTTATTCCTTTATTCCAAATAGCAATTAAATTGGTTATTGAAAAATAATGATATTTGGCCTATTACATGGCAAGCATTTTAGACAAATTTGATAATCATATATTATAGTTTTTCCCTATGCATGCTTTTATATTTCCTAAAATTTACTATTCATGCAGCCCATAGAAAAAATGTTTGCTATATTTACAATATTTACAGATGCCTCATCTATTGAGAAGACAGTATATGTAGTTAAATCACATGTGTATTTTCTTGAGTTTCCCCTGCTTCCACACAATTAAATTATTTGTTGTAGCCACTGTTTGAAATGGTAAAAAAAAATCAAGCTTTCAATTTATATACTCATAGCCAGTATATAGCTCATGATTTATAATTGCTTAACATTGTTTCTTTTTTAGATATAGCTAATTCTCAAATTTTATTTATAAAAATACAGCTTAATTTACAAAACATGTACTGTTTCTTAACTTTATAAGGCAATTAAAGCTCATTGGATTGTTTGAACCACAGGACAATGCCAGGGCAGATTTGTATACTAGACATATTCTAGGCTTTTCAAAGATAATTGGCCATACAGTCTTATTCTTTACAGCATCAGAAGAGTAATAGCTTAAGACAACAATTTGACATTTCTAGAAAGTGTGCAAGTTAAATTGCAAAAACTTGTTCTCAATATATTCAATTTTTTCATAATGGTCTTAAGCCTTAAAGACTTATATGTTATCAATTTTGGCAAATAGATGTTACTCATTTTTGATTAAAAAAATTAAAATATGTACATGTGACTTGACACCTTTTAGACCTTGTAGTTGCAACTACTTTAACAAGAGAGCAACTAAAAATATAGTTAGTTATTGCCTATATTATTTTCCTGTGCTTGGTGTTCCATATCAGACTAAGATAGATAATGGAACTGGCTATTACAGTTATTTGGCTACAGTCAAACATTTGAGATATTTTGTTGACAATTTAATATTACTGATATTTCCTCATTATCCTCAAGGACAAGAACTTGTAAAAGAGAGATTATGAAACTTTAAAATAATATTTTCATAATTCTCTAAATATGGGAAAAGCAGCTAATGGTGCTTCTTCTCTGGTTTTAAAAGTAATTCTAAAAAAATTGGCTTTTTTAAAACTAGAAAGGGGGAATTATACCCCAAGGTCACCAAAAGCACACCTTGCTTTTGTCTTGTTTTAAATTTTCTGCAAACTGATGCTAAAGGTCAGTCTGCAGTGGATTGCTACTGGCATCCAGTTATTTCTAGCTCATTTGCCAGGGTCTTGTGGAGAGACCCCTTAACTTGGTACTTGGTGTGGTCCTGATCCTGTTTTAATTTGGGGTTGTGGGTCAGTCTACATTTTTTTCAGAAAAAGAGATTGGAGCCTGATGGCTGCCTAAAAGACTGGTCCATCAAGTGGACACAGATATTGAGCCTAATAATTATGATTCTAATAATAAAGATGGCTTAAAATCTTTATCAACCAGCTGATTTATTAATCTCCACTCGTATTGGAGAGTGTCTTTTATTACTTAAAGCTACCCACCTGGTGGCTAGACTTGTGTCTGATCCCTGCTAATTAGCAGTTGGATTAGATAATGAAACACTTCCACTTCCAACCTTATTTTCTACATTGCTTGAATAATCATGTTGCTTTTAACCTTTGAATCTTATATTTTAAGCAGATTGGTTGCCCTCACACAGGATCATTCTCAGCAAGCTCAGCTATTCATCCTGGCAGTTACATATCGCTGTGAAGAATAGCATCTAGTGCATGCCCACAGGTCCTTTGGTCTGAATGTGGTCTTGGTCTAAAGAGTGTGCCAATGATGGCCGGTTAGTCAATGATGGGTAAGAGTGTTTTGAGCTCCTATAACCTAAGACAGAGGCATACATCATTATGCTATGTATGCTTTCCTCAATGATGGGTAATTATAGGAGTAATTTTTTAGCTCCCATAAACCTAAGGCAGAGGCATACATCAATATGATATGTATGATTTCCTCAATGGTGGGTAATATAGGAGTAATATAAATGCCAACCTAAGCCAGCCATGGTTGCCCAGCCACTCGAGACCCTAGACGGGATAAAATTGTGCCCCATCCAGATATTGGCACTGCCATCTTAAAAAATTAAGGGGGGGGGGGGGAAACTGTGCCCTTCCCCCAGGCCTGAGCAGGCCTGCAAAGTCATTTACCACAATAGACCAAGTAACAGTAGGACCTAGGAGAGGCATTGTGTTACCAGCCTTGGCAGTCTTGGAGCCTGCTTCCTTAGCTAAGAAGAATGGACTGCCTGCTGAGCTAGCCTTGACACCTTCCAGACTGCTATCACCTTGCCCAGCCCCTGGGCTGAACTGAGAAGAGACTCTGTGGGGTGGGGCTTTCCCTTTATATGTGAAAGCAAATTATTAAACTTTGAGCCTTGATCAGAGAACTTTGTCTTGGCTTCATCTCTTCATGCCCATTTCACTATTCTCAGCCTCTCTTACAGGTGAACCTGGTTCAACACTGTTGCTGCTGGCGGCAACACATGCTGTTGAGCCTTTGGGCTCAGATTGTTTCCTCAGGGAAGCAGGATGCTTTTGGGATCCTGAAAGTCTCCTTCAGGGGACCAGGGGACAGAGTGCAAGTCAGCTCTACAGAATGTATCCCAGATAAACAGATCAGGCATTAAAAAAAGTGAAAATTTTCAAAAGTTGGACCCAGTTAAAATTTATACCATGAGAATTTAACACACTAAAGTTCATAAGTTATACATCATTCTTATAAAATATATAAAAGTACAGAAAAAATTTAAGATGATGATGATTTGATTAGTTTGTATTGATATTTTCTAATTGCAAGTACAAGGGAGTTAAGATGTTCAAGTGAATGGTGAGAATATAATTGAAACATTTGGATATAGGAATGCAGGTAGATATGAAAAGTAAAAAACTATATAAGCATTTTTTAACACAATAAAGGCGTACAGTCACCAAAACCTTACAAGTTTATGTCAAAAAGAAATTCCAAATTTCATATAATGATAAGATAAATATGACTATGGAAGTAGACTTGGAAAGTTTTTAAGCTGAAGGCATTATAAAACTATTACAAGGAAATATGCCTTATAACCATACTTATCCCCTTAACTTAAAAGTTTTGATTTATCTTTATTGTTCATGTATGGAATGAATTATAAAATTTTATTGTATTTTTAAAAATAATTTTAACATTTTTTGTCCTTTACTTTTGTTTTGTGAACCATTGAGCTCAAAGTGTACACTGTTTTATGTTGTACAAGATGTTTAAATTTTGTGTTTGAGAGAATATATATTTTTAAACTAAAAGATTTCATTTAAAATATTATAGTTTATATAGCAAAATATTTAGTAGGGTTTTCTAAAAAAAATTGCTTTTTGGTCAATTTTACTCTGTGGAATATCCTTTGTTTTGTTTGGCAGGTGGTAAATCATTACATAGTAATTGCAAATAATGTGTTTTAAAATCATCAGAGTATTGGAGAAGGTCAACTTGAACACAATGTAACACAAATCCACTGAAAAGAAAAATAACTTGAGAAATATTCCCTGTATTAGGAGATTGAGTTACTGGCATCAAAAGAAAACCTAAAGACAGAACTAAAGATTAAAATATAAACGCCAGGTATACATGAAAGTAAACAGAAAAATTATATCAATAATAACTTGTTTTTGAATTTCATAAAATACAAGCCATGGTGTGGGAGAAAACTACTCGTGGGGAAGTCTGGCGGCGTGGACAAAGTCGAGAGAGCCAGTGGTGGGGTCCCAGGTGGGCTTCCCCCACTGCCAGCGGAGGTTCCCACATTTACACAGCTGCCACGGGCAGGCCGGAGGCTGCATCAGGAAGGTTCAGGGTTCCAAAGGCTAGGAACCTGGTGGCAGGCACAGGAGACAGGTGGAGTCCAGGAGTTTTCCAAAGCTTTTATTGTTCATGGTGTGGTGAATAGGTGTAGATGGTTCACGCTCCTCCCCAAAAGCCAGGGTAGCCTGGTTTTTATAGAAAGGGGAAAAGGGGGAGGGAATAACTTAATTAGCTATGCCCTCAGCCTTTAGATAACTCATTAATATTTTAATCTCTGGAGGTGGAGATCTGTTAATCATGCCCTCTACCTACATCCTACATGACTGAAGGGTGCAGGTTGAGTGGAGATCAGACCTCATGTCAGGAGCCTGGGTTCTGGGGTGTGGCCGAACCCACAACCCAAGAACCAGGATACACTTCCACAGCTCGACATTCCACTCTGTTTCTTTCATAAAAGGAGGGGCAACTCTGTGTCATCTGTAGTCTGCAAGGTGCAGGTTAATGAGAGATGTGGACTGAGTGGAGTAGTCTGGAATCTGGGAGCATGGGGAGATATATGCCATCCCTGACAGGCAATGTCCTGTTGGGTCCCCGACTACCTCAAACCCAGTGCTCTACTGGGGAGACAAAACCATCTCTTCACAGCCCAACATCTCACTCTCTTTTAGTGAAAATTTTGGATGAGGGAAGCAAAAGAAAACACTATGTAGGCTGGAGGGTATAGCATAACTAAGCCAAGGATAATGGGAATTGAGGGTTAAATATAGGTTGTACAGTTTGAGGGCAATGGCATCTGATTAATCTAAATAAACATTATGTTTTCCTCACTAATATGTAGCTTCAGTTATGTGACTTTGGCAAAAGAGTTTATCTGTAGCTGGAAGGTCTGGATCTGTCTTCTGTAGTGAGTGTCTCCATGTTTTTGCTTGCACCTCTGGATCTCAGCATGTCTCTGGGGTCTTCAGTCAGAAGAGGTGGCTGGAAGAAGGCAGCTTGGCAGGTTCCAGAAGGTGGCACTGTCTCTGGAGTCTGCAGTCATATGAGATGGCTGGGAGAAAGCAGCTTGGTATCTCAGGCAGGTTCCGGAAGATGGCATGGACTATGTTGGATCTGTGGGTATACCTGTAGGATAATCACAGTAGGGAAACAGCATCTCTGGCAGGGAGATGTCTGTAAAGGCTGGATATTGAGCATTAAATTGCTTGGGAACAAGCACATTATGGTCTGTCATTAAGATCCTGGAAAGGCAAAGGTGTTTGAGGAAATTTTAGCCCTGGAATGTATCTTTGAGTCTGTTTTTGGATGGCTGAGGGAGAAAAACGATGTTAATTATGTATCTGGGGTTGGCAGCAACAGTTTGTTTGTAAAAGAAATTAGTTGTTAATTAAAACTCAAGAAATGGTGATCAGCATGCTGACTTAACCTCTGGAAGTAAATTAGATGGCTTTTGAACCTAGAAGAAATCTTAAAAGTTGAAAAAAATATATTGGACATATATCACGAGTATTAGAGAGAAAAGAAAGCATTAAAACAAAAGGTGAAAAAGCAAATATTTTTGGTTGAAAACTATGAGCATTGTTGTAGGTCTTCCTGTTGGGGAGAAGTAGCAGTGGGGGAGGGGCTTGTTTGGCCATGTGGTTGCTGTTCTGCCACCTGGTGGCTGGATATTTCAGCAGAGATGCCCTGTGTATTCCCTGTTCTTTTTTTCTTAACAGGTAAATTTTAAACGTAGAGAAGAAGAGGAAAGGCCGACCTTGAAGAAAATTTTCAAGCAAGAAGCATTGGGGCTTGATAGGAGAGCTAAGAGTCAGAGTAAGGGTCTGTGTCTATGGGAAAGACACTTGGAAGCTGGATTGGAGCCAGGCAGCTTTTGAGAGAAATTTGCAGGGGGCACTGGAACAAAGGGTTCAGGCAGGATTTTAGATCCACTGCTTCAGGCAAGCTGGCTGAGCTAAGTAGCTTTAGCCAGCTGCAAATGACTGAGGAGGAGGGGAAGCATAGGCTGGCTACAGAACTCAAGGCTGGGTAGCAAGCAGGGTCTCTAGCCCTGTTGCTTCAGGCAAGCAGGCTAAACCAAATAGCTGTAGCCTGCTGCAAATGAGAGGGGGCAGGGAAAGAAGCTACCTGGCAGGGCGCTAGGGACTAGAGTTTGGAGCCAGTGATCTTGAAAGAGAGGACAGTCTCAGCTGCAAGAAGGAGTCTCTCAACCAAGGGAAAGAGTCTTAGAACAAGGGTTACAACAGGTGCTGTGGCTTGAAGGACAGCTGTTAGCTGTGAAGGAGCCCCCTATGTGGAGCTGGGGGGATGGGAAGAGTGGGGGTCTAGGAAGCCACCTCCATCTTGCCCTTAAGCTGGAGAACACATGGGGAGAGAAAGAGACCTAGTCTTTTGAACTAGGCAGGAGTTAGACTGTAGCTAAGAAGGAGAGAGAGAGAGAGAGAGAGAGAGAGAGAGAGAGAGAGAGAGAGAGTAGGGTGGACAGAGAGAGATGTTACTCATAGTTTTTGCAGGCACCAGCAGCAGGGAGCGCTTGTGGAGCTGGCTCTGCATGCACTGTCCACCACCTGTGGAAACAATGTAGACCCATGCGTGGGTGCACAAGTGTGGATCTCTGTAGTATCACTGGTCTGTGCCTTCCTTTGCCAGGGGTGGATGTCTCAGAAAGACTGTGTCTACTGCAGAGGAGCATAGGCTCAGCAGGCATGCTCACACCTCACCAAGCGGACTCAGTGGGGCTCGCACTTGGGAAGGTAGTGAACTCAGCTTAATTTTAGCAGGGTGGGCGCAGGGCTCTTGGTGAGAATCTCCATTCTGGGCCCCAGCCACCATGGGGGTGGGCGTGCAACAGGACAGAGACTGCAGGGCACATGGCAACAGGTCCATGTGCAAGATTGGCCACCATCTGCAGGGTCTTGGGGACTCCCAGCAGAATAGAGGCAGGCAACGAGTGGGTGCATGCTGAGAGAGGACCTGGAGAGCTCTGGCTCTGGCACCATGCCTCGCAGGAAGTATACTTGCTTTGCAGACTCAGTCAGGATGGTTCTTGTAGACACGTGGGTGTTCATGCCCCACGTTAGGCATCAGCTGTGGGAAAAAAACTACTCATGGGCAGGCCTGCAGCTGCATCAAGAAGGTTCAGGGTTCCAAAGGCTGGGAACATGGTGGCAGGTGCAGGAGACATGTGGAATCCAGGAGTTTTCCAAAAGATTTTATTGTTCATGGTGTGGTGAATGGGTGTAGATGGTTCACACACCCCCAAGCCAGGGTAGCCTGGCTTTTATAGGGAGGGAGAAAAGGGGAGGGAATAACGTAATTAGCTATGCCCATGGCCTTTAGATAACTCATTAATATTTTAATCTCTGGAGGTGGAGATCTGTTAATCACACTCTCTACCTGCATCCTAAGTGACTGAAGGGCAAGGTTGAATGGAGATCAGACCTCATGTCAGGAGCCAGGGTTCTGGGGGTGTGGCCGAACCCACAACCCAAGAACCAAGATACCCTTCCATGGCCCAGACAACATAGAACATTACGCATATTCTAAACTCAGGGGTTTGGATGTCTATGTATATATGGGTAAAGTCTCAGAATTACTGTGTTACAACTATATTTATTTGACAATTTACCAGTTGTAAAACTGTAGAGTTGAACCCATGTATACACTTTGAAATTTTCTTGGATCATTTCATCATTTATAGATTCACCCATTCATTCAGTAAAATCAGTGCTATTGTAGGACAAGGACTTATGAACATTTTGAAATATTTCAGTTACACTGGTCATAATTGAACTAATACACATTAGTTCAAAAAATTTTGATCTTTTAGACCTAGCAAATTAAGAAATGCAGTTATGTCATAACCAAGCATCCATTTAGAGTACACTTTGAAACAAATATCTATCAATTTATCTCAGAGTATCATCATCAAATTACAGAAATAGAAAAATTAAATTTGTAAAAATCTTGTTTGAAATAAGGGCATTACTATCTTTATCATTTATTCCAGAAATATTCACTAAGTGATTCCAATATTCAGCTGCCTTTAGGTTAGATAAAGTAAGTTTCTATCTTGGAAGCTATTTTTCACTCTCCAAGTTTGCAATCTTATACTTCTCAGTGAATCTGCCACTTGATCCCCAAAACAATACTCATTGCATATAAAAATGATAAACAGAAAGCATGGTCACTAATTACACCAGCTTCAAATAATGAAGAATTTGGAGTGTGGCATCTCAATCACCTATACAATGAGTAAAGCATAAAGTAAAGACCTCATAGAATTTCTGACTTTCATTTCCCAAAGATAGATTAAGTGAAAAACATCTAAATAAAAAAGCAAATAAGGGATATAAAGGAAAATCTAGATAAGAATACATTTTGTTCATGAAAATACATGTTACCCAGTGTTGTGGATTCTGAAGGCAGCTATCACAAGGCACAAAGAAATAATTTGATCTGGTCAGGCACACATATTCTTGATACTGAGATCAGAAAGTAAAGTAAACCCACGATGAATTTATAATAAACATTATTCATCTCAATTTGCACATAATTAAGCTTTGATATAAGGATATCTAGCTCTATTTTTATGATAAGGCAATTTATGTGAACCCCACGGTTGTTTTGAACATAAATATATTTATGTATGGCAGATGTGCTGTACATATGCACACTTTTAGCTCATTCAAATTGTGCATGGTTTTCAGGATGACCTTTTAAAACAAGAGCTTATTTTTGTTGTGTTTTGATTGTTTACATATTTAGTTTTGCAACTGTGTACCAATCTTCATTACAAATTTCTTTGAATTCTTATTATATTTTGATCACAGGAATCTGTGCCTGGGCTTGATTACACATCTTCCCAGTGGAAGTGATACTTATAATTCAATGGTAAAGTACTTGTCTAGACTATGTGTATCACACAATCTGTCCTTAATATTAACAACAAAAATAACAACAACCAACAACAACAGCAGCAGCATTAGCAGCAACATCAACAATATACAGAAAAGTTGTTTCACTTGCCCATGGAAATAATTTAATCTTGATAGTTAATTCAAATGTAAAATGTTTTTATACTCACTGAAGTTGATGTTTATTAGCATCTTATAGAAATTTTATAATTTGGTGAGGATGTAAGCAATAGTGCAAAATTATATAATTTATTTTGGATGGCTCAAAGAGCAGTCAGTTTTGTACAGTGCCAATATTTTGTTACCCGGGTAAAAACATAGACTATTTTCTAAATCATAATGAAAACGACATATGTATTCATCAGAAGAATAAGTTTTGAGTTTTTATATATTAAAAATAAAACAAAACAATGGTCCCTATCCTAAAAGTGGGAACCAGAAAGCAGATTAGATGTATCAAAGATTAAGCTTCTAGTTGATTTGAAGCATCCACACATGTGAAACAAAATGTTTATTAATTTAATATTATTCATGTTGGATGGGTAGAAATTTAATGTTAGCACCTAATAAGGTCCAAGAATATTTGGGTTCTATCACCTCAGTTTAAGTAAAGCCATCATACATAGTTCATCATTGAAAATAAATATTAATTATCAATATTTTACTAAGTAGTTTAAGTGTGAAGGTATTATTTAAACCAAAGTTAAAATTTGAATGACAGCCATTACTGGAGAGTAGTGGTAATTAAGCATAGAGCACATGAATGGCATCAGTCTTTCTTGACTCAAAGGCCAGAAAAGTCTTGATTTTGAAAGTATCATACAGCATGGCTGACGAAACATATAGCAGGTAATCATATTGAGTAGCCAAGAAGTAGAGAATAACCAAGACCTGTGGACAGTCTTTAAAAGTACAGAGATAATTTTCCACAAACCTAGTTTCTCTAATATGTCTTCACCTCCAAAACATGCTACAGTGTTCCCAAGTGGTACCTTAAACTGTAGACTCAGTATCCAAACACATGAGCCTACATGAGACATTTCATATCTATGCCACAAAACTCAGCTACTGAAGTGTGAGATGTTTTTGAATTATAAATTATCTTCCATTCCATTCCCTTTTGTTTGAGGTGTATAATTGTTTTTGAGTCCAGTCTTATCTCATTCTTATCCTGTTTTCTTCAACACAACCACTTGCTTTTATTCAAACCTCATGCTTAAAACCCGATTTTGAAGATTGATTTTCAAAACAGCATAAGTAACCTACAAGTGGGAAGCAGAGTCCATGTGAAGCTCCAGGGCAGCTGCTTCCCAGGCCAGAATAATCTACAGACATGTAAACAAACTGATAGTCAACATAATTGCTTTCATGAATATATCCTAAATTGTTAAATTGTCACATGACAATTGTTAATTGTCATGTGAACTGAAAACAGTTTACTTGTGTCAGAAAATATCTAAAGAAACAATGGGATCCAATAGATATGTGAAACAAGGCAACTTTGTGCAATAAATTAAAAATAGAAAGGGTTTTCAATAGATATAAATATCATGCTATATTGAACATTGATTTACTTATTGTGAGTATTTTTATGTGTGTATGGGTTAAGATACATCTGCTCAAATGTTAATGTGGAGTTTATAGAACAACTTGTCATGTCTCTTCTTCTAAAGTATGGGTGTATTGCTTCTAGGTATTGAACTTAGGTTATCAGGCTTGGTGAAAAATCCCATTACCTGGTAAGCAATCTCAATATTCCTGAATATAACTTTACTCATGAATCTAAATGTTTGACATTAGGAATGTAAATAATTATTTTATAAAATGTCAAACATTGTGATAATATTTCAAATTATATCAATGAGAATAAAATTTAGTTAAAATAACTAGTATAGTTATTTTTTTAGTTAGAGTACTTTTTTTGTACACACATATGATGAAATAATGATTACATTTTGTATTTTGTCACAATAGTTACATACTTAAGAATGTGCGTATTTGAAAAATTAATGCACTGACCTTAGTTTTTATAGCTTTGACCTAAAACACAAAGAATTTATTATTCAGAAGAATCAATGCTTTCAGAATTTAAGTACAGTCCTTGCATTGAATTTTATATTTATTTATTTTATGTATATGTGTAAACTGTATCTATCTTCAGAAACACTAGAAGAGGGCCTCAGATCTCATAACAGATGGTTTTGAGCTACCATCTGTTGCTGGGAATTGAACTCAAGACCTTCTTTCTAGCTATAATCACTGCACTGTAACCCACAAAGTTCCAAATGTGTAAGATCAAATTAATACACTATGATGTTAAGTCAGCTCTAGTTGATTAAGCCAAATCCATTAAGTCTGATATCTTGGAGCACTGTCTTAAAATCCAATTTATCTTCATACTCATGACACTGATATTTCAGCAAAGAAGGCAAATCTTGGACTAAACTACTGGTTCAAGGAAAAAAAATCAACATAAAAATAAAACATCATAACAACAAAATAAAAGGAAATAAAAAATACTCCTGTTGATAACTCTTATTGTCAGTGGTCTCAATTTACTAATAAATGACTCTAACAGACTAACAAAATGGATGCAAAAACAGTTTCCATCTTTCTTCTACATCTAAAAAACACACCTTAACCTTAAGTTTAGATATTGACTCATAGTCAAAAGATAGAAAAATATTTCAAGGAAATGGATCTACCAAGCAAACAGTGTAACCATTTTAATATCTGACAAAATGAAGTTAAAGCACACCCCAAGACTGATCAATCAAGACAAAAATAGGACTGGGAGCCTAATTGTGGTACTGATTTGTTCTTAGGACATGCTTTTTATAGGAAAAAAATGAAGTTCAGAAGTTCAAAAAGCAAGGGTGGAGGCAGTATCATATTTTGGCTACAGTTATGTTAAAAGGACCAGGCCTTAACAACGAGGAAGTAAAAACTTAATAGAATTGAAGGAAACCTAAAACAAAATGCACTCAAAGCTATGGACACATTGAAAGGAAATAAAGAAGAGATCACATATTAACAACTTAGAGCCACCTGACAGGTCTAGAATAAAATTAAGAAATACCACTAAAAGAAGTAGACTGCAAGGTGTGATCAATCTCATGGATGTAATCAATAAAATAGAAACAAATAAGCAACAACAACAGATACAAATAATCAATGAAACAAAAAGTTTGTCTTTGAGCAAGTCAAGATTTACAAACTCTTAGCCAAAAACTAAAAAACAGAAAAGTTGCAAATAAATTAAATTGGAGATGGAAAGGAGACAAACACTGAGAAAATCATAGAGACATTTAGAAATTTGAATTACACAAACATAGGAAACTAAAATGAAATAGATGAATTTCAAGATACATATCATTTTCCAACATTAAGCCAAGAGTACATAAACAATTTCAAGAGATTTATAAGCTTCAGTGAGATAGAAACAATATATTTTTTTAAAAAAAATATAAAATACCCTCCAGACCAAAACAAAAACAAGCACAAACAAAAATTCCAAGGCCAGATAAATTCAGTGCAGAAAACTACTATATCTTTAGAAATAATTAATCCAATCACTCTTTCAATTCCTCTACATAATAGAAACAAAAGTTTCAGAAGAAAGAAGAAGCAGAAGAGGTAGTTTAACATGTAAATCAATAAATGTAGTTTATAAGAAGATTAAAAACAAAAAACACATGAACTTCTCATTAGACACAGAAAGATTTTTTTAAACAAAACTCAACATCTATGTATGTTAAAATTCCTAGAGAAACTAGGGACACAAGAAACATAGAATCATAACATATTAAAGGTGATTTAAAACAAGCCTACAGAAAATATTAAGGTAAATGAAGAGAAACTGAAAACATTTCCATTCAAATCAGGAAAGAGACAATTTTGCCCATTCTCTCCATATCTATCTAACTTACTACTTGAAGTCTTATCTAGAGAAATAAGACAAGAGGAGATCAAAGGGATTTAAATAGGAAATGAGGAAGCCAAAATATCTATTCACAGATGATAATAATTTTATGTATAAAAGACCCTAAAATATCCACCAGAAAATCTTGACACTTGATATACACTTTCAGTAAATTCCAAAATTACTGAAATTACTAAAAGAAAACATCAACAACCTCTGTACATGTAAATGACAGTCGGAGAAAGAAATTAGAGAAACAATACTTTTTATAGTACCCTCAAAAAAATTTTGGTAGCTCTAACTAAGAATGTGTAAGACTTGCCTTATAAAAACTTTAAGACATTGAATAAAGAAATTGAGGAAGATATCAGAAGATGGAAATATCCCCCACACTCATATTAGAAAGATTAATACAATAAAAAATGACCATCTTATGAAAAGCTATCACTTGATTTGATTCACTCACTATCAAAATTCCAACCTAATTCTTTACACATCTTGAAAAGAAAATTTCAGCTTCATATTCAGACAACAACAAACTTGGGAAGCTAAAACACTCCTGAGTAAAAAAAGAAATGCTAGAGGTATCAACATCCCTGATTTCAAGTTTTGCTACAAAACCATAGTAATAAAAAACATGATATTGACATAAAACCGATGTGTTGAAAAACTGAATCAAATTGAAGAAATACATAAGACTCCAGGACACCTGATATTTTGTCCAAGAAACCAGAAATTAACATGGGAAAATAGCATGTTCAACAAATGTTGCTGTTTAAATTGGATGACTGCATTCAGAAGTACACAAATAGATCCATATTTATCACCCTGGATTAAACTCAACATGAAAAAGTTTCTCAAGATAAAACCAGATATTTTCATTTTAATAGAACAGAAAGAGGGTGAATGTTGGGGGCCGACTTTAGCAGAAAGCAGCTATCAGCTTTGCAGCCATCTTGAGCCAAATACCCTGACATGAGACTTGGATTACAATAGCCTACAACAGCTGAGCACACTCCGATAATCTTGGTTTAGATACCTTGGGTGTGTGAGATTAAAGGTGTGTGAGATTAAAGGTGTGTAATTTAAGAGAGTGACTTAGAAGTGTAGAGATCAGATTTAGAGACAAGACCTAAGGGCATGATTATAGGTATGACTTAGAGGCATGGCTTAGAAGTGAGACATATAAAAGGCAGAGACAGAACAGAACACAGAAGTAGACACAGCAGAAAGAAGACAGAGACGTAGGCACTTGGAAGAGAACTTGAAAGAAGTAACTTGGAACTTGGAGGCACTAGGGACTAGGAACTAGGGACTAGGAACTCAAGACTTGGGACTTGGACTAAGAAGAGAGACTGAAGAATAAAGGGGATTGAATCACACTCTGTCTGGTCTCCATTCTTTGAGACCGCCCTCACTCGAACCCTGACCCATGGACCGGAGTGGCAGCTTGAGCCAGGATACAGTGGCTGCCAAACTCGGGGCAGCCTGGGCCTCAACATTTTGCTCGTGCCCCGACATTTTTGGCCTCCTGAACGTGGCGCTAGTGCGGTTCCCAACCTTTTTGGCGCCCGAACAGGGACTCGAGCTTGGGCCTCAACATTTTTTGGCCGCCTGAACGTGGGGCTAGTGTGGCTCCCAACATTTTTTGGTGCTCAAAGAGAGGCAGCAAGAATGAGAGATCCAGTGAGGGACATTACTGGAAGAAGGATCTGTTGATTGTCTCGCAGGAATCTGCCCCATAGAGAAAGGTAAGGAAAATGGGACAAGAAATTAGTCAGCCTGAATTCAACTTTCTGTTTTGGTTTTGTTTGCTGCTCATATGTGTTAATTTTCTGCTTTTGTTCTTGAATGCTGTCTTTTTTGTTCAAAATAAAAGGAAGCATAAGTTAGAATCCAAAATACAACAAAAGGTTGATGACAATTTTTCAGAGCCAGATTGTGCTGACCAAGAGAAAGAGGAAGTCAAATTTTATGAAGCTGAAATGCCCCCTCCCTATGCACCTCCACCTCCAAATGCTGCTGCAATGGAGATGGTGGTTATAGATCCCATAAGGGAGGTACAGAAAAAAATATCTGTTCTTAAACAACAAATAGAGTTAGGAAAAGAGTATCAGGACTTAATTAATCAGCTACAAAAATTAAAGACAGGAAAGATGTCTCAAGAGGTAAACTGCGAAAATCCCCTGGCTCCTTGTGTTCCTCAACCCAGTGTCCAAAGGCAGTCCCTATCCTCTAGCCTTAGTTCAGCTACAGATCAGCCAGAGGAGGGAAAGGCTGAGGCTTTCCCTGTATCAGAGACCAGAGACAATCAAGGGATTTCTTGGAGACATCACACAGGGTTTAATTTTCAAATTATTAAAAATTAAAAAATGCAGTATCTCAATATGGTGCCACTGCTCCTTTTACTCTTGCAATTTTAGAGTCTGCTGCAGAGGAGTGGCTAATTCCTAGTGATTGGAATATGTTATCGAGAGCAGTTCTTACTGGTGGAGACTATTTAATTTGGAAATCAGAGTATCATGAGAATTGTAAAGAGACAGCTAGGAGACACATTCAGGCAGGTAATGGTTGGTCCTTTGATGCCTTAGTAGGAGAAGGGCAATTTGCTTCTAGTGATAACCAGATGCAATATGACCCAGGTTTATATGCTCAAATGCAAAATGCAGCCATGAAGGCTTGGCGTAAACTTCCAGTAAAGGGAGATCCTGGTGCATCTTTAAAAACAGTCAGGCAAGGGCCTGATGAGAGATTTTCTGACTTTGTTCATTGATTAATGACAACAGCAGGAAGGATTTTTGGTAATGCAGAGGTAGGTGTAGATTATGTGAAACAACTTGCATATGAAAATGCTAATCCTGCCTGCTAAGTGGCCATTAGACCTTATAGGAAAAAGACAAACCTTACGGGGTATATTAGACTTTGTTCTGACATAGGTCCCTCTTACCAACAAGGCTTAGCTATGGCGGCTGCCATGCAAGGACAATCAGTAAGAGATTTTCTGGCAAGTAAAGACAGAAAGGCCCCCAACAGGTGATAATCGTGAACTTACTGTTTGTGGTGGTTTGAATATGCTTGTCCTAAAAATTGGACTATTAGGAAATGTGGACTTGTTGGAGTACGTGTAGAAAAAACAGATCATACTAAGGGCCATCTGAGGGATCATTTGAAAGCCTACTACTGTAGAAGATTAAAATATACACATATATGAAAGAAATAAAAATGGAATCACCAAGTCATTTAGGATATATCTTTAGCCATATGTTAAACCTCATTTACAGGAATGGGTTACATCTTGTTGAATCATTGGCCAGAGGTATCCTATGGAAATGCCAAAGCAACCCAGACTGTTGCCATGTTAATTGATTGCCGTCCGCAAACTGATGATAAGGCACTGAAGGCAACACTTACACATGTCATTGAAATACACTATCAAGCTGGTGACTAATTAAAGTATTTGGGGAACCAGAATGAATTCTGCTCACTCCTAGAGGACAAATGTAATCATCAGCTCAGCTATAAACCCTGAAGTCCACAGTGGTGACCTGCCTACATGATATGTAGGTGCAGTGGTGCCAAAAACAATTTTGGAGTAACCAACTGTTCTCTAATTGGATATAAGTCTCAATTCATGACTTGGAATTCATGTCTGATGTTGCTTTTGTGGCCAAGAACCTGTGACTATTAGGCCAGAGACCCATGAGAAAACTAAATATTATTGCTAAGGTAAAGAAACATAGTAATAAAATGACTCACTCATAAGGACAGTCTGCTGTAGCTATAGATTAGTGTCTAGGTCATTCATCATTAGAGAAACTTTTCTATGTAGCAGATGGGAACTAACACAGAGACCCATAACTGGACAATGTGTAGAGAGCAAGAGAGTGTTGAACACTCAGCCCTCCCATCTGGGCCTAAGGGTGGTATGTAGAAGTTGATGTGCATAAAATCCAAGAGCCTGAAGGGCTGGATGACATCAAGGAAACTGTTTTTTTACATACAAAAAACCAAGATGCATTTGAAGCCACAGAGGCTATGACAACATACACAGGGACTTCAGTGGTCTATACCAGATGGAGTCTCAATTATGAGAATGGAAAATGGACACAAACTTCCTCCATGAATCACAGAACTATTGGCAATTAACAACCACTTACAAAGTGGAATCCAGTGGACTCTCATAAGGTCTCTTAATCCCATTTAAGTGTAGGCCCTATGCTAAGCAATAGGTAGCCAATGGAAAACAAAGTCAATAACATGATATTTTAGAAAACTTTTTGTCTCATGTTGATTTGTTTGGACATTTTTATCTCCTATTTGCCTTTTGAGGGTATATTATTATTCTTTCTGATTTTGTTTTTTTCTTAATAGGTTTTATTTTTATATGTGCGTTTCATTTGTTTTTTCTTTTAAAAAAATCTGGGTCTATTGTTTGTTTATGACACACACAAACACACACAGATAGATAGATAGAGAGAGAGAGAGAGAGAGAGAGAGAGAGAGAGAGAGATATTGAGAGAGAGAGAAAAGTTTGATGTTCAGAAAAAAAGGGGAGAGTCTAGGAGGTGTTGGAAAAGAGAAAGCATGATCAGAATACCATATAAATACTGAATACAAAAGAAACAATTGATCTATAACTGAAAGTAATCACTAGTGTGCCTTCTTTTTGATGCATTGTACCAAAGTCAGCTGAGCTGGTGTCACTAATGGAAAATTGTTGATTGACAGACATTCCTTTAGAACAGTTAGTCATTTTTTTATGCAGAGATTATACAGTAGCACATCATCATCATTTACTAAAAGAATATGATTTAAATTTATGAAGTCTCACTTTTCTCATGTGGAGATCTAGGCACTAAAACATCTTTATATTGTATGAAAAGAATTTTTTTTTCCTTGGTCAGAACAAGCTTGTGTTTCAGAAAATCACAGAGGAAGTGGCATAAGACAGACAGAAAGCCAAAGAAGATTACTGGGCATGCATGAAAGCAGGAAAACACTATGAAGTAAATAATTATTATTTTATTACACTACCAACATAATAGGATCAAGAAAACTTGCCAAGGTTCAACCTCAGCTTGGAGAGGGGCTCTGAGAGATGGGGTGTCTGGGAACAGTGAAAAACAAAAGACTCAAATTCAAATCATGAGATATAAGCTGCTAGCCTATGTTTAACTCAAGAAAGCTATTTAGACTGCTCTCTGTGTTCTGCTGGAGACCGCTTTTTAGATATCTCTCTCTCTCTCTCTCTCTCTCTCTCTCTCTCTCTCTTTCTCTCATCACTTTCTTTCTGTTTCAGATAGCCTTTTCTTGCTATTCTAACAGTCTTTCTGGTTGAGACTGCTAGCTTTCTGCTCAACATATCTCTCTCTTTGCTTGAGACAGCTTTCTCTGCTTGTTAAAAAAAGAAAAGCTCTCTGGATAGCTCATGGGTTTTCTACCACAGTCATAAAAACAGCTATAATTCTTGGATTTTCCAACCAAGTCACAAATCCTGTTAGAACAATTCTAAAATTAATTATTGGGTTTTTCATTCAAAATCAGAAAGTTTGCATACATTGTAAAAAAGATGTATTTACTCTTTAATTCTTGTGGTTTCAGACTAAGGTCAGAAAATTCTGTTTAAAAAAAATTCCTAAAGATCTATGAAAAGTTCAAAAAGAGCTGTGTTCTTTCTCCATGGATTTTTTTTTTTTTTGATCAAAATCAGAAATCCTACTAGAAGAATTCTTAGAAAAACTTTGTTCCCTCTCCAGAGATCTCCAGACAGCTCAGCTCTCACTGGAGAACAATTTAAAAAAAGGAACTATTGAGTTCTGCTAGCTCATCATATGAAGATCAAATTAAAGGTTTTTATTTACATATTAATTCACTTATTTAATCCAGGTTTCCATTTGATTCCTATGAATCAGCCGTCTATGACTTTAGCCCTTTGACTCTTAGGAACAGACAACAAGCATAAATTCACATATTAAAATAGCTCGGTGGGATTCTGCCCTGGAATTACAATTCTGACCATGCCTGGACCTAAACTCTGTCTGTTTCAGGCTGGCCTAGAAGTCAGGAATATGCCTGCATTTGTGTCTGTCTGTCTTTACATCTTTGTGACAACATGGCTCTTTCTTTAGATTTGTGAAACTCCATACACAATTCACATTGCATCTGCATATTTTTACACAGATGAGAAATTATATATTTTTGAACTTGATTTTTTAGAATTCCTTTCCAAAGCCTTAAGGGCTGTCCTGAAATTCCCAGTATTTATGATTTTGCTAAAGCAATACAGTCACCCTCAAGTTCTAGATTGGTGCTGTTTCTAATTATCATGGAGTCATTAATGTTAACAAGGAACACATTCCTCTGAGGAATGTGCAAACATGTACATTATTACACAAACAAGTCTTATGTCCACAGTGACCTCAACACTTGTGGCCCACACCTGCTAGTCTTGTTTCATGGGCAGGATCCATGTCATTACCCACCTACCAAGGCAATGCCAGATCCAGCAAAATTCAAAACTTAACAGAGAAGAATAGGTGGTCTTTGCCACAAAACCACCATTATTTACTTGTCCATTGCCAAATGGGAGCCATGAAAAAACATACATACAAGTAGCAATATATTGACTTAAGAGTCATATTTAGGAAATATATGTATATGTATATATGCACACAATGTTAACTAGTGAAAAAAAAAAGGCCATAATTTTTAAGGAGAGTATGTATTAGAGCATAGGAGGGCTTGGAGGGAGAAAAGAGAAGAGAAGAGCAAAATATAAAATTATAAAATAAAGAGAAAAATATCTGCAGAGTTGATACTGTGTACATAAGAGGGGAGTTACACCCCCAGAAGAAGTCTCCCAGAAATGTTGTCCATCATGCCTTGTTCATTCTCAATCTTCTAAATCTGAAAGCTCATGGCAAACCTGCTGCTGATTGCCTTTGGCATGCTGAGACCAATAAAAACTATGCCACAGTTATGTGGAAGGACCCTTTTACCTTTAAATAGAATGGCCTGGACCCAGTTCTCATATAGGGCCGAGGACTGATATGCCTGTTTGATAACTAAAGAAGGCACAGCTAAATGGCTGCCAAAAAGATTAATGAAATAAATAGATACTCTCACAAAACAAGGCCCAATTATAAATAAGATGAATAACAATTGACATCCAGGGAAGAGAAATCTACCTGTGATTTCCCTTCTTTTTTCTTTTCAAGTAAAAATGAATCAACCATGATATTTGCTATCGGAAGTTCTAGTCCTGATGCTGGCCTCTGGACTTATACTACTCAGACCTTCAACGAGCCAGTGACAAGGACATCAAACAGCTAGAGGTTGACATCACTAATCTGAAGAAATCCCTCGTTTTGCTTTCTGAAGTGATCTCCAAAAATTGCAAAGGACTTTATTGGACTTGATTTACCATTTTACAATAGAAAAGACTGTGTACAGCTCTAGACTGTGTATAACCCTTAAAGAAGAATGTTGCTTTTACATAGACAAAACAAGGATGGTTAAAGAGAACATGAAAAAGGTCAGAGAAGGCCTTGAGAAGAGAGAGAGAGAGAGAGAGAGAGAGAGAGAGAGAGAGAGAGAGAGAGAGAGAGAGAGAGAGGAGAGCTGGTACGAGAATTGGTGTTTCAATCTCTCTATGGTTGTCAACCTTACTTCCCTCAATTTTTGGGACCATTAATTGGGTTACTTCTGCTTATTTCTTTTGGTCCCTGGGCCTTAAATAGGCTTAGTAAATTTGTGAAACAACAGATAGATGATTTGATAGCAAAACCTATTCAGGTATATTATCAAAAATTAGCTATGGAGGACCACAAGACTCAAGATGAGGTTGTTACTCTATCCAGGATGTTCCCAAAACACATTTCCACCCAACCTTAAAAGAGGAAACTCCTGCCTCTAGACCAAGCAGAGAGGGGCCACCCAGAAAGCCCTCTGACTGGCAATCTAAATTCTTGCTTAGGCTGAGAGGCTAAGCAGTGCAAGGGAATATACAAATTAAAAAATATCTTTCTGGGTTCACTGAGGGACAAGCCTGACTGCATAGGAGTTGATGTAAAAAATATCCCCTCTCCAGGAAAAAGACATGGGGATGGGGATGGCTCTCACTCCTCACTGGACAATGACAGGAGGACCAGAGCCATTACAAGGTCCCCTTTACAGGCCTCTATTCCCGCCTTTGCAAGATTGGAGTCATCATGGTCCTTCTATACTTAGAGAAGGCTCGAGATGTCTGGGGCATCTCTGCTTGTACACTGAAGGCCTGGAATCAGCCATAAGCTTAAAGCCAGCCTGCTAGTACAAAGTCTTGGGTCTCTGTGTAAAACCCTTGAAACAGATAGCTAGAAGCTATTGTAAACAAGCAGCTTAGGTGGACAGTTGCCAGGCTGTAGCCATAGACCTTGTAGATAAGTAACCTGATGGATTATTATTATTATTATTATTATTATTATTATTATTATTATTATCCCTAACTTAGATAGGGACAAGTGAATCATAGGTGGAGTCGGAGTGATCTGTCCCCTGAAGCTTCACCCAGTTGATACTCTGTTCTGGAAGATATCTGTATTCCCCCTAAAAACACTTATGCTCCTGTGTCATCCCTTTCCCCCACATCCTCCCTTTTTGTTTATATAACCCCTGTGTGGAAAAAGTAAAGTTTGCGATTTGATCAGCCTATAGACAAATCGCCATTCTTTTTCGTCGGCCTGTTTTTCCCTCACTCTCTCTTTCAGGTGATCTTCCCAGATCCCTGTTTAATGCCCTGCTGGACAGGACAAGAATCTGGATTAAATTCAATTATAGCTCTGTCTCTTCAATTCTATCTCCCCTCCACTGTCCTTCTTAATAACTCCCTTTTCTTGACCTCCCCTGCTTAGCCGTTAGTCTACTTCCCCCAAATCTATTTTCTCCTTCCATAGAGATCAATGTGTCTTCAACAGTTCTTTCCTTTATGTCTAACCTCTCTGAGCTTATGGACTGAAGCTTGGTTATCATTTACCTAAAAAATAATATTGACATAAATGCCCAATTTATCTTTCTGAGTTTATGTTACCTTACTCAGGATGACTTTTCTATTTTGATCAATTTGTCTGCAAGTTTCGTGATGTCATTTCTTTTCATGAGATGAATAGGTTACTATTGTGTAACTGTACCATATTTTTTATTTATTTATCCATTCTATTGTTATCAGAAACATATGTTTCTTCTACTCTCTGGGAATTATGGATAAAGCAGGAGAAGAAAATGATTGAACAAGTGTCCTTGTGGTAAGATGGAGTGTCCTTTGGTGTATATGTCCAAAGTGCTAGAGCCGGGTCTTGACATAGATTGATTCCCATCTTTCAGATAAAATGCTATACTGGTTTCGATAGGGTTTGTACAAGTCTACACACCTGCTAACAATGGAGGAGGAGTGTTTCTGTTTGTGCACTTCATCTCCACCATGATTTGTCACTTTTATTATTAATTTTAGGGATTTAGAATGTAGCAGGATGAAATCTCAAAGTAAATGTCAATGTCCGTGAAATCGCAGTGCAAATCAAAACTAGGTTTGCATTTCCCTTGTGGTAATGGAGGTTGAATATTTCTCAGCCATTTGAGTTGTAGCTATTGAAAATTTTCTGTTTAAATTGGGTTATTTGTTGGGTTTTTTTTTTTTTTTTGGTATCAAGTTTCTTGATATCTTTTTAAAGTTTGGATATCCGTTTTCTTTCAAATGTGTAGTTGATAAATTTTTTTTTGCCACTTTGTAGATTGTTATGTTGCCTGAAAGAATTTGCTCTGCCTTGTACAAGTATTTCAATATTTTAGGTCCAATTTTGTTGGGGTACACACTAGCCCCACGTTGGGGCGGCCAAAAAATGTCTTGGCCCAAGCAAAATGTTGAGGCCTGGGCTGAACCAGGTTTGGGCAGCCACTGTATCCCGGCCCAAGCTGCCGCTCCAGTCCGTGGGTTGGGGTTCAGCAAGAGTGAGAGTGAGGATGGACTTGAAGAATGCAGACCAGACAGAGTGTAATTCAATCCCATTTATTCTTCAGTCTAAGTCCTAAATCTTGAGTTCCTAGTGCCTAGTCCCTAGCTCCTAGTCCCTCCAAGTTCCAAGTTACTGCTTCCAAGTTCTCTTCCAAGTGCCTGCTACCTGTCTTCTCTCTGCTGTGTCTGGTTCTCTCTAGAGCCAAGTGTCTTCTACCTAATGTCAAGTAATCTGTTTTGTCTCTGCCTTTTATATGTCTCACTTCTAAGCCACACCTCTAAGTTACACCATTAATCATGCCCTTAGGTCTTGTCTCTAAATCTGATCTCTACACGTCTAAGTCACTCTTAAGTTACACACCTTTAATCTCATGCACCTTTAACCTCAAGGTATCTAAACCAAGATTATTGGAGTGTGCTCAGCTGTTGTAGGCTATTGTAATCCAAGTCTCATGTCAGGGTATATGGCTCAAGATGGCTGCAAATCTGATAGCCGCTTTCTGCTAAAAGTTGGCCCCCAACACAATTTAATTATTATTCTTTGTACCTGTGATACTGGTATTTTGTTCAGAAAGCCTCCTCTACCAATGCATCCAAGACTACTCCTCATTTTCTTTTGTATCTGGTTCAGTTTATCTGAATTTATATTGATATCTTTGATACATTTGGAGTTAAATTTTGTTCAGCATGATAGGTATAGATCTATTTGGATTCTTCTACCTAGAGTCAACCAGTTTGACAAGCACCATTTGTTGAAGATCCTTAGTGTGTATTTCTGACTTCTTTAACAAGAATCAGGTGCACATATGCATGTAGATATATGTCTTGAACTTCAATTTAATTCTGTCAATCAGTATGTCTGCCTTTATGCTAATATCATGCAGTTTTTATTGCTATTGCTCTATAGTACAACTTGAAATCATGGATGGGAAGACGTCTAGCATACAGCTTGATCATGTTAACCCTTTTTGTCCTGGGAATACTTTATTCCTACCCATTGTGTTAAAGATTTTCTTTAAAAACATCAACATGTTGGCAGGAAGTACATGGCTTGAACCTGAAAATGGACCCCCAGACAGAGTTATTAAATTAACAGGCTGGCAAGCCAAGGATGGGTAAGATTCTACACAGAGCCTTACCAACCTAAGACAGAAGTGCATTGCTTTTGATGATGCATATTCCATGACAGGTAAGGAAGGCATTCTTGTTAGAATGATGTAAGACAGGCTCAGTCTTGTTAATGAAATAAAAAGGGGAGAGGCAGAGAGACTTTGGGACTGCTTGGAAAAAAATCTGACATGAGCCAAGGACAAGGAAATGGGCTGCTTGGCAGGAATATGACATTGGCCAAGGACAAGGAAGTAGGCTTAAGGCTAAAACAAAGAAGTAATTTCAGGTAGAAATCTAAATCTTAGGCTAGAAGAAAGAAGTAATCTCAGGCAGGAACCAAAATGTTAGGCTTGAACAAAGTAGGCTTCAGACATGAAAATGATCTTAGGCTAGGACAGGTAAGCTCTTAGAAACAGTGATCATGGGAGTGTTCACATAATTGGATTTAATGCCTTGGTTTTTCTTTGACTATTTGTGTTTATTGTATTGTTTGTTCCTTGACTATTTGCCTCTATTGTATTGCTAGACCCTCAACCTAGAACTGACCTTAATACATGCATGCAATCAAAATGATATAAAAGCAAAAGGAAGAGGGGGTTTGGGATAGGTCATCCTAGGTAGGGGAAATGGAAAAAGGTGATGACATTTGTATTGTAAATAAATAAAGTGTCTGATAAAAAATCTTGGGTTTGAATTTTTTTTAGGTATTGAATTGAATCTGTAGATTGGTTTTGGTAGTATCACCATTTTTACTATATTAATTTTACTGATCCATGAGCAATATATATATATATACATATATATATATACATATATATATACATATATATATGTATATATATATATGTATATATATATGTATATATATATATATATATGTATATATATTAAATTTTTTGGACTTTTTTCTCTTATGCTTTTTTCTTTCTTTCAAAAACATGAAATTTTTAACCATGTAGGTGTTTTACATGTTTCAGTAGAATTATTTTAAGATATGTTTTGTTTACTGATGACTGATTTGGTGCTTTCTTCATCAGAAGAGGAACAAGAAAAGCATTCCTGATCTCTACATTATTTATTATAATGTTTAATGAAGCAAGATAAGAATTTTCTAAATATTCACAGAAGATATAAATAAAATATTTATTTATACCATATTATCTACAAAATTCCAACTATTTCATACATGAAAATGCTTCTAAATTTCTAAAAGAGCAAATATTTTTCTGTTTAGTTCTCTCTCTCTCTCTCTCTCTCTCTCTCTCTGTCTCTGTCTCTGTCTCTCTCTCTCTGTCTTTGGGGGTGTTTCTCTGTGTATCCTTGGCTGTCCTGGAACTCACTCTGTAGACCAGGCTGGCCTCAAACTCAGAAATCTGCCTGCCTCTGCCTCCCAAGTGCTGGGATTAAAGGTGTGCACCACCACTGCCTGGCGCTGTTTAGTTTTTTCTTAATGACATGTTCATTGGTAAGAATAGGGTATTGAATCTCCCACTACCAACATATGAGTTTTAATATGTCATTTTACCTGAAATAATATTTCTTCTATAAACTTGGCTGTCCTTGTGTTGAGTGTAGATGTTAAAAATTGAAATGTGATTCTGGTAAATTTTACTTTGATGAATATGTAGTATTCTTTATTTCTTTTGATAAGTTTTGTTTGAAGTTTATTTTGTTAGACATTAAAATGACTATACCAGTTGATTTATTAAGTGCATTTGTCATAATTTTTCACCTTTTTCCTTTGATTTAACAATTATCTTTGCTGTTGTGTTATCTTTCTTAAGTGCAACAAAAGCATGTGTTCTGTTTTCCATTCTATTTTGTTAGTCTTTATCTTTTTATTTGGTAATTGCCACCATTGATATTGAGAAAAATCATTGACCATTGATTGTTGATTTTTGGTTTTTGCTTTTGTTGTTGGTGATGGCTTGTGTACATATATAACAGGATATCTCAGACACACTAGTGATATAAACAATGACACAGGGTCTTTTTCATATTTTAAGCTTAGGTTATTTTCTGGTTAGTTTCCCAACTACTCTAAACTCAACCTGAATAATCCTGGCATCACATTCTACAACATGGCCAGTTCCACTTTTCTGTTCTGCTTTGGTCTATCTACTCACCTTTCATCCCTTGACAATTTCCCACATCTTTCTCTTCTCTCCAAAACACGTTCTCTGCCCAGAAGTTCCTATCTCCATATCCTACCTAGCAATTATTGACCAGTAGGTTTTTTATTAAAGCAAATCATCAAGAAAGGAAGAATAAATGTGTAAAAAATATGATTGCTTTGATGGGCCATAGGTATAACAATATCAAGATCTATTTATATTGTTCACTCACCTATTGATATTGGTACTCACCTCTCTGCTGTTTTAGCAGTCCACAATTAAACATACATAGACAATTGTCATGTAGTTTACAAAAGGTAACCTCACAATACACGTGTAAATGTTTTCCCATTTCTTTGTTTTTGATAGTTTGTATTATTTATTTATTGTGTTTTTATGATTGTAATTGACCTCCTTAGATTATGGATTTTCTTCTAGTACTTTGTATAGGGTAAGATTTTTAGATAACTATTGCTTAAATTTGGTTTTATCATGGTGTCTTGGAGTTCTATTGCTGTGAACAGACACCTTGACCAAGGTAACTCTTAAGAAAAACACTTAATTGAGGCTGGCTTACAAGTTCAGAGGTTCAGTCCATTATCATCAAGGTGGGAACATGGAAGCATCCAGGCAGGCATAGTACAGGAAGAGTCGAGAGTATTACATTTTCATCGGAAGGCTGCTAGGATAATACTGACTTCTAGGCAGCTAGGATGAAGGTCTTAAAGCCCATGCCTACAGTAAAACACCTATTTCAACAAGGCCACAACTTCAAATAATGCCATTCCCTGGGCCAAGCATATTCAAACCATGACACTTGGGATACCTTATTTTCTCTGTCTATTGTAGTTGAGGGTTTTACTGGGTCTAGTAGTCTGGGCTGACATGTGTTATCTCTTAGAGTATACAGTATGTATGTCCAGGACATTCTGGTATTTAGCCTGTTCATTGAGACGTTACATGTAATTTTAATAGGTCTAGCTATACATGTTACTTGGTGTTTATTCCTTGCAGAGTTTAATATAATATTTTTTCCCTTTTTGAATGTTTAGTGTTTTGATTATTCTACCCTTAGAAGAGTTTATTATCTATTACAGTCTATTGTCATTCTGTATATATCTTGCTTTTTCTTAGGAATCTTTGTTTTTGAGTTAGAAATTTTTTTTCTGTGATTTTGTTGACAATATTTTCTGGGCCTCTATTTTGTTTTTCATTTCATTTTTCCATCCTAACATTCTCAGATCTAGACTTTTCATGACTCAGACTTTATAAATGTTCTGTGTTTTAAAATAATTTTAAGCCAGTATTCGTCTGACTGGATTATTTCTGAATGCAAAAGAAATCTCTTGAGCCTATATGGCTTATGACTTTCAAGAGATAGAATTCAGATTTTTTTTACTTTCATATTATTTTATACATATAAGTGTTTGCTGGCATAAATATTTATGTAACATGTGCAAATGTTAATGATTGTTGTCTTGACAGCTTAAAAAAGTGGTGTTGCAATCACCAGACTAAAGAATGGACTTACAGATGGTTGTGAGCTGTCACATTGCCCAGCTTCAATGTAATTTGATTTTTTTGTATTAAATTTTGCTATATTTAAAAAACAATGAATAAAAACCTAGCCACTATGGTAAAGTTTAACAACTGAGCTATCCCTTATACCTGCTAGGAGAGGGATTTCAATTTTTCCAGTAGTTTGATACTGGGTATATCAAACATTCTAGGACAGGCACATATTCAGGAATAGTTGACCAATACAATATGGTCTCCACAGTTTTGTTTGTGTGCTTTTTTGTTACAGTTTGGTGATTTAGGGATGTGTGGTTTTATCTTCTTTTCTTGTTTTTTAAGGCTTTATTGTATTGGGTTTTAGTTAAAAGTAAGTTCTTCAAAAGCATAGAAAAATAACAAAGAAAAATAAATAGGCAAATGTTAAAGCACAAATATAGCATCAGAGACTATCAGGGAACTGAAGGAATCCAACACATGAATTTGGAAATCTCAGAAGAAAATAAAGACATAAAATATAAAAACACTTGAAGAAACAACAGCCCAAACTTTCCATGTTTTTTTCTTGTCTCCAATTTTAATAAACAACTGAAGGGGATGGAGAAATGTCTCAGAAGTAAAGCTCACATTTTCTATTTCTAAAGGACCAGAGTTCAAGTCCTAGCATCCATGTCAGGCATCACACAATTTCATGCAACTACAGCTTCAGTGTACAAGATGATTCCAGCTTCCACTCATGTGCAAATACCCACATTCATATGCATAATTGAAAAGTAATCCAAAGAACAGTGGAGATGATGGAGAAATGATTCAGTCACCAAGGATATTGGCTGTTCTTCCAGAGGATCCAGATTCTTTATTCAGTGCTCTATCCTCTATCTTTCCATTGTTAGCCATCATAAAAACATAATACTTCACAGCTGCTTCATTGGGATTCCATGTCAGAACAGTCAAAAACCTCAACTTCATGAAAACAAACAACAAATCCTAGTATAGATACAGGTAAAGAAGAAACCATATATACTGTTGATATGACTTTGAACTCACATGACCATTAAATAAATGCCCTATTAGAAAATCTAGAAATACAAAAAGTTTCATTTTGTAACTCCTGGTTATATGCCCTAATGACATAACCCAGTATTTCACAAATATACTAGTACACACATATTTATTACTATACTTTTAAAACCTCAAGCATGGAATTAATCTGATATTCATCAAAGAATGACTAGGTACAGAAAATGTGGTAGACATAACCATTAGCATTTTATTCAGCTTTAAAGAAGCTTGGAACCATGATCATTTGTGAAATGTGCATAAAATTAGGATCAATATAAGTCATATAAGGCAATGAGTAATATAAGGCAGAACAAGATAGTCGAATATATTTTTCTTATATATAAAACCTTACTCAAAATGTATATTTATATATATGTGTATGTTCTAATGTGTGGAAGAAGGGAGAAAAATGAGTGGGCTATAGAGCATGACTGTGATGGAAAGAGAGAGAATTACTTTGTAATAAGTTGAAAATCAGAAATAAGGAGTGACAAGAGATGGGAGCACAGTGGGGAAGATTAAATTATAAAGAATATATATATATATATATATATATATATATATCACAATGAAACTCAAATTTTGCTAAGCAAAATAAAACAGGAAATAATTGTGCAGTAAATAATTTCACCTTTCAATATTATTTTATTATATAATTTATGGAGAGAATATTATAACTTGATTATTTGTGCCATGTAATGATGTAGTCAGGGTAGTCCACATTGCTACCTGAAACATTGTACTGATTTGTTTTGTGTCAACTTGACATAAGTTAGAGTAATCAGAGAGGAAGGAATCTCAGCTGAAAAAAATGCCTTTTTGAGATTCAACTATAAGGTATTTTGTCAATTAGTGACTAAGAGATGTGGGCCAGACAAAGGTGGGTGGTGTCACTCTTGCTCTGGTTGGTGGTCCTGAGTTTTATAAAAAAAAGCAGGCTGAGAAAGCCATGGGAAACAAGCCAGTAAGCAACACCCCTCCATTGTTTGCTTTCATTCATGTTTTGTCACAACAATAGAAACCCTAAGACAAACATTTTAAAATATCTTGGTTAAGGAACCAATGACAATATTTATGGGGTACAGAGTTATATCCAGTGGTGTGTGTGTGTGTGTGTGTGTATGTGTGTGTGTATATATACTGATCAAAGTAGAGAAATGCACCTTTTTTTGTATGTCTTATTTGTTGTGTGTGTTTGTGTGTGTATGTGTGTGTGTATACATACTAATCAAAATAGAGAAATGCACCTTTTTTCTTGTATGTCTTATATGTTAAATAATAGTTTGCTTTATACATTAAATTTATTGCATAGGACAGGAACTCAGTGTACTTTTTAAAAACATATTTTACCAGATGCTATGTGGTCTCTTTCAAAGTTGTTTGTTGTCATAATCGCTATGTCTCCCCAAAATCTGCATATGCAAATACCTCACGAATTACAATAGGCCAGGAATCATTACTTGTTAAATAATCAAGTAAAACTTTAGTCATTCAGAATTCTGGGCATTTTAAACCTTTTCAAATTAGCAGTATAGATAGGGCTGGGTAACTTTCTCTGAATAATCAGTGAGAACACATTTTCAGCATTGAAGGTTGTGTGGTCTCTGTCATCAATCTTGAAGTCTATCAGTGTACAGGGAGAGTAGCTAGAGATGAATCATTGACTCTCACTCTGTGGATAGAGTACCATCAGTTTTTTGCATATGCAGCACATTATACAAACTTTTCCTTTTAGTTAAAATATGCTAAATATGACGTGTGACAACTCTACCTAAAAGTTCTAAGTTTTTTTTTGTGTGTGTGTGTGTGGCAAAAATAATTTGCCAACATGCTAAAACACTGTAGACACATCTCTCTTAATGAGAAATAAAATTTCCACATTCTTTTAATTAGTTTGTGTTCATAAACTTTAATCTTATTTCTACTAATTATTTGTAAGATAAAGATGTTCAAGAGGTGGAATTGAAAATTTACAGCAATTTTGGGGGGATGGGCATAATGTGAGCAAGCATGTGTTTAAGAGCATATGTGCCTAAAACCAAAATTGCAATAAAATTGTACTCATTTTAAAAAAGTTTTGCTTTTTTTTTTCTTTTCAAATATACTTCTTTATGCGGGATTTAGAGAAGGAATTAATTTTTCTTGGTCTTCAGATGGGGAGACATTGAAGAGCAATTGGCAGTAGCAAGTGATTGTGTCAAAACAAACAGCATGTCTATTAAGGTTAGCTTGAAACCAATAACACAGAAGTCCACAGAAAAGAAACACAACTTGATAGACATGCTGTACACTAGGAGACTGAATCACTGGAGTGAAAATGAGGAAAAGTGATGTAGCTATAGATCCAAATATAAATGGCAGCCACACCTGAAAAAGAAAATGAAGATTTTTTTTAATGTCATGGTAGGATACAAAGGGGGCCTTATATATGTTACAGAATGAAGAGCATGGGAGTGCATGCATTTCTTCAGATGGTTTAAGGTAGTCATGATATTAGCTTATACAAAAAAATTGATTGCAGATTAAATATTATTTTAAAAATTCAATATAAAGCTAATTATGTACCAGTAGCGTCCATGAGGTTTTTTTTTTTTTTTTTTTTTTTTTTGTTGTTGTTGTTGTTGTTGTTGTTGTTTTTGTTTTGTTTTGTTTTTTGATGTCATGGTAAGTTCTTATTACAAAAGGGGTCTTATATATGTTACAGAATCAAGAGAAAGTGAGCATACACATGTCTTCAAAAGGTTTAAAGTAGCTTGTCTGTAGGGAGCAGCAAATAGCCTAGGTTGTTTGCAGGTTTCCTTGTAGCACTTTTTACAAACAACCTATTTTGATGTAATCCATTTCTGTTGTGTGAGTTTTTTCAATATCTCCCTCTCTGCCAGCGAATTATAAAATGAGTGTTACCTCTGCCATGTGCCACAAGAATAGGTTGTGCATTGCTGCTACGTCAAGGGCTTGCTTTTCCTCACCCACTATGGACTCTGACAGCCACAAGCACTGGGCTTCGGGTTCAAGCTGCTAGAAGAAAGTCCCATACTTGCTCAACAGAAGTAAACACACTGCTGCTGCTGTCACTGCAACAGTCTTTAAATGAAGACAGTGACAGCCATATAGGCACTTCTGTATCTAGCTCCACAAAATGGCGTGCATATCACTGGCTGCTCTCGGCATCCAGCTCCAACT
This sequence comes from Arvicanthis niloticus, assembly GCF_011762505.2. Lineage (NCBI taxonomy): Eukaryota > Metazoa > Chordata > Mammalia > Rodentia > Muridae > Arvicanthis > Arvicanthis niloticus. The sequence goes on from NC_047670.1 coordinate 2,925,237, forward strand.
ATTCCTTGGCTCCTGGAGCTACCTCTTTCCACTCTGCCTCCAAAGCGTCCCTTTTCTAGGTCGTGGGTCAAAATTCCTGTTCTAACAGAGAACAGGCCATGAGTTTACCAGGTTCTTCAACTGGCTGTGGCCTCTACACAGCTCCTGTCCAAAGGCCAGAGCTGACACAGCTCAGTGCTCCCGCTCTCTTGGCCTTTTCTCATGATCTGCTCACACAGTCCAAGTCACAGGCCTGAACTCACCTGGACAAACTCATTTCTGTTATCATGATCTCAAGCCACTGCTTGTCAGCTCTCTTATTCTGGTTCTAGACAAATGTTTCTCTGCTAATGCAAAAATGTGGTTTTCTCTACATACATAACCTGTCAAAGATTTCCATTCCTATCCTGTCTTGACAGATGATTTTATTTTCTACTGCCATTGAATTATGGCATGCACTATTCAGATATAACCAATCGACATAGCCCTTAATCTTGTCAGAAGTCTGCTAATTATTAATATATTTAAGTTTATGACAGACAGAATCTCCTGAAGCCTTTAACAGTTTACTCCCACAAGGTCTCAGAAGATTTTGACACAATTACAAGATACTGCCTGGCTTGTGATATGATACCACTGAAAAACACAGTGGAAAAAAACTAGATACCCTCTGAGTCAAATGACTTATCTAAATCAATGTAAGTCATTTCTCATGTTACATGTATCCATTCCACAGAGAAAAAGCCCTAGATATTCTGGGCTTGAAAGTCAGACTAATTCTTCCCAAGTTGCCATGAAGATCAGAGAGACTACAGGGAACTGTTGGCTAGTAGACTTGGTCATTTTTTAAAGTAATATATGACTGCTAGATAGTTTATTCTTCCCCGGATTTCTGACTACATTGACATCTAAGGTAATTGTAACTTGACAGCTAGAAAAACCTTTCACAGATATAATCTCTTACTTCATTCCCTAAACTTGGGTTACGTTGATTAAATGCTTCATATTTCCTCTTCTTGCTATGCAACTGTCCTAATATTATCTGAGCTCCTAAAGATTGTGCATGTTGTTAACTCATGTTGTCATCACTTTTGTAAACTTAGAAGCTACAGAAAATTAACTCAGATCTACCTCTCACAGACCACATAGACTCCACACAGATATAGACACCTGCCTAAAGTCCACACTTGCTACCTATTCCAGAGGTTGGGATTCCTCTGGGTTTCAAATGTACATCTTAAGAAAAAAAAATTTCTTTCTCCCAAATGTACTTAAACTTATTCTCTGTCTGTCTGTCTGTCTGTCTGTCTGTCTGTCTGTCTGTCTGTGTGTTTCAGCATCTTTTCAAGTAAAGGCGCTTACTACATCTAGGACAGCTCCAGAGAAGTGACCTACTGATGCTCCAAATTTCCTCTCAGAGACACAGACACTTCTACTGAACTTGTTCCTTCTGATTTGTCTATAGACAGTTCCATAGACTGTGGACAACAAAAGAAAAACCAAATTCTCTGAAGACTGGACGAACCTCCCCATACCCATTCTTCTAGGTTTTCTAGAGTCTGGTTGCCCACAAAGCCAGCAGAAAGTAGTCAGATATCACAGCAGCTCTATTCATGATCCACTATCACTTCTTTCTAATTTTTTTTTTAATTAAACCAAAACAGGGTAATGTTAGCATTTTGTCTAAGCTCTACCCAGAGTTACCTGGAAACAGCCAGGTATGCCTGACTCACTATAAAAGCATCTGCTTGCTCCCTCCTCGCTCTCTTGTTCTTCTCTTGCTTTCTTGTTCTTTATTGGCTTTCCTTCCCCAATTTCTCCCCGTTCCTCCCCCCTTTTCATGTGCTCATGGCCGACTTCTACTCCTCTACCCTTTCACCCCCTCTCTTTTTCTCTCTGACTTTCTCTGCCTCTACTACCCTCTTGTCTCCACTCACCATGTCATTAATAAATTCTAGTCTATACTGTAGGAATGTGTGGCTGGTCCCTCAGGTGGAAGGGATGACTTACCATGGGCCTGTTGAGACACTCCCTTCCCCAATACCTCACAACACCTCCTTAGAACAGATCTCCCCTCTCTTATCTTTTTATAAACATATCAGGTATGATGTTTACACTTGTACTTTTCATATACATACATAATTCTAGTTTGATCTTCTTGTACCCCATTACTTTCTCTTTCCCTTCTTGTTTATTCATTCTCTTCTTGAAAATTGTTCCCATTTAGACTTTCTAATATATGTTTAATTATCATCTCTTGTTTTCATAAATATGTCTTTTAGGCATTATTATCTGTTCTGATCTCATTTCTATGTTTATATCCTATATATACATATGTATAAATGCATGCTGAAAAAATACATGTGATTTCAAACCTTAAATTGTGGTATATATAATATTACTTTTATTGATTTAAATATGTTCAATTACCCTTTTGTTCCTTTAATTAAGCCAAAATTTCTTGTGTGTTATCTTCTTGATATACTTTCAAATTTAGATTAGAAATATCATATTACAAATTGTTGTGTGTATATTCACTAGCAAAATTGTTTAATAGCTTTTCTATTTTTATTGGATTTTTATTATTATGGATTATTATTGTAGTGTTATAATAAATTTGGCTTTGTAGAATTGTTTTTTAGCATTTCTGTTCTTTAGATTTTATGGAGTTGTTTGAGAAGCATTGGTGTCAACTCTTAAAGGTTGGTAGAAATCAGTAGCACCTTAAAGCTTTCATTACAATACCAAAAATACTCCTGAGGAGTGAAGGCTCTAGGTAGGCACTAGGTCAACATCTCTTTGTTGAGTGAGTTGTGAAGATGTTGTCTTCAGTAGGGCCATACTGTCAGTCTATAGGGAGCAGCAAATAGCCTTGGTTGTTAAGTGGTTTCCGTGTAGCCCTTTTTACAAAAAACTTATTTTGATGTAACCCATTTTTGTTTTTTAAACTTCATTTAGTGAAAAGAGATGTCCAGTTGGGCCTTTCTCTCCCCCATTATTTGTTGGTTTAATTTATTTCACCTTCATATATGTATGATTTTTGGAAGGGTCCATTGAGTTACTTTTCACTCAGATGGCTTTTAGTTTTAGCTGACCTGCTTTTCTCTGAATTCTATGTATTTGTTCTGAAAGTTCCTCTGGCTAGTTCATTTTAGTGTTAGACACACACACACACACACACACACACACACACGCACACACACAAGCAAATGCATGCACACACGCACACACACATATATATGTATGTATATGTGATATACATACATATGTATATATATACACACATGTATATACATATATATGTATATATATACACATGTATGTGTGTATATATATACATATAAATAGATTACATTTTGAAGGCTTGAATTGTTGAATTTTGAGAAAAAAGAATAATTCATTGATGTTAAATGGAACATTCTGAAAATCCTTCATTAATTATTAGTTTGGATATACTACGTGAAGATTAGAGTGCTATGTGGAAGTCATGCAGCATTATTACAGCAGGACCTATCTGACATTTCATGCTCATTAGTGTTTCATGATTTTAAAATGAAATTGAGAATGCCAATCTGTTAGTAAGTGTTTGCTATTCATGTATACTCCTGATGAATTGGCAATTTCAATAATTTGTAGTGCTTTACTAATCATTTTGTTGAATTTTGAAGTCCTATGTCAATATCTGAATAGTCACACCAGCTAGTTTTCAACTTCCCTTTTCTCAATAAGGTGTCTTGCATTCCTTATTTTTTAATTTTGTAGGAGATTTTGCTAATGAGATATGTTTTTAATGATGACAAGCAGCTAGATATTATTTCTCATATATTAAGCTACTTTTTTTCTTGTCTTTTGGTGATTCGAAACTGTTTGCACTTGATTTAACATTAGGAATGACTTAAAACTTAAAATTTTGTTTTATTTTTCTGGTTTTCTGGATTATTGTGCTTTCTGCTTTCTTTTCTATTTGTATGAGGAGTTTACTTGTTAACCATGTTAGTAATGATGCATTTCTTTTTGTTTCTTCTTTGTGCATCTATTCCTCCCATAAAGTGTATCCTCTTTGTTAGTTTCATGATAGAGATAATCTTTCTTCATCTACTACATATAGTATTCTTTTAAGAACATTCCCTACAGATTGATGATTTGTCTTGAAATGTCCTTATTGCTCCATTAGTTTTAAAAGACAGTTTTGGTGGATATATCAAATGTGCTTAGCTGTTATTTACTTAAAAAAAAAACATGTCTTGTTGTATAACCCTCATACTTTTTAAAAATAATATTTTTTTCTCTCCCTTGTGTATGCTCACCTTCAGTACCTTCTTTTCTAATTTAAGAAGTATGTTCACTCAGTGTTTAAAATATAACATCCTATGCTTTTAGTGTTTCTGATGAATGATCTAAAATAATTTTGATGTGTTTGTATTTTAAAAGTCTAGTATTATATGTTATAAAGAAGATGTAGGTTTCCTTGTGCACATCTTTAACATTACTAATATTTGTCCTTTTTTTCATTCTAAGAAATACATTTCTGGTGTTTCCTCACCTACAACTTACCAATTTATATATAACTAACAAGTATCTTAGTGAAAAATCTTAACTATAACACAATATTCTTGTCTGGAATGTATAATAACAAAGTAGGACATGATTTTATGATTTTTGGTGTCTTTTTAAGGGGTTGTTTTAGCAATACATCAATACTCTGGATGGTTGAAACATCTTCATAATACTTTGATTTAACAATTTGATTTAAATTTGATGGCAATATCCATTTGGAATTTCTCTTGGACTTTGTAATCAAGGAAATACCTGAAGGTGTAACAGACAGTGTTTTATTTATTACTGGCAACAGAAGAACCTCTAAGTGAGTAGTTCAATTCTCAGGATGAGGTCTTTTCTGATTAGAAGTTTTCAATGGAGGAACTAATGGACTATGAGTTTATTTAAATATCTTTTCTTTCCAGAACATTCTAAAAGTCAGCATTGCTTCAACCAAAGTGTTATAATTTACTATTTTCTACAGAGCAATTTCTCAAGTAGAATCCATACAATTTACTTTAGACAGCTAGCTGTTTTCTGTTTCAAAGTTAACTCAGAGACTGATTCCTAAATGATTAATACATTTGTAATTATCTTTTGGCATAGTAGGATATCATGGAAGATGGATTTGGTGTTTTTTCCCAGAGTTCTTGTTTTATATTTATATTTCCTACTCATATATGAAAGAACAGTATATTTAACACAATAATTTAAGTAGTTTCTCCTTAGCAGTAATGGATCAAAACATTCCTTTACCCAAATGCTGATATTTCATGATATAGAAGGTCTTCCACTAGGGATTGGCTCTTGAATGTACTAAAGAGCTTGGCTATTTTACCTTCAGTTCTCTGTGTTAACGGCAAGTGCTGTTCTCTGTCTCTTAAGGAGGTGCCATCTCAAGTTGTTGTTCTATTTGTTGTTACATGACAATGTTTCTAAGTCTAGTTCTTTCTCTTTGTGAAAACCATTGTGCCTAAATGAATTCTAATATCACATGGACTTGTTTGTTGGGGGCCGACTTTCAGCAGAAAGCTGCTATCAGCTTTGCAGCCATCTTGAGCCATATACCCTGACATGAGATTTGGATTACAATAGCCTACAACAGCTGAGCACACTCCGATAATCTTGGTTTAGATACGTTGAGATTAAAGGTGTGTGAGATTAAAGGTGTGTGAGATTAAAGGTGTGTGAGATTAAAGGTGTGTGATTTAAGAGTATGACTTAGAAGTATAGAGATCAGAGTTAGAGACAAGACCTAAGGGCATGATTAAAGGTGTAACTTAGAGACGTGGCTTAGAAGTAAGACATATAAAAGGCAGAGGCAGACAATAGAGATTCAGACTATAGAGGGAGAATCAGACAGGAAACACTTAGAGGAAGAGAGACTGAAGAATAAACGGGATTGAATCACACCCTGTCTGGTCTCCATTCTTTGAATCTGCCCTCAACCTCGCTCTTGCTGAACCCCGACCCGCAGACTGGAGCAGCAGCTTGGGCCGGGATACAGTGGCCGCCCAAACGTGGGTGGGCCTGGGCCTCAACATTTTGCCTGGGCTGCAACATTTATTTTGGCCGCCCCAACATGGGGCTAGTGTGGACCTCAACATTATTTTGGCGCCTGAACAGGGACTCGAGCTTGGGCCCCAACACTTGTTTAGTAATGTTGGGGACCGCACTAGTCCCACGTTGGGGCGGCTAAAAAATGTCTCGGCCTGTTGTTGCACAGAAAATGTTTTTCTTCCCTATGAATATTTTCTGTATATCTATTTTATAATGCCTGATAACAAATAGGTTTTTAAGGGAGGTGTGAGAATTATTTTAACAGTTTTTCTTAGTTATTACTCAGTCTTCCAGTGACTTCATACTGTCAGAAACCTAGTTTTTCCACTTGAAGAGCACTGACTGTTTTTTTCAAGGTTCTGAGTTCAATTCCCAGCAACCATATGCTGGCTTCCAACCATGTGTAATGGAATCCAATGCCCTCATTTGATGTGTCTGAAGGCAGCTATGATGTACCCATATGCATAAAATAATTAAATAAATCATCTTAAACATGGCTTCTAATTTGATTTTTATATTTAAAGTTTATATGACATAATCACATTCACTAGATTGTTTTCATCAAAATGAAATTTCTATATTGACCTTGAATCATGTATATATGCTTCCTTTTTACTTTGATGTAAATACAGTAGTACTAAAAATTATGCCTATCCCTATTTGTAAAATCAACTTTAATATACCATATGTAATTGTCATCTCAGAGGCTCACTTCTAAATAAAGTCACCCTGTCTACCTCTTTCTGAACTCTGGCTAACTATTTCATTTCAAACGTTTCATCTAAAATACCATTCTAAGATGACTGATTCAATATTGCTTCACTAGACTTCTAATTGAATTGCTCTGCTTGGCCTCAAACTAAGTTGTTCAACTTATTCTAATCTTCTCTCTCCTTATTCTCTGACTTTACCCATTTATGTCTGAATTATGTACAAGAGTGTCTGAAATATAGCACATATATACAACATATAGAAGAAATCACTTGCCTTTGTTGCTATAGGATACACTTGAAGAAGAAGTGATTACAAAAAATGTAGAATCTAGTATAGATGGACATTTCTCAAAATATGGTCAGTGATAAACTATAGGAATCCCAAGATGACAGATATCAGTACACATTCCTGTGGGCCAATAGAGACTGAATGAATCCAATCTCTAGGGGAAAAGTCTGTGAATATAAATTTAATCAATCTTACTCAAGTGCTTATTATGGTTACTGTAATAATATTTGGAATTTTTATATTTTAATATTATCTCAACAACCATGAACTGCTTCTGAGATAATAATTATATTTGGTGAATGAAAGCTCAAAACTTGACTAAATTTATGAGAATACTGAAACAAAAATGATGGAATGTCCTTAGATTTATGTTTTATTAATGTGTGACTTACACATTACAAACAAAATAACTATAAAACTCATTTAAGATTAGTCTTAAAATCTTGAATTAAATAAAGTATTAACTAAGAAAATAAGGAAGAGAGGAAACTACCTCTACTATGGTATTAAGTTATTATGATGTGAGTGAGTTCATTTGAGTTTGGAAGCTATTGTTTTCTTCTTAGTATTGTTATTTGGTTTCAAGAACATAATGATGATATCTGTGCTCCCTGAAGTTTATCAATTTTCACATTGTACACAATAAAATTAAATCCTAAAATGTCTCATATCACAAAAACTGGATAGGAAGACAAAAGACAGTTGCTTCACACATGGGGTTTGCAATTGGTTAGAAGACTACCACAGAGCTTGAACAAGGTAACATTCAACACTAGTATTTACATGTTGACTTACCTTATAAGGTCTTGGTAGATCAGGGTTCTGGTACCTTAGCTTAAGTAACCCAATCATATTCAGCAAATTTATATACCATGATCCTAGACTAATATATTTCATTAAATAGATCATGCTTGAAGATATTACTGCAACAGAAGATAAAATAACAATCTGGATGACGGCTACAACTGGAGAGTATTTATCATTAAGCATTGAGTAGATTAAAGGAAGTTGTCCCTCTTGACTTGCAGAGTAGAATACTCTTGAAGCAGAAACCAATCCACAAGAAATGGAGCCAAGTAGGAAAGTTGAGATCATCAAAGAACTTATCCATTTTATGGAAGGAAAAACTCTGTTCATCCATGTGATACCAACAGAATCTACAAAAGTTAAATGAAAATTTAGAATGTTAAAGATATTTTTTGCTTGACAGAAAATAGAAAAGCATTCTTTATTTTTTCTGCAGCCATACATTTTATAATGTGACTTAAAAAATTTTTTCTAGGAAGATACTCTTACTGGTTAAATATGTTTTGTATTGTGATTGGTTTTACCCAGTAAAGCACACTAGAAGTGAACTTCAAGGCAACTCAGTGGCAGTAAGATGAATTCTTGCTCTCCTGATTGTTATGGTGCCTATCTCACATGTTAGCAAAACCCACCTGTTTGTCAGTGGTTAGTTCAGAAATAAGGACATCCTATTTTTGGAGTTCTGGCATTGCATGATAGAGATATACCAGTACAAATAGTCTAAAACTCAGCTATTTTATTGTTGAATGAGTTGTAAAATTGTGCAATGCATGCCTCCCTCAGATATTTCTTTTTAAAGTCCCTGTGTTGCAGATATACTTTTATGTCTTCTTTGAGTAGTTGTTCACTGCTAAATCTTCCTTATGCATCTCTATCATTATATAACCATTTATATAAGAATGAAACTATCCTAAAAAAAACCTATGTGTGCCCCTCCCTTTGATTAACATAGCATTTAAAATCAATGGCCCTCCTGTGGAATACAATTTTACCCAATATTTTCATGGAATGGAAAACTGAAACTTTGGGTCCAACCAGAAAACATATTTCTCAGGAAAGGGTTTATATATTTTTTTGACAACTCACTAGAATAAACAAAGCCCACAAAGTGATCAATAGTTGATGAAGGGTTTATATTCCTAGTGGGACTGTGATGACTGTTTTTTGAAGAGCAAATCATAAAAAATGCTGCTCACACTTACTAAACTACTGCTCATATTAACAACATAACAACATACTAAACTATAACAGTGTGCTACAATGTGAAGAATGAGTCTGAGAACTGTCTGTGACTCACTTATCTGTCCTGCTGCAGATGGATGTAAATGATAGCTTTACCTATCTTCTTGTTATTCATTTCTGCATCTAAGAAACTAAGAAGCTGTTACCTATTTGGTAAGCTGAATTTATTGTAAAGATGTAGGTATGTTGTGAGAGATGAAGCATCTGTGCATAGTATCTATCTTTGTATTCTTGCTTTGCTTGTTCATATGTCTTCTCATCTTTTTCTTTACTCATGTCCTCATCTTTCTTTTTTCTTTATTTTAGTTTTGGTTGCTACATGTACTACTTGTTCTATAATTTAGTTGTTAAAATGTGATTGATTATTTTAACAGATGATTTATGTAATTTTGTTTCTTTTTTATTTTTTCAAAAGTTCAAAACAAATATTTTCATACCATTGTAGGTATACCAAACATATATACAGCTCATAAAATTCACTCCTGTTAGACACTGTTCAATGGAGCCATATAAAAATGCTGAGGGCTTGTGGGAAAAGATTAAGAAAATAAGGGTCCTATGACCGCAGTTTCTTCAAAACACAGAATTTTTCTTGGAAAGTGTATTCTTACTTATGTAATTCTTCTTGATCTTCAAAGCACACATTGCCTGGTATTTTGAACAAATGTTGCTATTACATGAGACTTTAGTCCACCTCAATTTTATGTCAGACTGACCCAGATTCATGCTGCCTATCAGAGCATTAAACTCACCCAAAATTTTCCCCTGAGTACAGGGAAGCATTTATTTCCTATTTAAATTTACTTCATCATACCTGAAGAGATGATTTCTTGGGATGTCAAAACTGTCAAGTATGATATATTAGTCAGCAAGTATAACACAGTCACAAAGGATATACCATAAATTAATGTTTTTGGAATTGTTTCAGTTGGTCTTTTAATTTCTCCTAAGAAAAAGAAATAAACACATTAAAAGAAGATGCTCTGATCCTTAGGGTCTGCGCTAATGTGCTAAGCAGTCCTAGGACACCAGCTCTGCACCAAATCCCCTAAAACCCAGAGGAAGCTGGAATCCTAGGAACTCTAACACACCCAGTATCATAGGATAATAGGATCACAGGATCTCAGGAGCTTGGTCACACCATCATTTCAGGATCCTAGAAGCAGCCTGACTTTCAAGTGTTCTTACACCCAGGATCTCAGGATCACAGTATCACAGAGACACCTGGACTCTGAGGAGTTCTGACTCAACCAAGATATCAGGATAGGCAAGCTCCAGTAAGAGACAGTGAGGGAAGGTAGCACAAAAATAACCAGATGGTGAAAGGCAAGCACAAGAACATAACATAAACCAAGGTTACTTGGCATCACAGAACCTAGTTCTCCCAACATAGCAAGCCCTGAATACCCCATGACACACTGAAAAAGCAAGATTTGGAATTACAAATCACTTCTCATGTTGATGACAGAGAACTTTAAGAAGGACATAAATAACTTCCTCAACAAAATATAGGAGAAAAAAGGTAAACAGGAAGAAGCCCTTAAAGAAGAAACACAAAAATCGCTTAAAGAATTACAAGAAAACACAAACAAACAGGTGAAGGAATTATGGTTGAACAAAACCATCTAGGACATAAAACTGAAAGTAGAAACAATAAAGAAATCACAAAGGGAGACTACCCTGGATAGAAAAACCTAGGAAAAAGATCAGGAGTCATGGATATAAGCATCATCAACAGAATACAAGAGATAGAAGAATCTCATGTGCAGAAGATACCATAGAAAACATACACACAGTTGTCAAATAAAATTCAAAATGCAAAAAGCTCCCAACTCAAAACATCTTGGGAATCCAGGACACAATGAGAAGACCAAACTGAAAGATAATAGGTATAAAAGAGCAAAGATTCACAACTTAAAGGGCCACTAAATATCTTCAACAAAATTATAGAAGAAAAATTCCCTAATCTAAAGAAGGAGATGCCCATAAACATACAAGAAGCCTACAGAACTTCAAATGGACTATATCAGAAAAGAAATTTCTCCTATCACATAATAATCAAAATATCGAATGCATAAAACAAAGAAAAATATTAAAAGCAGTAAGAGAAGACTGTCAAGTAATTTATAAAGGCAGACCTATCAGAATTACATCAGACTTCTCACCAGAGACTATAAAAGCCAGAAGATCCTAGAAAGATGACATATAGGCCCTAAGAGAACAGAAATGCCAGCCCAGGCTACTATACCTAGCAAAACTCTCAATTACCATAGATGGAGAAACAACGATATTCCATGACAAAACCACATTTACACACTATCTTTTCACAAATCCATCCCTACAAAGGATAATAGAGGGAAAACTCCAATGCACAGAAGAAAATTGTACCCTAGAAAAAGTAAGAAAGTAATTTTTTCCAAAAAACCAAAAAGAAGTTAGCCACAGAAACATAACTCCACCTCAAAATAACAGAAATAATAGAAAGCAACAATCAATCTTCTTTATATTTCTTAATATCCATGGACTCAATTCCTGAATAAAAAGACATAGACTATCGGACTAGATACTTAAACAGGAACCAATATTTTGCTGCATTCAGGAAACACTCTCCATTGACAAAGACAGACACTACTTAAGCATGAAAGACTGGAAAACAATTTTCAAAGCAAATGGTCCCAAGAAACAAGCTGGAGTAGTCATTCTAATATAGAATAAAATTGACTTTTAATCAAAAGTTATCAAGAATGATAAAGAAGAACACTTCATAATTTTCAAAGGAAAAATAAACCAATTTGAAATCTTAATACAGAACAACTATGCGCCAAATGCAAGGGCATCCACATTCATAAAAGAAACCTTTCTTGAGCTCAAAGCACACACTGCACCTCACAAAAAAATAGTTGGAGACTTCAATACCCTAATCTTATCAATGGACAGACCATGGACACAGAAACTAAACAGAGACAGAATGAAACTAACAGAAGGTATGAACGAAATGGACTTAGCAGATATCTATAGAAGACTTCATCCAAAACCAAAAGAATCTACCTTCTTCTCAGCACCTCATGGTACCTTCTCCAAAACAGACCAGGTCAAAAAACAGGCTTCAACAGATACAAGAAAATTGAAATAGTCCTATGCATGCTATCAGATCACCATGGACTAAGGCTGGCCTTTAATAATGTTAAAAATCAATGGAAAGCCCACATACACGTAGAATGTGAACAATGCTCTACTCAATGATAATTTGGTTAGGGTCAAAATAAAGAAAGAAATTAAAAACTTTATAAAATTTAATGGAAGTGAAGACATTTCATACCAAAACTTGTAGGTCACAGTGAAATCAGTGCTAAGTGGAAAACTCTAAGTACCTCCAAAAAGACACTGGAGAGAGCATATACTAACAGACTGACAGCACACCAGAAACTCTAGATAAAAAAGAAGCAAATATACCCAAGAGGAGTAAACAGCAAGAAATAGTAAAACTAAGGGCTGAAATCAACCACATAGAAACAAAAAGAAGTATACAAAGAATCAACAAAAAACAGGAGCTGGTTCTTTGAGAAAATCAACAAGATCGACAAACCCTTAGTAGAACTCATCAGAAAGAAGAGAGACAGCATCCAAATTAATAAAATCAGAACTAAAAAGAGAGACATAACAACAGAAATGGAGGAAATTCAAAACATCATCAGACCCTATTACAAAAACCTATACTCAACAATTGTGGAACGTTAAAACAATATCTTCATAAAATAAAAAAGGGAAAGGTATATTCCTGTACACCACTAATTTATTTAAATCATGTGCTTTTTCAATTTTACATTTTGGGCTACGTGGCAAGGACCTGATATGGGGCAAGGACAAGGAAATGGGCTTCTTGGCATGAATATGACTTTGGTCAAGGACAAGGAAGTGAGCTTCAGGCAGGTGTCAGGCTAGAACAAAGAAGTAATTTCAGGCAGGAATCTAAATCTTAGGCTAGAACAAGAAAGTATGCTTCAGACATAAAAATGACTTTGGGCTAGGACAGGGAAGTAGGGTCATATATTTGAGTCATCCTGATTAGCCCTTAGAAATAGTGTTCAGGGAACTTTGTCTATTGTATTGCTTGTTCTTTGACTATTTATGTTTATTGTCTTGTTTGTTCCTTGACTATTTGCATCTAATGTATTGTTAGTTCCGCAACCCAGAACTGACCTTAATACTTGCATGTAATTAAAGTGGTATAAAAGCAAACAGGAGGAGGAGGGATGGGATAGGGGTTTTCTAGGGAGGGGAAATGGGAAAGGAGATGACATCTGAAATGTAACTAAATTATCCAATAAAAAAATTGGATGCCATGGAACTTTCTGCTGAGTGTTTATGGCATTCTTCAACTAGGCATACTTATGCATACATAAAGGGAAGTATTCACTTACTGGTATATGGCATGATCCAGATCAATATTTAATAGGGGGAAGAGGGCATGCTTGTATTTTTTTCTGCAGGATGCTGAAGGAGCATAGTGGCTGCCAGACTGATTGATTGGTGAGACATGCTGATGCTGAAACATGATGAGAATGATGGTGATCTGTGAGCTTGCTGAGTGCCATGACAATGGTGACTGGGAAGTTGTATTGGACCTGTGTTTCTGACCCACCTTTGCTTACATATACCCCTAATGGGACAAGCTACTTTGCCTCAAGTTTTTAGACCTTGTGGAACAGAGAACCAAAAAGAGAAGTTATAATGACACTTGTGTTTTTCTTAAATGTGATCTGTTATTTGGACTCAATCATGGACAGGTCTAGAAATCAATCCAATATTGGAAATAACAGTTTTCATTTGGAAGGCTGGTTCTGGACATTTTGAGAGACATATATGGAAATTAGATGTAGTTCTCTACGATATTATGTTAGTAAGAGATGAAGTTGAGGCAGGATCTGGATTTAAAACAGGTGTTAGTACATTTTTAAGGCTCTTTTAATTGTCAAGTTAAAATTACTTTTGTTTCTTCTACAGTATTTAATGTAAGTTGCATTGATTGTAAACTTTCTAATTGTCTTAGTGTGTTGAAGCCTGGCATGTCTATTACAGATGTCTATCAACCAGCTTTTGTTTCATTGCTCTGAGTATTACAGAACCTTGGTATTCTGAAAAGAGCTTGCAAGCACTGGAAGAAGCAAGTTAGGCTTTAAGCAGAAGCTAGAGGATAGTGGGCTTGATTATTGCTGGTATAACAGCTTTAATTATATTAATTGCTGGCACCACTGCTTCTGTAATTGCTTTGACACAAGAAGTTAAGACATATACTTTTGTTAATCATTTAGCAAAAAAGTGTTGAATATACAAGAGGATTTAGATAGGCATTTGGAACAAGGGACTGATGCTCTTTATCCTATTCAAATTATTTGTAGGACGTTCATAGTTTAAGAGTAAGAAGCCACCTCGAGTCCCATGCCAAATACCATTGGATTTGTGTTAGTTCTAAAATTTACAGTGGTAATCATTTTAATTAGGAAAAAGTTTAAAGACACTTGCAGTGTATTTGGCATAATTCTAACACCTCTCTGGATGTTTTAACTTTGCATAGTGAGCTTATGAATTTAAAGAATGCTACTCTGCCGAGTGTTGATGCTGTAGATAATGCTGATAAAATTATTCATGGCTTGAGGTTAGTATTTTTATTTTGGTAAAGCATCAAGAATGACATATATTGTTTGATCATGCTATCCCTTTTGTCCTGAGAATACTTTTATTCCTGCACATTATGTTAATACAAAAAATATGAAAGAGAATCTCAGGCATAAAAGATACCATAGCAGATATTGCCAACAGTCAAAGACAATACAAAAAGCAAAAGATCCTAACTCAAATCATTCAAGAAAGCCAGGATACAGTGACAAGCCTGAACCTTAAAATAATAGTTGTAGAAAAGAGTGAAGATTTCCAACTTAAAGTGCAAACAAGCATCTTCAACAAAATTATAGAAGAAATCTTCCATAACTTAAAGAGATGCTCATAAACATACAAGAAGCCTACAGAAACCCAAATGTACTTGACCAGAAATGAAATTCCTCATTTCGCATAATAATTAAAACACTAAATGCATAGAACAAAGAAAGAATATTTAAAGCAGTCAGGGGAAAAGGTCAAGTAACATATAAAGAGAGATCCATCAGAATTATACCAGACTTCTCAACAGAGATTCTAAAAGCCAGATGATCTTGAGCAGATGTTATAGTGATCCTAAGAGAACAAAAATGACAGCCCAGGCTACTGTATCAAAAAAAAAAACAAAAAAAACCCTCAATTACCATAGAGAGAGAAACAAGATATTCCATGACAAAACCAAAGTTAAACAATATCTTTCCACTAATCCAGCCCTACAGAGGATAATAGAAGAAAAACTTCAAGGAGGGGCATTACACACGAGAAAAAGCAAGAAATTTTCTCATAAAAAAATCCAAAAGAACAAAAAAAAGCTAGTATACCCAAGAGGAGTAGACAGCAGGAAATAGTCAAACTCAAGGCTGAAATCAACCAAGTTGAAACCAAAAGAACTATACAAAATATCAACAAAACCAGGAGCTGGTTCTTTGAGAAAATCAACAAGATAGAGACACCCTTAGCCAGACTAACCAAAGGGCGCAGAGACAGCATTCAAATTAATAAAATCAGAACTGAAAAGGGAGGCATAACAACAGAAACAGAGGAAATTAAAAAAATCATCAGATCCTACTACAAAGGCCTATACTCAACAAAATTGGAAAATCTGGAGGAAATGGACAATTTTCTAGACAGATACCAGGTACCAAAGTTAAACGAGGAGCAGATAAACCATCTAAACAGTCGCATAACCCCTAAAGAAATAGAAGCAGTCATTAAAAATCTTCCCACCAAAAAATGTTCAGGGCCAGATGGTTTCAGTGCAGAATTCTTTCAGACCTTCAAGGGAGACCTAATACCAATCCTCTTCAAGTTATTCCATCGAATAGAAACAGAAGGAACACTACCCAATTCATTCTATGAAGCTACCATTACACTCATACCTAAACCACAGAAAGACCCAACAAAGAAAGAGAACTACAGACCAATCTCTTTTATGAATATTGATGCAAAAATACTCAATAAAATTCTCACAAACCAAATCCAACAACACATCAAAACAATTATCCATCAAGATCAAGTAGGCTTTATCCCAGGAATGCAGGGATGGTTCAATATTTGGAAATCCATCAATTTAATCCACTTCATAAATAAACTCAAAGAAAAAAACCACATGGTCATCTCACTAGACGCTGAGAAAGCATTTGACAAAATTCAACATCCATTCATTTTAAAAGTCTTGGAAAGATCAGGAATTCAAGGCCCATATCTAAACATAGTAAAAGTAATATACAGCAAGCCAGTAGCCAACATCAAACTAAATGGAGAGAAACTTGAAGCAATCCCACTAAGATCAGGGACTAGGCAAGGCTGCCCACTCTCACCTTACCTATTCAATATAGTACTGGAAGTCTTAGATAGAGCAATTAGACAACAAAAGGAAGTCAAAGGGATACAGATAGGAAAGAAAGAAGTCAAAATTTCACTATTTGCAGATGATATAATAGTATACTTAAGTGACCCTAAAACTTCCACCAGAGAACTCCAAAACCTGATAAACAACTTTAGCAATGTGGCTGGATATAAAATCAACTCAAACAAATCAGTAGTCTTCCTCTATTCAAAGGATAAACAGGCAGAGAAAGAAATTAGGGAAATGACACCCTTCACAATAGCCACAAATAAAATAAAATATCTTGGAGTGAATCTTTATGGAGACGATAGAAGACAGAGATCAGAGATCAGAGAATATAGACGGAGATCAGAGACTATAGAGGGATCATCAGAGATGAATCTCAGACATTAGGTAGAATCTGCCATCACCCTCGCTCTTGCTGAACCCCCGACCTGAAGACCGGAGCGGCAGCTTGAGCCGGGATACAGTGGCCGCCCAAACGTGGGTCGGCCCGGGCCTCAACATTTTGCTCAGGCCGAGACATTTTTTGGCCACCCCAACGTGGGACTAGTGCGGTCCCCAACATTATTTTGGCGCCCAACGTGGGGCAGCAAGAACGAGAGATCCAGTGACGGACTTTACTGGAAGAAGGATCTGTTGATTGTCGCAGGAATCTGCCTCGTTGAGAAAGGTAAGGAAATGGGACAAGAGATTAGTCAACCTGAATCCAACTCTCTGTTTTGGTTTGCTTCGAGAAAGGTAATGAAAATGGGACTAGAAATTAGTCAGCCTGAATTCAGCTCTCTCTTTTGGTTTTGTTATTTGCTGCTCATATGTGTTAATTTTCTGCTTTTGTTCTTGAATGCTGTCTTTTTTGTTCAAAATAAAAGGAAGCGTAAGTTAGAATCCAAAATACAACCAAAGGTTGATGACAATTTGTCAGAGACAGATTGTGCTGACCAAGAGAAAGAGGAAGTCAAATTTTATGACACTGAAATGCCCCCTCCCTATGTGTCTCCACCTCCAAATGCTCCCCCAATGGAGATGGTGGTTATAGATCCCATTAGGGAGTTACAGGAAAAAATATCTGTTCTTAAACAACAAATAGAATTAGAAAAAGAGTATCAGGACTTAATTAATCAGCTACAAAAATTAAAGACAGGAAAGATGTCTCAAGAGGTAAACTGTGAAAATCCCCTGGCTCCTTGCATTCCTCAACCAGGAATCCAAAGGCAGTCCCTATCACCTAGCTTAAGATTAGCCACAGATCAGCCAGAGGAGGGAAAGGCTGAGGCTTTCCCTGTATCTGAGACTAGAGACAATCAAGGAGTTGCTTGGAGACATCACACAGGTTTTAATTTTCAAATTATTAAGGAATTAAAAAATGCAGTGTCTCAATATGGTGCCACTGCTCCTTTTACTCTTGCAGTTTTAGAGTCTGCTGCAGAGGAGTGGCTAACTCCTAGTGATTGGAATACGTTAGCGAGGGCAGTTCTTACTGGTGGAGACTATTTAATTTGGAAATCAGAGTATCATGAGAATTGCAAAGAAACAGCTAGGAGAAATATTCAAGCAGGTAATGGTTGGTCCTTTGATGCCTTAGTAGGAGAAGGGCAATTTGCTTCTAGTGATAACCAGATGCAATATGACCCAGGTTTATTTGCTCAAATTCAAAATGCAGCCATGAAGGCTTGGCGTAAACTTCCGGTAAAGGGAGACCCTGGTGCATCTTTGACAACAGTCAGGCAAGGGCCTGATGAGAGATTTTCTGACTTTGTTCATCGATTAATGACAACAGCAGGAAGGATTTTTGGTAATGCAGAGGCAGGTGTAGACTATGTGAAACAACTTGCATATGAAAATGCTAATCCTGCCTGCCAAGCGGCCATTAGACCTTATAGGAAAAAGACAGACCTTACAGGGTACATCAGACTTTGTTCTGACATAGGTCCCTCTTATCAACAGGGCTTAGCTATGGCGGCTGCTATGCAAGGAAAATCAGTAAGAGATTTTTTGGCAAGTAAAGACAGAAAGGCATGTTTTAAATGTGGTAAGCCTGGACACTTTGCAAGAGATTGCAAAGTAGAAAATGAGTTAAGCCAGAGACAGCCCAGAAAACAGCCTGAGCTCTGCCCAATTTGCAAACGTGGAAGGCATTGGGCTAGTGATTGTAGGTCTAAACAAGACACACAAGGTAAAACCCTTTCCCATAATCAGGGAAACGGGAACAGGGGCCAGCTCCAGGCCCCTAACCGACGCAAGCCAAAACAGGCTTATGGAGCAGTCAGTGTCCTACCAGTGAACACCAATCCCTTTCTGAACTTAGTCGAGCAACACCAGGAAGCGCAGGACTAGACCTCAGTTCTGCCACCCACACAGTATTAACCCCAGAAATGGGACCTCAGGCCTTACCCACTGGAGTGTTTGGACCGCTTTACCCAAATGTGTTTGGTCTGATAGTGGGAAGAAGCAGTGCTACTATGCAGGGACTACAAATTTTCCCTGGAGTTATAGATAATGGTTATCAGGGTGAGATTAAAGTAATGGCACAGGCAATTCAAAACATAGTCACCATTCCTACAGGAAAGAGGATAGCTCAACTATTGTTACTTCCATTGTATCCTACTAATCACAAATATAAGAATCCTAAAAGAGGGGATCAAGGTTTTGGTTCCTCTGATGCATACTGGGTACAGCCTATAGTTAAACAAAAACCTATGATGACAATTTGGCTAGATGGAAAGGCATTTCAAGGCTTGGTTGACACAGGAGCTGATGTGACTATCCTAAAACAAAGTGATTGTCCTGCTACCTGGCCTCTGACCCCAACCTTAACCAATTTAAGGGGTATTTGCCAAAGTCAAAATCCACTACAAAACTCTAAGGTGTTAATGTGGAAAGATAAAGAAGGAAATACAGGAAATATACAACCCTATGTCATCTCAGGCCTTCCCATTAATCTCTGGGGCAGAGATCTGTTATCCCAGTTGGGATTGATTATGTGCAGCCGTAATGAAATAATCACGGCTCAAAGGGTAAACTCTGAGCCTTCCTCAGGCAAAGGATTAGGAAAAGATGAAAATGGAATTATTCACCCTACTGAGGTTTATGGTAACAATGAAAGAAGAGGCTTGGGGTATTTTTGATGGGGGCTACTGATTCAGCTGCACCCCTAGGACGTTGTGCGGATCCCATCACCTGGAAAGGGGACTCGCCTGTCTGGGTGGATCAGTGGTCCCTAACCACCGAAAAATTACAAGCTTCCCAGTTGCTAGTGCAGGAGCAATTACAGGCAGGACATTTAGAAGAGAGTAACTCTCCCTGGAACACCCCAATATTTGTCATTAGGAAAAAGTCAGGAAAGTGGAGATTGTTGCAAGACTTGAGGGCTGTTAATGCAACCATGATTAAAATGGGAGCCTTACAACCTGGGCTGCCCACACTGGTGGCCATACCTTTAGGTTATTATAAAATAGTTATAGATTTAAAAGACTGTTTTTTTTTACTATCCCCTTGCATCCTAATGATAGAAAACGTTTTGCTTTCAGTGTTCCCTCTATAAACTTTAGGGAACCTATGAAAAGATATCAATGGAAGGTCTTGCCTCAGGGTATGGCTAACAATCCTACCTTGTGCCAAAAGTTTGTGGCTTCTGCCATAGAGGGTGTTAGAAACATGTGGAAGCAAATCTACATGATTCATTTCATGGATGATATTTTGATAGCTGCAAAAGATGGAAAACAGGTACTCCAGTGCTTTGATGATCTTAGAACAGCTTTACAGACTGCAGGGTTACAAATAGCACCAGAAAAGGTGCAATTACAAGACCCATATACCTATTTAGGATTTCAGATTAATGGTCCACGTATTATTAATAGTAAAGCCACACTGAGGACTGATTCCCTTAAGACACTTAATGATTTTCAAAAACTATTGGGAGATATTAATTGGCTACAACCATATTTGAAACTTACAACAGGAGAATTGAAGCCTCTATTTGATATTCTCAAGGGAGATCCTGACCCTAAATCTGGCAGGGCTCTAACAGAGGAGGGTAGAAAAGCCTTACAGAAGGTAGAGAATGCTATTTCATCTCAATTTGTAACTCATATTAATTATTCTAAGCCTTTATATTTTCTTATTTTTAACACAAAATTAACTCCTACTGCAGTTTTTTGGCAAACTGCACCCATATTATGGGTTCATCTTCCCTCATCCCTCAAGAAAGTTCTTAATCCATACTATGCAGCTATAGCAGATATAATTATGTTAGGCAGCGATAACAGTCAAAAATATTTTGGAAAAGATCCTGATATCATAGTACAACCCTATATAAGGCATCAGGTTGATTGGCTTATGCAGAATTCTGAAGTCTGGCCTATTGCATGTGCTTCATTTGCTGGTCAGATAGATAATCATTATCCACCAGATAAATTGGTTCAGTTTTGTAATCATCATGAATTTGTTTTTCCATCTCGTACTGCACATGAACCTATCAAGGAAGCATTGCTAATTTTCACTGATGGTTCCTCATCAGGAACAGCTGCTTATGCCTTTAAGGATCAAGTAATCTCTTTTGCTACATCATCTGTATCAGCTCAATTGGTTGAATTACATGCTGTTATTGCGGTGTTTCAAGCATTTCCAAATCAAACTATTAATATTTATACAGATAGCTCATATATAGCTCAGTCTATCCCTCTGCTAGAAACTGCTGCACAAATAAAGCATTCCTCAGAAGCAGCTGATTTGTTTTTGCAGTGCCAACAATTAATTCTGAGGAGAAAGTGTAAATTCTTTATAGGACACCTGAGAGCCCACACTGGGCTACCAGGTCCTCTCTCTGAAGGAAATACCAAGGCAGACCTAGCTATTCGAATAGCTGCAGTTACTTTATCAGATTCGCAATCTAACTTGGATAAGGCCATAAAGGCTCATGAGTTACATCACCTTAATTCTAAAACTTTAAAAAGGTATGTTTAAAATTACCAGAGAACAAGCTAGACAAATTGTCAAACAATGTCAATCATGTGTTAAACTTTTACCAGTTCCTCATTTGGGTGTAAATCCAAAGGGACTGATACCAAACAGTCTCTGGCAAATGGATGTTACTCATTATAATGAATTTGGCAAGCAAAAATATATACATGTATGTGTAGACACATACAGTGGTTTCATTTATGCAACATTACAAACTGGAGAAGCAAGCAAGCATGTGATTACTCATATGCTTGCTACAATCACTGTATTGGGTGTGCCTAAACAGATAAAAACTGACAATGGCACAGGTTATACAAGCTCCAGTTTCCACCAATTTTGTGAGAAATTGGGAATACTACATAAAACGGGTATTCCATATAATCCACAGGGCCAAGGTATAGTAGAAAGGGCACATCAAACCATTAAATGTCAATTTGAAAAAAATAAAAAGGGGGAATGGTACCCTACCAAGGGATCCCCCAGAAATATCCTTCATCATGCACTCTTCATTTTAAATTTTTTAAATTTGGATTCTGAAGGAAAATCTGCTGCAGATAGATTCTGGCATCCTGATACCAAAAAGAATTTTGCAACAGTCCTCTGGAAAGACCCATTAACTGGAACCTGGAATGGGCCAGATCCAGTGCTTATCTGGGGAAGAGGTTCTGTTTGCATATATTCCCAAACTGCAGATGCTGCACGTTGGCTGCCAGAGAGACTGATTAAACAAATAGACAACAATAACAAATCCAGGGAGGAGAAACCCCCTGAGAAGCGTATTTTTTCTTCACAGGAAACATGAAGATGCTTCACAATTGCATTCAAACTGGAACAGATCAATGAGTAAACCTGACTTGGGAAGTTCTCAGTGCTGAAGGAGACATCACCACCCATATCTCCAGGGTGGCTCTATTGGACTCTTGATTCCCTGACTTATGATTTAGTGGGGAACTAGATTGTTTTAGATTTAGTGGGAATTTAGATTGTTTAGACCTAGGAGAAAACCCACTACCACAGTTACTATAGTTGTTTTTTTGGATTTGAGATTGACTAGAGCAGGAACAGGGATTTCCTTAGTTTTCTTTAGATCAAAGCTATGATCAGTTTTGTATTTATATAGATTTAGATTCTGATATAAGACATTTATAAACAGAATAGAAGTTTACACTTTTTACTCCTCTGATAGAGGGAGTTATATGTTGCCCTTTAAAAAGAGTGTTGCTGTCATACTAACTATTCAGGCGTTGTTAAGTCTCTTGTCTTTTGGGTCCATGTGGTTCAACAAACTGATGGCTTTTGTATGAGATGCTATTCAAATGAAACCCACACAGGTCCATTATTACAAGCTGGAAGTAAGGGATTGTAAAACCTCTGTCATCAAGAATAATGAGGTATATCCCCTAACTTACGCGCTAAGCCGGATAGTCAGTGACGGGTAAGAGAGCATACCGAGACCCTTGCCCCTAAAAGAAGGGAGGCCTCACCATCCTAAGACAGGAGCTCAACCAATGGTTGTTGAGTATCCAAGGACGGGAAAGGGAGGCTGGGGTCCTTTGCTCCAACCTAGGACAGGCACGGTTTCCGTAAGTTTTCCCAGCCTTCCCTTTTAATAAAAAATTTAAAAAGGGGGACCTAAATAATGTTGGGGACCGCACTAGTCCCACGTTGGGGTGGCCAAAAAATGTCTCGGCCTGAGCAAAATGTTGAGGCCCGGGCCAACCCACGTTTGGGTGGCCACTGTATCCCGGCCCAAGCTGCCGCTCCGGTCTTCAGGTCGAGGGTTCAGCAAGAGCGAGGGTGACAGCAGATTCTACCTAATGTCTAAGATTCGTCTCTGATGATCCCTCTATAGTCTCTGATCTCCGTCTATATTCTCTGATCTCTGATCTCTGTCTTCTATCGTCTCCATAATGTCTTCTCTCTGCTGTGTCTCCCTAATGTCTGATTCTGATCTGTTCTGTCTCTGCCTTTTATATGTCTTACTTCTAAGTCACGCCTCTAAGTTACACCTTTAATCATGCCCTTAGGTCTTGTCTCTAACTCTGTTCTCTATACTTCTAAATCATATACTTAATCTCACACACCTTTAATGTCACACACCTTTAATCCCACGCACCTTTAATCTCAAGGTATCTAAACCAAGATTATCAAAGTGTTCTCAGCTGTTGTAGGCTATTGTAATCCAAGTCGCATGTCAGGGTATATGGCTCAAGATGGCTGCAAAGCTGATAGCCACTTTCTGCTAAAAGTCGGCCCCCAACAGAATCTAACCAAGCAAGTGAAAGATCTGTATGACAAGAACTTCAAGTCTCTGAAGAAAGAAATTGAAGAAGATCTCAGAAGATGGAATGATCTCCCATGCTCCTGGATTGGCAGGATTAACTTAGTAAAAATGGCTATCCGGCCAAAAGCAATCTACAGATTCAATGCAATATCCATCAAAATTCCAAATCAATTCTTCATAGAGATAGAAAGAGCAATCTACAAATTCATTTGGAATAACAAAAAACCTAGGATAGCGAGAACTATTCTCAACAATAAAAGAACCTCTGGGGGAATCACCATTCCAGACCTCAAACTGTACTACAGAACAGTAGTGATAAAAACTGCATGGTATTGGTACAGAGACAGAAAGGATGATCAATGGAATAGAATTGAAGACCCAGAAATGAACCCGCACACCTATGGCCACTTGATCTTTGACAAGGGAGCTAAATCCATCCAATGGAAAAAGGACAGCATTTTCAACAAGTGGTGCTGGCTCAACTGGAGGTCAACATGTAGAAGAATGCAAATTAATCCATTCTTATTCCCTTGTACAAAACTCAACTCCAAGTGGATAAAGGACCTTCACATAAAGCCAGATACACTGAAACTAATAGAAGAGAAGTTGGGGAAGACCCTCGAATACCTAAGCACAGGGGAAAAGTTGTTGAACAGAACACCAATGGCTTATGCTCTAAGATCAAGAATCGACAAATGGACCTCATCAAATTGCAGAGCTTCTGTAAGGCAAAGGACACTGTCAACAAGACAAAACGGCAACCAACAGATTGGGAAAAGATCATTACCAATCCTACATCTGATAGAGGGCTAATATCAAATATATACAAAGAACTCAAGAAATTAGACGCCAAACAACAAAATAACCCCATTAAAAAATGGGGTACAGAGGTAAACAAAGATTTCTCAACTGAGGAAACTCGAATGGCCGAGAAGCACCTTAAGAAATGCTCAACATCCTTAGTCATCAGGGAAATGCAAATCAAAACAACACTGAGATACCACCTGACACCAGTCAGAATGGCTAAGATCAAAAACTCAGGTGATAGTAGATACTGGCGAGGATGTGAAGAAAGAGGAACACTCCTTCATTGTTGGTGGGGTTGCAAGCTGGTACAACCACTCTGGAAGTCAGTTTGGCGGTTCCTCAGAAAATTGGACATAGCACTACCTGAGGACCCAGCTATACCACTCCTGGGCATATACCCAGAAAATGCCCCAACAAATAACAAAGACATATGCTCCACTATGTTCATAGCAGCCTTATTTATAATAACCAAAAGCTGGAAAGAACCCAGATACCCTTCAACAGAGGAATGGATACAAAAAATGTGGTATATTTACACAATGGAATATTATTCAGCTATTAAAAATAATGAATTCGAGAAATTCTTAGGTAAATGGATGGAACTAGAAAATATCATCCTGAGTGACTTAACCCAATCACAAAAGAACACACATGGTATTTACTCACTGATAAGTGGAGATTAGCCCAAAAATTTGAAACAACAAATATTCAACTACCAGACTACATGAAGCTTATGAAGAAGAAAGAACAAGTGAGGATGCCTAGGGCTTTCTTAGAAGGAGTAACTAAGTACCCAAGGGAACAAAGTGTGGGACAGAATCTGAAGGGGGGGTTGTATGGAGACCATTCTACCTGGGTATTCATTCCATATGCAGTCACCAAAAATAGACGCTGATATGGATGTCAGGATGGGAAAGCTGACAGCAGCCTGATAAGGCTGTCTCCTTAGAGGTCCCCCAGAGTCTGACATACCCAGAGACAGATACTCACAGCTATCCATTAATCTGATCAAAGGTACCCAATGGAGGAGTTAGAGAGTAAACTGAAGGAGCCTTAAGGGCTGGTGGCCCCATGAGGAGAGCAACAATACCAACCAGCCAGAGCTCCCCAGGGTCTAAACCACCAGCCTAGGAGCACATATGGAGAGACACATGACTCCAGCAGTATATGTTGGGGAGGATGGCCTTGTTGGGCATAGTTGGGAGACAAGGTCATTGGTACCTTGAAGGCTGAGCACTGAGGGAGGGGGAATCTAAGGGTGGGGAGGGAGGCTTGGGGTAGGTGGGTAAACACCCTCATAGAAGCAGGAGGAGGGGGGATGGGATAAGGGGTTCCTGGGTTGTGAGGGAAATGCAGTAAGGTGATAAAATTTGAAATGTAAATATAATATCCAATAAAAAGAGGAAAAAAGAAAAGCGGTTAGAACCAACATTCTTAATAAAATGTCAGCCCACTTAAAATAAAACTATCTTGATACTAAAATTTGTTTTGACAATTGTATATTGCAGAATGATTAGCCTTGGTTTATCTACTCAACAAGCAAGCTGGGCAGACCTGCTCAAACCTCTGAGATTCAGGAACTCCATCTGGAGGCAGTGAAGACACAGCACCAGAGGATTGTCAATTTGCTCTTCCCCCGACCCCTCTTCTAATATCTCAAGGCCCATAATCAGCTTGAAGAAGCTAATGAAGAGTCAGCGCTCCTATTCCCTGGGCTTGGGGACTAAGGTGGTAAATGTTGGACTGTATTTCTAGGGAAAAGTAGTGGTTTTGTGGAAATAGAGAGGATTACCTAGGGGTTAATTGCATAGCCATAACCTATTAGTAGAAATCTGTATAATTAATATCAAGATGATATAAAGATATATCAAATTTATATCAAGATATAAATTCTTAAATGGCACCAATTTACTTTGATTACAAATTTTAAGGTTTTCATTGGCATCAGACTCTTAATGATATAAGAGTGAGATGAATATTGTTACTCTCATAGGCATTGTACCAGTATAACACATTTAGGAATACAAAGCTTAGACCCAGTCCTTCTTTAACTTTTTAAAACTGATTTGAGATGGTCAGCCTGTGAGTTAAGGGACTGTAGCAAATTCATGGCTTGGAGTTTATTATAAGGGTGTTCTCTATGTTTTATTTAGAAATAGCTGAGTGGAGTTAACAGGCAACAGTCTAGATTACCTTACATGGATAATTGGTTTTCAAAACATCAGAAATCCTTAGAATTGACATGACAAACACTTCTGTATTAATGTTCATTTTCATTAGAGACCTGTCTGCTCCGGACAGCTTCCTATATTGAATTCTAAGAAGAAATTGAGCATCCTTGGAGTTACTCCAGTTGTGGTGAGACAGCCACTAGGTAAGAATTGCCACTTTCCTTCTACAGACAAATTACTGTCCAGAAAAGGACACACTTGCAAAATAGTGGATTGATTATATCTGCCTAAACAGAGTAATCAGCCCTTAATAATTCTGCAGCACTAAGTTCTGTCAGATGATCCTGGGCCAGAAGGCAGAAGAACAGATGCTCCAACGTTTTGAAGTAGAGCGAGTGTCCAGGTATTCAGAGGCCTCTATAAATTGGCTAAGTTTTAGAAACTACGATTTGTGCTTTCCACAATTATAGTTAACTCAGTCATTCTGGATTTCTGACGGGGTTGAAAACATATAGCTATTTACCTTAAGAGAAAAGATTTGAGTGGATGGTCGGCAGCTGACATTAATCCTAAAGCCAGGTTCAGAACTAAATGTTTTAGTTAGGATAGATGACAGAGGTGCTGGTTAGTCAACAAAAGAATGGACTGGGTATTAGGACTATCTTGTACCTCACTGGTACAAATTGGCATAATTATGCTCTAATTGTATTTTGAGAAAAAAGTTTCATTTTAACAGGAAGGGTGATGTGTAGGAGGAGCTAAGGTAGGAGGAGTACTGAGAGGAAGAAAAGGAATAAGAAGAGGAGAAGAAGAAAGAGAGGAGAAGCTAGGTGAAGAAAGAGAGAAAGAGGGGGGAGACAGGGAGGCAGAGGTTCAAGTATCTCCACCAGTCAAAGATAGTTGTTATATCTAGGTTGGTCAGTGGGTTACACTTCTGATTGAACAATTCCAAACTTATAAAGCCTATGATTAACATTATTTTTAAAAAACGTATAAATGCAAAAAGGAAAGGGGGCTTGGGATAGGCGTTTCCTAAGGGAGGTGGGGGGGGGGGAATGGGGAAAGGGGATGCCATCTGAAGTGTAAATAAAATATCTAATAAAAAAATCACAAATGATAATTGAGACATAACTATAGAAACTGAAGAGATTCAAAAAATGATCTGATTCTACTACAAAAGTCTACAAACAAAACTGAAAAATCTAGATGAAGTGGATGATTTTTTTAGACAGATGCCAGGTTTCAAAGTTAAATTAGGATCAAATAAACCATTGAAACAGTCCCATATCCCTTAAGGAAATAGAAGCAGTATTTTAAAGTCTCCCAACCAAAAAATACCCAGGACTAGTTGGGTTTAATGCAGAATTATATCAGACCTTTTATAAAGACGTAATACCAGTAGTTCTCAAACTATTTCACAAAATGGAAACACAAGGAACACTACTGAATACATTTTATGAAGCAATAGTTACACTGATATCTAAACCACACACACACACAAAGATACCACCCAACAAAGAAAGAGAACCCTATTAAAAATGGGGTACAGAACTTAACACGTAATTCTCAACTGAGAAAACTCAAATGGCCAAGAAGCATCTAAAGAAATGTTCAACATCCCTAGTCATCAGGGAAATGCAAATCAAAACAATCCTGAGATTCCATCTCACACCAGTCAGAATGGTTAAGATCAACAACTCAGGTGATAAAAGATGCCGGTAAGGATGTGGAGAAAGAGGAACACTCCTCCATTGTTGGTAGGATTGCAAGCTGGTACAACTACTCTGGAAATCAGTCTAGCAGTTTCTCAGAAAATTGGACATAGCATTACCTGAGGATCCAGTTATAGCACTCCTGGGTATATACCCAAAGGATGCTCCAACATATAACTACGACACATGCTCCATTATGTTCATAGAAGCCTTATTTATAATAGCCAGAAGCTGGAAAGAACCCAAATGTCCTTCAACAAAGTAATGGATACAGAAAATGTGATACATTTACACAATGGAGTACTACTCAGCTATTAAAAACAATGACTTTATGAAATTCTTAGGCAAATGGATGGAACTAGAATACTCAGTGAGGTAACCCAATCAAATAAGAACTCACATGGTATGCTCTAACTGATAAGTGGATATTAGCCCCAAAGCTGGCAATACCCAAGATACAACTCACAGACCACATGAAGGTCAAGAATAAGGAAGAGGCTGAGTGGACTAGGGGAGGAGGAGAGACAGGAAAGAGATGAGAGGGGTGCAGGGAGGGGAAACTGTGATCAGGATGAGAGGATATATCCTCAATAATTAATGAAAAAGAAATAAAAATGAACATAATACATAATAAATTTCTTTCTTTAAATCTTTTAGATATTTTAGGCAGATTGGTTTGCAATAATTATCAAATTCACTTGGTACTGTGACATCAGCATGAAAAGTGTTGCTTCTCATTCAACAGAAAAATGTTGAATTTTCAAAAATGTTCATTATACCACTTTCTCTAGTATGCAAATATCAGAGATACTTGAAATGCTCAGTAGTCAGAAATATCAGTTAAACATGTTTAGGTAAGTGTATAACAACATAAAGTTCCATAAGTTATGTGGGGAAATAAAATTTATCTGATAATTTACTATTCCTAGTGACATATATGTAAGAAAGTACAATTTAGTGTTTAATATGAATACTCTAAGATTACTAGTGACCCACAACAAGTCTGAGAGTGGGTATCTTTGAGAAAAGAACAAAGTTTCCAAGTTGAGGTGAAGTGTATTAAAATCTGAGACATGCAATAGCTTTATAAATGCAATTTTACTAGTATACTCCTTATATAATTACTAAATTTAAAATATTGGGATTACATAAAATCAAACTGAGAATATAGTATAATCTCAATGTTTGTTTGAAAATTCTTAGCATCTCCAAGTTTTATAAAAAAGACATGGCTTGAAAAAGGTAAAGTTTAAACAGTCTGCATGTATGAGTATACATCATTGTTTTAGTTATAACAGCATTATAGAGAAGATTGAATTTCACTACAAAACATGATAGAATCTTACTAGCCTTTCCTTCAAGCTCTATGTTTATTTTATGAATGGATTTACCAGCTATTGACAATTTCTTCTGTGTAATGCCAGATAGTTTTAAGAATGGATTTACCTGCTAAGATGATGAGGACTGATGATCCTAGATACGAATAGTTCACTTGAAGAATGGCATCTGCAATCTGTGAGACATTAGGATGTTCAGCATCCAAAGCATTCTCAAATCTGGACACATTCTCCTTTTTGCCAATCACTAACAGCACAATCCCAGTTAGAGAAATGAGGCAAACAACACTCAGCTTTATAAAACTGCTGATGGTATTAAACCAAGCCAGTGTTTTTATCCCTCGAGCATTGAGAATTCCGACTGACCACAAAATAGCCAAAGCCAGACATTTTGTTGCTAGTTCTGGAGCTGGGCACCCAGAATAGAAACACTGGATTAGAGAACTAGCTATTAGCAGGCACTGAGTACCAATGCCTAGAAAACAACTAAAAAATTTAATCCAGAGACTGAGAAAAGCAACAGAGGATCCAAGAGTTCTTTTAAGGAAATAATAAGATGCTCCACTCACAGGGTAGATGGCTGCCATCTCTGCAAGACAGAGAGATTTCATTATGGTCAGCATGCCACAGCCTGCCCAAATACTTAAGAAGACAGGGATGTTCAGTGAGGAGTATTTTAATGCTCCTTTAGGAGTCACAAAAATCCCTGTCCCCATGGTGGCATTAAGCAAGAGCATGTTTACTTGAAAGAATCCTAGTGCCCTCAAGAGTTGCATGGTTATGCCTTTTTTTGCTCTTTCAAGTACTGAAAAATACAGTTTTTCCTTATGATATTTCTCAATTTGTGAAAAACCCTGTGAAACCAGGTGTTGCCTTTGCTAAAGCATTTGTTCTTTATAAAAGTTTTTAACATCTTAGCCTAACTTGGGTTTGATAATAATTAACTTCTGGATTATTCTGAGGAATTGTGACTTCTTTCTAAAACCATACCAAACAGATTTACTGTTAATTTTTTATTACTTTTGTAAGGCCCGACAGGTAGGGGGGAACTTTCTCCCTGCTCTTGGGAATTCACGGCCACCCCAATAACTGCAAAGACACCGAACTTGATGTAAAAGCAAAAGGTATATTTCAATCAACGTGTTGAGGTCGCATTTCCAACCCGTCCTACACAGAGGCAAGCAGTGAAGTACGACCCCCACTTAGGGAAAAGATAGAGTTTTTATAGTAAGAACCGCAACCCAGGGAAACGAGGGGGAAATATCAAACACTATTTAATTTATCTTGTGGTTCGTTTTGTTCCTGGTATACAGGATGCATGGGCACACAGAACTCCCAACTCAAACTCTCCTGGTATCCAGGGTGCACAAGAACGCTAACTTGAACTCTCAGCTCAAACCTTATTCAATCTATCTTATGGTCATTTTTTAGTTCCTGGTACCCATAGCACTTGGTCACGCTATCTTGAACTTCCAGCTCTGAACTCTATTCAATCTATCATCTATTTTGTCTTGTGGATAAACTAGTTTCCTAGGACCCAGAACACAGAACAAGCTGATCTACACTCTTGACTCCATCTGTGGAAAGTTTAAAAATTTTTAACCCTTTCACTTTCATTTTTTTGCAGTCCAGTCATTGCCCTTCTCCTGGTCTGCCCTTCCACATCTTCTTATCCCATTCCTCCTGGCCTCTGTGTTTAATAAGATGTCCCTCTCACCCTGAGACAGCCCTTTCCACTTCCAGGCACCTCAAGTCTCTCAAGGTTTAGGTGCATTTTATCCCACTGAGGCCAGTCCAGGCAGCCCTCTGTTGTAAATGTATCTTAGATCACATAGTGTATGCTACCTGGTTGATGGCCCAGGTTCTGAGAGATCTAGGGTGTCCAGATTAGTTAAGACTGCTTGGCCTTCTTATGTGGTTACCCTTTCCCTCAGCGTCTTCCAGCCTTTCCCTAAGCCAACCACAGGGGTCCCTGACATCAGTCCAATGATTGGTTTTAAGTTTCTGCTCCTGTCTCAATCTGCTGCTTGTTGGGCCTCTCAGAAGACAGTCATGATAGGCTTCTATAAGTAAATACATCATAACATCAGTAATAGTGTCAGGCTTCGGAGACTTCCCTTAAGTTGGTCCCAATTTGTGCTGGTTACTCAGCCCCTTTTTCCTCAGACTCTTCTCCATATTTGTCCCTGTAGTTCTTTTAGACAGGAACAATTCTGGGTCAGAATTTTTGACTGTGCGATGGCAATCCCATCCCTCCACTTGATGCCTTGTTTTTCTGCTGGAGCTTGATTCTATAAGTTCCCTCTCTCCACTGTTGTGCATTTCATCTAAGGTCCCTCCCTTTGAGTCCTGAGATTCTCTCACCTTCTGGGTTTCTGCTACTTTCTAGAGTCTCTCCACCTCCCACACTTTGGAGTTTCATATTTCCATTTATTCTGCTGGCCCTCAGAGCTTCTCTGTTTCTTCCCCCATATCTGATCATGCTTCCCTTTTCCCTTCACCCTCCCTTTCCCATTCAGGTCCCTTCCTCCCTCTGTGGATAGAACTAGAAAACATCTTGAGTGAGGTAACTCAGACCCAAAAGGACATGCATGGTATGTACTCACTAATAAGTGGATAATAGCCAAAAGTACAGAATACCCAGGATACAATCTACAAAACTCAAGAAGGTTAACAAACAGCACAGAAGTGCCCAAGTGAAGATGCTTCAATCCCACTTGGGAGGGAGAAGAAAACAAGCTTGTTAATAATTTTTAAAGTATTTAAATATGCTGATTGCCAAGTTACTTGATGCTAATCAAGAGAATTATTTTTTTTTTTTTTTTTTTTTTTTTGCAGTTTGGGAAGGTACTTTTGGAGGTAAAACACTGCTAGATACAATTTGTTTACTTAATGGACCAATATATGTGAAGCAATTGGAGAGGAATAAACAAGATTTTTCAAGTACTAGACCCTGGAAGCATAACATCTTATTCCAATTACTACTCACACACAAACTCTCTCTCTCTCTCTCTCTCTCTCTCTCTCTCTCTCTCTCTCTCTCTCTCCACACACACACACACACACACACACACACACACACACACCTGAAAACAAACAAAAAGTCAAAAAGCTGACTCAGGTAAGTAAAATGTATGAATGTTCTTTTATGAGGTGATACTACAAAGGACAGCAAGATGAACATGGTGGGAAGGCCTGTCATGTTTCCATTTTCTTTTTGCCTTTTTGTCCCTGTCAGAAATAACTCATCTTAACCTGCTAAAATTAGTTCCTGGAATTCTTCAGGCAAGTGCATTTTTTCTACAAGTTAAAGATTATGACAGCTTACTAAATTTCTCTCAGTTGACATATACATGACTGAAGAGTGAAGAACCCTCTCCACTGTAATACAAATTGGTCAGCAGATGTTCTGGCTTCTGCCAATCAAAACACAATTATTCAGCAGTAAAACCCTTAATCAGTTAGGATTGCTTTTCTTTAGAATACAGAATGCATATGGAGTACTTTTAGAAAGGCTTATCTTTTTAGGCTCTGACAGATAATTTATTGACTATCTACTGTCCTGGAGCAGGTTTATGTAATCCTTGAGATGGTCCAGAGAAATTCCAAAATGTGTTTCCTTATTGCAGACTCTTCAAAATAACTCCTCATGACTCATAGTTTTGTGTATATGGCTTGATTTTCCTATCTTGTCTATCCTTGAGAAACATAATCCTTGCCAATCTTTATAAGAAGCTGAAGCATAGGAGACCTCATTTTCAGTAACTGCTATCAATTACATGGACATGTTTTTTCACTCTATAAGAGACCATAAACTCTAACCCTAGATGATCCAGCTGAGATGATGAGACTTGAATTTTGTCCTGGGATTGATCTGAAACCCAGACATAACAATTAGAGTTTAATTATTAATCTAGGTAAAAAATAAACAGATTAATATGAAATTTTGACTTAAAAGTAGCACTAGGAATAACATAGAGAAGGATAAGTAAGCAAGGCATCTGATGTCAAACCTTAGACCATGAGTCCTATGACTCAGATAGCTGCTGAATTTCTGACTAATCCTAATTCGTTAATAGAAAACATCATTAATTTTGAAGGAAGAGATACAATCTCTGTTTAGTAGTTAAATGATATAATCCCCTACATTTTTAATGTTCTTGCCACCAGTGGTCTGGAAGGTTAGTGATATTGTGATCCAAGTCTTGTGGGCTGTCAGAGGGTCTTTAGAAAATACTCTGGTCGTATGAGAGGGAGGAGCCAAGTCACCCTTGCCTTACCAATTCTAGTGATGATTTCTACCATTCTTACAAGAAGGAAAGTTTAAAATGGGGGCTATTCAGATGTTTTATGTTTCAAACTTGGTTTTGTTTTCCTAATGTATAAATTTTTTTGGCATCTATTAGAACTTTATAGGTGAATACTTTTTTTCTTTTTTCTTTTTCTTTTTTCTTTATTTAAAAAGTTTTTTATTGGATATTTTATTTACATTTCAGATGCCATCCACTTTCCCCAATTCCTCTCCCTAGAAAACCACTATCCCATGCCTTCTTTCCCTTTTTGCTTTTATACATTTTTTAAAAATGTTAATCAAAGGCTTTATAAGTTTGGTAATGCTCAATCAGAAGTGTAACCCAATACCCAACCTAGATATATCAACTATCTTTGACTGGTGGAGACACATGAACATTTGCCTCCATGTCGCCCCCCCCCTTTCTCTCTCTTTCTCTCTCTCATCACCTAGCTTTTTCTCTCCTTCTTCTCCTCCTGTCCTTACTCCTTCTCTTCCTCTCACCTTAGCTCCTCCTACATATCACCCTTCCTGTTATAATGAATCTTTTCTCTCAAAATACAATTAGAGCATAATTATACCAATTTGGACCAGTGAGGTACAAGATAGACCTAATACCCAGTCCATCATTTTGTTGACTAACCAGAGCCTCTGTCATCTTTCCTAAATAAAAGACTTAGTTCTGAACCTGGCTTTTTTCTTGGCTTTAGAATGAATGTCAGCTGAAAACCATCCACTCAAATCTTTTCTCTCAAAGTAAATAGCCAGGATTGGCTATGAGACTATAAGTTTTCAACCCCGTCAGAAATCCAGAATGACTGAGTTAACTGAAATTATGGGAAGCACAAAGCATAGCTTCTAAAAATTAGCCAATTTATAGAGACCGCTGAACATCTGGACAGTCCCTATACTACAAAATACTGGAGCATCTGATCTTTAGCCTTCTGTCCCAGGATCATCTGAGAGACCTTAGTGATGTAGAATTATTAAGGGCTGATTACTCTGTTGTTGGGGTCCACAATAGCCCCACATTGGGGCAGCCAAAAAATGTCTCGGCCGAAGCAAAATGTTGAGGCCTAGGCCGACCCACGTTTGGGCGGCCATTGTATCCAGGCCCAAGCTGCCGCTCCGGTCCGCGGGTCGGGGGAGAGTGAGGACGGACTTGAAGAATGCAGACCAGACAGAGTGTAATTCAATCCCGTTTATTCTTCAGTCTAAGTCCTAAGTCTTGAGTTCCTAGTGCCTAGTCCCTAGCTCCTAGTCCCTCCAAGTTCCAAATTACTTCTTCCAAGTTCTCTTCCAAGTGCCTGCTACCTGTCTTCTCTCTGCTGTGTCTGGTTCTCTCCTCTGTGTCTCCCTAATGTATTATGTGTCTGATTCTGATCTGTTCTGTTTCTGCCTTTTACATGTCTCACTTCTAAGCCATGCCTTTTGGTCACACCTTTAATCATGCCCTTAGGTCTTGTCTCTAAATCTGATCTCTACACTTCTAAGTCATACTCTTAAGTCACACACCTTTAATCTCACACACCTTTAATCTCACGTACCTTTAATCTCAAGGTATCTAAACCAAGATTATCAGAGTGTGCTCAGCTGTTGTAGGCTATTGTAATCCAAGTCACATGTCAGGGTATATGGCTCAAGATGGCTGCAAAGCTGATAGCCGCTTTCTGCTAAAAGTCGGCCCCCAACATTCTGTCTAGGCAGATATAATCAGTTGACTATTCTGCAAGTATGTCCTTTTCTGGGCAGTGATTTGTCTGTAGATGGAAAGAGGCAATTCTTGCCTACTGGCTGTTTCACCACAACTGGAGTAACTCCAAAGATGCTCAATTTCTTCTTAGAATCCAAGACAGGAAGCTGTCAGGAGCAGACAGGTCTCTAATCAAAATGAACATTAATACAGAAATTGTTGTAACATTAATTCTGTGGACTTATGACGTTTTGAAAACCAACTATCTATGTAACGTAATCTGTACTGTTGTCTGTTAACTCCTCTCAGCTATTTCTAAATAAAATATAGAAAACACCCTAACAATAAACTCCAAGCCATGAATTTGCTATAGTCCCTTAACTCACAGGCTAACAATCTCAAATCTGTTAAGAAAGTTAAAGAAGGACTGGGTCTAAACCTTCTATTCCTAAATGTATTATACAGGCACAGTGACTATGAGGGTAACAATATTCATCTCACTTTTATATCAATAAGAAGTTTGTACCAATAGAAACCTTAAATTTGAAATCAAAGTAAATTTGTACCATTTAAAAAATTATAACTTCATCTTCATAAGAATTATACAGATTTCTACCACTAGGTTATGGCTATGAAATACATCCTAGCTAATCCTCCCTGTTTGAATACTCTTTAAATATCTGTGGTTTTAAAGGTTACACTCATTCTCTCAGGGCCAAGTGTTCAAAGTCCTTCTTATGCAATATATTGAATTTTTATTTCTATGATTAATTTCTGTATTTTTCATTTAAGAATAACCTGAATACTTCACAAGTTTTCTATAGACCACTTTTTGGTTTACTATGTAAATGACATGAAGTTTACAAGATATAAAATTTCTAAGATGTGGTTACACAACTTGACATGGAGATTGCCTAGAACTTTATCTGAGTTTTGGGTCCTGATGTAGCCCTCTACCTGGAGTTTGATACATGGAATTGGAGTATCATCTCTGGAGTTGGAAGATAATATGGATGTTTATTGGTCCCTAGATGGGCATATGGGGAATGAAGCTGGAGAGATGGCTCAGAAATTAGAAGCATTGACTGTTCTTCCAGAGGTCCTGATTTCAATTTTCAGCAACCACATAGGAGCTCACAACCATCTGTAATAGGATCTGATGAACTCTTTTGGTATATCTAAAGACAGTGACAGTGCACATCCACATATATAAAAATAAATAAAAATTTAAAATATGGGGTATGGAGCCTCAGTCGAATTCTTGTTAACATTTAAGGACTTGGTGTATATTTTTAATCTGAATACATTTGCATGTACTTGTATTTTAAATTAGAAAATCATTTTAATTTTATGTATATGGGTATTTACCTGCATATATATGTGCTATGAGTGTGCAGTTCCCATGGAGCTTTAAAGAGAGCATTGGACACCATGGAATTAAATTAAGATAATTATCAGTTTTCATGTAAGTGTTAGAAACTGAACTTGGCTCCTCTACATGAATGACAGGTTTTTTTTTTTTTTTTTTTTTTTTTTTTTATGAGCCATCTCTCCATTCCTCATATCTATAAGTCTGAGGATAAAAAAGTTATTAATATTTATCTTCTGAAAGGAGCAGTCTCTGCAGTATTTATTGTAGAAAGTCATGCTGCCTTGGGCTACAATTAGTTTGGTACTGGGATAATTGCAGATTGAACATGGAGGAAAAAAGACAGCACCTACCTTCCATCTCTAGTTTCGGATTGAAGCTATTTATAAAGAATTGGTGGGCTGAATTTTCTGTTAGTGAATAACTATCCTGGAAACTCAACTAAATATAAACAGTCCCAGATGTTAGGGAAGATTGTTAGTATTATACTGAGATGGTAGGATACAGTTTTGATTAATAATTATGCATTGCTTTCAAATTGGTTTCAAGAATGGAGATGAAAAGTAAAGTGACAACAAGAAGGAAAGGAACAGATGAAACAATGAACTTGTTACTTGTCTTGTGTGTATTTATCTATTTTGTTGGTTTTCTTGAGGAGGCTTCAAGACTTTCCAATGAATCACAAGAGTATATAGTTCCAGACAAGTCATCTAGTTCTCAGGTTTATCTGGTATTAGGACCTTGATCCTAAATTGTTGTGGGAGGGGCTTAATTGCTGGGAGTCATCTCTTTCATTTGAATTGTAATTAGTGAATGAGAGTAAACATGTCTGATATGTTTGTCCAACTAGTAATATTAGGTTCAGTTCAGTGAAGAATCTATTTACTATAACCATAATGTCATATTTCCAATGTGGAAGAAATAAAGTTGTGCCTTTCCAGTCTTTCACCACATTGTCTTAGGCAAAATTAGTTGCATTCTTGTAAACTACCAGGGCCTTTGTGTATTGTCCCCTTCACTACCTACCACATTTAATTCTTGACTATATATAGTGTCTGTGGATTATTCTTAGAATGACAAATGACTAAAGTATGAGAGGCCATCAGTTTATCCCAACCTATTTTGCTTTTTAAATATTTCCTTCCAGTTACTAAACACTTAAAGCAACATTTTTTCTCTTTTAGTTTTTGTTACATCTTCTGTTGAACATCAAGGTTATCTTCAGTTGTGTTTGTAATAATTTTGACTTTTCACTTTTTCATTGGTATGCTTTCTTTTTCTAATTTACAATGTTAGAAATCATGAAGCATAAAGCTATATTTTAACTGGTGTTGCATTTGTAATTTCTTGAGCTTTCATTTAATATCTGTAGCAGATTGATTAATAAAATATTGTACCATAAGTGCTCTTTATTCTGGGGAGAAGGGATATACACTGGTGGATTAGGGAAGTCATTTTCTATCTACTGTAGAAGATCTGGGATTTTATTATTTACCTTGAACAATCCCTGATCTTATCTAAATTCACTTATATTTCAATTCCTTTTCTGAAATCAGAGTAAGAATTTCTATGACTCTAGATTACTCATTAATTCTGGCAGGGATGTTTTACTTCCACTATGAGTCTGTGATAAAAACAGCATTACCCTAACTGTTTCTGTTAAAATCTTCTACTTCCCAGAAAGCTGTTGTTGGGATATGTTCCTTTTTAAATAACAGTGTAGAAGTTGATGAGTCAGACATTTCTTTAGGATAAATATAGGGCCACAGGTAGGACCTGAAAACCATAAGTAAATTTTCTAGTGTCCTTAGACTATACTTCAATCTTCATATAGTTGAATGTATGTAACTTAAAGTATATCTGCATAGTTATGTTCTATAATGCTCTAGCTTTTTTCACACAGGCCAGGAAAGCCAGTTGAATGGGGAACATCATAATCTGATACAGCTTGGTTGAGAGCTTGAGAGCTCTCTTATGATTGGTGTTCTTGTTTTATTAAGTGGATGAAGAAACTTGGGGCTCATAATCCCCTCTGAAAAACATGTGAGCCTTCCTCAAGTAGATTATCTATAATCTCAGTGTTGGAGACCTTTTCTGTTTGGGATTCTCTGATTAATTTGTAAGTGAATGGATTTGAATGGAAGGACATAAAGGTAGTGTGTGTGTGTGTGTGTGTGTGTGTGTGTGTGTGTGTGTGTAATGCCTTTAACAGTAGCCTGTTCTCATAACAAGTCTAATTGCAATATGATATTGTAATATAGGCTGCTGTTTAAGGTACATTAGTTTGTGTTATCCAATTTGCATTGTGGGCATATGATACTTTATAGGAAAATTATCCTCTTTTTTTTTTTGGTTTACTGAATCAAATTGTTTAAAAATGTTTATTACCACAGATAGGTGGAGATTTCAATGGTAGAGAGAGGAAGGGTTTCTCATAATATTCTACACAAAAAAAAAAAAAAAAAATGGAAGATCTGCTGGGAATTTGCCAGGCACCACTTCTCTCTGGAAAGCAGTGACTCAGGGGTAGTATCATTGGCCTTTTCTAGGGGTAAAACTTGGTTTCCAGGGGAAAAAGTTACTGCTTTCTATTAATAATATTTACCATTCTTAACTCTTCTCTATTCAGAGGCCTGAAGCCAATGGCCTCTAGAGATAAACAGCAGCTGTCAAAAAGCTGGGGATTAAGTAAAGAAGTGATTATTGGCTCTTTGTTGTTTTTTCTCATATCCCTCAGTACTCCAGTGAGAGGCTCTGAAATCCTTATCTCATTGTCAGTCAGAAGAAGTCATACTCTTAGAAAAAAAAAACATTCTCTTTGAAAATGGGCTCAAATCTTTACTTCTGGAAGAAAGAAGAAGGAGAAACCTTTTCTATTGTCATTCTTAGTTTTTATACTTTCTCATGATACATGATCCCATGGTATTCCAAATATCTTTTTCCCAAAAATTTTCAAGATATATTTTCAAGTCAATAAACTTAATAAGGAATTACAACAAAAATGTTTATATGTGTTCTATTAAGATTAGTATCTAACTAAATGTTCATTATCTAGATCAAAAATGTTTATTAAGTGTTTAAAACCATAATTCTCATGTCATTAGTTAGCCCTATTTTGTTAAGAGGCAAATAATCTACCTTGTATGTCATTAATTTTGAAGTTTTGTATAGATAAATTCATTCAATAGTTTATCTTCTGTACTTGAACCTACAATAAATTGTCCATTCACAGTTTATGACTTTAGTTACCAATTAATTGTTTCACAGCTAGCTTAGAAGTCATGTTTTCCATGGTCATAAATTTGTTTCAAGCCTGCTTTCTTATCCCAGTGCAATTAGCCCAAAACACATAAAGGTTTACAGAACTCTAATTGCAGCTTTTATACTATAGAAGGCTCATTTATAACTATAGAGGGCTCAAAATTTCTTGTTTAAATTTAGGAATTCTACCTCAGTCCCACTTGGAATGAAGAAGAAAGCAACAAGTGGGTAGGAAGGGATGGTGGGAGAAAAAGTGGAGCCAAGAGGGGAACATGGTCTGGTATTGGGTTGGGGAAAAGATTGAAGCCATGAGGGCCAGAAGAAAGAATGGAAACAGGCAAACTTGGGAGGTAGGAGGTAGGGGATACATTCTCCACAATGTACCAGAGACCTAGAAAGTGTGAGACTCTCAGGACTCAAATAAAGAGACCCTACATGAAATACCCTACAGTGGGGAAAGGGAACTTGTAGAGCCAGCCTCTAGCAGAAAGACAGGGCATCAAGTGAGAGATTGGGTTTCTTTTCCACAGCCAATACTCTGACCCATAATTGTGCCTGTCTGAAATAATTGCAGGAATGGAAATAAAGAAGAGCCTGAGGAAAAGGAGGTCTAGTAATAGGCCCTAAGTGGCATCCAGCTCAGGGGTGGGCCCCAAGGCTTGACACTATTACTAAGGCTATGGAGCACTCACAAAATGTACTTATCATGACTGCCTTCTGAAAGACCCAACAAGCAGCTGAAAGAGTCAGATGCAGATATGTATACTCAGCCAATGGACTGAAGCTGCTTACTCCTGTGGTTGAACTAGGGAAAAGCTGGAAGAAGCTTAGGAACAGGGAGACTCTGTAGGAGAACCAGAAGTTTCAAGTAACCTGGACCATTGAGGTCTCTGAGATACTGGACCACCAACCAGGCAGCGTACATCAGCTGATATGAGGCCCCCAACAGATGTGCAGCAGAGGACTTCAGGGTCTGAGTTTAGTCAGAGAAGATGCACCTAACCCTCAAGAGACTAGAGGCCCCAGGTAGTGGAGAGGTCTGGTTGGGTGGGGTGGAGGGTGAGGACATCCTCGTGGAGACAGAGGGTGGAAGAAGGTATAGGATGGGAACAGTCAGAAGGTAGACTGGCAGGGGAAAAAAATCTGGAGTGTTAAAAAAAAGAAAATAGTAAATAATATTAGTAATAAATAAAAATAAATCATGCAGAAATTTTAAAAAATAGGAATTCTATAGAATCATTATTAGGAATTATGAAATCATCAATTTGTCTACAAAGCAATAACAAAGGTATACATCTTTGATTCTCTGAAGAAAATTGCCCAATATGGTAGGCCAATGCCCAGGAATCATTATACTATTTAATAATTACAGGAATGACATAACAATAACAAAAATCAATCCTGGGATTCTCTGAAGGCCTTGCAATTCAGAATTTATCTATTGCGGTTATGCAAAATGATTGACCAACCCTAGAAAATCACTTGTCAATTTTTGTCTTTCCTAGATGGCTTCTGACAGAGATCTAGAGATATGGAAATTGAATTAAAAATGGGTCAAGAAAAATTTACCTGTTTTGAATTGAATGAAAAATGAACACAAATGGGACCAACTTTTATGGGACCCAGTGAAAGTGCTGATATGCAGTGATAGTCCTACCAATATAAAAAACTAGAGAGCTCTTATGCTAGTAATTTAACATCAAACCAGATATCTCTAGATCAAAAGAAGTAATCAATCCAAGGGATGTATACTCAAATAGGTGAAATAATAAAACTCAGGCCTGAAATCAGTAAAATAGAAACAACAACAGCAAACAATACACAGAATCAATGAAAGAGTTGGGTCTTTGAGAAAATTTATAAGACAAACAAACTCTTACCCAAAGTAACTGAGGTAAAGATAGAATATCAAAATTAGAAATGGTGAAATAACAACAGAATTCTAGAGTATCTAAGAAATCATAAGGACATATGTAAAAAACATGTAATCCAAGATACCAGCTTGTCTGCTGCTCTGAAGACATCACAGTCTGAAGGCCTCTCAGTTCTGCTGCACGCAGGGCAAAGAGCATATCTAAGAGCTTTAGAAAAAAAGAAGCAAATACATCCAAAGAAGAGGTAGATGGCAAGAAATAGTCAAGTTCAGGGCTGAAGTCAACCAAATAGAAACAAAGAATCAACAAAACCAAAAGCTGGTTCTTTGAGAAAATCAACAAGATAGATAAAGCCCCAGCTAAACTAAATGAAGGGCCTAAAGACAGTATCCAAATTAACAAAATCAGAAATGAAATCTGAGACATAACAGAAACTGAGGAAATTAAAAAATTCATCAGATCTTATTACAAAAACCTATTCTCAACAAAACTGGAAAATCTAGATGAAATGGATGATTTTTTAGGAAGATACCAGGTACAAAAGTTAAATCAAGAGCAGGTAAACTATCTAAAAAACTAGCTAAACTATCTAAATCCCTTAGGTAAATAGAAGTCATTAAAAACCTCCTAACCAAAATAAAATAAAATAAAATAAAATAAAAGCCCAGGGCCAGATGTTCAAAGAAGAGCTAATAAAGTAATCCATAAAATAGAAACAGAAGGAACACTACTTAATTCATTCTATGAGCCTTAATTACTCTGATACCTGAAGCACACAAGGACCCAACCAAAAAAAAAAAAAAAAAAAAAAAAAAAGAACTTCAGACCAATTTCCCTTATGAATATCGATGCAAAAATAATAAAATTCTTGCAAACCGAATCCAAGAACACATCAAAACCATCATTCACTGAGATCAAGTAGGCTTCATTCCAGGGATGTAAAGTTGGATCAATATATATAAATTCATTAATGTAATCCACTATATAAACCAACTCAAAGAAAAAATCATATGATCATCTCATTAATTGCTCAAAGATTTGAGAAAATACAATTCTTCTTCATGTTAAATGTATTGGAGGGATTAGGAATTCGAGGCCCATACCTAAACATTATAAAAGCACTATACAGCAAACTAACAGCCAATATCAAATTAAATGGAGAGATACTTGAAGCAATCACAATGAAATTAGGGACAAGTCAAGAATGTCAACTCTCTCCATATCTATTCAACATAGTACTCAAAATTCTAACTAGAGCAATAAGACAACAAAAGGTGATCAAGGGGATACAAACTGGCAAAGAAGAAGTCAAGGCATCACTATTTGCAGATGATATGATAGTATGCATAGGGAACCCCCAAAATTCTACCAGAGAACTACAGCTGATAGACAACTTCCCCCAAAGTGCCTGGATACAAAATTAACACAAATAAATCAGTAGCCTTCCTTTATACAAATGATAAGTAGGCTGAGAAAATAATTAGGGAAATAACACTCTTCACAACAGTCACAAATAATGTAAAATATCTTGGGTTAATTCCAGGCAAACAAGTAAAATATCTTTATGACAAGAACTTCAAGTCTCTCAAAAAAAAAAAAAAAAAAAAAAAAAGAAAGAAAGAAAGAAAGAAAGAAAGAAATAAAAGACATCAGAAAAATGGAGAGCTCTTATGTGCTCATGGATCGGTAGAATTAACATATTAAAAATGGCCATCTTAGCAAAAGCAATCTACAGATTCAATGTAATCCCCATCAAAATTTCAGCATAACTCTTCAAAGACATGGAAAAAACAATTTTCAAATTCTTCTGAAAAAACAAAAATCCCAGAATAGTGAAAATATTTCTTAACAATCAAAGAACTTCTGGGGGAATCATTATCCCTGACCTCGTGCTGTACTACAAAGCAATAGTGATTT
Source organism: Arvicanthis niloticus (assembly GCF_011762505.2). Classification (NCBI taxonomy): domain Eukaryota; kingdom Metazoa; phylum Chordata; class Mammalia; order Rodentia; family Muridae; genus Arvicanthis; species Arvicanthis niloticus. The sequence continues at coordinate 2,969,548 of NC_047670.1, forward strand.
AAAAACTTCATGGTATTGGCACACAGACAGACAGGTTGATCAATGGAATATAACTGAAGACCCAGAAATAAAGCCATACACTTAATAAACACTTGATCTATGAAAAAGAAGCCCAAAATATACAATGGAAAAAAAGAAAGCACCTTCAATAAATTGTGCTTGTCTAACTGGCAGTTGATATGTAGAAAAATAAAAAAAAATAGGTACATATTTATCAGATTGCATAAAGCTCAAGTCCAAGTGGATCAAGGACCTCAACATATACCCATTATACACTGAATCTAATAGAAGAGAAAGTGGTAAAGATCCTCAAACTCATTGGTATGGGGGAAATCAAGAATTAATAAATGGGCTCTCATGAAACTGGAAAGTTTTTGTAAGGCAAAGGACATAGTCAATAGGACAAATCTTCATTAACTCTACCTCTGATGGAGGGCTAATATTCAAAATATACAAAGAAGTCAAAAAAGTTATCCACCAAAAAAATAAAAAATAAAACCCAATCAAAAAATAGGGAAAAGAATTAGAGAATTCACAATGAAGGAGTCTTGAATGCCCGAGAAGCACGTAAAGAACTGTTCAAAGTCCTTAGTGATCAGAGAAATGCAAGTGCAAATGACCCTGAGATTCCACCTTATACCAATTAGAATACCTAAGATCAAGATAGAGCACATGTTGGCGAGAATGTGGAGAGAGAGAAAAAAACTTCTCCATTGCCGAGGGAATTGGAAATTGGTGTAACCATTCTGGAAATCAACCTGGAGGTTTCTCAGGAAATAGACCAACCTGAATACCCAGCTATATTACTCTTGAGCATATATCTAAAAGACATCCCACCATGCTACAGGGGCATGTGAACCACTATGTTCATAGTGGCCTTATTTGTGATAGCCTGAAGGTGGAAACAACCCAGGTGTCCCACAATGGAAGAACAGATACAGAAAATGTGGTTTATTTATACAATAGAATACCATTCAGCTATGAAGAACAAGGACATCATGAGTTTTGCAGGCAAATGGATGGAACTAGAAAATATCATCCTGAGTGAGGTAACGCAAACCCAATAAAACATGCATGACACAAGCCTAGCATGGATGCCCTCTGAGAGGCCCAACAAGCAGCTAAAAGTTCAGAGCCAGATACTTTTAGCTCATTTTTTTTTTACCAGACTTACAAAGAAGCAAATAGACCTCAAATTATTCTGCGAAATAGAAATAGAAGGTTCATTGTCCAATTTTTTTATGTAGTCACAGTTACCTTGATACTCAAACCACATAAAGACTCAACAAAGAAAGAAGATTACACAAAAATATTGAATTATCAATTCTTCTTATGAACATAGATACTAAAATGCATACTAAAATAATTGCAAACTGAATCTAAGAATATATTAACAAGATCATCTCCCACAATCAAGGAAGCTTTGTTACAGAAATACAGGGATGGTTCAATAGAGAAAAATCAATAAATATAATTGATCATTTAGAAGACTGAAGGAAAAATAGATCACCTTATAAGATGCCAAAAAGGCTTCAGAAATGTAGAGAGCCGCGCCCTCTGCAGGCGGGCGGGCGCGCGCCTTAAGGGCCGAGCCACCAGCAGTCCGCTGATGATTTTGGCGGATGGGTTCCATGAGTAAGCGCAAGGGCTAGGAGCACGCAAACTCACCGCCCCACCCAGGGCATCCTGTGGGTAATGGGCGAGCAGCCAATCAAGTATGTACACGCCACCTTAAGGACTATTTAAGCTGGCACCATTCGGGGTTCTTTGTCTTCCTCTTCATGATGCAATAAACGCTTGATGCAGAAGGATTCTTGTACCCTCGTGCGTTCTTGCTGGCGAGATGGCCGCGTGGATTAGACAGAAAAAATCTAACATTTCTTTATGATAAACTCTCTGGAGAAATTAGAGATAAAAGAGACAGGTAAAAAAAAAAAAAAAAAAAAAAAAAAAAAAAAAAAAAAAAAAACCACAGTAAGTATCCCTTTTGGGATCATAAACTTAAATGAAAAAAAACTTACATTAAATTCCACTAAAATCAGAAACAAGACAAGGTTTTGCACTCTCTCCACACCTATTCCATATATGCTTGATCTTTTAGCTTGAACAACAAGAAAACTGAAGATCAAGTCACTACACATTAGAAAGAAAGTGATCACAGTACCTTTATTTGCAGATGATAAGAACATATAAACAGGTGACCCTTAAAATTGCACCAGGGAATTTCTATATCTGATATATAACTTCAGCAAAATAGCTGGACACAAGATTAACACACAAAACCCAGCAGTCCTACTATATACAAATGATAAAAGAACTGAAAAAAATCATTGGAACAATACCATTCACAATAGCCTCAAATAATATAAAGTAATGTGGGGTAAGTCTAAATAAACAAATGAAAGAATTGTATGGTGAAAATTTAAAGTCTTTATAAAAAGTATTTGGAAAAGATAACAGAAGGCATAAAATTGTTTTGTTCATTGATTAGAATAATTAACATAGTAAAAATGTCCATCCAAACAAAGCAATCTACAGATTCAATGCAATTCCCATGAAAACCTTAATACAATTTTACACAGATTTTGAAAGCTCATTTTTTACTTTTTATTTTATTTTAATTGTTTTATTAATCATTCCATTCATTTACATCTCAAATGATATCCCATTTCCCAGTTACCCTTCCACAAACTCCCTCCAACCCACATCTGCCCTCCTCCTTCCCCTTTGCCTCTATGAGCATGCTCTCCCACCTACCCACACATACCCCACCACCACTCCAACATACCCCTACAATGGGGCATCAAACCTCCACAGGACCAAGGGCCTCACCTCCCATTGCTATCAGGCAAGGGCATCCTCTGCTCTATATGTATTTGGAACCATGGATCCCTCCAGGTACACCCTGTGGTTGGTGGTCTAGACTTTGGGAGAACTGGGTGGTCAGGCCAGCCTATGTTGTTCTTACAATGTGGTTGCAACACCCTTCTGCTCCTCCAGTCCTTCCAACCAACTCCTTACCAGGGTCCCTGAGTTCAGTTTGATGGTTGCCTCCACATACACATGTGCTTTTGTCTTGCTGGCCAGACCTCCAAAGGAACCACCATACTAGGTTCTTAGCAGTAAGTGCCTCTTGACCACTGCAGCAGTGTTGGGTTTTGTGTCTGCAGACCTGATATATCCCCAGGTGGGCTGTCCTCAGTTGGCCCTTCCTTCAGTCTCTATTCCGTTTTGTTTTTTTGTTTTGTTTTTTGTTGGTGTTTTTTGTTTTTTGTCCTTATTCTTCCTTTGCACAGGAACATTTCTAGGTTAAAAAAAACTTTGAGATGGGTTGGTGGCCCAATCCTTCAACTGGGCACTGTGAATATCTACTGGAGGTGGTCTCAACAGGTTCTAACTCTCCTTTCTCTGCACATTTCAGCTAAAGACATTTCTGTTGGGTCCTGGGAGCCTCACGTTTCTCTGGTGTCTAGGACCCTTCAGTGGCAATCTCCAGTTCCTCATCTCACCTGCTACCTATTTTTGTTTGATTCTGTGGCCATATGTGCCTCTCTCACATCTCCAGTTCCTGATACTTGCACCCTTATTTCCTCTCACTCTTTTCTCCCACCGTTGTCTACCTCTCCTTCTTCCCCTTGGTCTTCCTTCTATATACATTCCAAAAGTTCTGTGGATTGCATCATGTGCATTGTGAACTTTTGGGCTAGTATCAACTTAGTGAGTACATACCATGTGTGTTTTTCTGTGTCTGGGTTACCTCACTCAGGATAATATTTTCTTGTTCCATCCATTTGTCTGCTAATTTCATGAACTCATTGCTCTTAATCACTGCATAGTACTCCATTGTGTATATGTACCACTTTTTGTATGCATTCTTCTGTTGAGGAACATCTGAGTTGTTTCCAGCTTCTGGATATTATAAATAAGGCTGGTATGAACCTAGTAGTGCATGTGTTTTTGTTATATGATGGAGCATTTTTTGGGTATATGCTGAAGAGTGGTATAGCTGGGTCCTCAAATAGAACTATTACCAGTTTTCTCAAGAACTGTCAGAATGGTTTTCCAAAGCTTGCAGTCTCACCAGCAATGGAGGAGTGTTCCTATTTCCCAAAATTCTCAGCAGCATCTACTATCAATTGAGTTTTTGATCTTAGCCATTCTGACTGGTGTGAGGTGGAATCTCAGGATTGTTTTGATTTGCACTGCCCTGATGACTAAGGATGTTGAACATGTCTTTAAGTGTTTCTCAGCCATTCATGATTCCTTGGTTGAGAATTTTCTATTTAGTTCTGTACTCCACATTTTAATAGAGTTATTTGGTTCTCTGGAGTCTACTTTCTTGAGTTCTCTGTATATATTGAATGTTAGCCATCTATTGGATGTAGGGTTAGTAAATATCTTTCCCCAATTTGTGGGTTGTTGTTTTGTCCTATTGATAGTTTCCTTCACTTTACAGAATCTATTCAACTTTATGAGGTCCCATTGTTGCTCTTAAAGCATAAGCTATTGGTGTTCTGTTCATGAAAATCTCCTCTGTGATCAGTATTTGAGGTCCTTTCCTACTTTTTCTTTTATTAGATTCAGTGTATCTGATTTTATGTGGAGTTTCTTGATCCACTTACACTTAAGCTTTGTGAAAAGAGATACGAATGGATCAATTTGAATTCTTCTCCATGCAGATTGCCTGTTGAACCAGCACCATTTGTTAAAAATGCTGTCTTGTTTTTAACCATTGGATGATTTTAGCTTCATTGTCAAAGATCAAGTGACCATAGGTGTGTGAGTTCATTTATGGGTCTTCAATTATATTCTGTTGATCTACTTGCCTGTCTATGTAAAAATACCATACAGTTTTTACCACTATTGTTCTGTAATACAACTTGAGGTCAGGGATTGTGATTCCCCCAGAAGTTCTTTTGTTGTTGAGAATAGTTTTTGTTATCCTGGGTTTTTTGTTATTTCAAATGAATTTGAGCATTAGTCTTTCTAACTATGAAGAACTGAGTTGGAATTTTGATGGGGTTTGCATTGACTCTGTAGGTTGCTTTTGGTAAACTGTCCAGTTTTACTCCTGCCAATCCATGAACATGGAAAATATCTCCATCTTGTGAGATCTTTGATTTCTTTCTTCAGATATTTGAAGTTCTTGTCATACATCTCTCTCACTTGCTTGATTAGAGTCACACCAAGATATTTTATATTATTTGTGACTATTGTAAAGGGTGTTGTTTCCCAAGTTACTTTCTCAGTTCTTTTATCCTTTGAATATAGGAGAGCTACTGATTTGTTTGAATTGAGTTTGCATCCAGCCACTTTGCTGAAGTTGTTTACCAGCTGTTGGAGCACTTTGGGAAAATTTTTGTGATCGATTAACTATATTATCAAATAGTGACATCTTGACTTCCTTCCTTCCAAATTGTATCCCTTTGATCTGTTTTTGTTGTCTAATTGCTATGGCTATAAGTTCAAGTATTATATTGAATTGGTAAAGAGAGAGTGGGCAGCCTTGTCTTATCCCTGATTTTAATGGGAGTGCTTTGAGTTTCGTTCCATTTAGTTTGCTATTCGCTATTGGTTTGCTGTATATTGCTTTTATTATATTTAGGTATTCACCTTGAATTCCTGATCTCTCCAATAGTTTTTTATTGGATATTTTTATTCACATTTCAAATATTATCCCCTTTCCTGGCTTACCACCCAGAAACTTTCTATTTCCTCCTCCTCTTCCTGTTTCTATGAGGTTGCTCCCCCCTTACCCCCCCCCCCCCCCCACACACATACACTCACAACTCCCTGCCCTGGCATTCTCCTACAGTGGGGCATCAAGTCTTTCCAAGACAAAAGGTTTTTTCTCCCATTGATGCCCAACAAGTCCATCCTCTGCAACACATGCGGCTGGAGCCATGGGTCCCTCCATGTGTACTCCTTGGTTAGTGGTTTAGACCCTAGGAGGTCTGGGGGGTTCTGGTTGGTTGAAAGGGTTGCAAACCCCTTCAGCTCCTTCAATTCTTTCTCTAAATCCTCCACTGGGGTCCCCATGCTTAGTCCATATGCCTTTTTATTTGTCATGCTCTGGCAGAGCCTCTCAGGAGACAGCTATATCAGGCTTTTGTTAGCATGTACTTCTTGGCATACACAATAGTGTTTGTGCTTAGTGACTATATATGCGATGAGTCCCCAGGTGGGGCAGTCTCTGGATCGCTTTTTCTTTAGTCTCTGCTCCACACTCTGTCTCCATATTTGCTCTCATGAATATTTTCTTCCCCCTTCTAAGTAGGACTGAAACACCCACAGTTTGGTCTTCCTTCTTGAGCTTCATGTGGTCTGTGAATTATATCTTGGGTATTCCTAGATTTTGGGCTAATATGTATGTATCAGTGAGTGCATACCATGTGTGTTCTTTTGTGATTGGCCATTCCTTGGTTCCCATGTACTGATGGTTCTGGGTGGGTCCCTCTTGGGCCAGGAATTTGAACAGAAATGGTCATCTCACCTGTGTTCTCAGGTGTGTCAGCACTCTAAGGGAAACCAGCTTTCTCACAGTGGGATTTGGGCATGAGAGGTTGTGGCACAGGGTCAGCTCCAGACACAGATGGAAACCCAAAGGATCCTGTCCCAGGCTGCTCCTTGATTGTGTCCTGAGTGCCCTGGACTGGTCCTTCTTGGGCCAGGTATTTGAGCACAAGTGGTGGTCTCACCTGTATTGTCAGGTGTGTTGGTATTCTTGGGAGACCAGCTATCTCCCTGTGGAATTTGGGTATGGCAGCTGTGGCACAGATGGAAACTGGGAGGAACTCTCTTGTATTTCTTTAAAGGAGTTATTTACATCCTTCTTAAAGTCTTCTATCATCTTCATGAAGTGAGAGTTTGCCCCGGGGAAAAAAGATGGTGAACAGGAGACTGGGGGATCCACCTGAAAGACAATGGGGGGAGGGAAAGAGATTCAAAGAATGAACAGCAAGTCAAGAGGTCTGATCAAGCTGTCAAATTTTTATTGTTCCCATGCAGATTATATACTCATAGAAGCAGGGGTAAGGGGGTAACATAGAGTCTTTTTTTCCTCTGGGAAGCGCAGGTATTCTCAAGAACAAGATGTTGGCTGGAGAAAAATGTTCAGCAGAAAGTACAGAACAGAATGGGTTGTAAAGTACCTGTCCACAAGATCTATAGCTACTTCTTCTCAACTGGGCTACCTGTCCATAAGATCTAGAGCTATTTGTTCTCAACTGGGCTAGTACTTTCCAACAGAGGCCAAGACTTTGTGCCAGAAAGCACTTATGGCTGACTATGCAGTTGATGTTTAAACAAGGTCACTTCCAATATTTCTCCCTTTTTCTTTGTATAGAGAAACCATGGTGATTTTAAACTTTGTCAAGGTGGAGATAGAGGCCTGAACTCCAATAATTAAAGGGGACCTTGTAATGGCTGTGGTCCTCCTGGTATTGTCCTGTGAGACATGGGGGCCATACTCATCTTGATGTCTTTTTCCTGGAGAGGGAATAGTTTGGACATCAACCTCTATGCAGTCAGGCTTATCCCTCAGGGAACCCAGAAAGATATTTTTAGTTTTTGTTTTATATTCCCTTGCAGTGCTTTGGCTCACAGACTAAGCAAGAACTTAGATTGCTAGTCAGAGGGGGTTCTGGGTGGCCCCTCTCTGCTTGGTCCAGGGGCAGGAGTCCCCTCTTTTAGGTTGGGTGGAGATGGCTTTTGGGAACACCCTGGGTGGAATATCAACCTTGTCTTGAGTCTCTTGTTCCTCCATCACTAACCTATGATAATGTATCTAGATAAGTTTTGTTGCCAAATTTTCTATCTGTTGCTTCACAAAATTGGTAACTCTGTTAAAGTCTCAAGGACCAAAAGAAATAAGCAAAAAAACCCAACTAATAGTTCCCAAATGGAGGGAAGTAGGGTTGACATCCATGGAGAGGTTGAAAACCAATTTTTATACCAGCTCTCTTCTTTCTTTCTCTCTGTCCCTTTCTAGGCCTTCTTTGACCTTTCTCATGTTCTCTTTGACCACTTCTGTCTTCTCTACATAAAAGCAACAAAAGTAAAAGCTTCACACAGCCATCCCTGCTGTAAAAAGGAGTAAATCAAGTTCTCTGCAATTTTGGAGGACAACTTCAGACAGTGAAATGAGGGATTTTTCTAAATTAGTGATGTCAATCTCTAGCTGCTTAATGTTTTTGTCAATGCCCCATCAAATTTCTGAGTAGTGGGATTCCAGAGGCTCCCATCAGGGTTAGAACCTCCAACAGCAAACACCACAGGTGGCTCATTTTTTTATCTAGAAAGAAAAAAAAAGAGGGAATTCTCAGGGAAATCTCTCTTCCCTGCATCTTAATTGTTATTCATCTTACCTACAATTGGGTCTGGCTTTGTCGAGGTATCTGTTTGTTTTACAATATCTTGCCCTTGAGAATTATAAGACATTCTAATAATGAGGGTAATATTAAATTGTCAACAAAACATCTCAAATATCTGACTGTAGTAGCCAACTCTATCTATCTTAATCTGATACAGAACACCAAGCATAGAAAGATAATGTAGGCAGTAACTAATTACATTTTTAGTTGCTTCTCCTGTTAACGCAGTTGCAACTAGAAAGCCTGAAAAGGTGTCAAGTCACATGTACATGTTTTAATTTTTTCAAAATCAGAAATGAGTAACATCCACTTGCCATAATCAATTAGGTATAAGTCCTCAAGAATTAATACCATTATGAAAAAGTTGAGGACACTGAGAACAAGTTTTTGCAACTTGAGTTGTACGCTCTCTAGAAATACCAAATTATTTCTCTAACAATAATTATTTTGACGATGTAAAGAATAAGACTGTATGGCCAGTTGTTTCTGTAAGGCCTTTAATCTGCTTGATATACACAGCTGCTGTGGCATTTCCCTGGGGTCCAGGCAATCCAGTATGAGCTTTTCAATTTTTATAAAGTTAAGGAAAAGTACACATTTCTTATGCTAAGCTGTATTTGTAGAATTTGAGAATTAGCAATATCTAAAAAAGGAACAATTTTAAGCAATTATACACCATAAGCTATATAAGGCTATGAGTATATAAATTGAAAGTTTGATTTTTTTTCTTTTTAGCATTTCAAACAGTGGCTACAACAGGTAATTCAATTATTTGTGCAGAAGCAGAAGGAAATTCAGGAGAATGAGCATGTGATCTAATTACATATATTGTCTTCTCATTAGATGAGCTGTCTGTAAATACAGTAAACATATTTGCTATGGGCTGCATGCATATATTTACAAGAAATAGAAAAGCATATATAGAGGAAAACTGTAATAACTTGTCTTTTGGATAATGATTATCATTATTTTTTTTTTAGAGAAAAACAATTGCCATTTATTTGTTCTGTGGGTTTGCACTTAAAAACATTTATACATTTTGGGCTACTTGATGAATTACATTGTTATAAAATAACTTATATTACTTTCTCTAAATTCCATCTGCCTTGTACAATGTTTTAAAATGTTTAAGATGTTATTGGTTTAGATATGACAGGTGACGTAAATTATGAGAAAAACAGACTATTGGAGAATATTATTTTAAACCAAGTTGTATTTTAAAGTATATACCTTTGTTCAGGAGGATGAGTTCATTGTCATTAAAATATTAACTGTTCTAAATAATATTGGATAATGATTATTAAATTTGCCTAAAAAGTTGGTCAGGTAATAGGCCAAATATCAGTATTCTTTAATAAGAAATTTAATCACTGTTTGGAATGAGGAATATTTCATTAAGTTTTTTCTCAAAATACTTTTGTGATCCTGACCTACAATTCTGTATTAACACAGCCACAGCTTCAGAACAGGGTGTTAAAACTTTCTTTGGAGATAAAAAAATACGAATCCACATTAATGGTGTCTTTTGTCAAAGGACTGCTGTAAAACAGGCAACAATTGATCAGTCTGTATAATGTATCTATTGATAACTAACAGCTTCCTCTACTTTCTGCAAAACTATTTCTCCTTCATTAGTTAATTGTCCAGGAGAATTAGAAATTGCATCTCCCTTGAGAACATGAAACAGAGGCTTAAGTCCTCCTGTGTTGAGCTCAAGGTGACATGTTAGCCAATTAGCATCTCCTAGAAGCTTTTGAAAAATAATTTAAAGTAAGTAAACTATCTTTTTTTATTTGAATTTTCTGTGCCATGATTTGTTTAGGTATATAACTGATGTCTCAAATATTGACAAGTTATTGCCTTTGAATGTTTTCTGGAGCAACAAGAACTCCCCCAAAATTTAAAGCTCATTGTATGAGAGCAAAGGCCTGTATTAAAACTCCTTTAGAGGGATCAGCTAATAAAATACCATATAACGAATAATATACACTGAAAGATTCAAACTCCTAACTTTTTATATTAAAGCAACAACTTTTTTTTTTTACATAATGCAATGCTATTAGCCATTCCTTGAGGCAAAACTTTCCAATGATATCTCTTCATGGGCTCTCAAAAATTACAAGCAAACTTACTGAATGTAAACCTTCCACCTTCACCAGGATGTAAAGTAATGGCATAAACACAATCTTCTAGATGTAATATATATATATATATATATATATATATATATATATATATATATATATATATATAATTTTTTTCCTGTAATGGCAGCTGGAGTAGGCAAGTCAGGCTGTAATGCCCCCACAAGTTTCATAAATCTTAGGTCTGAACTTTGTTTTAGATTGCCAGATAGCTTCATGGCAGGCCACATTAGAATTTTCATAAGCCAATTGTGTAACAAAAGGAACTGTTCATCAGGGCCTTGTTTGATCCCAGAAAAAAACTCTCACTGAGATCTCTTTCCAATCTTGGGGGAAAGGGACTACATTTGCCTCTATCACTGTATTCAATAAATGTGGCAGTAGGCTTGTACTGTGCCACAGCTGTTTTTAACACCTTTTTTACTCTTACAATTATCTCTTTCTCTTTAATTTTCTTCTTACCATAAATGATTGAATTGTCAATGGCAACCAATGGAATATTGGCAGTTTAACTATATTTTAGGTTTCTTTTTGTAATATTAAATTATAACCATAATTTTGGGAAACAAAACCATTTTTTTTACAATGGAAACAATCCATTTTTCTAAAATCAGCACCAAGTGCATTACTTTTCATCTTACCAAGTTTGGCTGCCAGTTCTTATATATGAATGCATGATAATGCAGCTTCTAATACCTCATTAAAGAGACATTGTTTGAAATCTCATCTTTATACATCTGGTCTCCGAATGCCTCCAACCCTGAGTTACCAGTTTTAAGCCAGCTTTCTGTTACCAAAGTTGTAAATTTTTAATAATACTCAATATAATGTATAGGCTAATAATGTATAACCAAGACATGTAGAACATTTTATACTTTTAAAAGCAGTCAGAAACAAAAATGAAGTAGATGTACATCTTACATATTTTATCCAATTTTTTTTAACTTTTTTTGCTGTTATTTCAAAATAAAAGCACCTTGTCACTTGTTAAACCTAATAAACACTGTCACATGTCATATATATATATATATATATATATATATATATATATATATATATATATATATATATATATATATATTAAAAAACCAACTATCAGCCACTTTAACCATAGAAGCCCAAAAGCTGCTGGGCTCCTTCTACTGTGCCTTACTCCCAGCCACAGAGCAGGGTAACTTATCTATCAGCTTCTGTTGTATAAATTGGGACTGCCTTTTAAGCAAGTTTTAAGCTAAATCAAGGGGTGGAGATCCATCAGTTTTAACCATTTTTTTCTTTTGAACATAAAACACAGAACAACAATCATTCAAACAATGAAACAAAGACAGACAATTGACACATGTGGAAAAATTGGTGTGCCAAGGACATACAATAGACAGAGAAAGCAGAACTGAGGATCTCTCCAGTAGGAGTCAGAGAGAAAGTAGAATGTGTCCTGATTCTCTCCTGTTCCCAGGAGGGCCCTGAAATAGGCCTTTCCTTTTCTTTTTTTATCATGCCAGAGAGCAGACAACTATTTTAGCCCTTTCTCTCTCTCATTTTCAAGGTTTAACTTTTCATCTCCTCCTAAGGATGTATAGCATTTTCTTATCAATAGTCCCCTCTTGAGAAAACAACACTAATAAAATCATAGAATTTTTAAAGATCCCTTTTCTTAACCCTAGTACCTCGAACCCTAATGGTGTCTTTGAGCCCTGACACAAAGTGTGATTGTTTATAAAATTCTTGTCCCATGTTTTTACCTTAAGATCTTCACCATGCTATGATCCTCTGCACTGTTTCATGGCAGGTTGGACTGTGATGTCCTGCTGAATCGAAGTTGCTCTCAGGCATTTTGGAAGTCACTCTTGGGCTCTTCTGAAAATGAATGGGTAGGTCTACCCTCCAATGATGAGTGGCATTCTCTCCTCTGCAAACCCCTGGGGGGTCCATGTTCTGCCAGCACTTGCCCCGGCCCACAGTGAGGTGAACAGGGGACTGGGGGAACCACCTGAAAGACAATGGGGGGGGGGGAAAGAGAAGTGAAGAACAAACAGCAAGTCAAGAGATCTGATCAAGCTGTCAAATTTTTATTGCTCCCACCCAGATTATATATACTCATAGAAGCGGGGGTGGGGTAATGGGAACATAGGGTCTCTTTGTCTCTGGGGAGCACAGGTATTCTCAAGAAGAAGATGTTGGCTAGATAAAAATTTCAGCAGAAAGTACAGAACAGAATGAGTTGCTAGGTACATGTCCACAAGATCTACAGCTGCTTGTTTTCAACTGGGCTACCTGTATATAACATCTATAGCTATTTGTTCTCAACTTGGCTAGTACTTTCCTACAAAGGCCAAGACCTTGTGCCAGAAAGCACATATGGCTGACTAGGCAGTTAATGTTTAAGCAAGGTCACTCCCAAAAAGAGATTAGATATGAATCTTGTTTTAAAGATGTGTTGGGGTATCCAGGATTTGCTGTGGTGGAAGAATTGGGATCTGATATTTCCAAGTCAAATTGTTTTCTCTTGCTTATGTTCTTATCCTTACCACTTGCCATCCAGTTATCTCTGGTGTTATCTGGCTTCCTTGTATCAGATTGGGTCTGTCTTTTCTGTGAGCCTGTAGAGTGAAAAATTATAAAGACCACTTTATAAAATATGTACTTTTTTTGCCCTTAGACCTGGGCAGAAAAAGTGCAGGTTCCAGAACTTGGAACTGAAAATAAGATTTCAGGTCTTCACTGCCCCAGGACACATTCTGGGTGGAGGACATTATCCCTGAATCAGAGGACACTTACTGGATTACATTCCTCAAGCCTCAGGGAGTATACCCCACCTGTGGGTGGGAAAAGCCCAAAAGGCAGGAAGACACATCCCTGACCACAGAGAAAGATGCAAGTCATCTAGGTGGGGCTATAGCCAGAAGAAGTGAAAAATTGTTTACCTGCAATAGCTGGTAATGATCGTTTAGGGTAGGTTCCTCTGAAATGTTCCACTGTTCTGTGTTACCCTCCCCCTTGGTCTTTCCAGTGTTACAACCTGTTGGTGTTCAAACTTTGTAAAGCAACCAATTATGTGTAACCACATGAAAATACAACCAATCATGTGTAACCACGTGAAAATTCCTCCCTTTCCCTATAAAAGAGACCCCTCAGCTTGCTGGCCTTTGGTCAAAATTCTGTTCCTGAGTGGACAAGCACTTTTGACCTTGGATAGCCAACTCCCCAATAAACCTCTGCTGATTGCATCCAGGTATGGTTTCTTGTGATTCTTGGGTGGTCATGATTTCCTGAGACTTGAGGAAGGGTCTCCCGAGTATGGGGGTCTTCAAGCCTGTGATCTTGCAATTCTGTGATCTTGTGATCCTGGATGTGTCAGAATACCTGGGGAGTCACTGGGGTGTGGGTTGTGTGGGTTCATGCCTAGACTTCATACTGAGAAACAAAAGGTTAGCTGAAACAACCTTAAACAAGGAGGTCTCACCATTCCTTATTTCAAGTTTTATTACAAAGCTATAATAATAAAAGCTGCATGGTATTGGCTTAAAAATAGACATTTTGATCAATAGACAGAATTGAAAATCCATATGCCATTGGGAATTTTATGCTTTAAAAATCTACACACTTACTTGCTACACCTATGACTTTCTGTATAAATCCTTCTAATGCTGAGGTTTTTATGGTTTGTGTTTATGATCCTAATTAATAGCCAATATTCTTTTGTTAAATGCATTTCAGAGCTACCAAATAAGCAATAGGTATGGAGTGAAAACAATTATGCTAAAAATGCTGTAACAAAATGCAAGTTTTTGCCAGCCTGGTTTACAGAGTGAGTTCCAGGACAGCCAAGGTTATACAGAGAAACCCTGTCTCGAAAAACCAAAAAAAAAAAAAAAAAAACCAAAAAAAAACCCCCCCCAAAAAAAGCAAGTTTTTTCTCATTTATTAGAGAGAACTACTTCATGTTTATTTTTAAATAGCATTTATTTTTGTGTACTGGGTATTGTGCACGCTGGCGATAATGTGTTTTTGAATGAATGAACATTGATTTGTGTCGTCAAATAGTGACTGCCATTTGGAATAAACAATGTAGATGTCATAATTTTATTATTTATTACTTAGCTTATTTTATTTTTGACGTTCTCAAAATCTATGCAGACATTTAAACCAGAGAAGTTTAAATAATAATGCCAGGGATTACTGCATTTTTTTGATTCTCAAGTGGGTTTCTACTTTTCTCCCTCCAAATACTCACATCAGTTAGATGGAGCATCTTCACATCTTCAGTATACAGAAGCCCTTGTGCTTGATTTAGATGGCTGCTTATCATGTACTAGCTTCTTTTCCCTGGCTTGCAAAGCAACCTTACTTACTTTCCTTTAAATTTAAATAAATTTTATTTATTCACTTTTGAATAAATAAAATTTTAATTAAAACACATCATTTCTTTCTTTCTATTTCTTCCTATAGTTCTATATGCGTACATTATTTTCCCCACCTTTAGACATTCTAGCATACTTGAAATTGATAGTCTGTTTTTAAATATACCTATTGCATGCATGTGTGTGTGCACAGATACAGATATAACCTGATGAGTTCATTTATTGTTGTTTATGAGTACTTGGTTTCAGAATTGACCATTTTGTACTGTATAACCAATAGAGCCACTCACACCACACTTCCCAGGAAATCACTTGTTGCTTATTGTTCTTTATCTAAGATGGGAGACCATAAAACTTTCTCCCATTTCTGTTAGTATGCATGTTAATGTTATTATTGTTCATGTTTCATTTATGAAAAAATTTCTAGACAATACTTTTCTGATGATGGCTGAGAAAAACACTAGTTAACAAATATTAAAAAAAACATAATTAGGAATCATATAATGCTCTGTTCCTTTAGCATAACAGATGCTAAAATATGTGGTTTACTCTTAGGTCTTTGGCTTAACTAGTATCAGTTTATTAGCTACCAAGTTTGTGACTGACATAAATTCCATCTCACGGAGTAGGCCTCAGACCCACCAGATATTGGTTGGTTACTTCCATATTTGTGACACTATTGTACAGGTGTATCTTGCAAGTAGGTCATTATAGTAGATTGAAGAGTTTGTAGCTAGGTTGCTGTTTACCTTTCTTTTTAATGGCATGCAAAGTACCTTTTAGTATCACAAAATCTAGTCAGTATAGATATTATTTTGTGTGTGTTTGTTAATTTTGTATTCTGCCATTTTGCTGAAAAAAATTGTGCACTACAAAAATTTCCAGGTGGAATTTTAGGCTCTCTTATGTATAAACTTTTTTATATGCAAACAAGACACTGTTTGACTCCTTTCTTATTCACCTTTATTTTGTACAGGTATATTCCTTGTATCCCTAATCTCTCCAGGACTTTTATCATAAAGGGATGTTAGGTTTTGTCAAAGGCCTCTTCTGTATCTAAATAAAGTATCATGTGGTTTTTGTCATCCAGTCTATTTTATGTGGTGGATTATGTTTTTTGATTTACTTATGTGGAATTATGCCTACATCTCTCTTTTAAAGCACACTTGATCATGGCATGCATTGGTAATTTTAAAAATGGCAGTATTTTGGTATATCTGAAGTTAGCGCCTAAGTGAACAAGACATTGAATTAAGTTTTACCACACAGTACCTGAGCAATATTGATGTATTCTAATCGTTTAATCTAATCTGCCTACAATCCAGGCACAATCCTCAAGACACTTACATTTTCTACTTTGGTCTGGTTCTCTGTGCTTCAGATGTGTTATCTATTGCATAAAGTCTTTCCAGGCCCATTCCTCATGATGAATCAATCAATCTCTCTCTCTGTCTCTCTCTGTCTCTCTCTCTCTCTCTCTGTGTCTCTCTCTGTGTCTCTCTCTCTGTCTCTCTCTGTCTCTCCAGCCCCTGGCTGTCACATGTCCGACATTATTATCTCTTTTGCCCAGCCATTAGCCAGACAGCTTTTATTGACAAGTTGTAGAATAAACAGTAAGAATTTTTTTTACACAAACCAGAAACAAGAGATTCTTAACATAAACATTAAAATGCGATGTCCAGACTGAAGTCAGATAGTGAGATAGAGAATCAACATTTGAAAAATACAAATGTAATCTTTACACAATGCCCCAAAATATTATGTTTACAATGGTAAATGATTTTTATATGGGTTTGTATTTAGTTTGCAAGTATTTTATTGAAAAAAAAATTATATGTATGATCATAAGAGAAATTTGTCTATAATTTGGTTTTGGGGAGGTCTTTATGTAGTTTAGATAGTAGAAAATTAAGCAAACATTCTTTCTGCTTCTACTATGGAAAACATTTTGAGAGGTATTTATATTAATTCTTCTTAAATGTTTGATAGAATTCTGTATGAATATATCCTCTTCCAGGCAATGTTAGATTGGGAGAGTTTAGTTAATTAGTTAATTTTAGGAGTAATGGGTCTGCTTAAGTTGCTCATCTGATACTGATTTTAACTTTGGAAGGTGATACATACAAATGCCATAAATAAATTTGTTCTAAAAATGTTTTCCATTTTAGTAGAGTATAGAGTTTTAAAATATGTCTTTAGGATTTTCTGGATTTCTGTGATTATTGTTAGTCATTTAAACTGTAATTGTATTAATTTATATCTTCTTTGTTCACCTTTAGTTAATCTGCATAACATTTTATTAGCCTTATTGATCTTCATATTTAATCTTCACATAGTGCACAAAACATTATGTATACATTTCCACCCTCCCTTTTGTCCAATAACAGGTTCTTTTTCATACAATAATAAATTGCATAAAACTGTAAGAATTATGAAAATTGTCTGGTAAGATTTACATTCATAATGATAAGTCTATATGGATTTGGAAACTTAGGAGAAAGAATTCCATCTCTCTTATCTTGGTGAGTTTAGACTTCTGTACCTAAGTTATTTTCTATCACAACTTCCATTACTAACCTAAAAATATCTTCTTACTTTTATGAACATATTAAAAAATCTTAAACAGCTTAAGCTTTTTTGTTGTTGTTGTTTTGTTTTTGTTTTTCAAGATAGGGTTTCTCTGTAAAACCCTGGCTATCCTGTAACTCACTCTGTAGACCAGACTGACCTCGAATTCAGAAATCCGCCTGTCTCTGCCTCCCAAGTGCTGGAATTAAAGGCATACACCACCACTGCCTGGCTAACAGCTTAAGCTTAATTGTAAAACTATAACTATATTGTTGTAAACCACATAATAGACTTGAGAAGAAATAAATAATTATCTGAGTATACAGAAAGTGCAGACAAGCAGCCTCCAAAACTGTAGAAATGACAGAGAAAGTTGGTTGCCTGGAAAATCTTCCAATATCATATCTAGAATGTTTATTATAGAATATTTGAATATCCATCTTTGGCCTACTGTCCCAGTATATCTGCTAGACCTTTAGTGAAGTAGGAGTTATGAAGGATTGTTTACCTTATTTTGGTAAAGCTCAGCAATTTACTTTCCTGAATCCTTTTAGTGCAGCATTTTGTCTACAGTTAAAGCAAGGGCAGTTTCTTGCTCAGGGCAGGTTGCCACTTTTGATACAAACTTCATAAAAAAATTCTTTGATAACTGTCATCTTCTTTGAAGTCAAGAGGAAGCAGGCTTTTCTCATGGTGAAAAATGAGTTTAGTTAATGAAACATCTTTAAATGCTATATTGTGTAGATCTCTGAGGTTTCCAAAGACTATTTATCTATCTATAGTATATCTGTGTTGTTTCTTTCTATTTCACTATCTGATTAGCTTAGGAAGCATATTTTATGATAAATTAGTGTATTATCTAATATGACCATGAGTTTGAATGACTATTAGTTCACATTATTTAATTATTCTAAAGCAACCTTAGAAAGGACGAGAACTCCACATTGAATTATGAAGAGTCATCTTGGTACAATACTTCAAATAAGAGTTGAAAACATATATACATAGTATTTTATAATAAAAATAATCTTAATTTTTGCATCAATATATGAATATCTATGCCAATGTAACAAAATATAACCTTAATACATATCAATCTACAAAGATCTGTTCCAATGTAAGATTATTGGCTATATAATGTTCTTTGGTTTAAAAGTTGAGTCAATGATTTACTCTTTTTTTCTAGTATTCCTATAATACTTTTGTACCCCCTTCTTTTTTAACCTCTCTGCTCCTACATAAAAAAGAAATGGCAGAGAACAGAGAAGAAAGGAGAGCAATCCCTGAGTCTAAATTCCTATGTTTGTTTTCTTCCTCATTAAAACCACTTAATAACTTGCAACCAACCACTTTACAATGGCAAGCACCCACCACCCATTAAGTGATCAAAAATAATCTACCCCATGACTTTGTAATGGGGTGTAGTTCTCTTAAAATTGTTCCCTGCTTATTTGGGGTGCTGCTTTCATTGAGAGCAGAAAGGATAAAGGATAATGGGAAACAATAGTTTTAAGAGAGCTAATTGAGCAGCTGTTATCCTATCTCTAAATTCTGAGAAAATGCTGGTTTAAATGAAGTTCTGACAGGAACAGTATGTGATACTCAGAAATTTAAGCTAGGTCCTTTGAAGCTGTTCTGGAAGCAATGCATTTGAGAAAACAGTAATTGAGGCAATCTGACGTAGGATCAAGTTGGACATTGGAACAATATGCATCATTGATTCCCAACTCTGAGGATGAATTTTATCAAGTCTTTTTTGACTTCATTTGTATCTAGAGACATTTTTATGTCTCAGTCTGTTTTGTAGCTGTTCCCAGGTAGAGCAATCAGCATATCTTTTCCATGTTTTTTTTTAATCTTGATTTCTTTCTTCTTCTCTGCAGCTAATACAGTGAGTCTCTCTCTGTCAGATATGATTTCTATCAAGTTAGACAGAATCAATAGTTTTTCTTCTCCTGTATAAATATATATAAAACCTCTTTCCCAGAACAATATAGTTCCTATTTTTCATACTGAAGTTAGGACATCTTTAAAATGAACAGGCTAATTTAATTCGGCAGCTTTCTCATAACCCAATATCTCTCATCAGCTGTTGTTACTGGTTTTTATTAGCATTCAAAAAATTTAACCTCAATATATCACTCTGTAATCCATTTATAACATTTGTTGACACCCCTCTGTTTTTTAAGTGTCTCCTTTAAAGTATGACAAGACCTATCAACTACAAGTTGTTTTATAGGATTGTGGAGTATACCTGTAATATGTCACATATGGCAATATGTAAATAATTATTTCATTTTATTAGAGACATATGTTGGAATAACATCGGTCTTAACTTGTACAGGGATTCCCATAATTGCCATAACTTCTATTAAATGCATAACTATAGACTTGGCCTTTTTTCAGAACTTAAAGTTGTTGCCCATTGAAATTCTAAATGTGTGCCTATAGTATGATGTACATATCTCAGCTTACTAAGTCAGCAAAATTAAACACATTCATTTGCCAAATCTCATTTTATTGGGTAACTTTATGGTTACTTTGCATAGGTAATGGAATTTAATTATATAAAGAACAAGTAGGACATTTCTTTTTAATTTTGTTAGCATTTTGTTAAGTGATAAAAAATTATCACTTTGAACCTATGCTCTTAACATTGTAAGTTCTTTCTTTTATGAAATTCTGAGGTTTGTAGCATGTTTTCTATCAGTACCTGCTCAATTTTATCATTACTTTGTGCTAGAGGGCCTGGTAGAGCCAAGTGGCATCTGATTATCTGATTATCTGTGTTATATGGATGATTTCTCTTTCTGATAATGTTTTATAACTGAATAAATAGTGAAGCCAATTTAGAATCATCCTGAATAAGTTTAGCAGTTTTTTTAATGTAAAACAAAACTTTTTGTACATTGAGAGTCAGTTACTATATTATGAGAGTCTTGAAAATATGAAAACACTATTGCATTTACTTCTGATTTTTGAACTGAATCATAAAGACTCTCAATCACCTTATGTTTTTGGACTTATATCCTGCTTTTTCTGATGTGTTGGCATAAGTGTAAAATGTAGGCACTCCAGAAATTGAAGTCCCCTTTATTATATGAGGGGAGATTCAATCAGTTCTTTTTATAAACTGAAGTTACTTACCTTTTGGGTATTTGTTGTTATTTTCTACCCAAAAATTACTAGGAGAAAGTTACTTAGTCAAGTTCATCTCCTGCCAATAGGCAAGCAATATCAACATTAGTAAAAGGTATTAAAATTTCAGTTGGATCTATTCTAGCTAATTGGTGAATTCTCACTTTGTCCTTTAGAAACAATTCAGAAATATTTTCTATATAAGTCTATGATTTTTACACTGTTTTGTGCTAAAAATGCCCATTATAAACTATAACATTCCCTCATAAGAATTCCTATGGAATGAGTAGAAGGCAAGATAACTAAAATACAGGCCATCTTTGGATTAATATTATCTATATGCATATGTTATAGTTTATTTTCTAACATGGCCAAATCCTCTTCTGCTTCAGTTGATAATTTTCTTGGACTATTTGAGGTTTTATCACCTTATAATGTTTGAAACAAATTACCTAGTTCTTGAGTAGTCAAACTAACTGTAGGCCAGTTAATATCTCCCAGAAACATTTGAAAGCTATTAAGAATCTATCCTAACTTGTACCTTTTGTGGTTGAATCTTTTGGAGACCTATATTGTATCCTAAATAATTTATAGAATCTCCTCTGATACTTTTTCAGGAGTAACTTATAATTGCCAATAAGACAAACTTCTGTTATTTCATCAAACATTTTTTTCCTAAGGTATCTGAATCAATGAAATATCATCCATATAATGGTAAACTATGGGTTGGGAAAGTTGTTTACAAATGTTTTCCAATGTCCATTGTATAAAATATTGGCAAAAAGTAGAACTATTTAACATTGTGGCAAGACTCTCCAATGGTATCTCTCTATTGGACAACTTGTTATTAAAAATATGTATTAAAGGTTGATGCTGCAGTACTTCTTAGAAGGAGAAACAAAATACTCATGGGAGGTAGAGGGTGGGAAGGAATAGGGTGGAAGAGTGGAGGAGGAGGGTGAAAGGGGGGCAGAATCAGGTATGAAAGAAGACAAGGATGATATGTAGAAGGTCAGGAATTTGAACAGAGGTGTATAACAATGGGGAAACTGGGGGTAGCCACCAGCAAGTCCCAGCTGTCAGGAAAGCAAAAGGCTGCCAGGACTCAACAGGGATGAGATTACTTGAAATGCCTAACAAAGGGGAGGGAGAACCTGGAGACTATATCCAGAGGTTAGGCAAGGCCCCTGGTAGGGGATGGAGCCACCCACTCATCTCCAAATTCTTAACCCAGAAGGGCTCCTGTCTACAGGAAATATAGGGACAAAGTGTGGAGCAGAGACTAAAGGTAAAGCCATCCAGAGACTGCCCCACCTGGGGATCCATCCCATATATAGACACCAAACTCAGACACTATTGCAGATGCCAAGAAGTGCTTGCTGACAGGATTGTTTTTATAGCTGTCTCCTGAGAGGCTCTGCCAGAGTCTGACAAATACAGAGGAAGATGTATTTGTCATCTGCCTCCAATAGCAACCAACCATTGGACGTAGCATGGGGTCCCCAATCATGTATTCAATGGAGGAGTTAGAGAAAGGACTGCAGAAGCTGAAGGAGTTTGCAACCCCATATGAAGAACAACAATATCAACCACCAGAACCCCTGAGCTCCCAGGGACTAAACTACCAACCAGAGTACACATGGAGGGATCTATGTCTCCAGCTGCATATGTAGCAGAGGATGGCCTTGTCTAGCATCAACAGGCAGAGAATCCCTTGGTCCTATGGAATCTCAATTCCCCAGTGTAGGGGAATGCCAGGGAAGTGAAGTGGGAGTGGGTGCATGGAAGGGGGAGCATCTTCAACAAAGGAGGGAGATGGGGTATGGGAGAGGGGGGATCCAGAGGAGAAACTAGGAAAGGGATAACATTTGAAATGTAAGTACATAAAATATCCAATAAAAAGCATGTATTAAGAAAGCAAACCTTTTCTTATTGTGTTTATGTAATAAAATTGTAAAACAAAGTGATCCTTAAAACCAACCAGTAGAATACATGACCCCTTTAGTAACCGGGGACATAATGAGATTCCTGGCTGTAAGGATCACATAACATTAACAGTTTTATTAATTGCTCTCGGATCTGTCAACATCCTCCATTTGCCAGATTGTGTGTGTGTGTGTGTGTGTGTGTGTGTGTGTGTGTGTGTGTGTGTGTGTGTGACAAACACAGGAGAATGTCAAGGGCTGGTAAATTTTTATATATATTGACCTGCTCTTGTATAAGCTGTATTTTTTCCTTAGTCATAAACCACATACCAATTCAAATAGGGTAGTCCACCACCACATTAATAGTAAAGCTGTTGTCAGCAGTGGCTTCCCAGTGTAAAGTTGAAGAAGAAACCTTTGCTCTGTCTTATTTAGGGACAGCTTGGACAATCTGTAACTATCTTTTCTAACAATTTAACTTTTTTAAAAAAAATCAGGAGAATCATCATTTTTTATGAATTACTTCTAGAAATGGGCAAGGATGGATGTTAATCTGTGTTTTTCATGTCCTAACAGATCACTGCATCATATGTTTATGGCTATATGCATGACCTTCAGGCCCTGTACATTTAAGACATCTGATGTTTTGTTTTATTTGGGATAAAGTTTCAACTCCCTGAAATTGGCTATCTACCCAATAGAATGGCCAAGCTGAAGGCCAAGTATAAGGGTCCATGATTTGACAAAGAATGATACCCCAGACTCAAATTGTTTTCAAAAGCAAAAAGCATTTTATCCTGTAGAAGTTTAGCATTCTGGGGTCTACCATTTACCAAGATGGAGATGCCTTGGAGAGTTCATAGGCCCAATTTAAAGCACATTAGGGGAATTCCAGAGAGGAGTAGGTGATCTTTATCTTAATTTGTTGGCTTTATCTCTAGAGACATTCTGGAATCATTTCTTGTGGCTAGGGTGCTAACAATCATTGCTAAGTCATGACTTGGCCAGATGGCAGGGAAACTTCTTGTAGGGCCATAAAAGGGGTCTTGGTTTTTGGTAGAAGCTCTGGCTGAAAGTAGCCTGGAGACGCTGCAAAGGACAGCCATCTATTCTGCTGTGTCCCTAGAATCCAGGCTCCTAACACTTGTCATGGAACTCCGTTAACCTGCACCATTAAATCATGTAGGATGCAGCCCCTCCTAAAGGGCACAGGTAGGGGGTGTGACTACAGGCCTCAGCCTCAAGAAGTTTACATACTAATAAGATACCTGAAGGCCAGAGGATGTAGCCAGTTAAGCATTCTTTCCCAGGCCCTCCCCCTTTCTCCCTCCCTATTTAACTCAGGTCTGCCCTGAGTTTCACAGGGGTGTGCATCCAGACTCAACTACCATCCACCATGAAAATAAATCCCTTAAACCCATTGATTCCATGTGTCTTCTGGGGCCCATGTGGGAAACCAGGAAAAGGCCTTTAGTGAGCCATTGTAACCATGCCTAACTTCCCACCTGGAGGACCTGTCTGCGTTACAGCCACAAGAACCTGCAGCTTCTGATAAGTGTAGTTTATCATTGGCTGCCCTAGGCCTGGAGTTTTTCCAGTAACAGACATGCCTGGACTTTCCCAGTTTGTGGAAATGGAGATCTAGGCCTAGTCTCCTGAACTTCTCATTTGAAGCCTGTCAGTGATTTAGTCTGTCTCAGTACTCTCACAAGATTTGAAGAGATAATAGTTACATCTGCTCCATTGTCAACAATTCCTTCAGTTTCAATATTATTTATAAATAACTTTAGTTTTGGCTGTTGATCATCTATAGAAGTGTCAAAAACGTGCAATATTTTGGCCCCTTTTGTGAATTTATTTTATCTGTGGAAGTAGTTCTGACTTTGATATCTGGGTTCTTAATGTCTAATTGTTGTGTTGAAGAGTATTTCTACTGTTTGTTATTGGGGCCTAATAGAGCCCCCTTACTAATCCATTTTTTGATAAGGGATTGTTCCATTTGTCTGTTGTTGAGCTACATTCATTAGTCCAATGGTGACCTCTGCTTCATCTTTGCAAACTCCAGAAGAAATAGGCTGCTTCTTTTTCTTCTTCTTCCCGCTTCCTCCTCCTCCTCTTCCTCCTCTCTTCTTCCTCCTTCTCCCCTCCCCAATTTTGCTCTTGCCAAACCTATATGCCTTAGAAGGACAAATCCAACACAGGAATACAAAGAAGATACATGCTGTGCAAACAGCAGCAACACTAAGCAACTACAGTTACTCAAAGGTCTATTGCTTGGAACATATAGAACAGACCTTTTATGGAGCAGCAACATAGCTGCTGTAAAGGAGCAGACAAATCCCCAGACAAGCTGCAACAACAATAGAAAACAACAACAACAAAATACACAAACAAACAAACAAAAACAAAATGGCTACTCTTATTGGAGTCTTAAATGGGGGTGGGGGTGGGTAGAAAAATCAGCATTTGAATAATATGAGAATAACCTATACAAAATGCAGAAAAACATTATGCCTACAATGGTGGATGATCTTTGTTGCATTTAGTTTTCAAGTATTTCATTGAAAACATTTTGTTCTATGATCATAAGTAAAATTTGTCTGTAATTAGCTTTTTGAATGGTCTTTATGTAGTATAGACATCAGAAAATTGTGGCCTCATAAAAAGATTTATGCAACTGTTCCTTTTGTTTCTACTATGAAAAACATTTTGAGGAGTATTGGTGCTAATTCTTCTTTAAAAGAATTAGTCTGATAGAGTTCTGCAGTGAATCTGTTCATATGTGGCATTTTGTGATTAGGAGATTAATTAATTTATCTATTTTGCTAGAACTAATGAGTTTCCCTAAGTTGTTCATCTGATAGTGTATTTAACTTTGGTAGGTGGTACATAAAAATTACCATAGAATGTTTATCAATTTTTTGAATGTTTTTATTTGGGTAAAGTATAGGGTTTTTAAATATGTGCTTAGGATTTTATGAATTTCTTTGATGTCTGTTGTTACCCATATAGTCTCAAATTTTATAAATTTAGATCTTCTCTCTCCACATTTTAGTTAATTTGGATAAAGCTTTATCAAGCTTTACCAATAAACAACAAATTTTGTTATTGATGTAGGTAAAGAAGAAGCAAAATATATTGCTAGTATGAGTGTAAACAAATGTGACTATGAAAAAAATCACTACAAACTTTCACAAAATCTAGAATTACTGTATGTTCCATCTTTGTAACTCCTGTTTATGTACCCAAAAATATAAACCAGCATGCCAAAAGACACTTGTATATTCATGTTTATTACTACACTTAAAATCTTCAAACATAGAATTAATCTGATATTCATCAAAAGATAAATGAATATTGAAAATGTGAAAGACATAGGTTAGAATTTTATTCAGCTTTAAAGAAGACTGAAATCATGACTATCTCACAAAAGTATATGAAACTGGGGATCAATATATTAAATGATATAAGGAAGACCAAGATTGACCAATATTACATTTTCTTTTATACATAAAACCTAGATTAAAGTATACATTTGTGTATATGTATATTTTGTGAGAAAAATGAAGAAAAACTTATATGAATAGTTACTGCAATCTAAAGTGAAGAATGCCTGAGGGGAATGAATAGGTAATAAATTGTTACTATCATGAAGAAAAGAGGGAATTACTTTGTAGGAAGGTGAGAACTATAAAGACAGAAGGATAGAGATAGAAACAGGGGGGAAGATAATAAAATTGTAATGAAACATATAAGTGTATGTCATAATAGAATTTAAATTATTATTGCTATTAAAAAGAAAATAGTAAAATATTGTGAAGCATATATTTTTT
This sequence comes from Arvicanthis niloticus, assembly GCF_011762505.2. Taxonomy (NCBI): domain Eukaryota; kingdom Metazoa; phylum Chordata; class Mammalia; order Rodentia; family Muridae; genus Arvicanthis; species Arvicanthis niloticus. Next base: position 2,995,889 of record NC_047670.1, read on the forward strand.
AATGTTTAAATTATTTCATTGGAAAAATTTATAAAAAGAATATTATAATTTGATAATGATACTAATGATGCAGTCAGGGTAGTCAACAGTACCACCAGAAATACTATTTTTAACTTCATTACTAAGAAATGGGTGCCAATATTTATGAGGTACAAAGTTGTATCCAATGTGTCTGTGTGTTTGTATATGTACAGATCAAAATAAAGATTCACATTTATTTCTTTTTATGTCTTACATGTTAAATTATAGATAGCTTACTTTATACATTAAGTGTGTTTCATTAGGATAGAAATAAATTGAGTTTAATTTGCCTGCAATATATTTTTAAGATGCTATGTGGTTTTATTCGTTGTTGTATGTTGCCATAGTCTCCATCTCTCCCTCAAGATCACATATGCATCTAACCCACAGACGGCCATAGGCCATAAATCACTACGCACAAGCTATTCAATAGAACTTTAGTTATAGAATTCTGGGGATAATCAACCTTTTTTTTTTATTAGATATTTTATTTACACTTCAGATGCTATCCCCTTTCCCCATTCCCCCCCCTTAGAAAACCTCTATCCCATGCCCCCTTTTCCTTTTTGCATTTATACGTTTTTTTTAAAAAAAGTTAATCATAGACTTTATAAGTTTGGAATTGTTCAATCAGAGGTGTAACCCACTAACCAACCTAGATGTAACAACTATTTTTGACTGGTGAAGATACATGAACATCTGCCTCCCTGTCTCCCCCCTCTTTCTCTCTTTCATCACCTAGCTTCTCCTCTTCTTCTTCTTCTTCTTCTTCTTCTTCTCCTCTTCTTACTCCTTTTCTTCCTCTCAGTACTCCTCCTACCTTATCTCCTCCTACACATCACCCTTCCTATTAAAATGAAACTTTTTTCTCAAAATACAATTAGAGCATAATTATGCCAATTTGTACCGGTGAGGTACAAGATAGTCCTAATACCCAGTCCATCCTTTTGTTGACTAACCAGCACCTCTGTCATCTATCCTAACTAAAACATTTAGTTCTGAACCTGGCTTTAGGATTAATGTCAGCTGCCGACCATCCACTCAAATCTTTTCTCTTAAGGTAAATAGCTATATGTTTTCAACCCCGTCAGAAATCCAGAATGACTGAGTTAACTATAATTGTGGGAAGCACAAAGCATAGCTTCTAAAACTTAGCCAATTTATAGAGACCTCTGAACACCTGGACACTCACTCTACTTCAAAAAGTTGGAGCATCTGTTCTTCTGCCTTCTGGCCCAGGATCATCTGACCGACCTTAGCGCTGCAGAATTATTAAGGGCTGATTACTCTGTCTAGGCAGATATAATCAGTCGACTATTCTGCAAGTGTGTCCTTTTCTGGACAGTAATTTGTCTGTAGAAGGAAAGTGGCAATTCTTGCCTAGTGGCTGTCTCACCACAACTGGAGTAACTCCAAGGATGCTCAATTTCTTCTTAGAATTCAATATAGGAAGCTGTCTGGAGCAGACAGGTCTCTAATGAAAATGAACATTAATACTGAAATGTTTGTCATGTAAATTCTAAGGATTTCTGATGTTTTGAAAACCAGCTATCCATATAAGGTAATCTGGACTGTTGCCTGTTAACTCCACTCAGCTATTTCTAAACAAAACATAGAGAACACCCTTATAATAAGCTCCAAGTCATGAATTTGCTATAGTCCCTTAACTCACAGGCTGACCATCTCAAATCAGTCAAAAAAAGTTAAAGAAGGACTGGGTCTAAGCTTTGTATTCCTAAATGTGTTATACTGGTACAATGCCTATGAGAGTAACAATATTCATCTCACTCTTATATCACTAAGAAGCTCATACCAATGAAAACCTTAAAATTTTGTAATCAAAGTAAATTGGTGCCATTTAAGAATTTATATCTTCATCTTGATATTAATTATACAGATTTCTACTAATAGGTTATGGCTATGCAATTAACCCCAAGCTAATCCTCTCTATTCCCACACAACCACTACTTTTCCCTAGAAATACAGTCCAACATTTACCACCTTAGTCCCCAAGCCCAGGGAATAGGGGTGCTGACTCTTCATTAGCTTCTTCAAGCTGATTATGGGCGTTGAGATATTAGAAGAGGAGTGGGGGGAAGAGCAAATTGACAATCCTCTGATGCTGTGTCTTCGCTGCCTCCAGATGGAGTTCCCGAATCTCAGAGGTTTGAGCAGGTCTGCCCAGCTTGCTTGTTGTGTAGATACACCAAGGCTGATCATTCTGCAATATACAATTCTCAAAACAAATTTTAGTATCAAGATGGTTTTTTTTTTTAAAGAGGGCTGACATTTTATTAAGAATGTTGGTTCTAACCGCTTTTCTATTTTTTCCCCTCTTTTATTGGATATAATATTTGCATTTCAAATTTTATCCTGTTACCTCATGTCCCCCACCACCCAGGAACCCCTTATCCCATCCCCCCTCCTCCTGCTATGAGGGTGTTTACCCACCTACCCCCAATCCCCCTCCACACCCTCAGATTCCCCCCCCCCCCCCAGTGCTCAGCCTTTAGGGTACCAATGACCTTGTCTCCCAACTATGCCCAACAAGGCCATCCTCCCCTACATATACAGCTGGAGTCATGTGTCTCTCCATATGTGCTCCTAGGCTGGTGGTTTAGACCCTGGGGAGCTCTGGCTGGTTGGTATTGTTGGTCTCCTCATGGGGTCACCAGCCCTTAAGGTTCCTTCAGTTTTACTCTCTAACTCCTCCATTGGGTACCTTTGATCAGATTAATGGATAGCTGTGAGTATCTGTCTCTGGGTATGTCCGACTCTGGGGGACCTCTAAGGAGACAGCCTTCTCAGGCTGCTGTCAGCTTTCCCTTCCTAACATCCCTTTCAGCATCTATTTTTGGTGAATCCCCATGGAATGAATACCCAGATGGAATGGTCTCCATACAAACCCCCCTTCAGATTCTGTCCCACACTTTGTCTCCATATTTGCTCCCTTGGGTATTTAGTTACTCCTTCTAAGAAAGCCCTAGGCATCCTCACTTGTTCTTTCTTCTTCATGAGCTTCATGTCATCTGGAAGTTGAATCTTTGTTGTTTCAAATTTTTGGGCTAATCTCCACTTGTCAGTGAGTAAATACCATGTGTGTTCTTTTGTGATTGGGTTACCTCACTCAGGATGATATTTTCTAGTTCCATCCATTTACCTAAGAATTTCTCGAATTCATTATTTTTATTCGCTTAGTAATATTCCATTGTGTAAATGTACCACATTTTTTGTATCCATTCCTCTGTTGAAGGGCATCTGGGTTCTTTCCAGCTTTTGGCTATTTATTATATATAACGCTGCTATGAACATAGTGGAGCATATGTCTTTGTTATTTGTTGGGGCATTTTCTGGGTATATGCCCAGGAGTGGTATAGCTGGGTCCTCAGGTAGTGCTATGTCCAATTTTCTGAGGAACCGCCAGACTGACTTCCAGAGTGGTTGTACCAGCTTGCAACCCCACCAACAATGAAGGAGTGTTCCTCTTTCTTCACATCCTCGCCAGCATCTACTATCACCTGAGTTTTTGATCTTAGTCATTCTGACTGGTGTGAGGTGGTATCTCAGTGTTGTTTTGATTTTCATTTCCCTGATGACTAAGGATGTTGAACATTTCTTAAGGTGCTTCTCGGCCATTCGAGTTTCCTCAGTTGAGAAATCTTTGTTTAGCTCTGAACCTCATTTTTAATGGGGTTATTTTGTTGTTTGGCATCTAATTTCTTGAGTTCTTTGAATATATTTGATATTAGCCCTCTATCAGATGTAGGATTGGCAATGATCTTTTCCCAATCTATTGGTTGCCATTTTGTCTTGTTGACAGTGTCCTTTGCTTTACAGAAGCTTTGCAATTTGATGAGGTCCCATTTGTCGATTCTTGATCTTAGAGCATAAGCCATTGGTGTTGGGTTCAGGAACTTTTCCCCTGTGCCTAGGTATTCGAGGGTCTTCCCCAACTTCTCTTCTATTAGTTTCAGTGTATCTGGCTTTATGTGAAGGTCCTTTATCCACTTGGAGTTGAGCTTTGTACAAGGGGATAAGAATGGATTAATTTGCATTCTTCTACATGTTGACCTGCAGTTGAGGCAGCACCACTTGTTGAAAATGCTGTCCTTTATCCACTGGATGGATTTAGCTCCCTTGTCAAAGATCAAGTGGCCGTAGGTGTGCGGGTTCATTTCTGGGTCTTCAATTCTATTCCATTGATCATCCTTTCTGTCTCTGTACCAATACCATGCAGTTTTTTTTTATCACTACTGCTCTGTAGTACAGTTTGAGGTCCGGAATGGTGATTCCCCCAGAGGTTTTTTTATTGTTGAGAATAGTTCTCACTATCCTAGGTTTTTTGTTATTCCAAATGAATTTGTAAATTGCTCTTTCTATCTCTATGAAGAATTGATTTGGAATTTTGATGGGTATTGCACTGGATCTGTAGATTGCTTTTGGCAGGATAGCCATTTTTACTAAGTTAATCCTGCCAATCCAGGAGCATGGGAGATCTTTCCATCTTCTGAGATCTTCTTCAATTTCTTTTTTCAGAGACTTGAAGTTCTTGTCATACAGATCTTTCACTTGCTTGGTTAGATTCACTTCAAGATATTTTATTTGTGGCTATTGTGAAGGGTGTCATTTCCCTAATTTCTTTCTCAGCCTGTTTATCCTTTGAATAGAGGAAGGCTACTGATTTGTTTGAGTTGATTTTATATCCAGCCACATTGCTAAAGTTGTTTATCAGGTTTAGGAGTTCTCTGGTGGAAGTTTTAGGTTCACTTAAGTATACTATCATATCATCTGCAAATAGTGAAATTTTGACTTCTTCCTTTCCTATCTGTATCCCTTTGACTTCCTTTTGTTGTCTAATTGCTCTAGTTAAGACTTCCAGTACTATATTGAATAGGTAAGGTGGGAGTGGGCAGCCTTGCCTAGTCACTGATCTTAGTGGGATTGCTTCAAGTTTCTCTCCATTTAGTTTGATGTTGGATACTGGCTTGCTGTATATTGCTTTTACTATGTTTAGATATGGGCCTTGAATTCCTGATCTTTCCAAGACTTTTACCATGAAGGGATGTTGAATTTTGTCAAATGCTTTCTCAGCATCTAGTGAGATGACCATGTGGTTTTTTTCCTTGAGTTTATTTATGTAGTGGATTACATTGATGGATTTCCGAATATTGAACCATCCCTGCATTCCTGGGATAAAGCCTACTTGATCTTGATGGATAATTGTTTTAATATGTTGTTGGATTTGCTTTGCGAGAATTTTATTGAGTATTTTTGCATCAATATTCATAAGAGAGATTGGTCTGTAGTTCCCTTTCTTTGTTGGGTCTTTCTGTGGTTTAGGTATGAGTGTAATGGTAGCTTCATACAACGAATTGGGTAGTGTTCCTTCTGTTTCTACTCGATGGAATAGCTTGAACAGGATTGGTATTAGGTCTTCCTTGAAAGTCTGAAAGAATTCTGCACTTAAACCATCTGGCCCCTGACATTTTCTGGTGGGGAGATTTTTAATGACTGCTTCTATTTCTTTAGGGGTTATGCGACTGTTTAGATGGTTTATCTGCTCCTCCTTTAACTTTGGTACCTGGTATCTGTCTAGAAAATTGTCCATTTCCTCCATATTTTCCAATTTTGTTGAGTATAGGTCTTTGTAGTAGGATCTGATGATTTTTTTAATTTCTTCTGTTTCCATTGTTATGTCTCCCTTTTCAGTTCTGATTTTATTAATTTGAATACTGTCTCTGCGCCGTTTTGTTAGTCTGGCTAAGGGTTTATCTTTCTTGTTGATTTTCTCAAAGAACCAGCTCCTGGTTTTGTTGATATTTTGTATAGTTCTTTCTGTTTCAACTTGGTTGGTTTCAGCCCTGAGTTTGATTATTTCCTGCCGTTTACTCCTCTTGGGTAGACTAGCTTCTTTTTGTTCTAATGCTTTCAGGTTTGCTGTCAAGTTGTTGATGTATGCTCTTTCCAATTTCTTTTTATGAGCACTTAGAGCTATGATTTTTCCTCTTAGTACTGCTTTCAATGAGTCCCACAAGTTTTGATATGATGTGTTCTCATTTTCATTTAAATCTAAAAGGTCTTTAATTTCTTTCTTTATTTCTTCTTTGACCAAGTTATCATTGAGTAGAGCATTGCTCAGTTTCCAAGTGTATGTGGGCTTTCTGTTGTTTTTGTCCATGTCAAAGACAAGTCTTAGTCCATGGTAGTCTGATAAGGTACTAGGGATTATTTCAATCATTTTGTATCTGTTGAGGCCTGTTTTGTGACCAATTATATGGTCTATTTGGGAGAAGGTACCATGAGGTGCTGAGAAGAAGGTATATAAATATATATATACATTTTTAGGATGAAATGTTCTATAGATGTCAGTTAAGTCCAATTGGTTCATAACTTCTGTTAGTTTCATTGTGTCTCGGTTTAGTTTCTGTTTCCATGATCTGTCCATAGCTGAGAGTGGGGTGTTGAAATCTCCCACTATTATTGTGTAGGGTGCAATGTATGCTTTAAGCTTTAGTAAAGTTTCTTGTATGTATGTGGGTACCCTTACATTTGGGGCATAGATGTTGAGAATTGCAAGTTCCTCTTGGTACATTTTTCCTTTGATGAATATGAAGTGTCCTTCTTTATCTTTTTTGATTACTTCTGGTTGAAAACTGATTTTATTTGATATTAGAATCACTACTCCAGCTTGTTTCTTGGGACCATTTGCTTGGAAGATTGTTTTTCAACCTTTTACTCTGCGGTAGTGTCTGTCTTTTCCACAGAGGTGCGTTTCCTGGATGCAGCAAAATGTTGGGTCCTGTTTACCTATCCAGTCTGATAGTCTATGTCTTTTTACTGCAGAATTGAGTCCCTTGATATTAAGAGATATTAAGGAAAAATGAGTGTTGTTTCCTGTTATTTTTGTTATTTGCAGTGGAGATATGTTCGTGTAGCTACTTTCTTTTATGGTTTTTGGAAGATTACTTTCCTGCTTTTTCTAGGTTGTAGTTTCCCTCCTTGTGATGGAGTTTTCCACCAATTATCCTTTGAAGTGCTGGGTTTGTGTTGAGATACTGTGTGAATTTGGATTTGTCATGGAATATTTTGGTTTCTCCATCAACAATGATTGACAGTTTTGCTGGATATAGTAGTCTGGGCTGGCATTTGTATTCTCTTAGGGTCTGTATGATATCAGTCCAGGATCTTCTGGCTTTTATGGTCTCTGGTGAGAAGTCTGGTGTAATTCATATAGGTCTGCCTTTATATGTTACTTTGCCTTTTTCCCTTACTGCTTTTAGTATTTTTTTCTTTGTTTTGTGCATTTGATGTTTTGACAATTATGTGGCGGGAAGTATTTCTTTTCTGGTCTAAACTATTTGGAGTTCTGTAGGCTTCTTGTATATTTATGGACATCTCTTTCTTTAGGTTAGGGAAGTTTTCCTCTATAATTTTGTTGAGGATATTTACTGGTCCTTTAAGTTGGGAGTCTTCCTCCTCATCTATTCCTATTATTCTTAGGTTTGGCCTTCTCATTGTGCCTTGGATTTCTTGTATATTTTGGGTTAGTAGCTTTTTGTATTTTGCATTTTCTTTGACAGTTGTGTCAATGTTTTCCAAGGTATCTTCTGCACATGAGATTCTCTCTTCCATCTCTTGTATTCTGTTGATGATACTTGTGTCTATGACTCCTGATTGTTTTTTTAAGTTTTCTATCTCCAGGGTACTCTCCCTTTGTGATTTCTTTATTGTTTCTACTTCCATTTTTAGATCCTGCATACTTTTGTTTAATTCCTTCTCCCGTTTGGTTGCATTTTCTTGCAAGTCCTTAAGGGATTTTTGTGTTTCCTCTTTAAGGGTTTCTATCTGTTCTTTGAGAGTGTTATTTATGTCTTCCTTAAAGTCCTCTATCATCATCATGAGAAGTGATTTTAATTCTGAATCCTGCTTTTCTGGTGTGATGGGGTGTTCAGGGCTTGCTCTGATGGGGGAGCTGGGTTCCGATCATGCCGTGTAACTTTGGTTTCTGTTGCTTACGTTCTTGCGCCTGCCTTTTGCCATCTGGTTAAATCTAGTGCTACCTGTACTCTGTCTCTGATTGAAGCCTGCCTTTCCAGTTGTCTTGCTTGTGTCTGGTCTTCTAGGGGTCCAGATGTCTCTGTGATTTTTTCCAGCTGCACTGATTACGGTGGTATCTCTAGGATGCCTCCGGATATGGTGCCTCCAAGGTGGCAGTCCAGCTAGGTGTCTGCTGTTCTGTGTGCAGTGTCTCCTCTTAGATATCTTAGGATATGTTGTCTGATGCTCTGAGTTCAGTTGTTCCTCTGTGGCTCTGTGTTGAGTGGACCTTCCAGTATTTCTCAGGCAGAATCCAGGGTCCACACCCCAGCAGACCTGGCAGAGGTTTGGTCCCGGCCTCAGACCCGGGAGATGGGCAGAAGGGGGGTGCTAGCCTGCAGGGGCGGGGAGGGGGTATCTGCTGGAATCTGAGCACTCAGGGCACCCAGCTATGGGCTCAGGGCAGTATGTGGGTTTTCCTATCTAAAGCTGGCTGTGGGATCCTTGGAGCCCCCAGAATGTCTCTGGCGGGATCCACAGTGCACTCACCAGCAGGCCTGGCAGAGGTCTGGTCCAGGCCTCAAACCGAAAGAGGGGCGAGCAGAGGAAGGGGCATAATCAACCTTTTCAAATATGCAGTATAGAGATGGGTAGCTTTCACTGAAGAATCAATGAGAACATATTTTCAGCTTTAAAAGTTGGATGATCTCTGTCATCACTGTAGAGGGAGAGTAGCAAGAGATAAATCACTGATGATGGCTCTTTGGCTAGAGCACACCTAGTCCTTTGCTCAGGGAGAAAATTACACACATTACACAAACATTCCATTTTAGTAAAAATATACTAAATATGACTTGCGACAGTTCTACCTAAAATTTTTATGGCTTTCTGTGAGGAAAAGTTACTTGCTAACATGCCAAAATGCTGTGTACACTGACATCTCTCTTAGTGAGAAATGAAATTTACACCTTTTATTTATTGTGTATTTAGAATGTTTAATCTTATTTCTACTCATTCATAGAATAAATGTGCTTAAGAGTAAAATGAAGTTGTCCAAAAAATTTTTGGGGTAGACATAATATGAGAAACCTTGGCTTTAATAGAATATACAGTTAAAGCAAAATTTCAATAAAATTGTACTCATTTGTTTAAAATATATATTATGCTTTCTTAGTCAGAATTTTAGGCAGGAATTAATTTTTCTTGTTCATCTGATGGGGAGACATTGAAAATTAATTGCAAATAACAAATAATTGTATTAAAACAATCAATATCCATTCAGCTAAGCTTGAAGACTATAATACATAAGCCCACAGAAAATAAAAACAACTTGATAGACATGTTATGTTAGGAGATTGAATCACTGGCATAAATATAAGAAAAATTGATGAAGCTGTAGATTCAAATATAAATGGCATGCATACCTGAAAGCAAAAAGAAAATTACTATTTTTTGATTTCATGGTAAGTTTCTAAGACAAAAAAAAATGCATTATATATGTTACAGAACCAAAATAAAGTGAGTACATACATATTGTCAAAAGTTTTAAAGTAGGCACTCTTGGTTATTAGCTTATAAGAAACAAAATCATTGCAGATTAATTATCATTAAAAAGTCATCATGAACTTACTTATTTACCTAGTGTCCATAAATCTTTACTCTATTCATAATAGTGAGTCATCATTTATTAAAGCCAATGCTTTATTTTCAAGCATTAGAGAGAATTGTTACCTCATAGACACTGTTGCTATAAATGAAAATTGTAGTGTTACACTACTAGTCATCATTACAATAATCTTGTTCTTAATTGGGAAAACTGGCTATATACTTACTCACAGGCAGTCTTTGCCCCTTCTCTCCATCTTGTCTTTCATCTTGTCCTTTGTTTAGTTTTATTCATTTTAGGTGGCATTTTATAATGATACATTTACAAGTATGCTGATATGTTTATTTTTGGAATTTTCAAACATACATAAATTTCATTTTCTTATTATTCTATCTACCCTTCCATTTTCCTTCTTTCATTTCTCTTTCTTTCTCCAAAATGTTCTCACTTAGCCCTTCTGTATATGTTTGATTATATTTTCTTGTCCCTCTCTCTATTCTTTTTAAAGAGTATATATTTGGTACTTCTACTTCCCACCAGTACACTATCTATTTAGAACTCTTACAAGTACCTTATTGGAAAACTCTAGGTATAACACAAGTTCATAGTGTGAAATGTATAATTACAAAGTAGAACATCATGATGACTTTATAATTTTGATGTCATTTTGGGGAAAAGGTTAGAGCAATAGATCAACTTTTCAGCTTGCTAAAATGCTTTCTTAATTGTTGGACTTAACAGTCACATATAGTACCATCTAAAATTTATGTTGAGTTTGATAATCAAAGAAACAAAGCAAGGTGTTGTGGCACATGCCTTTAATTAAAGTATGTGGGAAGCAAAGTTAAGTGGACCTCAACAAGTTCAAGGACAGCATAGTCTACTTAATGAGTTCTAGGACATCCAAGGCTACACAGAGAAACCCTGTCTCACAAAAGCAAAGGAAAAATAAAAAGAAAGAAAGACAGAAAAAAAGAATGAAAAATTGAAGCTTTTATACACTGTGTCATATAAATTAGTGGCAATAGGACAGAATACTTATATGCGTACTCAGATTTGCAGGATCAGGTTCATTTTGAGCAGTACTTTTTAGTGGAAGAACCAGTGGACTTTACCATTATTTGAAAATCCCTTTTTAAACCAATCTGAAAACTATTTTTGCTTCAACCAATTGTATGGTATTCTAGAGTCCATCCAATGTAAATTAGACCCTCAGTTTTTGCTTGTTTCAAAACTAAATCAGTGAATTCCTACAATTTCTTAGTAAATTTATAATTGTCTTATAATATACCAGGTCTTACGATACACTGGGAATGGATTTGGTGGTTTTCACTAAAATTATTTTGTAGTTGTTGTTGACTTTTCCCACACAAATATGAGAAGAGGATATTTAACAGAAAATTTTAATGATTTCTTCTTAGAGATATTAGATCAAAGCATTCTACTATCCAAATACCAACTTTCTACGTTGTAGGTCTTTGACCAGGCAATGTCTCATGAATATTACTAGAGAGCTAGGTTCATTTTACCTACAATTTTTGTGCCAAGGTTAAGTGCTTTTCTCCCTTAAGTCAGTACCATCTCAATTCCTTGTTCTAGTTGTTGTCCCATAACAATGCTTTTTAAAAATTTTTTTCATTGGATATTTTATTTACATTTCAGATGCCATCACCTTTCCCCATATTCCTCCCTAGAAAACCCCTATCCCATACCCCCTTCTTCTTTTTGATTTTATGCAATTTTTAAAATGTTAACCAAAGGCTTTATAAGTTTGGTAATGCTCAATATCAATCAGAAGTGTAACCCAATACCCATCCTAGATATATCAACTATCTTTGACTGGTAGAGACATGTGAACATCTACCTCCATGTCTGGACCCCTCTCTCTTTCTCTTTCATCACCTAGCTCCTCCTCTAAGGTATAATTTTCCTCTTTGTATTGGAGCTTTCCTGATATTATCCTTTGTAATGCTGGGTTTGTGGAAATATATTCTGTAAATTTGGGTTTGTCATGAAATATCTTGGTTTCTCCATCTATGGTAATTGAGAGTTTTGCTGGGTATAGTAGCCTGGGCTGGCATTTGTGTTCTCTTAGGGTCTGTATGACATCTGTCCAGCATCTTCTAGCTTTTATAGTATCTAGTGAGAAGTCTGGTATAATTCTGATAGATCTGCCTTTATATGTTACTTGACCTTTTTTTCTTACTGCTTTTAATATTCTTTCTTGGTTTTGTGCATTTGGTGTTTCAATTATTATGTGACAGGAGGTATTTCTTTTCTGGTCTGGTGTATTTGGAATTCTTTAGTCTTCTTGTATGTTTATGGGCATCTTGTTCTTTAGATTAGGGAAGTATTCTTCTATAATTTTGTTGAAGATATTTATTGATCCTTTAAGTTGGGAATCTTCACTCTCTTCTATACCCATTATCATTAGGTTTGGTCTTCTCATTGTATCCTGGATTTCCTGGATATTTTGTGTTAATAACTTTTTGTATTTTGTGTTTTCTTTGACAGTTGTGTCAATATTTTCTATGGTATCTTCTGCACCTGAGATTCTCTTTTCTATCTCTTGTATTCTGTTGGTGATGCTTGTGACTATGACTCCTGATTTTTTTCTTAGGTTTTCTATCTCCAGGGTAGTCTCCCTTTGTGATTTCTTTATTGTTTTTACTTCCATTTTTATGTCCTGGATGGTTTTGTTCAATTCCTTCACCTGTTTGGTTGTGTGCTCTTGTAATTCTTTAAGGGATTTTTGTGTTTCCAATTTAATGGCTTCTATCTGTTTACCTGTATTCTCCTCAAATTCTTTGAGAGTGTTATTTATGTCCTTCTTAAAGTCCTCTATCATCATCATTAGAAGTGATTTTAAATCTGAATCTTGTTTTCCTAGTTATATGGGAATTCAGGAATTCCTTGTGTGGGAGAACTAGGTTCTAATGATGCCAAGTACCCTGTGTTACTGATGTTTATGTTCTTGCACTTGCCTTTTGTCATCTGTATCTCCTTAGTGTTACCTGTCCTGTCCCTGACTGGAGCCTGTCTTTCCTTTTATTTTGGTTATATCAGAACTTTGTGGGGTAGGTATAACTACTGGGGTATTAGCTGGGACCCAAAATCTGCTCATTGCTCACGCGCAAACGGGATACTGCCCAGGTTAGAGCTCTGAGAACCCCATTTCCTCTGGATTCTTAGAGATTGAGGGCAGAACTGCCACCCAAGATCTGCTCAGTGCTCTGGCCCAGACTGAAAGGAACCAGTGCTCCGGGCCGGGAGTGACTTCCTGGGTCCTTGTGGGTCCCAGTTACTCCCTGTTTGGGGTGAACGTTGCTGTCTTCTTACCTAAGATACTATCCAGGTTAGATTTCCTGGGAGCCCCACTTCCTCTGGGTTCAGTGTGATTGGGGGCAGAGCTGTCATCCAGAATCTGCTCAGTTCCAGGGCCCAGACCGGAAGCCATGACAATGTTTTTAAGACTAGTTCTTTCTCATTTTGAAAATAGTTTATCTAAATGTATTCTGAACATATAAACTTAAATGTTCAGCTTCTGTGTCTTTATGATGTTTTTCTCAGTTTTATACAATATATACAGGAGACTCAAAATTGTCTTTACTAGTACTGTTTTCTATGTGTTCATTTTGTACTATCTGATAACAGGATACTAAATATATGTTTTAGCATAGTTTTATTTAGTATCTGCTGTTGCTAAGTCATCAAAATGTTTTACAAAAACACCTAGTCCTTCAGTGATTCCACACTTTCAGATTGATACTGTTTCCAGTTTGGACACTTATCACACTCAAATACCCTTACTTTCTATGTAATATGACCAATGCTCAAGAATGATAAAGGAAATGAATATGCAAGAAGATTTGAGACATTGTGAAGATGCATAACTGATAACTTAATAGATCTGTTCATCAGATTTTTACTTTCAAATGGTACTATATGATTCTAATAAAGTTTTTATGAGACTCATATTCACTAGAATACTCTCAACAGAATAAAATTTCATTAACTTTGACTGAAAAATTCTTTCTTTTTATACACTTCCTATAGGTAGTAAGACTTGTATAAACATATTACCCCATTTTCTGAATTACCTACACCAGTAAAGACAAAGCATCTATGGTATCATTCAATTTTGTTGACATAAAATGAACTTGAAGAGGAAACAATTATAAGAACAAATAATAAAGAATATGTTGCAGAATAACATTTTCTAAATGTTCCATTATCCACTATTTTTCTCATAATGAATGATATCAGTACATATCACAGTAGTTCAAGAGATTGAACGAATCACAATCCCAAGGGGAAATTTTGTGAATATGGATTTAATTAACAATATTCATGTGATTATCATGGTCACTGTCACAAAATATAGCATATACTTTTATCATTTTGTAGCAATTCAGTAAACATATTACATCGTAAATCTTGGTTATATTGAGGAGGAAAATAAAGATGCTGAATAGATCCCTGGATTTATGTTATATCAATATGTGACTTACGCATTACAAAGATAATATATATGGAAACCATCCAAACTAAATCTTTACTTACAATCTTGAATTAAATATGTCAACTAAAGAAATAAAGAAAAAGAGGGCCTTTAGGTCTGTGCCAGAGAACTGAGCAGATCTTAGGCTTCAGCTCCAACCCAAGCAGCAACATTCACCTCAAACAGTTCTGACACAACCAAGATAATAGGAAAGGCAGGCTCCTGTCAGATATAGCTCAGGTAGCACCAAGGAGATCCAGATGTTGAAAGGCATGCACAAGATATAAGCATCAGCAACCCAGAGTACTTGGCATCATCAGAACCTAGTTCTCCCATAATAGAAAGTCCTGAATACCCCATATCACCTGTAAAGCAAGATTCAGATTTAAAATCACTTGCAATGATGATGATAGAGGACTTTAAGAAGGACATAAATAACACTCTCAAAGAAATTGAGGAGAACACAGGTAAACAGGTAGAAGCCCTTAAAGAAGAAACACAAAAATCCCTTAAAGAATTACAAGAGAGCACAATTAAACAGGTGAAGGAATTGAACAAAACCATCCAGGACATAAAAATGGAAGTAGAATCAATAAAGAAGTCACAAAGGGAGACTACTCTGGAGATAGAAAACCTAGGAAAGAAATCAGGAGTCATAGACACAAGCATCACCAACAGAATACAAGAGATAGAAGAGAGAATCCCAGGTGCAGAAGATACCAAAGAAAATATTGACACAACTGTCAAAGAAAACAAAACGTGCCAAAAGTTCCTTACCCAAAACATCCAGTAAATCCAGGGCACAATGAGAAGACCAAACCTAATGATAATAGCTATAGAAGAGAGTGAAGATTCCCAACTTAAAGGGCCAATAAATATCTTCAACAAAATTATAGAAGAATACTTCCCTAATCTAAAGAACAAGATGCCCATAAACATACAAGAAGACTAAAGAATGCCAAATAGACTAGACCAGAAAAGAAATACCTCCTGTCACATAATAATTGAAACACCAAATGCACAAAACCAAGAAAGAATATTAAAAGCAGTAAGGAAAAAAGGCCAAGTAACATATAAAGGCAGACCTATCAGAATTACACCAGACTTCTCACTAGATACTATAAAAGCTAGAAGATGCTGGACAGATGTCATACAGACCCTAAGAGAACACAAATGCCAGCCCAGGCTACTATACCCAGCAAAACTCTCAATTACCATAGATGGAGAAACCAAGATATTCCATGACAAACCCAAATTTACAGAATATCTTTCCACGAACCCAGCACTACAAAGAATAGAGAAAAAGCTCAAATACGAGGAAGAATGTTATGTCCTAGAAAGAGCAAAAAGTAATCTTTCAACAAATCCAAAAGAAGATAGCCACACAAACAATGCCACTGCTAATAACAAAAATAACAGGAAGTATCAATCTCCTCTCCTTAATATTTATTAACATCAATGAACTCAATTCACCAATAAAAGACATAGACTAACAGACTGGATACATAAACAGAACCCAGCATATTGCTGCATATAGGAAACTCACCTCAGTGCAAAGACAGACACTACCTTAGAGTAAAAGGCTGGAAAACATTTTTTTTCAAGCAAATGGTCCTAAGAAACAAGCTGGAATAGCCATTCTAATATTGAATAAAATCGACTTTCAACTTAAAGTTATCAAAAAGGATAAGGCAGGACATTTCATACTCACCAAAGGAAAAGTCAACCAACCTTAATTCTGAATTCTGAACATCTATGGGCCAAATGCAAGAGCACCCACTCTCATAAAAGACGCCTTACTAAAGCTCAAAGCACACATTGCACTTACACAAATAATAGTGGGAGACTTCAAAACCCCACTCTGAGCAATCAACAGATTATGGAAACAGAAACTAAACAGAGATACAGTGAAACTAAAAGAAGTTATGAACCAAATGAATTTAACTGATATCTATAAAACATTTCATCCTAAAACAAAAGAATATACCATCTTCTCAGCACCTCATGGTACCTTCTTCAAAACAGACCATATATTTGGTCAAAAACCAGGCCTCAACAGATACAAGAAAATTGAAATAATCACATGCATCCTATCAGATCACCATGGTCTTCAATAATGACAAAAACAATGGAAAGCCCACATTCATGTGGAAACTGAACAACACTCTACTAAATGATAACGTGGTCAGGAAAGAAACAAAGGAAAAATTTAAAACTTTTTAGAATTCAATGAAAATGAAGACACTTCATACCAAAACTTATGGGACACAATGAAAGCAGTGCTAAGAGGAAAACACATAGGTCTAAGTGCTTACAAAAAAAAAAAAAAAATTGGAGAGAGCATACTTAGCAGCTTGACAACACACTTGAAAGCTCTAGAACAAAAAGAAGTAAACACACCATATAGGAGTAGACAGCAGGAAATAATCAAGTTTAGGTCTGAAATTAACCAAGTAGAAACAAAAAGAAATACACAAAGAATCAATAAAACCAGGAGCTGGTTCTCTGAGAAAATCAACAAGATAGGTAAACCCTTAGCCAGACTAATCAGAGGGCAGAGAGACAGTCCCCAAATTAATAAAATCAGAACTGAAAAGGGTGACATAATAGAAATTGAGAAAATTTTAAAAAATCTTTAGATCCTACTACAAAAGCCTATACTCAAAAAAATTGAAAAATCTGGATAACATTGAGAATTTTCTAGACAAATACCAGTTACCAAGGTTAAATCAGACCCAGATAAAGCATCTAAATAGTTCCATAACCCTGGTGATATAGAAGCAGTCATTAAAAGTCTCCCCACAAAAAACAGTCAGGGACAGATGTTTTGAATGCAGAGTTCTATCAGATTTTCAAAGAAGACCTAATACCAATTCTCTATAAACTGTTCTCCAAAATAGAAACAGAAGAAACACTAGCCAATTCATTCTATGAAGCCACAATTATTCTCATACCTAAACCACACAAAGACCCATCAAAGAAAACTTCAGACCAATCTCTTTTATAAATATCAATGCAAAAATACTCAATGAATAAAATTATTATAGACTGAATCCAAGAACACATCAAAACATCAAAACATCATGATCAAGTAGGCTTTATCCCAGGAATACAGGAATGATTCAATACACGGAAATCCATCAATGTAATCCAGTATATAAACAAACTAAAAGAAAAAAAAACACATGATCTACTCACTAGATGCTGAGAAAGCATTTGACAAAATTCAATACCCCTTCATGATAAAAGTCTTGGAAAGATCAGGAATTTAAGGCTCATACCTAAACATAGTAAAAAGCAGTATACAGCAAACCAGTAGCTAACATCAAACTAAATGAAGAGAAACGTGAAGCAATTTTACTAAAATCAAGGACTAGACAAGGCTACCCACTCTCTCCCTACCTATTCAATATAGTACTGGAAGTTCTAGCCAGAGCAGTTAGGCAACAAAAGAAGGTCAAAGGGATACACATTGGAAAGGAAAACTTCAAAATTTCACTATTTGCAGATGATATGATAGTATACTTATGTGACCTCCAAACTTCTACTAGAGAATTCCTAAACCTGATAAACAACTTTAGCAAAGTGGCTGGATAAAAATTAACTCAAACAAATCAGTAGAGTTCCTCTACTCAAAAGATAAACAGACTGAGAAAGAAATTAGGGAAATGACACCCTTCACAGTGGTCACAAATAATAAAAAAATACCTTGGTGTGAATCTAACCAATCAAGTAAAAGACCTGTATGACAAAAACTTCAAGCCCCTGAAGAAAGAAATCAAAATAGATCTCAGAAGATGGAAAGATCTCCTACGCTCATGGATTGGTAGGATTAATATATTTAAAATGGCCATCTTGCTGAAAGCAATCTACAGATTTAATGCAATCCTCATCAAAAACCCCTACTCAATTCTTCACAAAGATATAAAGAGTAATTCTCAAATTCATTTGGAATAACAAAAAAACCCAGGATAACAAAAATTATTCTCTACAATAAAAGAACCTCTGGGGGAATCACCATTCCTGATCTGAAGATGTACTACAGAGCAATAGTAATAATAACTGAATGGTACTGGTACAGAGACAGGCAGGAAGATCAAAAGAATAGAACTGAACACCCAGCAATGAACCTCACAACTTTGGTCCCTTGATCTTTAACAAAGGAGCTAAAACCATCCGGTGGGGGGGGGGGGAAGACAGCATTTTAAACAAATGATGCTGGTTCAACTGGAGGTCAGCATGTAGAAGAATGCAAATTGATCCATACTTATCTCCTTGTATATAGCTCAACTTCAAGTAGATCAAGGACCTCCACATATAACTAGGTACACTGAAACTAATAGAAGAGAAAAAGGGTAAAAGCCTTGAACACATGGGCACAAAGGAAAAGTTTCTGAACAGAACATCAGTGGTTTATACTCTACAATCAAGAATTGACAAATGGGACCTCATAAAATTGCAAAGATGTTGTAAAGCAAAGGACAGTAGGACAAAGTGGCAAACAACAGATTGGAAAAGATCTTTATCAATTCTACATCTGATAGAGGGCTAATATCCTAGGTATACAAAGAACTGAAGAAATTAGACTCCAGACAACCAAATAACCCTATTAAAATGAGGTACAGAGTCAAACTACAAATTCTCAACTGAGAAAACTCAAATGGCCAAGAAGCACCTAAAGAAGTCATTAGGGAAATGCAAATGAAAAGAACCCTGAGATTCCACCTCACACCAGTCAGAATGGCTAAGATAAAAAGCTCAGGTGACAGCAGATTCTGGCGAGGATGTGGGGAAAGAGAAACACTCCTCCATTGTTGGTGGGATTGTAAACTGATACAACTACTATGGAAAGCAGTCTGGCGGTTCCTCAGAAAATTGAACATAATATTACCTGAGGATTCAGCTATACCACTTCTGGGCATATACCCAAAAGATGTTCCAAAATACAACAGGGACACATGCCCCACTATGTTCATACCAGCCTTATTTATAATAACCAGAAGCTGGAAAGAACCCAAATGTCCTTCAACAGAGTAATGGATACAGAAAATGTGATACAGTTACACAATGGAATACTACCCATCTATTAAAAATGATGAGTTCATTGAAATTCTTAGGCAAATGGTTGGCACTGAAAAATATCATCCTGAGTGAGTTAACCCAATCACAAAAGAACACACATGGTATACACTCACTGATAAATAGAAATTAGCCCCAAAGCTCACAATACCTAAAATACAATGCATAGACCACATGAAGCTCAAGAAGAAGAAGGAAGACCAAAGTGTGGGTGCTTTGGTCCATCTTATAAGGAGTATCAAAATATTTAACCAGAGCTCCCAGGCTCTAAACCTTCAGCCTGGGAACACAAACAAGGACTCATGGCTCCACCTGTATACGTAGTAGAGGATGGCCTTGTCAGGCATCAGTGGAAGAGAAGGGCCTTGGTCCCTGAAATTGTGGATACCCTAGTGTTAGGGAATTCAAAAACAGGAAAGCAGGAATGGGTGGATGGGTAGGGGTACACCCGCATAGAAGTAGGAGGAGGGGGAATGGGATAAGTGTTTTTTTGGGGGGGGATGGGAGAGGGAATAACATTGAAAGATAAATAAATAAAATATCCAGTAAAACCACAATGGAGCTGGCAATTGTAGTTGAGCAGGCAAGACTTTTTGTTAACAATTTATTATGGGGATTCTGTATATTCCTCAAGGACAAGGTATTGTGGAAGAGGCCCATGGAACTTTAAAAAGATTGGTGAGACATACTGTTGCTGAGACAAAGAATGATGCTGGCCTGTGAGCTTGCTGAGTGCCCTGACAAGGGTGACTGGGGAGCTGTATTGGACATA
This sequence comes from Arvicanthis niloticus, assembly GCF_011762505.2. Taxonomy (NCBI): domain Eukaryota; kingdom Metazoa; phylum Chordata; class Mammalia; order Rodentia; family Muridae; genus Arvicanthis; species Arvicanthis niloticus. The sequence continues at coordinate 3,015,905 of NC_047670.1, forward strand.
TATTCCTGACTCACCTTTGCTTGCCTATATCCCAGATGGGACAAGTGGCCTTGCTTCAAGGTTTTAGACCCTGTGGGACAGAGAATCCAAAAGAGAAATTATAATGTATCTTGTATTTTTCTTAAAGGCAACAAGCTATTAGGACTCAATCATATACTGGCCTAGAAATCTATTCAATATTGGAAATAACAGTGTATATTTGAAAAGCTACATCTGGGAATTTTTAGAGACATATTTGTAAGTTAGCTAGTGATAGTAGTTCACTATCATGTTATGATAGCAAGAGACAAAGCTGGTATAGGATCTGGATTTCAAACAAGAGTAGTGCATGCTTTAAGGCTCTGTTAATTGTCAAGGTAAAATTGGATTTGTCTCTTCTACAGTATTTATTGTAAGTTGCATTGACTATATAATTTCTAATTGTGTTAGTGTGTTGAAACCTGGCATGTCTGTTATGGAGGTCCATCAACCAGCTTTTGTCTTACTGCCCTGAGTATTAGAAAACCTTGATTCTCAGAAAAAAGCTTGAAGGTGCTGGGAGAAGTGAGTTAGGCTTTAAGAAGAAGCAACAGGGTAGCAGGTTTGATTATTGCTGGTATAACAGCTTTAACTTCATTAATTGCTAGCACCAGTGTTTCTGCAACAGCATTGCCACAAGGAGTTAGGACAACTATTTTTGTTAACCATCTAGCAAAATAATGTTACTAATGTATTGAGTACATAAAAGCATTTATATAGGTATCTGGAACAATGGGTGATGCTCTATAGCCTATTCAATTTATCTGAAGAAGGTTCAAGAGTTAGGAGCCATCTCAAGTGTCATGACAAATATCATTGGAATAGTGTTATTTCTAAAATTTACAATGATTGTGATTATAATTATCAAAAACTTTAAAGATACCTGTAGTGTATTTGGCATAATCCTAACACCTCTCTTGGTGTGTTAACTTTGCATACTGAGATTAATGAAGCTAAAGAATGCTGCTCTGTTGAGCTTTGATGCTGCAGATAATGCCAATAAAATTATCCATGGCCTGAGGTCAGTATTTCCATTTTAGTCGAACCTCAGGAATGGCATATGTAGCTTGATAAGGCTAGCCCTTCTTGTCCTGGGAATACTTTTATTCCTGCCTAGCTTGTCTCTAACCACATCAACAGGCTGGCAGCCAAAGTGCATGACTTGAAACTGATAATGGACTCCCAGACAGAGTTATTAATTTAACAGGCTGGCAATCCAAGAACAGGTAAGATTCTGCACAGTGCCTTACCAACCTAAGACAGAAGTTTGTTGCTTATGATAATGCATATTCCATGATGGATAAGGAAGGCTTTCTTGTCAGAATGAACTAAGACAGGCTCAGTCTGTTTTATGCAATAAAAAGGGAGAGATTTGGAGAGCTTTTGGGACTGCCTGGCAGGAATCTGGCATTGGCCAAGGACAAGGAATGGGATGCTTGGAAGGAATCTGACATTGGGCTGGAACAAAGAAGAAATTTCAGGCAGGAATCTAAATCTTAGGCTAGAAAAATGATGTAATTACACACAGAAATCTAAATCTTAAGCTAGAACAAAGAAGTAGGCTTCAGGCATGAAAATAACTTTGAGCTAAGACAGGAAAGTGTGCTCAGTTATTTTGATCATCCTGATAAGCCCTTAGAAATAGTGATCACAGGAGTGATCACAGGATTCTGTTTATTGCTGTGCATGTTCTTTGATTATCTGGGTTTATTGTCTTTCTTGTTTATGGACTATTTGTATCTATTGTATTGCTAGTTCCCCAACCTAGAAATGACCTTAATACTTGCATGTAATTTAAAGAATAAAGGCAAAAAGAGGAAGAGGAGGAGAAGGAATGGGGTAGGGGATTAATGGGTGGGGGAAATGGAAAAGGGGATGGCATCTAAAATGTAAATAAATAAAATATCCATAAAAAGCACTATTGCTTTGTAGTATAGCTTGAAATCAGGGATGGTGATTTCACCAGAAGTTCTTTTATTGTTGAGAGTAGTTTTTGCTATCCTGGGTTTTTTGTTATTCCAAGTGAATTTTAGGATTGCTCTTTCTATCTCTGTGAAGTATTGAGTAGGAATTTTGATGGGGATTGCATTAAATCTGTAGATTGCTTTCAGCAAGATGGCCATTTTTACTATATTAATCCTGCCAGTCCATGAGCATGGGATTTCTATCTTCTGAGATCTATTTTGATTTCTTCTTCAGGGGCTTGAAGTTTTTGTCATACAAGTCTTTTACTTGCTTGGTTAGATCCACACCAAGGCATTTCATATTATTTGTGACTATAGTGAAGGGCATCACTTCCATAATTTCTTCTCAGCCAGTTTATCTTTTGAGTAGAGGAAGGCTTCTGATTTGTTTGAATTAATTTTATACCCAGCCACTTTACTAAAGTTGTTTATCAGGTTTAGGAGTTCTCTGGTGGAAGTTTTCCTTTGGGGTTTGTGGTAGGTTGAGGTGTCCTTCGGCATAGTTGTGGGTCATGTTTGTTTTCATGTTGTAGAATGCCAGTTGGTCTGTTGGGCATTTTGAAGGACTGGATTCCTTTTTGGGAGTTTTGTGTATGAGCACTGCATTTGCATAATTTTCCCCTTTCTCTCCTTCCTCCCACTCTCCCCAACCCCCAAAGTTTTTTAAATACAACTTACTATTTAATTATTGTTCATATATGTATGCATGTATAAATATATATGTATACACAAATACTGATAAATTGTTTTGTTAAAATAAAAAAACATGTAAGTGAAACCAAAAATAAATAAATAAATAAATAAATAAAATATCGAATAAAAAATTTAAAAAAGATATGCTTTATTGAAAGCACTGTTTATGATTACCATCTAGTCAAAGAATAAGATGAAGGCCAGAATTCTTCCTAATCCATAAAATCACCTCTATAGCAATTCTTCAGATGGTTGGGTGGAATAACTGGATACACATGAAGTAAAGACTATTGTAAATGACATTGATAAAACCTGTAACTTACTGAAACAAAATGGTACAGGTGAGTTTACACACCTGTATCTCTTTGTGTGGAGAAAAAAATGACTAAAAATCATTTACATTATGATTACTAAGAATTTTATAAATGTAAACATAATTAAGAATCTTAATTTTTCAAACAACTACTGTAAAGGGGGTTAGGTAAATACAATAAATGACAAAAAACACATACAGGGAAATGGAAGAGTGATCTAAGTACTATAAACTGATTCAGTTATTATTCAGTGGTTGTGAAACACTGATTTCTACATTGCTAGAGAAATAATGGTAAATATTAAAACTGTGAGAAAGTGATTCTGAAAAGCATATATTTTTTAATCCAGGTGTTATTTGAGCAAAAAGTATTTTAAAAGCAATTTGACATTTAAAACTATTAAGTTAACACCACTCATTAAAAAAACAAAACTATCTCTAAAATATTCCCTGACAGACCAGGGGACCAAAGGTTTGCTATGAAAATGGCCATTCTATATAAAACCCTTACAGATCAAAAATTATATTCTGAAATACATTAAGAAAAGACATCAACTAGCATGCATTTGCTATGGTGAGTAAAATATTAGCCCAGGAGTACAAAGACACATTATGAGTTGGGGACTCAGGGTACAGACACATTGATACACAGAGATGGGAGTGGTGGAGTTCTGGAGCCTTTTCTGAAAGAAATATATCAGTTGCATTAAATCTTTAATTTTTCATAACCCTGGACCTACAGATTCCTTCTTCTGGAATTATTCTAAGTTAGAGAAATAATAGAAAATGCAATACCAAAAAGTAAGAGTTTCTGGGGCTAGAGAGGCCTGACTGCTTTTCCAGAGAGAAGACCAACTTTCAGTTGCTAGTACATCTAGGCAGCTTGTAACTGTCTGTGAGTCCAGTTCAAGGGAATCCAGTGCCTTTATCAGACTCCACAGGCACCACACACACACATAAAGCACAAGCACTCATGTGCACAAGACACCTGTACATATAAAATATGAATTAAAAATATTTTAAGATAGTTTCAAAAACCAAAAAACAAAGCAAAGAAACTAGTATTAGGAAAATGTCTGAAAATAGAACACACATGCTATAAAACATCATTACACATGACTCACAAAAATGCTAATGATGAAGAGAAATGGTCGTATGTATTGTGAAAACTTAATTAAGTATAACATGCCTATGCAAGTACACATGTGAGTAGTTCACACAGAGCTTTACCCACTCACAGTATCAGCACAAAACATATATGCATGTGTGCACATACATATGCTCAATCTCCCCCAGTATGTAGTACCTGCATCCATGTTCCCTCTATGTCTTTAATAACTTGAGTGCAACAGATATGTATCTATTAAGGCTTGAAAGATGAAAAAAATTATCTAAGCCTTAAACATTATGTGATTCTAAACTCTTTTCCCTGCTTAATGTGTTTTTTTCCCAAATACTCATCCATAAAATATTAAAGAAACATATCAATTACTAGCAGAAAGGACATACTTTATAGCCATTTGAAAAAATTATGATATCTGAGCAAGTTTTTTGCCATTATACATCAATAAACCTCACAAGGCTGAAGGAATACAGATTGATTTTTTAAAAGTGTTTTTGTACAGAAAGTAAAGAAAGGCTTCATGTTTCCAATGTGTTTGGGTAGCTTCCATTGAAGTCTTTTATATTCTAGTAAGAAAAAAGAAAAGGAAAGAAATAAATAAAAAATACAATATAATTAATATAATATATAATATAATAACAAGAAAATTGTGGTAAATAAGAAGTCCACAAAGGAAGCTGTCTACCACAAATGACAGAATACATAACCCTCAGACTGAACCCAGGACTCACTCAGTCCCAATCATGAACTTTAGTTTTTGTCCAAGTGACTTGTGTTGGAAGAAAAATTAGATCTGAGAGAAATTTACATGTTCTTTTCTCAGTCCCTGTGAACTGTGGGAAAAGCATGGCATGTACCTAGCCTGGAGCAGGCAGAAGCAAATCTTATAAAACAATGTCTTGCTACTTCACAGAATCATGAGAATTTCTGCATTCCTTAAGAATTTATTAGGCCACTGAGTTGACATCTTAACTCATCAGATATGTTAAAGTATCAGTATTAAAAATCCTCCCAATGGGGTGAAATGATAGAAGCCAACACATTGCATGGTAGGTGCTGTGTGTTGCTTTTGTATTTATATTTCTATAATGAGAACTTCTGTTTGTTACAGATTGGCTAATCCATTTTTGATGTCTTAGAGTTTAGGTCAGGTCTGTTAGTAATTAGCCTCAAGGCAATTTCACATAAAACACATTTTTTTTTTTCTGGAGATCTAGCTGATATTGCTATTAAACAGTCTGCTTGTTAAGGAAAATTTTTTTTCATCTGATATCTGTGTCAGATATATGCACCCTGGAGAGTTCTCATCTGGCTCATGTATTTTTAATAATTTTAAGATTACATTAGTGTAGTTCAAATCTACAGTAGTCTCTGTTTTATTTAGTCCATAGTAAAAATGTGTCACAATAAAACCAGAATTGGTAATCAAAAGAGATGCAGTCACTAAGTAGGTCAGTAACAGAGAGGCTGAGTAGATTAGTTTTATCAACAGCCCTGTAAAGAATGCTATCTCAGACACAAGTATAATTAGTAATCAGCACAAATGACAAGAGTTTTTCTTTTAAGAGTAAACGAGTAAGGAGAGATGAAGGATTAAATGACTGAAATTTATTATACAAATATATGAAACTGCCAAACAATAAAAAATGAAAGGCTTTGGGAGTTTTAATTCAAAAGATTAAGTATTTGATTTTTAAGAATAAGTAAACACTTAGAGGCTCTAAGTGACATTTTGTGTCCTTCCAAATGAACCATATGAAAGAACACTAAACCCCACCCCATGCCAGTGAGTGTGCCAAACATCCTTTGCTGATACAGTAATTCAAGGGCATTCCAAATGGCCTGGAGGAGTTATGCTGCTAAAGAGGTTCCTTCCCATGTTGTGGAAAGCATAGAAGCTTTTTAATTTTTAAAATTTTTCTGTAGACACCTCAATTTTATTTACATTTTAAATTTATTTCTCATGCAAAAAAGAAAAAAAGAGGAAACTTATACCTATGTTGAGTTATGAAGTGAGCAGATTAATTTGTGCATATAAACTACTGAGTTCTCCTTAGTATTATTGTTTAGCTCCAGGAAGATGATAATAATACCTGCCTTCCCTGTAGTGTATCAGTTTTCACCATTTACAAAATAAAAAGGAAGCCTCAAATTGCCCATTACATAACAGCTGTGAAAAAAGACACAGACCCTTCATTTGACCAGATTGGAACTGGTTGAGAAAATCTCACAGAGCTTAAACAACATGACAGTCAACATTATGATTTACATATAGACTTACCTTATAAGATCTTGGCAGATGAGGGTTCTGGTACTTTAGCTTAAGCAATATGAACATATCCGGCAAACTTAAACATCATGATCCAAGATCCATATATTTTATTAAATAGATTATATTTGAAGTTATTACTGCAACAAAAGATAAAATTATCACCTGAATGACACCTACAATTAGAGAGTGCTGGTCATTAAGCATCAAATCAATGAGAGAAAATTGTCTATCTTGACTTGCAGAGTAGAATATTCTTGATGTTGAAAGTATTCCATAATAAATGGTGTCCATCAGTGCAGTTAAAATTCACAAAGCAACTATTTATTATATCAAGGGAAAGACTCAGTTTATCCACATGATAATTACAAAGGAAGACAACCCTGGAAATAGAGAACCTAGGAAAGAGATCAGGAGTCATAGATGTAAGCATCACCAACAGAATACAAGAGATAGAAGAGAGAATCTCAAGTGTAGAAGATACCTGTAGCCGCCCACGGCCACAAGTCAACTAGGTTCACCTGAAAAGGGGCCTGGGAATGAAAGGGGATAGAGGATGAGAAGAGATGAAGCCAAGACAAAGTTCTCTGATCAAGGCTCAAAGCTTTAATGTTCAGCTCTCAATTTAAAGGGGAAGGCCCAACCCACAACCCCTCCTGGTTTTAGCCAGAGATGGGTGGGATAATCCATAATCCGTTCTAGGTCATGGTCAGAGATGTCTCAAGGCAAGCCTAGGGGCAGTTCTGCTTCTGTGTTCTGTGCAGCCAAGGTGGGTAACTCCACCTAGATCCTATCACTTGGTCTGTTATGGTATACAAGGTCTCTCAGGCCTGCTCAAAGCTTAGGGGGAAGGGCACAGTTCCCCCTTTTTTAGTTATAAAAATGAGCAGTGCCAGCAGCTGGAATCCATCCCATCTGGGGTACAGAGTGGCCGGACTTGTTGAGAGAGATATTGTGTGAAGGCAACCTATCTGCTTGAGACACAAGGTTCAAAAGTTAACAGCAGCATGATTATCCAAGCTATGTAGGGATTAAGGTTGAAAGTGGAAATGTTTTAGTATCTAATCCAACTGCTGATTGACAGTGATCAAATACAAGGTCTATGACTACTCAGGCTGGTAGATTTCAACAAAAGCTGTCTGTTTACAATAGTTTATAACCCTCTGTTTCAGTGTTTTTCCATAGAGACCTGAGACTTTGTGTTAGCAGGCAAGTAAGTCAGGCCTATTGCTGATTTTAGGCTTATAGCTGATTTTAGACCTTCAGTGTATAAGCAGGGCTGTCCCTGACATCTCCTCTCTTCTCCAAGTATAGAAAAACCGTGGCAATTCTAATTTTGTCAAGGCGGAGATAGAGGCCTGACCTCCAGTAATTAAAGGGGACCTTGTAATGGCTCCAGTCCTCCTGTTGTTGTCCAGTGAGGCATGAAGGCCATACTCGTCCCGATGTCTTTTTCCTGAAGAGGGGATACTTTTGACATCAACCCCTATGCAGTCAGGCTTGTCCCTCAGGGAACCCAGAAACATATTTTTAACTTTTATTTATATTCCCTTTCAGTGCTTAGCCTCGCAGCCTTAGCAAGAATTCAGATCGCCAGACAGAGGGGTTCTGGGTGGCCCCTCTCTGCTTGGTCTAGCGGCAGAAGTCCCCTCTTTTAGTTTGAGTGAAGATGAGACTTGGGAACACCCTGGATAGAGTAACAACCTCATCTAGAGTCTCGTGGTCCTCCATGGCTAACAAATGATAATGTATCTGACTAGATTTTGTTACCAGATTCTTCATCATCAGAATCATAATTATTAGGCTCAAGATCTTTGTCCACTTGACAGACCAATCTTTCAGGCAGCCATTGGGCTCCATTTTTTTTTTCTGAAAAATACAGACCGAGCCACGACCTCAAATTAAGACAGGGTCGGAACCATTCCAAGTTAGGGGGTCTCTCCATTAGACCTTGGAAGTGACTGGATGCCAGTGGTGATCTGCTGCAGACTGACTTTTAACATCAGTTTGCAGAAAATTTAAAACAAATAACACAAAAGCAAGATGTGCTTTTGGTGACCTTGGAGGGTATAATTCTCCCCCACCCCCTTTAGTTTAAAAAGACAACCTTTTAGAGTTTTTGTAAAATCAGGGAAGAAGCACCAATAGCTGCTTTTCCCACACTCAGAGAGTTATAAAGATATTAAAGTTTCATAATCTCTCTTTCACAATTTTTTGTCCTTGAAGAGAATAAGGAATTCTGGTAATAAAGTTGTCAACACAACATCTCAAATGTTTGACTGTAGTCAAATAACTGCAATAGCCAGTTCCATTACCTATCTTAGTCTGGTATGGAACACCAAGCACAGGAAAATAATATAGGCAATAACTAATTATATTTTTAGTTGCTTCTCTTGTTAAAGTAGTTGCAACTAGAAAGCCTAAAAAGTGTCAAGTCATGTGTACATATTTCAATTTTTTAAAATCAAAAAATGAGTAACATCTATTTGCCAAAATTGATAGTTTTTGCAATTTACCTTGCACACTTTTTAGAAATGTCAAATTATTGTCCCAAGCTATTATTATTTTGATGCTGTAAAGAATAAGATAGTATGGCCAATTATTTGCAAGGCCTATAATCTGCCTAGTATACAAATCTGCTCTGGCATTGCCCTGGGGTTCAGGCAATCCAATGAGCTTTTAAATGTTTTATAAAGTTAAACAGTACATGTTTTTAAAATTAAGCTGTATTTTTATAAATAACTATAAAATTTGAGAATTAGCAATATCTAAAAAAGGAACAATTTTAAGCAATTATAAATCATGAACCATATACTGGCTATAAGTATATAAATTGAAAGCTTGATTTTTTGACATTTTAAACAGTGGCTACAACACATAATTTAATTATTTGTGCTCAAGTAGAGAGAACTCAAGAAAATAAACATATGATCTAATTACATATACTGCCTTCTCAATAGATGAGGCATCTGTAAATACAGTAAATACAGCAAACGTCTTTTCTATGAGCTGCATGCGTAGTAAATTTCAGGAAATATAAAAGCATGCATAGAAAAACTGTAACAACTTATCTTTTGGATAGTGATCATCAAATTTGCCTAAAATGTTTGTCATATAATAGGCCAAATATCATTGTTTTTCAATAACCAATTTAATTTCTATTTGGAATAAGGAATAAACATTTTATCAAAAATGTTTTTAGGATTCTATTTTACAATCTTGTATTAACACAATAATAATTTTATAATAGGATGTTCAAACTTTGCTTGTAGATGAAGAAGGATGAATCTACATTAATGGTTTCTTTTGCCAAAGGGCTGCTGTGGGCATATGAGTAATAATAACACAAAGAGCCAACAATTTTTCATAGTCTATATAATTTATCTGTTGATAACTAACAGCTTACTCTACTTTCCGCAAAGCTATTTTTTTCTTTTAGTGTTAATTGTCAAGGGGAATTAGGACTTGTATCTCTCTTGAGAATATCAAACAGAGGTTCAAATCCTCTTATGGTAAGCTTAAGATGAGGTTTTCACCAAATAATATCTCTTAACTTTTAAAAATCATTAGACACAAGTCAAAAGCAATCCATTTCCTTTTTGCATGTACACCTGCAAGCCAGAAGAGGGCACTAGATCCCACCACAAATGGTTGTGAGCCACCATGTGGTTGCTGGGAATTCAATTCTTATATTTTTAATTATAAGTCTAGCCTTTAATGGCCGAACCATCACTCTAGCCCTAACTATCTTTTATTAGAATTTTCTGTGCCACAATCTATTTGGGATATAACTGAGGTCTCAAATATTGAAAAGATATTGCCTTTGAATCTTTTCTGGAGCAACTAGTACTCCAAAATTTTAAAGTTTGTTATATTAGAGCAAAGGCTTGCAGAAAAACTCCTTTAGAAAGTTCAGCTAATAAAATCATACAAGGAGTAACATATACAAAATGATTCAAACTCTTAGTTTCTTATATTAAAGTAACAAATATATATATATATATATATATATATATATATATATATATATATATATGATGTAAGGCAATTAACCATTTTGAGGCAAACCTTTCCAATGATATGAGAACCATGGATTCTCAATTACGAGCAAATTTACTGTATGCAAACCTAACACCTTTACCAGAAATGTAAAGGAATGGTATAAAAACAAACTTCTAGATCTATAATAATTATATACGTATTTACTGAAATGGCAGCTAGAGTAGGCAAGTCAGGCTATAATGCCCCATTAGTTTTATAAATCTTAAGTTTGAACTTTGTTTTGGTTTAATTCAATAACCAATCTTTTTTAGCTGAGTGAGAGTATCAGATGAATGCCAAGCTGAAGGCAATCTTCTAATAATTGTTACATAACTTAAGATTAGGTCTCTTGCTAGTAATAGACTGAACCCAATATATATTAGAGGAACCAAAGCCATCTTGTCCTTTCTCTTTCTTAACAATTTGGAAGGAAGCAGATGCAAAGGAACAAAAACAAGTTGAACAATTCTTTTTCCCGCAGGTAGTTACAATGCCATGGGGGAAGCAGCCACTGTTTAAATTTCTCTAGCATAATCATTTCAACTCTTGGCCCTGAAGATTGTTGTGAATGTCTTTGGGCCTGAGGCTGACCCCTCCCCAAGGAACAAACTAGGCAATAAACAAATTTCAGAAAACACCCTTCAAACGGCTGGTCAGGATGACAGACGCAAAAAGAGTATTTGTCACACAAGCTTCTGCTGCACCCATTGTATATCAACTTAATTCAAATGTAAATGTTTTTAATCATGCCCTGTATCCTGAGGCCTGGCCCAGAGATTATCTTTCCTGCACCAAGGACAAATTTCTGTCATGTGACCGGATTATTTGCTTGTGCCTCTGTTTTTGGAACAGTCATTTTTAAAAATGACTTGAATCTCCACATTTTAAAACATCTTTTATCTTTACTGTTCTGTGCAAGCATTGCTTGTACAGTAGCCCCTTGTAAGGCAGCAGCCATGGACAGACCCTGATGGTAAGAGGGCCCAATTTTAGTGCAAAGATGAATGTATCCATGTAAGTTTGTCTTTGCTTTGTGCAACAGGCTGCATTAGCATTCTCATAAGCCAAATGTGTAACAAAAGGAATTCCTGTTTGAGGATCTCCAAAAATTCTACCAGCTGCTTTCAGCAGCCTGTCCACGAATTTCTGGAATGGTTCCTCAGAACCCTGTTTAATACTGAATAAATTTCCACTAAGATCCCCTTTAGTAGGTAATTGATTTCAAGCACAGCAGGCAGCCATTGCAATCTACGTATACACTTCTGCAGGCAGTTTAACCTGATTAGCATTACCTTCATATTAACCTTCTTGTAGAAACATGTTAAGATCCCAATCTGCATTGCCTGCCTCGGCATTCATCATGGCGGTTTTCTTACTGGTATCACACCATTTTGAGCTCCAAAGCAAGTAATCTCCTACTGACAAAGTAGTCTTACATATAGTTTTCCAATATTTGGGCATTAAATTTGGTTCTACCACAGTATCCAATAAAGCTTGTGTGAAGGGGTCAGTAGGCCCATATTGTGCCACAATTGTTTTTTAACTCTTTTATTTAACTCTATCTGCTCTAGCCTTTCTTCTATAAACATAAGCGAGTCAAAAAATCTCAAGCTCACTATTGAACTGCCTGTCAGCTGCAGCCAAAGGAATGTTGGCAGTTAACCACATTTTTAAGTTTCCTTTGAAATATTAGCATATAACCATATTTTTTGGAAACAAAACCAATTTTTAACAATGTAAGCAATCTATTTTCTCTACAATCAACACCAAGTGGATTACTTTTCCTTACAAAGTTTGGCTGCCAGTTCTTATATATGAATGCATGATAGTGCAGCCTTTAATATCTCATTAAATAGACATTGCTTTTAAATCTTTTATACATCTGGTTTTTTAATGACTAACCCTGTGTTACCAGTTTTAAGCAAACTTTTTGTTACCAAAGTTGTAAGTTTTTAATCAAATCCAATAACTTATAGGCCAATAATCTATAACCAAAATATGTAGAACATATTTACACTTTTAAAACCAACCAGAAACAACAATGAAGTTGCTACACATCTTATATATTTAGGCCAAATTTTCTTGTCTTTTCTAGCTGTAAATTTCAAGAGAAAAATACCTTATCACTGACATTTTTCTAAGAAAGACAACTCTTCTTTATTATAGAAGCCAAAAAGCTGCTGGGCCTTTTAAAAGCAGTTTATGCTGACAATCAGTTCCTGGAAAGGTTTTTCCAGCTCAGCTCGACTCTTAGCTACAGGTGTAGGGTAACTTATCAACCTCTGCTGTGCGCATTAAGACTGCCTTTAAAACCAAGGTAAACTAGATCAAGAGTTGGATCAAGCAGGTTTAACGATCTTTTTTTGAACACGAAACATAGAATACCATTCATTCATTCAGACAACAAAACAAAAATAGACAATTGACACACGTGGACATTGGTGCACCAAGGACAAGACAATAAACAAAGAAAGCAGAACTAAGGATTTCTCCCATGGAAGCCAGAGAGAAACTCAAGTTGTCTCCTGAATTTTCTCTTGTTCCTAGGATTGCTCTGAAACAGCCTTTTCATTCTTTTTTGCTGGCATAACCCAGAGAGAGAACAACTGCTTTTCAAAACCCTTTCTCTCTCTGATATTCAAGATCTAATGCTTTCTTTTTCTTTAGGAGATGTAGCAGTGGCTGTTGATATTTACTCCTCAGTGCCCTGCTTTCTTAGTTTTCTAATTTCTTCTAACCCTGCTCCTCTCGCCTGAAGCAGCTATCGCAGGCAGCGGGCAAATACCCATTTAGAATTCTCCTGGCCCATGATGTGCTGTCACCTCCTAGACAAAATAGGCATCAGGTGAACACCTATCTGACCTAAACCGTATCCCCTAAAACACACTTCCTGCAAACACAGCCTCCAAAAATTAACTAGCACTAGTATCAATACTGTTTGCTACTTACCAAGTGTGCGGGGATACTCTCCTTCTTATTCCATTTTCCGTGGAGCTCTACCTAAGACAGCATTTAGTTGTCTTCCTCAGTTGGTCCCCTGTTTTTGAGTCCCTCATTGTGGGCGCCAATCTGTAGCCGCCCGTGGCCACAAGTCAACTGGGTTCACCTGAAAAGGGGCCTGGGAATGAAAGGGGATGGAGGATGAGAAGAGATGAAGCCAAGACAAAGTTCTCTGATCAAGGCTCAAAGCTTTAATGTTCAGCTCTCAATTTAAAGGGGAAGGCCCAACCCACAACCCCTCCTGGTTTCAGCCGGAGATTGGTGGGATAATCCATAATCCATTCTAGGTCATGGTCAGAGATGTCTCAAGGCAAGCCTAGGGGCAGTTCTGCTTCTGTGTTCTGTGCAGCCAAGGTGGGTAACTCCACCTAGATCCTATCACTTGGTCAGTTGTGGTAAACAAGGTCTCTCAGGCCTGCTCAAGGCTTCGGGGGAAGGGCACAGATACCATAGAAAACAATGACACAACTGTAAAGGAAAAGGAAAAATGCAAAAAGCTTCTAACCCAAAACATGCAGGAAAAACAAGACACAAAGAAAAGACCAAACCTAAAGATAATAGGCATAGAAAAGAGCAAACATTCCCAACTCAAAGGACCAGTAAATATCTTCAACAAAGTTATAGAAGAAAACTTTCCCAACCTAGAGAAAGAGATGACCATAATCATAAAAGAAGCCTAAAAAAACATCAGAAATATTGGACTAGAAAGGAAATTCTTTCTATCATATAATTATCTAAACAGCAAATGAACAAAACAAAGAAGGAATATTAAAAGCAGTAAGGGAAAAGGTCAAGAAACATATAATGGCAAACCTATCAGAATTTCATCAGACTTTTCACCAGAGACTCTAAAAGCCAGAACCTCCTAGACAGATGTCATACAGACCATAAGAGATCACAAATGCCAGCCCAGGCTACTATACCCAGCAAAACTCTCAATTACCATAGACAGTGAAACCAAGATATTCCATGACAAAACCAAATTTAAATAATATCTTTGCACAAAACCAGCCCTACAAAAGATAATGGATAGAAAACTCCAACACAAGGAAGGAAACTACACCCTATAAAAAGCAAGAAAGTAATCTTCTTTTAACAAACCCCAAATAAGATAGCTACAGCAACATAATTTCACATTTAACAACAAAATAACAGGAAACACAATCCCTGCTCCTTAATATTTCTTAACATTAATGGACTGAATTCTCTAACAAAAAGACATAGACTAACCGACTGGATAGCTAAACAGGACACAGCATTTTTCTCTGCAGAGATGAAACACACCTCACTGACAAAGACAGATACTACTTCAGAGTAAAAGCCTGAAAAAAAAATCCAAGCAAATGGTCCCAAGAAAAAAGCTGTAGTTGCCACTTTAATAGAAAATAAAATCCAACTTTCAATCATTATTTATCAAAAAAAAAATGAGGAAGGAAATGTTATACTCATCAAAGAAAAAAATCTGCCAAGATAAACTCTCACTTCTGAACATCTATTCCCCAAATGCTAGGGCACCCATGTTCACACAAGAAACTTTTCTAAATCTTAAAACACACATTAAACCTCACTCAATAATAGTGAGAGACTTCAACATCCTACTCTTATCAATAGACAGATCATTGAAACAGAAACTAAACAGAGACATAGTAAAACTAACAGAAATTATGAACTAAAAGGATGGAGAGATTGTTTAGTGGTTTAGAGCACTGACTGCTCTTCCAGATGTCCTGAGTTCAATTTGCAGCAACTACATGGTGGCTTCCAACCATCCTTAGTGGGATTTGATGCCCTCTTCTGGTGTGACACTGAAGACAGCTAAAGTGTTCTGATATACATAAATAAATAATAATACTTTAAAAAATATCTATAGAACATTTTATTCTAAAACAAAAAAATTATACCTTCTTCTAAGCACCTCATTTTGCCTTCTCTAAAATTAATAATATAATCAGTCACAAAACAATCCTCAACAATTAGGGAGATTGTAATAATCTCATGCATCCTATCAGATCAGCAGGGATAATGGGTAGTCTTCAATAATAACAAAAATAACAGAAAGTGCACATACACACGGAAGCTGAACAATTCTCTATTCAATGATAATTTTGTCATGGAAGAAATAAAGAAATGAAAAAATTTTTAGAATTTAATGAAAATGAATACATAACCTACCTAAATGTATGAGACACAAAGAAAGTAGCACTAAGAGAAAAACACATAACTCTGAGTATCTATACAAAGATATTGGAGAGAGCATACACTAGCAGCTTAACAGTACATCTGAATGCTCTAGAACAAAAAGAA
This sequence comes from Arvicanthis niloticus, assembly GCF_011762505.2. Lineage (NCBI taxonomy): Eukaryota > Metazoa > Chordata > Mammalia > Rodentia > Muridae > Arvicanthis > Arvicanthis niloticus. Next base: position 3,031,630 of record NC_047670.1, read on the forward strand.
GCAAATACACCCAAGTTGAGTACATGGCAGGAAATACTCAAACTCAGGGATGAAATCAACCATGTAGAAACAAAGAGAACTATACAATCAGCAAAACCAGGAGTTGTTTTTATTTTTTTTGAAAAATTAAGACAGATAAAATCTTAGCCAGACTAACCAGTGGGCACAGAAACAGTATCCAAATGAACAACATCAGAAATGAAAAAGGAGACATAAAAACAGAAAATGAAGAAATTTAAAAAATTATCAGTTTCTACTACCAAAGCCTATACTCAACAAAATTTGAGATCTGGATAAAATGGATAGTATTCTAGACAGATACAAGGTACCAAAATTAAATCAGAATTAAATAAACCATCTAAACAGTCCTATAACCCTTAAAGAAATAGAAGCAGCCATTAAAAGTCTCCCTACCAAAACCAACCAAACAAACAAACAAACAAGCCCAGGACCAGATGGGTTTAGTGCAGAATTATATCAGACCTTCACTGAAGATCTAATACAGTACTTTTTAAATTATTTCACAAAATAGAAACAGAAGGAATACTATCAAATTCATATCATTAAACTTTAACCACCCTTATACTTAATCCACACAAAAACCCTACAAAGAAAGAACTTCAGAAAAATTTCTCTTACAAGTAACAATGCAAAAATACTCAACAAAATTTTTGCAAACCAAATATTAAAACACAGAAAAACAATCATTCAACATGATCAAGTAGACTTCATCCCAGGGATGCAGGGATGGGTCAATATATGGAATCCATCAAGTTAATTCATTATATAAACTCAAAGAAAAACTACATAATCATATCATTAGATTCTGAAAAAGTGTTTGACAAAATTTAACACCCCTTCATGGTAAAAGTCTTGTAAAGATCAGAAATCCAAGGCCCATACCTAAATATAGTAAAAGCTATATACAGCCAATGAGTAGCCAAAATCAAACTAAATGGTGAGAAACTTGAAGCAATTCCACTAAAATTGGGGACTAGACAAGGCTGCCCACTCTCTCCCTATTTAGTCAATATAGTGCTGGAAGTTCTAGCCAGAGCAATTAGACGACCAGAAGAAGTCAAAATACAAATTGGAAAGAAAAAAGTCAAAATATCATTATTGCAGATTATATGATAGTATACTTAAGTGACCCCAAAAATTGTATCAGAGAACACCTACAGCTGCTAAACAACTTCATCAAAGTGGCTGGATAAACAACTACCTCAAACAAATCAGTAGCCTTCCTCTATTCAAAGGATAAATGAGCTGAGAAAAAAATTATGAAAATGACATCCTTCCCTATATTCACAAGTAATATAAAATCTTGTTGTGACTCTGTTAGAGTCACAAGCAAGTGAAAGTTCTGTATGAAAAAAAAAAAAACCTTCAAGTCTCAGAGAAAAGAAATCGAAGATGATCTCAGAAGATGGAAAGATCTCCCATGCTCATGGATCAGCAGGATTAACATAGTAAAAAATGGCCATTTTAACAAAAGCAATCTGCAGGTTCAATGCAATACCCATCAAAATTCCAAGTCTATTCTTCACAAAGATAGAAATAGCAATTCTCCAATTCATTTAAAACAATGAAAAACCCAGAATAGTGAAAACTCTTCTCAACAATAAGAGAACTTCTTGGGGAATCACCATCTCTGACCTCAAGCTCTAGTACAGGACAACAGTCATAAAAACCACATGGTATTGGTACAGTGCTTGTATAGGCAAGTAGAAAGAATTGAAGACCCAGAAATGAACCCATACACCTATAATTACTTGATCTTTGATAAACTACCCAAAACCATCCAGTGTAAAAAAACAACAGCATATTTAACAAATGTTTGTGGCTTAAGTGGTGGTCTGCATGTAGAAAATGCAGATTGATCCATTCTTATTTACTTGTACAAATTTCAAGTTCAAGTGAATCATAGACATCCACATAAAACCAGATACACTGAATCAATTAGAAGTGAAAATGGCTAAAAGCCTTGAACACATGGGCACAGAGAAATATTTCCTGAACAGAACACTAATGGCTCAGGCTTTAAGATCAACTATAGACAAATGGGATCTTATAAATTTGAAAAGCTTCTGTAAGGCAAAAGACACTAATCAGGACAAAATGACAACCTACAGATCTTTATCTACATCTGAAAGAAGGCTAATATCCAATATATATAAAAAACTCAAGAAATTAGATTCCAGACAACCAAATAACCCTATTAAAAATAGGATAAAGAGCTAAACAAAGAATCCTCAACTGAGGAATCTCCAGTGACTGAGAAGCACCTAGAGATATGTTTAACATCCTTAGTCATCAGGGAAATGCAAATCAAAATGACCTCACATCAGTCAGAATGGCAAAGATCAAAAACTCAGGTGATAGGTGTTGTGAAGGATGTTGAGAAAAGACAAATACTTCTCCATTGCTGGTGGGATTCCAAGCTGGTACTACTCTGTAAATCAGTCTGGCAGTTTTTTCAGAAAATTGGACTTAGTGCTACCTGAAGAACCCGCCATATGACTCCGGAGCATATACCCATAGGATGCTCCAATGCATAACAAGGACACATGCTCCACTATGTTCATAGCAGCCTTATTTATAATAGACAGAAGCTTGAAACAACCCAGACATCCTTCATCAGAGGAATGGGTACAGAAAATGTGGTACATTTACACAATGGAGCACTACTCAGGTATTATAAACAATGACTTCTTGAAATTTACAGGCAAATAAATGGAACTGGAAAATATCCTGAGTGAGGTAACACAGTCACAGAAGAACACACATGGTATGTAGTCACTGATAAGTGGATATTAGAAGAAAAGCTCCGAGTACCCATAATACAACTTACAGACCATATGAATCTCAAGAATAAGAAAGACCAAAGTGTGGATGCTTCAGTCCTACTTAAAAGAGGGGACAAAATAATCATGGAAAGTAGAGAGTGGGAAGGACTTGGGTGGAAGAGAGGAGAGGGAGTGGGAAAGGGGGCAGGATCAGGTGTGGGAGGAGATGGAGGAGATGTGCAGAGATATTGAACAAAATTGTGTAGCATTGGAGGATGGGGAACTGGGGTTAGCCAGGGTTACCAAATGAAAAGTTTCAGATGCCAGGAAAGCAAGAGGCTCCCAGGATGCAACAGAGCTGACATTAGCTGAAATACCTAACAAAAGGTAGAGAGAACTAGTAGATACCATATCCAGAGGTTAGGGATAGCCCTTGGTTGAGGGATGGGGCCACCCACCCTTCTCCAAAATTTTAACACAGAAGGGCTCCCTTCTAAAGGAAATATAGGGACAAAGAGTAGAGCAGAGACTGAAAAAAAGGACATCCAGAGGCTATCCTACCTGGGTATCCATCCCATATGCAGCTACCAGACCCAGTCACTATTGCTGATGCCAAGATGTGCTTGCTGACAGGAGCCTGATCAATACAAATACAGATGCTTGCAGCCAACCATCAGACTGTGCCTGGGGACCCCAATGGTGGTGTTAGAAGAAAGACTGAAGGCTCAAGGCATTTGCAACCTCATATGAAGCACAACAATATTAACCAACTAGATCACCCAGAGCTCCCAGGGACTAAACAAACAACTAAAAGATACACATGGAGAGATCCATGGCTCCAGATGCATATGTAGCAGAGAATGGCCTTATCTGGAGTCAGTGGAAAAGGAGGCTCTTGGTCTTGTGAAGCCTGGGTAACCCATTATAGGGGAATGTCAGCACAATGAGGTGGGAGTGGGTGGGTTGGTGTGGGAGTACCCTCATAAAAGCAGGGGGAGTGGGTGGTAGGAAATGAGGTTTGTGGATGGGAAAGTGGAAAGGGGGGATAACATTTGAAATATAAATAAATAAAATATCCAATAAAAATATCAAATAACTAGAAACTGCAGTTAGTAGACTATATATTATTTGAGGAATGATGACACCAGATATCCACACCTATAATCACAATCAATCCAGAGGCCAAAATCTCAGCCCAAAATACAGTGTTTAACACCAAGGACATTATTACTTCTACAGAATCCAGAAACCTTACTACAGTAGGCCTGAATAAATGCAAATTGCTGAGTCATAAGATAAAGACTTCAAATTAGCTAGTGTTAATGTGCTCATAGATCACAGAAAATGTATGAATACTCTAGTGAATTTTATGAAAACAAAAACATTGGAATGAAATAATAGAAACAATTTAAGAAACATCAGTGGTCCTCATAATGTTACATAAACTATACAATGAAAAGCAAAATACTAAAATCTCATTTTACTAAGCTAGCATTACTCTGATACCAAAATTAGATAAGCATCTATTAAACAAAGTGTGCAAAAATATTCCTAGTTAACATGAATAAAAATCTGGGCAGAATAACTCAAGAATTATTAGCAAATTTATACATCACAAAAAAGTTGGTTTCACTCCAGTGGTACAAAACTTTTTAAATATATGAAAATCAGTATTTGGAATATAGTATATAGACAGGCTTAAAGACAGAAACCTCATGGTCATCTTAGTTAACACAGAAATGGCCTTGAACAAATTCAGTATCTCATTCAGGATAAAGGGTCTGTTATAATTAGGACTCAAATAATATTACTCATTTTAATTGTGGATATGAACCATCAACCTAGAGCCAACATTAAATTAATTGAGGAAAAACTGAGAGTATTTTCTATAGATTTTGGGATGAGGTAAATGTGAATATTGTCTTTACTATAGTACCTGCAGACTGAACTATAGCAACAAGAAAGAGAAAGACTAGTTGTGTTTCATTCTACCCTAGGTCTCTGGGCTATCCAGCTTCTAGTCTCTTATGATCCAGGCAGTGTTGAACATGGGCTCCCTCTTGTGGATCAAGCGTCAATTTAGGCATGTCATAGATTGGTCACTCTGCTAAGCTTCTAGCCACCATTCCCCAAGCCCATCTTCCAAGAAGGACAGGTTGTGGGTCAAAGGATTTCTGGTTGTGTTGGATACCCAGTCCCACTAGGAGATGGCACTTCAGGCTCTATATCCTCTATTAAGAGTCATCAAGGGTCACAATTATAGGCTCTAGGAAGTTTCTGCTGCTCTAGGTTTCCACATCACCACCCCTCCAATTCTTTTTCAGTCTCTCCCAGTACTCTCTTCTTTCATCTCCCTACTCTGCCTGATCTCTCATGATCCCATCCCACCTGCCCACAGTCTACCCATATCATTTATTCTATTTTCCTTCCAAGAGTGATCCATGAATTCCCTTAACCCACCACATACACACCTCCAGAGCCCTTCTTGTTACATTATGTCTCTGGGTCTGAGAGTGGTAGTGTGATTATCCTTATCTTAACAACTAACATCAACATATGAGTACATATCATTTAGCCATTTTATTTTATGAGTTCCCAGTTGTTGTTGTAGGCTATAATTCTTTTGCAAGTGGAGCTCTGCTTAAAAAGACTTCTCCTATACCTGTATATTTTAGGATACTGCCTACATTTTGTCCTAAAAGTTTTAATGTTTTTAGTTTCAAATTGAAGTCTTTAATCCACTTGGATCTCATTTTGATGCACAGTGATTAATATGGTCTAATTCTATTTTGTGTATAGACATCCAGTTTTAAATATCTTTCAACAGATAAATGGATATTGATAATATGGTAAATATACACAAAGGAATACTATTAAGCTTTAAGGAAAGTTGAAATCATAAAATTTTCAGGTTAATGGATGAGACTGGGAAAGATGATGTTGAGGGATTTAATACAGACTCAGAACAAAAGACAATTGCCTGTTATCTCTCATCTGTAGTTCCTAGCTCCAAGTCCTCATATGTGAACATGCATTGTGGAAATAACCACAGAAACCAGCAAAGTATAAATGGACCATATTTAAGTGTATTGAGTGTAAGCTACTGATGAGATAAAGTGAAAAATAGAATAAGTTAGGGGTAGCTCCAAATAGGGAGAAAGGAGGAAGGTAAACACAGAGTATTTAAGGAGGGACAGATAATACCAAAGTTGATTGATAAAACTTCAGAGAATCTCATTATGTTATATTTTTTCTAAATTTATACAAAATAAATGTAAGTATCAGTGTATCATGTTTACATTACACACACACATATATGTGTATACATATATGAGAAAACTCATATGAGACATAAGAAAACTCCTTTTGAAGGGTTATCTAGCACAGTGCAAGTGACATTCCAAACTGTATTTATTATTTATGTAGTCTTTGGTTGCCTTTCAGAAGTTGAGGCTGCAACATTATTGGTGAAAAAATACTACAAGGCATCACATACTTAGGACACATTTCTCTAATAATACAAAATGATTCTGACCTGACAGAGTGTTTCCTGCAATTTAGCTTTGTTGGTTCTGAAAAATATTCAACATAGCAAGAAAAAAAACTAATTATACCACCCTACTACCCCTATGAAACATGACAGTTACTAACAGGAGAAGATATGCATAAATGTATAATGATTAGTGCTCATTTATATGTCCATGTCAACCAATAACTTAAGTCTAATTAGACTTGAGGGCCACTCAATTGGATTGAAATCATGCCTTGTATTGAAACCATAGCTAGATTTTTGGGGCTAGTGAGGTAATGAACCTTAGAAAAAAAATCTACTACTGTCACTTTTCCTAGACCAGCATAGTTTTAATACATTTTAAATCTTATTCTTAGACCCACAAGTAAGAGTAGGAGGAACCTTAATTGAGGAAATTAAGCATCAAAGATGCAATGGAGACCATCACAGAAGAACCACAACTGGATGCATTACAGAGACCAACAGGTTGTAGGGTACACAGCAGCAATGAATATGTTTATATCACAGCTACTGCATCTGAAGCTCAAGGAACAAAATGGAGAAAGAGTGAGTCAAAGACTGTGGAAGCAGAAAACCAGAAAGTATGCTATGAAATTTTTTCCTAGAAATGACTGAATAAATAAAACTGCAACAACAGTAAGGTTTGAGTTAATATTTTAAAACTGGAGCACCCAATGTGTCTTTTGTTACAGAGCCACCATGCTCCCAACTAGGCTAGGCCTGAGGTCACAAGCAGCAGTGTGTTCTCCTTGCTGTCGTGATTCAGGCCTCTGGCTCAGGCGGGCCAGGGATATTGGCCGAGATGCCAGCATGAGAGATGGCTTCCATGATCTTGATGATCTTCCATGCTGTCTCCACAATGCTGGGCTGAGCCCAGACCATCCTGCCATCCACATGGTACCCAGTAGAAATGAGACTCCAATGTTTAAAGTTTATCCAATAGCTTTATATATTTGATAATGCTCAATTAACAAGATGCTCACAAAATTAGAGGTGTTTCCCAATATCTAACCTAGATATAAGTTGTTACCCAGGGATGTTCCTGATACATGCATGGATTTCTATCACTCTTCTATCTCTGCCCCCTCCTAACTCTCCCTTCTTTTTCTCCTCTTCCTCTTCTTAGTCCTCCTCTTCTTCTCCTTACTCCTCCCGCCTTAGCTCCTCCCAACTTGTGAGGAAAATATACCTCTACATATCACTCTTCCTGCTTAAAAATTTTTTTCTCTCAAAATACAATTAGAACACAAACTATATCAATTTGTATCAGTAAAGTACAAGATAGACCTAATACACAGCACATCATTTTTGTTAACTAAACAGAACCTCTGTCACCTCTCCTAATTAAAAGACTTAGTTCTGAACCTGGCTTATGTCCTGGCTTTAGAATGAATGTCAGCTGAAAACCATCCTCTCAAATCTTTTCACTCAGAGTAAATAGCCTGGGTTGGCTATGAGACTATAAGTCTTAAACCCTGTCAGAAATCCAACATGACCGACTTAACTGAAGGTATGGGAAGCACAAGCATAATTTCCAAAACTTAGCCAATTTATAGAGACCAATGGACACCTGGACAGTCCCTTACTTCAAAATGTTGGAGCATCTGGTCTTCAGCCTTCTGGCCTAGGATTATCTGACAGACCTAGTGATGCAGAATTTTTAAGGGCTGATCACTCTGTCTTGACAGATAAAATCAGTTGACTATTCTGCAAGTGTGTCCTTTTCTGGAAAGTATATTGTCTGTGGATGAAAAGAGGTAATTCTTGCCTAGTGGCTGTCTCACCACAATCGGAGTAACTTCAAAGATGTTCAATTTCTTCTTAGAATCCATGACAAGAAAGCTGTCAGGAGCAGACAGGTCTTTAATCAAATGAATATTAATACAGAAATGTTTGTAATGTCAATTCTGTGGACTTCTGAAAATTTTGAAAACCAACTATCTATGTAAAGCAATCTGGACTGTTGTCCATTAACCCCTCTCAGCTATTTCTAATTAAAATCTAGAAAACACCCTAATAGTAAACTCAGAGCCATGAATTTGTTATAGGCCCTTAACTCACAGGTTAAACATCTCAGATCAGTTAAAAAAATTAAAGAAGGACTGGATCTAAGCCTTGCACCTACCAATTTTGACTTAATAGAAGAAAATATACCAATGAAACCCTTGAATTTGAAATCAAAATAAATTTTGTACCATTTAAGAAATTATAACTTCAGCTTAATAACAATTATACAGATTTCTACCAATAAGTTATGGCTATGTAATCAATTCTAGTCATTCCTCCCTGTTCCAATAAAACCATTACTTTTCCCTAGAAGGACAGCCTAATATTAATTACCTCAATCCCCATGCCTAGGGAATTGGGGCACTGACTTTTCATTAACTTCTATAAGCTGAATTTGAACACTGACATATTAGAAGAGGGCTGGGGGGGGGAGGGTAAATTGGTAAGCCTCTGACATCTGTGTCTTCACTGAATCCAGGTAAAATTCCAGAACATCAGAGGTTTGAGTAGGTCTGCTCAGCTTGCTTGATGAGTAGATACAACAAGGCTGTGTATTCTCAGATATACAATTCTCAAAACAAATTTTAATATCAAAATAACATTTTGTTTAAATTCTGGAATCTAGTCTTCTGGTAACCTGCCTCTGTCAGTTCTAATCCATATAATTCTGGGAGGTAGAAATACCTTAATCATCTCTTCTGAAAATACAGACAAAATCTTTTTCCTGAAAAAGCTTATCCTTGAGTCAGTAACCAGAAAAACCTTTATCTTAACCTCTTTCCCAGAGGAAAAATAAAACTACAAAACTGAAAATCAAACCCATCTTGAAAATAAAATCAATTTAAGACTGTATGTGCATATTCATAGGCCTTTCTTTTGCCACACAGGAAATAAAACCAGAATTCCTGTGGGGCCCACATTAGACAGAACCAGAGTCTTCTGTGAGGCAAAACAATTTTATATCATCTGAACACATCTGATTTTTACTATCTTTATGTTTGGCCCTCTGCCTAGAGCAGTTTTTTATTTATACCATCTATTTGTTTGGCTCTGTACTCCAGAGTAGCCTCTATTTATACACTGTACTCTCCCTATTTTGCCAAGCAGGAAACTTGGGTTCAGTCTAATGTGGGACCCACATAGGCTCCATGACTATGCTAAGATAGGACATGTAAAACTCTTGAGATTCCACATTTATACTAAGAAGCAATGCAATGACTTCTGGGGGGAGGAAAATTAGCTACTCTGAAATGAGCCACACTACTGATTGTCTAATGCCTAATGTCACCCTTTCCTCCATATACACACGAGCAATAGAAACAGATCAACAGTTGAATTTATGAGTGTGTATGTATGTTTGTGTGTATGTGAATGTGTCTGGGTAAAAACAGTAATAATACAAAAAGAGGCTATCAAGATAATAATAAGAGAAAACATTTGTGGAGTTTAGGGTTAGGTATCTGGGAGGTGCTGAAGGGAGAAAGGGTAGAAGAAACTGAAATGATTTGGTTTCAATTAAAACATAAAAATAAAACTGTATTTGTATTTAGGTGATTAAATATGTCATAAAACTAGAAACAGCTGTGATAGAAGAAGCATGCTAGGTGGGAAGAATCAAAATGTTAACAGTATGTTTGTGATAAAACAGTAGGACAACAATCAGGTGGAAGAAGTGGAACCAGGTAGAGGGTGGCAGAGAGAATGGAAGAAATCAAATGGGCAGAGGACCAATTTATGACAAAATATAATGACACACTATAGTTTTATGTCAACTTGACACAAGCTAGAGTCATCCTAGAAGAAGGAACCTTAATTGACAAAATATCTCTATCAGATTGGTCTTTGACAAAGCCTGTGGTACATTATCTTGACTAATGATTGATTCTGTGTTGCTCACCTTGGGCTAATGGTCCTGGATTATGTAAGAAAGCAAGCTAAGCAAGCCATAAGGTTAAAGCTAGTAAAAAGTATTCTTCCATGGTCTCTGCATCAGTTTGTGTCTCCAGACTCCTTACCTATTTTCCCTGGATTATAAGAGTATAAACAATAAGAAAAAAACAAACCTTTTACTCCTTAAGTTGCTTTTTGATCATGATTATTTTATCAAAACAATACAAATCCTATTTAAGACAGAGTAGTATTAAATTGACACAATGAAACTCATTACTCTGTATGTTTAACAATTAATGAAAAATAAAATTTTCATGTCATAAATTTTTTTCTTTAAATGTTTTATATATTGCAGAAATATTTGTACACAATTATTATCGAATTCTCTTGGTACTGAGACATCAGATTGAACATTATTGCTCCATACATAGAAAATGATATTGGATTCTCCCCCCCCCAAAAAAAATTCATTATACCATTGTCCCTAAGTGTGAAAATATCAGAGAGCAGAAATGTTCACTACAGTGAAAGGAATCAGTTCAGAATGTTTAACTGTAGACTAACAGAAATTTCTGTAAGATGTGTGGTAGAATGTATATATATTTCACAATGTAGTTTTCAATTCTATGATGACCCACAACAAGCTTGACATCAGGGTATTACTGAAAAGAGAATGAAGTTTTGAAGTTAGGTATATAAACATCTGAGAACTGTGCTTTTTAAAAAATCAGATATTTATTTTTTATTTACATATCAAATGTTATCCCCTTTCCTGGTCCTCCTCCCCCAAATACCCAATCCCATCCCCCTCTCCTGCTTCTATGAGGGTATCCCCCCTAGACATTCACTTCTCCCCTTCCTCCAATTCCCCTACACTGGGGCATCAAGTCTCCACAGGACCAAGGCCCTCTCCTCTCATTAATGCTAAACAAGGCCATCCTCTGCTACTTATGCAGCTGAAGATGAGGGTCCCTCCATGTATACTCATGGGTTGGTAATTGAGTCCCTGGGACCTCTAGGGTTCTGGTTAGTTGATATTATTGTTCTTTTTTCTGGGTTTACAAACTTCATCAACTCCTTCAGTCCTTTCTCTAACGCCTCCATTGGGGAAATCATTGGGGACTTCATGCTCAGTCCAATGGTTGGTTATGAGCATCTGCCTCTATATTTGTCAGGCTCTGGCAGAGCCTCTCAGGAGACAGCTATATCAAGCTCCTGTCAGCATGCATTTCTTGGCATCCACCAGAGTGTCTGGGTTTGGTGACTGAATATGGGATGAATCCCCAAGTGGGGAAGTCTTTGGATGGCCTTTCCTTCAGTCTATGCTTCACACTTTGTCTCCATATTTGTTCCCATGAGTATTTTGTTCCCCTTTCTAAGAAGTACTGAATCACCCACACTTCTCCATGAGCTTCCTGAGGTCTGTTAATTGTATCTTGGGTATTCCAACCATTTGAGCTAATATCCACTTATCAGTGAGTGCATACAATGTGAGCTCTTTTGAGATTGGGTTATCTCACTCAGGATGATATTTTCTAGTTCCATCCATTAGTAAAGAATTTGTATGAATTCATTGCTTTTAATAGCTGAGTAGTACTCCATTGTGTACATATATCACATTTTCTGTATCCATTCCTCTGTTGAAGGACATATGTGTTCTTTACAGCTTCTGGTTATTATATATAAGCCTGTTATAAACACAGTGGAGCATGTGTATATGCCCCAGAGTGGTACAGCTGGGTCCTTAGTTAATACTATGTCCAATTTTCTGAGGAACTGCTAGACTGACCTCCAGAGTGGTTGTGTCAGCTTGCAATCCCACCAACAATGGATGAGTGTTCCTATTTTTTCACATCCTCACCAGCATCTGCTGTCCCCTGAGTTTTTGATCTTAGCCATTGTGGCTGGTGTAAGGTGAAATCTCAGGGTTGTTTTGATATGCATTTCCCTGATGACTAAGGTTGTTGAACATTTCTTTAGGTACTCCTTGGCCATTCATTATTCCTCAGTTGAGAATTCTTTGTTTATCTCTGTACCCCATTTTTAATAGGGTTATTTGATTGTCTGGAGTCTAATTTCATGAGTTCTTTGTATATATTAAATAGTAATCCTCTATCAGATGTAGGATTGGTAAAGACCATTTCCCAATCTGTTGATTACCGTTTTGTCCTATTGACAGTATCCTTTACAATTTGATGAGGTCCCATTTGTTGATTATTGATCTCAAAGCATAAGCCATTGGTGTTCTGTTCAGGAAATTTTTCCATGTGCCTATGTGTTCAAGGCTCTTTGTACTTTCTCCTCTATTAGTTTCAGTGTATCTAGTTTTATGTGGAGGCCGTTGATCCACTTTAACTTGAGCTTTGTACAAGTAGATAAGAATGGATCAATTTGCATTCTTCTACATGCTGACCTCCAGTTGAACTAGCACCATTTGTTGAAAAATGCTGTCCTGTCCTTTTCCCACTGGATGGTTTAGCTTTTTGTCAAAGATCAAGTGACCATAGGTCTGTGCATTCATTTCTGGGTCTTCTATTCTATTCTATTGATCTGCCTGCCTGTCTCTGTACCAATACCATGCTGTTTTGATCACTATTGCTCTGTAATAAAGCTTGAGGTCAGAGATGGTGATTCTCCCAGAAGTTCTTTTATTGTTGAGAATGGATTTTGCTATCCTGTTTTTTTTTCTATTTTCTTTTTTGGTTATTCCAAATGGATTTGAGAATTGCTCTTTATAAATCTATGAAGAATTGAGTTGGGATTTTGATGGGGATTGCATTGAATCTGTAGATCACTCTCAGAAACATAGCCATATTCACTATATTAATCCTGCCAATCTATGAGCATGGGAGATCTTTCCATCTTCTTAGATCCTCTTCAATATCTTTATTTAGAGACTTTTGACTATAGTGATATATCCCTTATTTGATTACTACTTAATTCCAGATCATGGGATTACAAGAAATAAAACAGAGTATAAAGAAATTTCTATTGTCTTTTAAAAAATTCTTAGTATTTTCAAGTTTGTATAAAAGACATCACTGAAAGAAAACTGAATTATGTAAGTCTATATTAGTAACTATACAGGGGTGCTTTAACTATAACCCTGTATCATAAAGAAGATTGAACTTCAATACAAAGCATGAAACAATCATATCAACCTTCCCCTACACTCTTAACAAACCTGAATGGGCTAATGACAGATATTTTTATGTATGTATTTACCTTCTATATTGATCAATTGATGATCTTACATATGAATAAGTACACTTGTAGAATGGAGTATGCAATCTTTGAAACATCAGGAAATTCATCATCCAAAACATTCTCAAACATGGTCACATTCTCTTTTTTTCCAAATCACTGCTCCAGTACTGCCCCAGTTAGAGAAATGAGACAACTAACACTCAACTTCATCAAACTGGTAACCATTTAAAATCTAGCCACTCTTTTTAATCCTTCAATCATTGAAAATTCCAAATAATCATAAAACAGCTAAAGTCAGGCATTTCTTTGGTAGCTCTGGAACTGGGCATTTAGAATAGAGAGGTTGAACTAGGTAACTAGCTACTAGTAGGCATTAAGCACCAATGCCTAGAAAATGAACAAGCCGGGTGGTGGTGGCACACGCCTTTAATCCCAGCACTTGGGAGGCAGAGGCAGGCGGGTTTCTGAGTTCACGGCCAGCCTGGTCTACAGAGTGAGTTCCAGGACAGCCAGGGCTATACAGAGAAACCCTGTCTCGAAAAGCAAAAAAAAAAGAAAGAAAGAAAAGAAAATGAACAAAATGTTTAATCCAGAGACTGAGAAAAGCAGCAAAAGATCCAAGAGATCTTTTGAGTAAATAATAAGATGCTACACTCACAGGGAAGGTGGTCCCCAGCTCTGTAAGACAAAAAGCATTCATCATGCTCATCAGGCCACAGCCTGCCCAAATACTGAGAGAAGCAGGATGTTCAGTGAGGAATTTTTTAATACTTCTTTATGAGACACAAAACTCCCTGTTGCTATGGTGGCACTAAATAAGAGGATATTTCCGTGGAAGAATACCACTGCTTTCAAAAGTTGCATGGTTTTCTCTCTTTCAAATCTTGAAAATTTGAGTTTGTGTTTATTATGGTTGTTTGTCAGTTTCTGCAAAACAGGGTGTTGCCTTGGTTAAACCATCTATTCTTTAAAAGAGAATTTAAAGTCTGAGCTTAATTTTGGTTTGAAAAAAAATTAACTAAAAAGACTGCAGCCAACATATTTTCTATTAATAATACTTAAAATATCAAATATGCCAATGGTCAAGTTACCAGATGCTAATCAGGAGAAGTATTTTCAGTAGTTCTGAAAGATACCTTTGGAGGTAAAAATGCTATGCTTGATACAGTCTATTTGCTTGCTGGGCTAAAACAATATATGGAAGGTAATTGGTGGAAAAGAAACAGGAGTTTTCAAGTATGAGAAATGAGAAGGATCAATTATCCCACCAAAACAACAACAACAATTAGCAAAACACATAAATTGGGTTTTTTTTTAATAAGGCAGTGCAAGGGGCAGCAAGATGTACATGCTGGGAAAGGTTCACCATGCAGCTGTGTTCCTACATTCTTCTTGTTTGTCCCTGTTAGGAACAGTGCAATTCATCTTGACGGCCTGAGCTTAGTTTCTGGAATTCTCAGTACATTTTTCTATGAGTTAAACATTATAAGAGCTTACCTACTTTTTCTCAGTTGATATACATGACTGAAGAGTGAAGAACCCTCACCATTGTAATGTGAATTGGTCAACAGAAATTTTTTTGCCAAGCAAAACAGAATTATTCAGCAGTGAAACTTTTAGTTATTTAGGATTGTTTTTCTTTAGAATTTAGAATGCAATATTGAAGGGGCAATTTAATCTGCAAGAACAATTCTGAAGCAAACAGTTACTGCTATAATAGTATTATGTAACCCTGAAATATTACTTTATGTATTTACACCAAGACAGTGTCTTATAGCTGAGTTAGAAATTGTTTATTTTGAATTCAAACGGACAGATTTGAACTTCACCTTGTCATTTAGCTATTGTTATTAATACGCTGTTTTTCATTTCCCCAAAATAACTCTCATTTATATATTTATTAGTGCACATTACAGCAATAATAGTGCACGCATCAATGGAGTTCAACTATGATAGTGTAGAGTGAAAAATTATAAAGACCATTTTATGAAATATGTAGACTTTTTCTTTGCCCTTAGACCTGGGCAGAAAAATGCAGGTCCCAGAACGTGGAACTGAAAATAAGATTTCAGGCCCCCGAGGACACTTGCTGGATGAATTACATTCCTCAAGCCTTAGGCAGTAGGCCCACCTATGGATGGGAGAGGCCCAAGGCAAGAAGACACATCCCTGACTACAGATAAAGATGCTGCCACCTAGATGTGGCTATAGCCAGAAGAAGTGAAGATAGTTAATCTGAAATAGTTGGTAAATGACAGGGTGGGACACAGTGACATGGCTATTAACCTTTCAGGGTGGGTTTCTCTGGAATGTTTCGCTATTCTTATGTTATATATCCTTGGTAACCCTTCACCCCCTCCCCAATCCCCTGGTTTGTGGTTTTGCTCTTTAAAAGACCCCTTACCCATCACTCTAGGCCAAACCTTGCTCTTCATAGAGAGAGCTTGTGGTTTGACTGCCGGCCAATTTCCCTAATAAAGCCTCTGCTGATTGCATCCAGGTATGGTTTCTTGTGATCTTTGGGTGGTCATGATCTCCTGAGACTTGATGAAGGGTCTCCTGAGTATGGGGGTCTTCAATAGTTCTACAGATGAATGTATCATGCTTTTGTTAACAGAAAGACTTTTCCTGGCATGCCTTTGAGTTAATTTCTGAGTTTGTAATTTGAACAAAGTGAGAAAGACATGAAATACTAACAGTGAAAATATAATTTTTTTCTTTTTTTCCATTTTATTTTATTTTTTATTGGACATTTTATTTACATTTTAGATGCCATCCCCTTTCCCCAATTCCCCTCCCTAGAAAACCCCTATCCCATGGCCCCTTTTCCTTTTTGCTTTTATACTTTTTTTAAAAAATATTAGTCAAAGGCTTTATAAGTTTCTATAATGCTCAATCAGAAGTGTAACCCAATACCCAACCTAGATATATCAACTATCTTTGACTGGTGGAGACACGTGAACATCTGCCTCCATGTCCCCCCTCCTCTCTTTCTCTCTCTCATCACCTAGCTTCTCCTCTCCTTACTCCTTCTCTTCCTCTTGGTACTCCTCCCACCTTAACTTCTCCTACATACCACCCTTCCTGTTAGAATAAAACTTTTCTCTCAAAATACAATTAGAGCATAATTATACCAATTTGTACCAGTGAGGTACAAGATTTTTGAAAGGTAAGAGTAAAAGCATTATACAATTCCACAGAATGGGATCAGACTTCAATAAGCATGCTATCTAAAGCCCTGTCTCTCTGTTCTAGGGACTTTTATTCATCAAAAATTAAATGGAGTACTGTTAGAAAGGGTTATCATTTTAGGCTGTGGCAGATGACTTATTGGCTTTGGAGCAGGTTTGAATAACCCTTGAGATAGCCCAGAGCAATTCTGTAATGCATTTTCTTGATTGGTGAGTCCTCAGATTAATGTCTGTATGACTCATAGTATTCTGTGGGTGGCTTTATTTTTCTACTTGTCTGACCTTGAGTGACATGATGAGTAAAAATCTTTATAAGAAATTGAGACACAGGAGATCTCATCTTTAGTGGCTGCTAACAATACAAAGACATGTTATTTCTATTAGGGATCATCATTTCTCACCTTAGATGATCTAGCTGAGCCTGTGAGACTTGAATCTTTTCTCAGGATTGATCTGTAACCCCTACATAGCAGTTGGAGTTTAATATCATCTAGGTAAGAAAAAAGTGATTGATTTTGGATTTTTATTAACGAGATTTGAAGAGTAAGACTAGAAACAAAAACATAAAGAAGGGCTCTGGAAAGGTAAGCAACTAGACATCTGATATCAAACTTTAGACCATGAGTACTATGATTCAGGTAGCTGCTCAATTTTCTGGGCATGACCTATTAAATGTTATCTAAAATTTCCAGCTAATCATGATTTGTAATCATAAAATAGCATTCTTTTTTCAAGAAAGATACACAGTATCCATGTACAGTAAATTGTGAGGATATTTTCTTTAGTAATGGGGACCTTCAGTTAGTTTTGGAGAGCAACCCTTTGTATTAGCATCAACGTGGGTAGTTTGGAGATTTCTATGGACTTCCTTGGTCAATAGCTTAATTGAAAGCAACTGAATCTTGCCACAGGTAGCCTCATCTGGCACCAAGAGACAGCCAAATTCATGTGAAAGATTTTCCTATTTTATTCTTCTTAACTATATCAATATCTATTACATTCTTGAACCTTTTTATATCACACTTCCTTGATGGTTCATTTATAGTTCTTTTTTCATTTAAAGTTTATAAATAATTTTATTAATAAAATAAGAAGGTTCCAATACAAACAAAGGAATCTTTATCTTAAACACTGGGAAAACATACTAGCAGTATCAAATTTAAATTTAACTAAATATTCAAGTCCTTTTATTTAGAACCTTCTTTAATAAACAAATTACATCTGTTTCTTAATTTGGACTCACCAAATGGCAGGAAAAAGTTTTGGAATTTATGCTTTTATTTTGTGATTTTTTTTCTCCCCTTTAGTTACCCAATTACCTCCCCAAGAAATCATATTAATTTCTCAGGCAAACCTAGTAGCATGAGTATGTCACTATCTCAGTTCTTAGACTAGCAAGGCCTCACAGGACTCTCCATTCAGATAAAAGCAGTTATTCATAAGGATATGATAATTAAGCTTTGAAAAATGGTTGTTTGTTTCTAAGTCTTTAACCTATGATTTGTATGTTCAGTTTTTCCCCATCTCTTGAGAATAACTAGGTTTATTATTAATGTACCATCGATAGACATAAAACTCAACAGTCCTCTACCCCAACAAAGAAGTTGAAAAACCATTAACAGAGTCTATGCTAGGGAGCCAGAGCAGATGACATGCCATCTCTGCTCTGATACCCAGAAGAGAGTGTGAGATTCTTACAAAGCTTAGGGGACTCCTTGGTAGAACTCCTTAAGGTTCTGCTTGGTAGAACCTATGGGTATGGACTACCTTTTCTAATTCTTGTGCCAGAGGTACATTAAACTAATTTGTAGGCCAAACTTAAGCCAAATTCAAAGATTCCAACAAGGAGAGACCCAAAGGTCTGTTCCTTTGAATCCAGCTCAGATGTGGGCCTTGGACAACTGCTTGAGCTCCATCTCATGCCTTTGATAAAGAAACCAAATCCTAATGTCTCATTCTGTCAGTTTAAGAGAATCAGCTACGGCCTCTACAGTCTCCTCATTAGGGTTGGGGTCTGTCTCAATGTGCTTTTTTTAGCTCCTGTAACTGTTTACAGGTGAACCCAGAACTTGTATCCATGCAGCACAAACTCAGAGTTGTCTCCATCTATTACTTCCATCATGGGTGCAGCTCAATAGAGTTCCATTCTCCAGGGTTTTTTTCCATTTTACTTTTTTATTGGATATTTTATTTACATTTTAGATGTTATCCCTTACCCCATTTCCCCCCACATAAGAACTTTCTATCCTATCCCCCCTCCTCCAGCATTCTATGAGGATGTGCCCCTACCCACACACCCATTCCCATATCCCCACCCTCGAATTCCCCAACACTGGGCATCCACCCTTCATGGGATGTTCCGCGCACCTCTCGAGTCCCCTTCGCCCGCGAAAAAGGACACGAGAGACAGTATTTGGGTAGTTACTGCAAAACGAGGCTTTACTCTGAATCAGCAAACGTGGAAGACGCGGAAGGACACGGAAGGAAGCGGAAGGGCTGAAAACAGGAAGGGGCCTAACTTAAATACACCCTAGAGTGATGTATTCACTTCTGATTGGCTGTTCACTCACCACCCAGTATTACGCCTCGGGATTTGCCAGTGACTTTGCAGGCTTTTCTGCCTTTGCAGCTGTGCAGTTACTTGTTTACTACTGGGAAGACATGTGGCCAGCACCATCTTGAAAAGGCAAACGTATAACCACTGACCATGGCTTCCTACATCTCTCCCTGTTTAAATTATTAAAATGAAACAGCCTTTTGCCTATCAAACGCAGTACCAATCAAGATTCGAACTCAAACCCGATCAAGCAAACTCCATCTTGGGGGAATAAGCGATCAAGAGCTTATAGCCCGAAGATTTTCCCTTACCCTTCCAGGTGCGATGGAAACAAGTCCTCTGGGTGCAAGGGCTAAGGGGATGTAAAGAGGAATTGACACCCGTCCCTGTGCAATGGAGTATAGCTCCCAGGAGTGCAAGGGCTGTCAACCTACTATTCAGTTACCACAGCTATTTAGGCAAGAGCTGGCTGGACTTAGACCTCTCATCGACCCAGTGCAATGGGCTAAACCCTTGGGGTGCATCGACTGAGGGTCTCAGTCATCGGCTACTTTCTTAGCCTAGATAGTCAAATTTCAGGGAGAGATGCTTGCTCCAAGGCTGCGAGTGCTTGGGCTTTAGCTACCTTGTCACGTTTTTGCAGGGCTTTGAGCTTTCAGACCAACCATCCATGAACACTAATGCACAACATAGGGTTGTACCAAACAGGCCTATCCCCACTCTTAAGAAAGAAAGAAAAAAGGAAAAAGCAGAAGAAATTCAAGAAGTGAACACTAATCCACAACATAGGGCTGTATCAAAACAGGCCTGTCCCCACTCTTTAGAAAGAAAGAAAGAAAGAAAGAAAGAAAGAAAGAAAGAAAGAAAGAAAGAAAGAAAGAAAAGGCAGAAGAAATTCAAGAAGTAAAATCACCAGGGGTAACGGGGTCCATCTGTGCTCCGTCAAGGCTCGAAATCCGGATTTGCAATTGCTGCTGCACCAGGTCCAGTTTCCCATTCCAATTCTCTTTTAAATAAGCAGAAAGATTATGGCTTTTTAATAAATGTAAGTGAATAGCATGTGTGTTCTTTTGTGATTGGGTTACCTCACTCAGGATGATATTTTCTAGTTTCATACATTTACCTAAGAACTTCTTGAATTCATTGTTTTTAATAGCTGAGTAATACTCCATTGTGTAAATGTCCCACATTTTCTGTATCCATTCCTCTGTTGAAGGACATCTGGGTTCTTTTCAGCTTCTGGTTATTATAAATAAGGCTTCTATAAACATACTGAAGCATGTGTCCTTGTTATATGTTGGAGCATTTTCCAGATATGTGCCCAGGAGTGGTATATCTTGGTCTCCAGGTAATGCTATGTCCAATTTTCTGAGAAGATGAAAAGATCTCCCATGCTCATGGATGGGCAGGACTAATATAGTAAAAATAGGCATCATACCAAAAGCAATCTACAGATTCAATGTAATCCTCATCAAAAGTCCAGCTCAATTCTTCACAGAGATAAAAGAGCAATTTACTAGAATAACAAAAAACTCAGGCTAGTAAAAACTATTCTCAACAATAAAGGAATTTCTGGGGGAAATCATCATCCCTGACCTAAAGCTGTACTACAGAGCAATAGTGACAAACACTGTAGGGTATTGGTACAAAGACAGGCAGGAAGATCAATAGAATAGAATTGAAGACCCAGAAATAAACCCATACACCTGTGGTCACTTGATCTTTGACAAAGGAGCTAAAACCATCCAGTGGAAAAAGGACAGCATTTTTAACAACAGTGCTGGTTCAACTGAAGGTCAGCATGTAGAAGAATGCAAATTGATCCATATTTATCTCCTTGTACAAAGCTCAAGTCCAAGTGGATCAAGGACTTTCACATAAAACTAGATACACTGAAAGTAATAGAAGAGAAGGTGGGTAAGACCCTCAAATACTTAGGCACAGTGGGAAAGTTCCTGAAGAGAACACCAATGGCTTATGCTCTAAGATCAAGAATGGACAAATGAAATCTCTTAAAATTGCAACATTTCTGTAAGGCAAAGAATACTGTCAATAGGACAAAATGGCAACCAACAGATTGGGAAAAGATAATCCAATTAAAAAAAGATTTTGAGAGACAGAGGCAGGGAAATCAGCAACAAATGTTTATTTTTAAGTATTATTATTGTTGTTTCTGTTTTGAGGCCAAGTCTCTCTATGTACTGACTCATGGCAATAAGGTCACCCTTCGGCCCCTTGGTGTAATGGAAGGTTCTGATGCTATTCCTGTTCCCCAGTTGATTCTTGATTTGTCAATAAAGAAGGCTGTGGGTGATTTCTGGGCAGATGATACAGGTGGACTTTCGGGAAAAAATTTTTGAGGAAAAAAGCAAATCGGGGAAGGAGAAGGGCCTTTTGTGCCATGTTTTGAAGGAAGAGGAACACAGCAATTATGTAAGATCTTAGAGAGAGCTTGAGCCTGTGGCATCTGCTACAGGCAGGTGGCCAGGGATGTTTGGCAGAGGTTAGGTGGGGCTAGCCACTGAAGTCTAACCAGTGTAGAAAAGAAAGTTAATTATCAATTAAAAAAGATTATCTGTTTTGTGATTATTAGTCATTCTTGACATTGTCCAATGAGTGTATGAACAAAGTCACAATGCTTGTAAGCCTAAAATTATGTAAAGGATAAGCAATATGAAACTGTACTTATCAAGGGTTTTCTGGATATAGTACTGTGAAACTTGCAAGTTCTGGTAGTAAAGTTTAGTCTTGAATCCCTTATATAGCACCATGTTTCTTTTTTTAGGGTTTAATAGCTATGAAGAAAAATTATGACCACAGCAACTCCAATTAAGGGAAACATTTAATTGAGGCTAGCTAACAGTTTCAGAGGTTAAGTCCATTGTCATCATGGCAGGAAACATGGAAACATGGAAACATGTGGGCACCCATGGTGCTGGAGTCAGAGATGAGTTTTATATTATGATTTGCAGCAGCAGAAGACTATGTCCATAGTGGCTATAGTTTGCACAAAGGAAACCTCAAAGCCTGCCCCAACAGTGACACATATTTGCCAACAATGCCATACCTACTTCAACAAGGTCACACATCTAAATACTTTTACTCCCTATGGGCAACATATTAAAACACATGAGTCTATGATGGAGATTCCTATTCAAACCACCACATTCTTGAAGTAGCTGTTTTGACAGATTAGATATATCAGTTTATAGAATAGATCAGTTTACCTTCCAAAATGTTGGGCCTCATATGTAGGCATAAAATTTTTGCAACCTAATTTTAATAAGTGTTCAACCTCTCCTGTAGCCCACCACCCACCATAGGTAATGGAAAAAAATTATTAGGATATGGGGGAAGTGGACCTGTTCAGTAATAGTCCTTTGGGGATGAGCTTGATCTTCTTGACAGTTTAGTCCTGTAGCAAAAAGCAAATATAATTCGGCAGCTGTAGATTAGTCCTGATCACTCTTCTAGGCAGGCAGAAACCAGGTGGCTGTAGTTTAATCCTGAAGAAACTGCCAGGCTCACTAAGGGGCCTTTGGGGAGACCACAGAAGTGGCAATCTACTGCAGGAACCAATCTCACAAATAGTTCTTTGGTGAGTTTTTCTCAATGGTAGCTTTATCACAAGGTGAGCTCAACAATGCTATATAAGGTGAACAAATATGTGCATGTTTTTACTGAAGAGAGGATTGCTCTGATGATTTCAGTTTAAGAGTAAAACACTGTTGGGGATGGGAACAACAATTTGAGATACAAAGTTTTATTAAAGAAGTGATGGGATTGATGACTTCATATCAAATGAGCTATAAGAAGATGCTGTGCCAAAAAGAAAACAGCAAAACCCTTTAATATCAACACTTAACCTGAATATCTATTTTATTCGTTCTGTAGATTCTGGTTCCAGCATGTACAATCTCAAGAGTGTAGCCATTAAAACAACTCTTTCTTTCTCTTGTATTCTTGTCTCCCTGCCTCCTTATTTTTGTCTCTGTCTCTGTCTCTCTATCTCTCTCACACACAGACATGCACACACATGTACACACATGTACACACACATATGCACTCATACATATATAATAAAAAAGATCTTACTGCTTTTGTCTCAGAAAATCTTGATTCACACTCCTACCAGGGAAGCAAGTAAGATAATTGCATATATTTACCACTCTGTCATCTTCAATTCCAAACCCTCAGTGCCATCTTAAGTTTTGTAGCAGACTACCTGCAGTGCCCTCTAATTCCTGTTTCCCTTTATATTCAGTAGATCATATGAATCTTGCCCTTCAAACTTCCTTTTCACCAATGATTTCAATATCCCAGCACTCAACTCCAGCAGATGTTTCTTGGAAACCAACATACCAAGACTACCAGAGAAACATGTATGCTAGTTAAGCAGGTAGTTGGGCTTCAGGTATTCACTCTTCCTTATCAACTCCCTGACACCGCCCCCCACCATTTACATCCATAGATCAATAGCAGGCTACTTATTGTGGCCCCTTTACTCTCTGTTCTCATTTGCAGGGAATGGATCTGGATGAAACAACCTGTTTTTATCCCCTTTGTAATTCCCCTGAGTCCCAATAGAAATTTAAGCAGGAAATCCAATGGCTATACCCATCAAGACTCCAGAAGAACATCCTTCCAAGCTATGCATAGCTATTGCAACCCCCCCCCCAAATAAGGGAGAATAAAAGAAACCAATTAAGGAAACACACACCCAACAATGACTAGATATTAGGGCCCAGAATTATAAACTTTCCAAACACAAATGCCTAGAAGCAATCATATAAACACAACCAATGACAGCCAAGCCAAAAATGAATAAAGCATAGCAAACCTACAATAATATTCCCATGAGAATTGCAACATGCCTAAAGCACAAGAGAAAAAAACCTTAAAATACCCTTTATTAATATAATAGAGTTGTTTAAAGAGAAAATACTTAAAATACTTTAAAGTGCTTCAAAAAATTTAAGAAAATACAAATAGTAGAAGAAAATAAATAAAAGAGGTCAAGAGCTGAGTAGAAAGTAGAATCAATAAAGAATATCTAAACTGCTAGAGAAACTAGTAATGAAAACAGGATGCACACAGGCAAGCCTCTGAGACTACAATAGACTACAAGAGATGAAAGTGGAATTCTCAGGTACTGAAGACATGATGGAAGTAATTGTAGGGAGCTGCGGCCAGCGGTGACAACATTTGCAATTACAAGATGGCGCTGACATCCGGTGCTCCCACAAGTAAACAACTAAACTGCGCAAGTGGCGAAAGCGCACCAAGCCGCTGCCCATCCTGGGGCATAATATGGGGTGATGAGTGAACAGCCAATTAGAAGTGAACATGCCACTCTAGGGTGCATATAAGCAGTGCCTTTTGTGTTTTTCCACAGGAAGAAGACAACCTGTTTTGGTTGCCGGAATGCCTGACGCGACACCTCACAGTTGTGGACAATGACTCCTCAGTGGGTTCCCCTACGAATGCTTTTGATCGCTACATGGATTCTCCAAGCTTGGGTTCCTAGTATATATAGTGAATTTAGATGGGCTTTCCTATCTGCTTTTCCAAAACCTATGACCTTGCCTTCTTAAAAGGCGCCACTTCTGCTAAACAGAATTTCTCCTATACCTTTAACTATACCGAGCGAATTAATGCCTCACTCCAGTTTGTGTGTATCCTCCATTTCTTTTCATCTTATCCAACCACTCCTTTAATACTTGTATCAATGTAACTTGCTTTATGTCCCAGTGCTGGTCTGCTCTTGTCTATAAGCAGGCCCTAATAGCCAGAATACCACAATGGATCCCTATCCCCGTTCAGACATCTGAAACCTTGACTTTATTTCAACAGAAGAGAGATTTTGATATAACGGCAGCCATTGTCACAGCTATTATGCTCGGAGCAGATGGTGCTACCGTTGGATCTATTGCCATGTTTCACCAAGTACAAACCACTGAATTTGTCAATATTTGGCAGAAAGAGTTAGCCAGGCAATGGCTACCCACTCTTCCTCCACAGCAGAATTGAAAGGAGGTATTATGATACTCAATCAGAGATTAGATTTGGTTGAGGAAAGACTGGATATCATAAATTGGCTGTGAAAGGAAACTCGGAGCTTTGTGTATTACCAACATTCAATACAAAAACTTTACAAAAGCAGCCAATCTCTCACGTAAATTGTCCTTATATCTTTCAGGAAATTGGTCTGAAAATTTTGGTAATCTTCTTGAACAACTTCGCAGAGAAATTATTCTTGTCAACTCCACCCACCTGGATCCCTCCATCTTTAAAGGACTTTCTTCTTGAATTTCTTCTGCCTTTTCTTTCTTTAAGGAAAGGGTGGGGATAGGCCTGTTTGGTGCAGCCCTATGTTGTGGATTAGTGTTCATGTTATGGTTGGTCTGCAAGCTCAGAGCCCAACAAAAATGTCACAAAGTCGCTATCGCCCAAGCACTCGTAGCCTTGGAACAAGGATCTTCCCCTGAAATTTGCCTATCTATGCTAAGAAAGTAACTGATGACTGAGACCCTCAGTCGATGCACCCCAAGGGTTCAGCCCATTGCACTGGGTCGATGAGAGGTCTAAGTCTAGCCAGCCCTTGCCTGGAATAACTGTGGTACCTGAATATTTAGAGCTGTTTGCGAGTGGGTACTCAACAAGGAATGTTTCACGAGTGTGGATAGATTTCCCGAAAGTATGCCTGATTGCACAAAGGTTTGATGCCAAGAAACCTCCTCCCCTGGTGGCGCCCCAGGGTGGAGGCTCCCTTTCCCCGACAAAAGGCATCAAGATGGGTATGGGAAGTATTACTCATTGCACGATGACAAGAGAAGAAACCCATTACAATATCTCAGATTGCACAGGGGATCAGGCCTCTGCTTTCCCTCACTGAGTTGGTGCTGCACTTGATAGGCAAAAGGTTGTCCCATCTTAATAAAATAGAAAGGGGGAGATGTAGGGAGCCGCGGCGAGTGGTGACAACATTCGCCATTTCAAGATGGCGCTGGCATCCGGTGCTCCTACAAATAAACAACTAAACTGTGCAAGTGCAAGAGATGAAAGCACACCAAGTCACTGCCCATCCCGGGGCGTAATATGGGGTGATGAGTGAACAGCCAATCAGTAGTAAACACGCCACTCTAGGGTGCATATAAGCAGTGCCTTTTCCGGGCTTGGGGTCTTCCGCTTCAGCTGATACAAGAATAAAGCCTGGCTGTAGTAACTACCCGAACACTGCCTCTCGTGTCTCTCTTGCAGGCGAGGGGATTCGGAAGGGGCGCGGAACAAGTAATGGTTACTTCAATTGACAAATGTCAAATAACAGGTTAAATATAAAAATCTTGGCAAAACCATCCAGGAAATCTGGGAAACTATGAGAAGAATGAATCTAATGAACATATGAATAGAAGAAAGAGAATAAGTACAGGTCAAAGGCACATGTTTTCAACAAACTCATAGAAGAAAATTTCCCTAACCTAGAGAAGGGGGCATCTTTCAAGGTACAGCAAGCACACAGCACAAAATGTATTGAATTTCAGAGAATGAAGTCCCCTCAAAACATCAAAACAACAAACATAAGGAACAACAAATAATATAATCTGCAAGGAAAAAGATCAAATAACATAAAGGCAAACCCATTAGAATATCACCTGAGTTCTCAATGAAGATCTAAAAGCCTGGATAGATGTTCTACAGCACTTTTGTTTTGTTTTGTGTTGCTTTGCTTTGTTTCGTTTTTGTTTTTTAACATTTAACAGATGTTCCAGAGGCATTATCCCAGACAACAGTACCCAGTACCCAGAAAAACTTTCAATCAAAATAGATTGAGAAAATAAGACATTCCAGAGTAAAACAAAATTGAAACTTTTTTTTTTTTTTTTTTTTTTTTTTTTTTTTTTTTTTTTTTACAAATCCATCCCTATAGAAGAGGCTAGATAAAAAAAAAAGTCGATATGAAGAAGTTAACCAGACTGAGGAAAATATAGACAATAAATAACCACACACAAGAAAATCAGAAGAGCAGAAACACACATAGACAGACAAGAATACAAGACAGACAGACAGACAGACACACTCACAGGAACGTACACACACACAAACACAGACACATTCACATGCACACACACATACACACACACAAACACACACACACACACACACACACACACAGAGAGAGAGAGAGAGAGAGAGAGAGAGAGAGAGAGAGAGAGAGAGAGCAAGAAAATAAATGAAACCACCAGACATCTCTCAGCATCAGTGGTCTCAATTCTCAAAAACAAACAAACATAGACTAATAGATTAAGCAAGACAGATTTTTCTGCTGAATCCAAGAAACATACCTTAATTTTAAGGATATAGTTCACCTAAGGGTTAAATGATATTCTAAGCTGAAATGTCTAAGAAACAAGATAGTATAGCCATTTTAATATCTGGCAAAATAGACTTAAACCAAAGCCATGAAAAACAGGGTAGGAAACTACATATTCATCAAGGAAAAAAAATCCACCAAGAGGACATTGCAATTATCTACCTATCTATCACCTATCTATTAATCTGTCTGTCTGTCTGTCTGTCTGTCTGTCTGTCTGTCTGTCTGTTTGTACTCTAACTATTTTTATATACTGACCACTGCTTCCCCTCCTTCCTCTGCTCCCAGTACTCCCCCACACATCTACTTCTGCCTATCTACTGTTTCTCTTTAGAGAAGTACAGAACTCTCATGGATATCAACCAGCTTTGGCATACAGAGTTATAACAAGACTAGGTACTTCTTTTCCTATTAAGCCTGAAATAAGCAATACAATAGGTGAAAGAGATCCAAAAACCTGGAAACAAAATCATAAACAGCTTCTCTTCCCACTGTTAAGAGTCCCACAAAAAGACCAAACTTGTACCATACATGCAGAGGACCATTCAGGCTCTCTGGTTGGTGGTTCAGACTCTCTGAGGCCATATATGGTCAGTTTAGTTGACTCTGTGGAGTTTTTTCCTTGATTTGGATGGTTTTCTTGAGTCTTTTGGATCCTCTAACCTTTCATTCCCCTCTGTCACAGAATTCACCAGCTCTGGCTCTGGTCCCTGCATCTATTTCCATCAGATACAGATGACAAAATGAATTTTAGCAAAGGCTTTTTTCAGCACCTCATCAGATGATCATGTGGATGTTTTTTAAAGTTTATTTGTATGGTAGATTATATTTGTAGATTTTTGTATGTTGAACTATTCCTGCATCTCTAGAATGAAGCCTATTTGATTATAGTAGGAATCTCTTTGATGTTTGCTTGGATTTTACAAATTTCATAAAGGAAAATGTTCTGTAACTCTTTGATGAGTCTTTGTGTGGTTTGTGTATCATGGTAAGTGTGATCTCATAAAATGAATTTAGCAATGTTTCCTCTGTTTCTACTCTGTAAAATAATTTGAGGATTATTGGTATTAGCACTTCTTTGAAAGTCTAGTAGAATTCTGCACCCAGAATTTTATTTATTTATTTATTTATTTATTTATTTATTTATTTATTTATTGGTTGAGAGATATTTAATGATCATTTCCATTTTCTTAGGAAATATAGCCCTACTTAAACTGTTCATCTGACTTTTATATAAAGTTGGTAAGCTATATCTATTGATAAAATTGTCCATTTCATTTAAATTTTATAATTTCCTGGAGTTTTTTGAAGACCTAATGATTCCTTAGATTTCCTTGGTATCTATTGTTATGTCCCTATTTTCATTTTCTATTTGTTAATTTGGACTCTCTCTCTCTCTCTCTCTCTCTCTCTCTCTCTCTCTGTCTTTTAGTTTATACAATGATTTGTCTATCTTGTTTATTTTATCTAAGAATCTACTCTGTGTTTCATTGAGTCTTTGTATTGTTCTCATTGTTTCTAATTTAATGATTTTAAATCTGAGTTTGGTTATTCCTGCCATTTACTCCCCTTGGGTGTGTTTGTTTCTTTTAGTTTTGAAATTTTCAGTTGTGCACGAGGTCACTAATATAAGATTGTTCTAATTTTTCAATGAAGGCATTTTGTGCTATGAGCTTTCCTCACAATACCACTTTTATTGCGCCCCATAAGTTTGGATGTGTTGTACATTCCTTTTCATTGGGTTCTGGGAAGTGTTAATCTCTTTTCTAATTTTTTCCCTTGACACAGTGGTCCTTCAGTTGAGCAGTGTTTGGTTTTCATGATTATGCAGGTTTTCATGATTCTGTTGTTGTGGGAAGTCTGAAGTCCAGCTTTAGTATATGGTAGTCTGATAAGATACCAAGGGTTATTT
The DNA here is from genome assembly GCF_011762505.2 of Arvicanthis niloticus. Taxonomy (NCBI): domain Eukaryota; kingdom Metazoa; phylum Chordata; class Mammalia; order Rodentia; family Muridae; genus Arvicanthis; species Arvicanthis niloticus. The sequence continues at coordinate 3,061,083 of NC_047670.1, forward strand.
CTTTTTTTCTTTTTCTTTTTCTTTTCTTTTTCTTTCTTTCTTTCTTTCTTTTTTTTTTTTTTTTTTTTTTTTTTTTTTGAGACTTCTACGTGCTTGACTACATGGTCAATTTTGGAGAACGTCATGAAAGGTGCTGAATCTAAGGTATATACTTTTGTGTTTGGGTGAAATGTTCTATAGATATCTTTTAGGTCAATTTGAGTCATAATATTTGCTAATTCCATTATTTCTCTGTCCAATTTCTGTTTTGATGACCTTTCCAAAAATAAGTGTGGTGTGTTGTATTGATGTCTCTCCCTATTTATGTATGGTTTTTGATGTATGAATTAAGCTTTAGAAATGTTTCTTTTATAGTATGTATGACCTTGCATTTGCATGATCTTGGTTGATTTTTTATTTGATGACTATAAAGTGTCCTTATCCCATATCTTTTAATTAATTTTTGTTGGAAATTTATTTTATTAGATATTAGGATGATTATACCAGCTTGCTTCTTTGGTCTGTTTATTGGAAAACCTTTTTATCCAAAATTGACCATGTAGTCAAGCACGTAGAAGTCTCAAAAAAATAAAAAATAACCCTTGGTATCTTATCAGACTACCATATTCTTAGGAAATATCTATCCTTGAGGTTGAGGTGTGTTTCCTGTATGCTGCAGAATAATGGATCCAGTTTTTGCATCCATTCTGGTAGCCTGTGGCTTTTTACTAGGAAATTGAGTCCATTGATGTTGAAAGATATTGATGACAAATGATTCTAAATTTCTGTCATTTTCATTTTATTTGTTGTGGGGTGTGTGTGTGTGTGTGTGTGTGTGATATCTTTTGTATTTGCTGGTGTGAAATTATTTAATATTTGTATTTTCATTGGTGTAAACATTTCGGACTGCATTTTTTCTATTGTTTTCTTCAGGGATAAATTTTGTTTAAATTTAGTTTTGCCATGAAATATTTTGTTTTCTTTATCTGTAGTAGTTGAAAGATTTGATGAGTATAGTAGTCTAGAGTAACATCTGTAGTTTCTTAGTGTCTGTAAGATATCAGTCTAGGTCCTACTTGCTTTTAGAGTCTTTATTAGAATTTTGGTTGCAATCCTTGTAGGTCTTTCTGTATATGTTACTTACTCTTTTTCCCTTGTGACTTTTGATATTTTTTATTTATTCTGTATGTTTAGTATTTTGCTTATTATTAACAGAGAGATTCCTTTGTTGGTCCAATCTATATGATATGCTATCTTATATCTTTTTTACATGTTTATAAATATCTCTTTTTTAGGTTAGGGAATTTTTTCTATGATTTTGTTAAATATGTTTTCTGGGTCTTTGAGCTGGGACACTTTTGCTTCTTCTATTCCTATTAGTTTTAGGTTTGGTATTTTCATAATGTTGCAAATATCCTGGATGTTTGTGTCAGGAACTTTTTAGAGTAACATTTTCTTTGACTGATGTATCCATTTCTTCTATTGTATCTACTAAGACAGGATTTCTCTTTTCTACCTCTTGTGTTCTGCTGCTGATATTTGAGTTGTAGTTGCTGTTCACTTACCTAGGCTTTCATCTCCAGGTTTGCCTCAATTTGAATTTTCTTTACTGCCTCTATTAAAATTTTCAGGTCTTGAATAGTTTTATTCATTTTCTTCAGCTGTTTATACTTTCATAGATTTCATTAAATGATGCTAGGGCTATCATGATACCATACTATAGTATTTGTTGATTATGTTCTTATGCTGCCCTCTAGATATCTAGGTTTGAAGTTATTATAGTTTCAGATGCTAATCTCCGAGTTTATCTTTGTTAGATGGATATTTTGGGGGTGTTTTCTCCCTTGGTGTTTATTTCCTCTCTGATCTTACCTGGGGTCCCTAGTGCCTCTTTGCCCTCCAATAAAGCAAAAATCTTATGCTTGAGTTGTGCACTGGAATTAACATTGCAATTTTTTATCATCTATGTACCAAACAAAAATGCATTCAAGTTCAGCAAAGAAACTACAGCTTAAATCACATAGTACCCCTCACACGCTGATAGCAGGATACTTCAAATCACTTTCACCCCAATAGATAGGTCATCCAAATGAAAATCAAACAGAGAAATGCCAGGGATATCTGACATTATACACCAAATGTATCTAACAGATTTTAGTAGAATATTTCATTCAAAAACAAAGAGTATACCTTCTGCTCAGCACATTTTAGAACTTTCTCCAAAACTGAACACTTAGACACAGAGACAATCTCAAAAGATACAAGATAATTGAGATAACATGTGCATTCTATCTGACTTACATGGATTAAATCAGAAGCAACAGAAACATTTAAATTTGTGGGAATTGAAAAACTCACTGTGGAATGAGAACTGGGTCAAAGAAATAATTAAAAACAAAGACTTTTTAAAAATTTAATGAAAACGAATACACAACATATCCACACTTATGTCACAAAATAAAGACTGTTATAAAAAGCAATCTCTATCTCTCAGTACCTACATTTAAAAAGAGAGAGATCTGATACTAGTAACTTAACAACACAATGAAAAGTCAAGACTGAAAAGAAGAAAAGAAATCCCACCAAAAGATACCAAAACATTAATGAAAGAATGAGTTTGGTTGTTCCTTTTTGAGGATAATCAGTATGACTGAAAAATATACTTATCCAAATTGATTAAAATGTAGAGAGAAAAATTGAAATTAATAAAATTAGATATGAAAAGACAGACATAGTAAAAGAAACTAAAAACATCTCAGGAGTTATAAGAACATAATTTAAAATCAGAATCTCAAAGAAATTTATAATTTTCACTTATAATGATTTCTAAGTTAAATAAAGATCATATAAGTAAGTAATTACACCTATGAGCCCTAGTGAAATAGGAGCAGTCATTGAAGGTCTTCCAACAAAACCAAACAAAACCAAAACAAAACAACAAAGCCCAGGGCCATATTGTTTTCATGTAGAATTTCTACAAGACTTTCAAAGAAGAGTTAGTGTCAATACTTCTGAAATTATTTTACAAAAGAGAAACTGAAGGAATATTGCCCACCTGGCTTCAGGAGGCTACCTACACTATCACCTATCTAGTCCATATAAATACTCAACAAAGAAAGAGAATCACAGATCTATTTCCCTTATGAACACATGTATAAAAACCCAACACACCACACATGTTGGAAAACCCAGAAATTGTTAACCCAGAAATGTTCCTGTCCAAAGGAAAGGCAGGGACAAAAAAATGGAACAAAGACTGAAGGAAAGTCCATCCAGAGACCACACCACCTAGGTATCTATTTCATCTACAGACACCAAACCCCAACTATTGCTGATGTCAAGAGGCACTTGCTGACAGGATCCTGGTATGGCTGTTCCCTGAGAGGTTCTACCAGCGTCTGACAACACAGATACAGATATTCACAGCCAACCATTGGACTGAGCCCAGGGAAATTGAAGACCTAGGAGAAAAACTGAAGTAGCTGAAGGGGATTGCAACCACATAGGAAGAAGCACAATATTAACTAATTGGACAATCAAGAGCTCCCAGAGTATACAACCAAAGAGTATACATGGAGGGATCCATGGCTCCAGATACATATGTAGCTGACAATGGCCTTATTGGACATCAATGGGAGGGGAGGCCCTTGGTCCTTTAGAGGATTGATGCCCCAGCATAGGGGGATGGTAGAGCAGTGAGGTGGGAGTGGGTGAGTAGGTGGAGGAATACCCTCATAGAGGGAAAGGGGAGGTGGAGGGAAAATGGGATGAGGGGGTTTGTGGATGGGTAACTTGAAAGGAGGATATTATTTGAAATGTAAATGAATAAAATGATTAACAAAAGACAGTTTCTGCAAGCCTATGTCAACTTAAGTGTAGAGAAACTTATAGTAAATACACTAAAATCAGGAATAAGAAAAACTGTTCCAATTTCTCCATACCTATTCAATACAGTATTTGGAGTCTTAGCTAGAACAATAAGATAACCGAAGGTGAACAAGTTAATGAAACAAAGAAGTCAAAGTATTTTTATTTGCAAATAATGTGTAGTATAGATAACCACCTTTAAAAATTCCACACAATAGGTCCTATATCTGATAAACACCTTCAGCAGATTAACTGGACTAAAAAATGAACTTAAAAATCAGTAGCATTTTCTATATATAAATGACAAATGGACTGAGAAAGAAAATCAGGCAAACAACATACTTTACAATAGCCCCAAATATCATCTTGGAGTACATTTAATGTAGCAAATGCAAGACTCAGACTCATAAGATTAAAAATTTAAATTCTTTGAAGAAATTAAAAAACAAAATGGAAATTGGAAAGAGATTCCATGCTTATTGATGGGAAGTACTGATAAAGTAAAAATGGCCATCCTTCCAAAATAGATTATATATAGTTAAAATCAAAATTTATAACATAATATTTATGAAGACTTCATAGATATTAAAAAGCCATTTGCAGCTTCACATGGACACAAACACACACACACACACACACACAAACTAATTAACTAAAACAAACCTGAACAATAAAATAACTGCTGAAGGTTACATCATGCCTGATCTCAAGCTGTACTACAGTTCTATAATCATTAAAACAGGAGGTAAAGGGGAGACAGGGAAAGTGGAGAGAGGGGAAACTAATTGAGATGTATTATATGAGAGAAGAATATATTTTTAATGGCAAAAATACCCAGGAGAATATTGGCTCAGAAAAAGACATATTGATCAATGGAATTAAACTAATGACCTAGACAGATCTAGCCATAAATTCTAAGTGGACACATAAATTTTGATAAATAAATCAAACCATACACTGGTTAAAAAACTATCTTTAACAAATGGTGCTGGTCAAACTGGAGGGCTATATGTAGAAGAATCTAAATCTATCTATCTATATCTATCTATATCTACATCTACATCTGTCCGTCTACCTATCTATCTATCTATCTATCTATCTATCTATCTATCTATCTATCTATCTATCTATCTATCTATCTGTAATTATCTCCCTGTACAAAATGTATTTCACAGACCTCAACGTAAATCCATATACACTGATGCTGACAGGAAAGGAAGTGGTGAATTATTTTGAACTCAGATGTCAGAAGCCAGGACCCTCACCTCTTACCCTCACCCCCTACTTCTTCCCTACCTGCACAATGTCCCCTGCAGCTTCATCTCCCTAGCAACCACAAGGTTATGCTTGATAGTTACAAATAGATTTTTAGATGTAAAGCAGTGTACCATATCTTTTGAAGTAAGCAGTTAGACCGCCATTGTTTCAGGGCACAGGCCAAGAAGATTCTGTACTTTCCCATCACCTGGATCCCTCTTACCCCTCCCTTTGAAAAATGTATTATAAATAAGCACTTTGTGCCCAAATATATGACTCTTGACAAGCATTTGCTTCCTTGAGTCCATTCTCTCTCCCATTCTTCCAGGTTGTAATCCTCCTTGTCCCTCACGAATAACCTAGGACCTGCTGGTCGGGCCATTCATTGTCGAAGGAGGCATCCTTCATAAAGGACCTCAAACAAAGTCTCAGAGAGAGAGGAATTAGGGTTAAGAAAAAAGATCTTATTAGTTTCTTTGTGTTTATTGATGAACAGTGTCCTCGGTTTATGATTGATGGTCCTACCATCCATTCCAAGTGACAGAAGATAGGTCATGAATTAAATGAGAAAATTAAAAGTGAAGCTGATATTATTGTTATTGTGATATTTTTGAGGTATTATTAGGGACATTATTGAAGATGTAGATAGATATAGGGAAATAATAATTCTTGTTTGTTGCTGACTCCCTCCTCCACTCACCTTTGCAACCCTGTCCTTAAAAATATCTGCTTCCCTCTGTTCCCCCTGCCTTGCTGCTAAGTGTCATTTCTCCTCTTCTCTGCCACTCCCTCAGCCAACAGCTTCGGCTGAGCTCCCCAGGCAGCAGCAGCCGCAGCAGCAGAAGCCGCAGCCTATGGCTCAGACAGTTTTGGCTGCTTTCCCCGACCCAGAGCTTTTGAACTCCGGTGATGAAGCCGCTTTCACAATCCTGACTGGCCTTCTCTCACAGCACCTTCTGCTCCCCTCCCCACACTTGCCTTTCTGATCCTCCCTGCCACTTTGTCTAACTCTCTTTCTGATATGCGAGACTGCCTTTTTTCTCAGGTTTGTGAGCGGAGGGACATTCTCCGCCTCCAGGAACAAGTTTCGCATTTCTTGGTCCTATACTCTTTCTCTGCCTCTCCTCCAGATTCCTTCCACCTAGCCTTTCCTATTACCTGATCACAGGTCCCTCCCACAGCTTCTGATTCTGAGTCTTGGAAGACTTCACCACCCCCATCCCTTCCTGCCTTGCATCTGCTTCCTCTTCTGGGGCTTGTGTCTGAGAGAATGCACTGCTTGGTCATTTGGCTGCTCAGACCCAGGGCTCACCTTTACAATAAAACTTCTTAAGACCATCCCTGCTGGGGGCCAGCCCAGCCCCAACATGGGGAGGGAGAGAGAGAGAGAGAGAGAGAGAGAGAGAGAGAGAGAGAGAGAGAGAGAGAGATGCAGTTGCTTCTTCTTTCTTCTTTTTCTCCGTCCGTCTGGTTCTTCTTGAGGCAGCCCCTATGCTACTATAGCTGACCTACAGTCAGTGATCCTGTGGCCAGAAACTGACACTTGTATCCCAGTCTTAAGATCAACAAGGAGTTAAGTAAATAGCCTTGTACTATCCTAAAAACTTCTGAAGATAAGAGACAGCAGGCTAGGGTGATTAACACCTGTAGCCTAACAGCAGAGGATTGGCCTTTGTTCTATCTCAGCAGGAACTGCTGGGCTCTAACTGCTGGGTCACAGAAAAAAAAAGACATTTAAAAAAAAGTTGCTATAGAGTTTATTAAGTGTAAAAAATATTTTATGAAAGCTATCTGAGGGGAAATGTGGAAAGGTCCTGAGTGGAGAAGAAGAGATTTTAACAAAATAAAATGTTAAGTGATGGGGTCTTAACTAATTAACTGATTTTTAACTCGCTAATTTTTAATTTGCTAATTTAACTAATTCACTATTCTAATAGACCATTTTAACTAACTAATTTTCATCTCTTTGTCCTCAAAACTTATACATCTTTCAGAGTACATGGTTACATGTTACAAGGTTTATCACAAGTTTATACCAAATTTCAAGTTATAAATTAAAATATAATATAAAATTATAATATAATATATATATTTATAATATAAAATTAAAATAGAAGTTTATAATATAGAATGTTTATATGAATATTTATTAGAAATAATTATTTAACTAGACATTTATTATCTGTTTAGCTTTATAGGTTTGTAGAAAGTTTAAATTTATAATTTAAGAAATTAGTGAAGTTTTATATAGATAAATCCAGATAATATTTTTTTTGTCCTGGTATTTATAATAATTTGTGGATTTTTTTAGTAATTTAGGCTAATTGTTTTATGATCTTTTAAAATGTGTTTTAAACAGGAGAAGGTCCAGTTATTATTTTTCTCGGGGCAATTAATTGATAACATTTGGGAGACTGGTAGAGTTCTCATTGCAGTTTGATTATGCCTGAGGGACTTAATAGCAGTCCTGTTATAAAAGAGCTTAATAATTATTGATATAATTTTAGGAATTTTTATAGGGTTATTATTAAGATTTAAGAAGTTATTTATTTGCCTATATAGTATTATTATAAGATAGTACATGTTTGTGGATCTATAGAGATCTGCTACAAAGGGGAGTGCTATTGTTTGGTGATAGTAGTATATGAATAATAATAATAATAATAATAATAATAATAATAATAATAATAATGAGAAAAAAATCTTTCCTAAAGTCGTGTCCACCACAGCCTTGCTAATGGGGCACACTTGTCGCAGATTATATAATAATCCGAGGCAAGCATTTTGAGATGATTGTCTGCTCATTGTTAACTTGTTCCATTATGGCTTTTGATATTTTAGTTTTGCTGATCTCATTATTTCCTTGGTAAATGCTTCTCTTGAGGCTATTCGTAATACCAGTGATCCTAATTATCAACAATGCTGGATTTACTTTTCACCTACTTCTCCTTTCTATGAAGAGATAGCTATCCTCTCCCCTCCCACTTTTACCAATGATAGTGACAGACTCCTTGGGATTCATTCACCTGAAGGAGGTCTTACCCTTAGCTCCATTTCAGGAATAGGCCTCTGCCTTTTGGGGCCCCCCATGCTCCCCCCTAGGGACTTGATTCCGGTGTGTAACCAGACACTGATCCTCAATGACACCTTTTTATATACCCTGACACCCGATGATATATATTTTGCCTGTGCTTTTGGTTTGATTTCATATATATATATATATATATATATATATATATATATATATATATGTATATATATATACATATATATATATGTATATATTTCCAGCTTTTTATATTTTAGAGATTATTTTGTAGTTGTTATTATTTTTTTCATATTTCTTTATATATGATCCAGAGTACTTCCTTAACATCATAGATCAAGGAGCTTCTCTGAGAACCAGGAGAGAATCTCTGACTGCCCTCACCTTGTCTGTCATACTAGGGATTAGTGCCTTTGGTTCAGACACGGATATAGCTTTTTTGGTGATTTTCAATAATCACTATACTTATCTCCAATCCCTCATTAATAATGATTTAAATAATTTGAGGGAAGGAATACAAGACCTTAAGGACTCTGTGGCTTCTCTTTCTGAGGTGGTGTTACAAAACAGGAGAAGACTTTACCTTGTCTTCCTTAAGGAAGAGGGTCTCTGCATGGCCTTCAAAAGAGTGTTGCTTTTACTCTGATAAGACAGGCCTTGTCCAAAATAGCCTGGACAAGGTCAAAAAGAGTTTAGAGGAAAGAAAAAGAGCTAGAGAACAAGAGTCATTGTATCAAAATTGGTTCTCTACTTCACCTTGGCTTATTACTCTATTGACTAGTTTATTAGGACCCTTTGTTGGTATTTTATTGCTTCTGTCTTTTGGCCCTTGGGCTCTTAACCATCTCACAAGTTTTGTTAAGAACCAGATTGATGCTGCCATCAAGAAGCCAGTTGAAGTTCATTACCATCAACTGAAGACTGAAGGAAATCCAGAAGTGATTCTGCCAGAGACAGGCGCAGCTGCCAGCCCCCCTGCCTCCCCCTATGGCCGACCCCTAGATTTCCACACCTTCAAGAAAGGTTCCTGGCATGCCTGGCTCTGCCCTTATTTCTCTCACTAGGGAGCCTGGCCTCTTGATCATCCCGACAAAAATTGGCTTTTATTTAAACTAAGGCCTGCCTTTGATGTGGCCCTCTAATATTGGGGAATCTTCCATTATGACAATATTACACCCCAAATGACAAATGGCTGATAACCTAGGCATTCACACAGGGATTAGGATGGCTGTGAGTTAGCCCAATGATGGGATTATTGTAGGTCCACTTCCCAGGGGCCCACCTAATGCAGCCAGAAAGGAGTGCGTGGTGCTGGGAGTGGGTGCAGCCTACATAGCCTAAGACAGGGCCCTCACCCTCCTTTCACCCACCTCGGGGTCCCTTGACATTGCCCATTGTCGATAGCCTAAAGCCTTCGACCATCAACGTGACTCGTCTCACATCAATGTCTTGGGGTTATGAACTTGTCCAAGACCCCCCAAAATTTGACCTCCAAATTCTAAACTCATGTAGTTGGGATTGATCACAAGATGCCCTCTCCATCTAAACAGAGAAGGGGGAGATGTCAGAAGCCAGGACCCTCACCTCTTACCCTCACCCCCTACTTCTCCCCTACCTGCACAATGTCCCCTGCAGCTTCATCTCCCTAGCAACCACAAGGTTATGCTTGATAGTTACAAATAGATTTTTAGATATAAAGCAGTGTACCGTATCTTTTGAAGTAAGCAGTTAGACTGCCATTGTTTCAGGGCACAGGCCAAGAAGATTCTGTACTTTCCCATCACCTGGATCCCTCTTACCCCTCCCTTTGAAAAATGTATTATAAATAAGCACTTTGTGCCCAAATATATGACTCTTGACAAGCATTTGCTTCCTTGAGTCCATTCTCTCTCTCTCCCATTCTTCCAGGTTGTAATCCTCCTTGTCCCTCACAAATAACCTAGGACCTGCAGGTCGGGTCACTCAGAGACACAAAGAAATATATTCTGATCAAAACACAGTACTAATATCAACAATTAATGAGCGAGGACTCCTAAAACAGAAAGGTTTCTACATGCACACCATCATTTGGACAATGCAGCAACCTAGAGATAAGGAAAAGATTTTTATTCACTACATATCCAATATAGGGATAACATCTAAAACGTATAATGAATTGAAAAAACTAGGTATCAAGGAAAAAAAATAATCCAATTAAAATATAGGGTATAGATTTAAATAGAGGATTCTCAATATAGGAAACTCAGATGGCTGAGAACCACTTTAAAATTTGTGTACATCCTTAGCCATCATAGACATTCAAATCAAAACTATTTTCAGATTTCATTTTACATCCTTCAAAATTGAATGAGGCAAGTTTAAAATTAGCAAATAACAACTCATTTTGGTAAGAATGTTGAGTAAAGGGAACACTCATTCATTTCCCGTTAGAGAACAAACTTACACTGCCACTAAGGATGTTGTACAACCATATTTATTACTGATCTATTCATAATAGCCAGAAATTGAAGCCAATTTTTGGTTTCCCTCATTAGAAGTTGGAAATAGAAAATGTGGTATATGTACATAAACTTATTACTCAGCTGTTAGAAAAATAATAACAAATGTCTAACTAAATTGTTGGCCAACGAAGTGCTATCAGATTCTCCAAACAAACAGGGTTTTGCCAAGACAACAATTTTCTTTCTACAAACTGACATCAAGGCCCCATTGCTAAAGACAACATCCATACACATCACTGAAAATGGATACTCAAGTTTATGGCTGCCTAGGGCCTTTCTCCCTGTGTACTATCATCTTTCATACAGGAAGGTACTCTGCATGTTACCAAAAGAAACGTAAACATTAACACAGCCTCAAAACATTTCATCTGCTATGCTGTCTTGCATAAAAGATCTGTAAAGTCAATGGTACCATACCTTTTGTGAGAATAACCAATATCTAATTTGAATGCAGGCCCACTTCATTAAATGAAACTAGACACTGCTTGGTTGACCAAGAAACTGAGTCTAAATAGTCCAGACACCTAGAGCAAAACTGATTACTACTGTTCTAAAAAAAAAAAATAGCAACAAAGTAACTCTTAATGATTTTCTGTTCTACTTATAGATCAGTGACTTGCTATGTCATTATCAGAAAACTTGACTCCTGCAGGAGATGGAAATAAACATAAATATTCAGAGTGAGGGATCTTTAAACACTAGGTCCTAAATGAAATTTCTCTATTAAATCCTTCTCCTCTGGCCTCAGGGAACTCAACAGAGAGAGAGAGAGAGAGAGAGAGAGAGATAGAGAGAGAGAGAGAGAGAGAGAGAGAGAGAGAGATAGAGAGAGAGATAGGGGGAGAGAGTGAGAGAGAGAGAGAGAGAGAGAGAGAGAGAGAGATGAAAGACACCAAGAAAAGCTCATACGAATTCATAGACATTGAAGCAGAATGAAATTGCACAAGTCTGCACCTGGAAACACACACACACACACACACACACACACACACAAACACACGTATTATTGCCCCCAGTTTAGTGTTTTTATAGGATTCATGAGTATGTGAATGAATGAGTATCTGATTCTTATGCCATCTCTTGGGGTTTTTCTTCTACTTGTTTGTTTTCTCCAACTCTAACATAATTGCTTTGATTTAGTAGTATATTTTCATTTGTTATATTATTATCCCTTACAAGCCTTGTTTTCTAATGAAAGACATAAAAGGAGTGGATCCAGATAGGAGAAGATGTGGAGAAGAACTCATAGGAATAGAGGGATGAGAAACTGTAATTAGGACATATAATGTGATAAAATAATATATTATTAATTCAAAGGAAAAGAGATCCTTTGTGTTTAATTGGAACTTGGTAATAGATTTTAAATATTTTCTTAGCTGTGGGATCTTGAAGTAATTTTCAATCAACAGTGAATCTTCAGAGTACACAGAGTTACCTTCACATTTATAACATTTACATAGGTGATGGCATGGGACCTCATGTTATTATCTTGCCTGTCCACTGTAAAAAATATTTTGTTGAATTGATGATATAACACTGTAATATATATGACTTACAGGTTTAGAAAAGCATCAGAAACAATAACAGTGAATCAAAAATAAACATGTGTAAGATTAATGCACATAAGGGCAAGATTCATTCATAAAATTATATGAAATACTGTGAGTCATTAATGTAGAGAAAATATCTTATGTCTTTATGGGTGTTTCATCTGTTAATAATACATTGGATAGCCAATGGCTTAGGCAGGAAACAGATTCTGTGATATTTGGAAGGCAGAAAGAATTCTGGGAAAGAGCCTGGTGGAAGATTCACCCAGGTAGACATGAGAAAAAGACCTGAGAAGAGCTAACCGGCCACATAGCACAATGTAGTTAACACAATTGGGCTATCTAAGTTTTGATCTAGTCAGAATATATGCCAAGGTATTTGTAATTATTTTTTGAGCTTGAATCTCATTTCTTATTCCCATGAATAAGACCAAAATTTTATTTGAACTACTAGTTAGGGTTTGGTTTTGGCTTGTTTGTTTGTTTTTATAGGCTTTAGAGCATGGGGCTAGGAAGAAGAACCAGGCCTAACTTTTACACAATAATATATATTTGATAATATTATATACATCAAGTTCTTACATATATGTATATGTCTATCCATGTTGCATATGTACATGTATTGTATATGTATATATACATACATATTTTTTTTATTTCTGACACTTATACAACTTGATAAAGACAGATTCCATATTACCCAGGGATAAAATAGTTAAAAAAAATCTTTGAGAAGGCAAAGATCCTTGTAAAATAGGTTAGTTATATGTTTCATTCATTAGCCCAGTGTTTCTTCAATGTGGAAGTAATGAGAAAGGTGAAGCCTATAAAAACAAACAAACAATCAAGCAAGCAAAACCAAAATCAAATTCTAACTGGCAGTTCAAGTAGGGTTTATTCATAGGAAAAATCAAAAGACCAATCTTTAACACAACAATATCCATTGTCAGATGTATATAATACATTATAATACTGCCTCCAACTTACTGTCAATTAAAACATCTCATCAAATTAAAGATTGGTTTAAAAATGTTTTTGTCAAATTTCCCTTCTAGGGTGCTACAGATTCAAACTCTACAATGATATAATGCATATTTATAACAACAATTTAATGTTGATACATCAGCATATTGTGGACTTTGCAAGACATGTTACCAGTGTAACAAAGGACAACATGTGACAAATGTCTTTAAAGTTACTGAGACCACCATCCTCTTATCAAACAGTCACCAATCTAATGTATTGCACTATCTCTCCCTACAGATGACTGGTGCATAGATAACAAATTGGAAGGTTCAAACAGCAATGTATAGCAGTACTTAGAAAACTTATCTCTCTGTCTGGAGCAAAGAGAATGTCAAAGTAGATAGTGGCTGAGTTAAGAGCGATATAAAACCACTAAACCTAACCTTTAATTGTCTGTACTTATTGTCATTAGAGGTTTTACTTTATAGACACTTAGTCAGAAAAGGAAGAACTGGCAAGTGCTAGATTTGCCACTATGAGGACTCCAGATGTGAAAAGACATATATAATAAAATTCAATAAAAATCAAAACACATGATAGTTGTCCTTGTTCCTTAGCCTTTTTAGTCTTCCTGGAAAACAGCAAGTACATACCAGTGTTAAACAAGAGACCATATACCTTTGGGTACATCTAGAGACTACTCATTTTGACTTTACAATGTTGTGACACAGGAGGGCCAAGATACATCAGAAAATAAACAAAATACTCCAGTCTTTGCTGCTAAATATTTCAATATTTTACATGCTGTCCATATATATGAAATATGTTTGTCATGCCTTGATGAATGGATATTCTGATATAAAACATAAATCAACACATACATCAACAAACCCATACTATAAAGGATTGTCAGGTGGACTTCATAGAGCATACACATACTGTCAGCGAAGAATAAAAATATACTCTCACAATGTGCACAGAGTCATAGGCCTCTTAAAAGGATTTCAATGCAAGTGAGCAATATATAAAGACTCCATCAAGTGACTTACCTGAGGGAGGTCTCTGCAAATATCAGACAGGGAAATAAACCATGATTGGGTGTGAAAAAATACTTGGTTCAGATTGACTTCATGAACTTGGATCAAACTAGAGTCTGATGCCACATAGCTTATTCCCAACAAATTTAAATACCGTATAATTTTGAAAAACATTTTCTGGAATAAATATTATATTCCTAATATAATTTTTAGAGTTTAAGGAAACTTCTTTTGGCATACTAGCCACCTCTGGTCCTAGTTGTGGGAGCTTGGGGAAGCTTCTGATTATACAGATAATATATGGGTCTTCAAGACTATTATGTATCTCCTATCCTGATTTTAAAAGCTAGACAAGTCCCTGTCTATAAGGGTCATTTAGATGGATAGTCACATCCAGTTCTGGTTGATACAGCCTGGCATAACAAGTAACACAAATGACTTCTTATTCCCAGCTATCTGGATGGAAGAACATGCTTTATATCTTTCTATGGGAACCAAAATCCTGTGTGCTTAATGTTACTGGTTTCTCTGGAAATTTGTGTGCACAAGGACCTTCATATTGTGTTCCCAGTACTTACTCAAAACAACATTACATAGACATCCAATGAGAACTGACAGTGACAAAGGTATTCACATAACAAACATTGATGTACTGGGCTCAAGACAATCTAGTTCAATGGCATCTCTCCATACCTTATACTTGACTGCATCTAGGATAATTGAAAGAATGAATGACTTATTAAAATAGGAGCAAAAGATCTTAGATATATTCTATATCCTTAAGGAATGAAAAGTGATACTCTCATAAACACATCAAGTTGTTACATGAAATATTAGTTGTAGGGGTGGACCCTCACTTTGAGTTGTTGTCCCAGGAACTCCTTATGTGATGTAAATCATAAAGGCTATTTCAACTGCTGATGGTCACATTCTAGAAAAAAAAAAAAAAAAACTATAAATCATCATTGTTGAAAATACTACATGCAATAGATACAGAACATAGAGAAATTTACCTGAGAATGAACTGGAAGCTTCCCAGCTCATTGCTTTAATAATGATAGAATGCATCACCTTTGCTACTGTGTGAGAACTTTTACTAACAATCCTTTTGATCTATGGCCTCTGTATATAGTCATAATATGCCAAGCCCACTGTTTCAATAGTGGTATAACCATTGTGTATTTAAGCAACTGTTTTCCAGTTAGATTCATTTTTATTTAATAGAAAATATTATATAGCTACAAAGTAGGTGGAATGATTTCTTTTGTCTGTCAAGTGCCCCATTAAAGTTGATTAGGCCTACATGCACAAGTCTCTAAGAAATGTCATACTGCATGCAGAAACAAGGAAAACAGTGTTATCTTGTTCTTTGAGATATAAGACATCTTTGTTTTTCCAAGGAACAACTTTTGCTCTGGATTCAAGGAGCTTTTTGGTTCAATCACAGGCAATAAGAACCACTAATCATCAAACTGAATTACCTCCAAAAGTGAAGGAGTTATTTGTTTAGAGTTATAAAAGAATTTTTAACCTTAGAGAGAAAAGTTATGACATACTAGATTAAACCTTAACATTGTATCAAGGAACTGTCAAGGTTGGTTGATTTCCATGGGATGCCTTTCCTTTTCTGAGAAGAACAGGAAGAGGGGTAAAGGAGGTGAGAGGGAGAGACTGTGAAGACAGGAAGGAGGGGAAGCTGTGTAAGATAAATAAGTAACTTAATCAATTAAAAGCAAAAAGAGAACTGAAAGAAGAGAACAATAGAAAAGGTTTGGGTTAAGCATCTGAATACAGAGAAAGCTAAGTGGTGTCCCTGAGATGAAAGTTCACAGAAAGTTTAACCAAAATGTTTTAAATAACTCAATGTAAAGTATCATCAAAGTCACATTTTGGTTAGATTTAACATCAATCCCTGTTATGCAATGTTACATTTATTCTCAGTAGTTAACTAGTAATACTGTAGAAGAAGTTTTAATGTGTAATGTATCCTAACAAAGGAATTTAGTTTCTGTTTAGTTTCATATTCTCTAACTATCCAGTTAACAAAGAGGGCTTAAGGTTTAATTACTGACATAAATAGCAGATTAACTTCAATCAACATTGATAATTCTGATCTTAGGCACTGAGTTAAATTCTCATGTCAGCTAAATATTTTGTATATAAAAATGGTTGCTTGTTTGTTTTTAAACATAAATGAAGACCTATTATTTTCACAAAAGTATGATTTTATTATTATCATGATCAATATGCCAAAAAGAAATTATAATTAATGTGAATAAACAACAGTTTGGATAGAAATTTTTAGTCTAGTAGGATAAAAATATTGAATTAACCCTTTGAAGATACCCATCAGGGACATTCTTTTTTAAATTATGGGCTATTTGTTTAGTTTTTATATTGAAAAGTGGTTTATTAAGACTTTTGAATACTGTAGAGATTTTGATCATATTCAACTAACTTGGGCCCTGAGATCTCTCAGACTTTGAGCCACCAACCAGGCAGCATACACTAGCTGATAGGAGGCTCCCAACATATATACATCAGAAGACTGCCAGGTCTTAACTCAGTGAGAGAAGATGCATCCAATTCTCAAGACACTTGAGGCCCCAGGGAGTGGGGAGGTCTGTTGGGGTGGGTTTAGGAGGCATGGACAGCCTCTTGGAGATGTGGAGAAGAATTATGGGATGTTGAACAGTCAGGACAGACTGGGAGTGGATAAAGACTAGCCTATGGAAAAAAAGATTAAAGAATTAATACACAAAACAAAAAAACCCCATAAGCTCCTGTGGTATGAACAACAGCAGTGAGCTACACAGAGTCCCTATTATACATGTTCAGCCTACTGCTTTCTCCACCTGCATTCTCAAAGATCTGCAGGCAGCAGAACGACCAGGTAGGACCCTGTCCCAGGTTCCCACCAGGTCCCCTTAGAACATACCTAGCAGCATAACTGTGCCCTCTCTCCTGCATCTCATGTTCTGGGCCACAATTCTGTCTGTATTCACAGAGTCTTGACCATACAAGGGAAGTGCAGGTAAAACCACTCAGCCATATCCCCTGTACACCAAGTCTCCTAAAGCACACCCTATAGGTGTAAACTGTACTACATTGCATGTACTGCATTTTCTTATGAATGTTCCTGCATTCCCAGAGGTATGTCAGTAGGAGGAAAAAACAGAAGGCTAGAGGTTAGTGTAAGAATACAATTCACAAGCACAAGAGCAATGTGACAAAACTAGAGCTTCGGTGTCCTACTATAGCAAGCCCTGGGTATCCTAAAACTGCAGAAGTACAAGAAAATGACCTTAAATTCATTCTTATCCTTATGAAGTCCAGTATTAAATCTTACAAAGATGATAGAGCTAAATAAAAAAATTCCTCAAAGAAATACAGTAAAATATAGTCAAACAAGTGAAGGAAATGAATAAAACACTTCAAGACATGAAAATAGAAATAGAAACAATAAAGAAAAATGCAAACTGAAAGAATTCTGTAGACAAAACACCTATATATGAGAACAGAAAATATAGAGGAGAGGCCCTCCCAACAGTTGAGTGAGAAAGATGCAGATACTTACACCCAACCATTGGACTGAAGTAGGGGACCCCTATGGATGAATTAGAGGAAGGATTGAAGAAGCTGAAGGAGAGACCGACCCCATAAGAAGACCAGCAGTCTTAACTAACCCAGACCCCAGTGAGCTCCCAGAGACTGAGCCACAAAGCAGGAGCATACACTGGCTAGTCCTAAGCTTGAGGCACATACATAGCTGAGGTGTGCCCTGTCTGGTCACAGTGGGAGAAGAGGTGCCTAATTTTTTGAGACACTTAAGGCCACAGAGAAGAGGGATGTTTGTGTGTGTGTGTGTGTGTGTGTGTGTGTGTGTGTGTGTATGTGTATCATCTTGAAGGCAAGGGGGAAGAGAAATGGGGTGAGGAACTGTGGAAAGGGGAATGAGGGGCAATGACTGGAATATAAATAATTAAAATAAAAATTAAATCATAAATAGAAAAGAAAATTTAGAGGCAAGTATTACCAACATAATTCAAGAGATAGAAGAGAGGATCTCAGACATAGGAGACACAATTGAAGAAGTTGATATATCAGTCAAATAAACTGTTAAATCTAAAAAGTTTCTGACATAAAATATCCAGAAAATTTGTGACATAATGAAAAGACCAAAACTAACAATAATAGGAATAGAAGAGAGAGAAGAATCTCAACTCAAATCCATAAAATATTTTCAAACCCATAAAATATTTTCAACATATTCGTTTGTAGAGGAAAATTTTTCTAACCAAAAGAAACAGTTATCTATTAATAAATGTACAAATAGCTTACTGAACACAGAATACACTGGATCAAAAAATAAAATCCTCCTGTCATATAATAATCAAACAGTAAATGTACAACACAAAGAAAAAATATTAACAGCCACAAGGGAAAAGGGTCAAGTAACAAGTAAAGGGAGACTTAGTAGAACTACACCTGACAGCTCAACAGAAGCTTTAAAAGTAAGAAGGGCCTGGATAGAGGTCTTTTTAAAAATTAATTTAATTTAATTATTAACTTTATTTATTTATTTTTAACAGTCCAGTCATTATCCCCTTCCTCTTCTGCTCCAGCCATTCCTCATCCCATTCTGCCTCCCTCCACCCTGTCTTTAAGAGGACGTTCCCCTCCCACCCTACCCGTCCTCATTGTAGCCCACCCCTCCCCTCACCACTCTGACAGGCCTTCCCTCTCCCTGGGGCCTCAAGTCTCTAAAGGGTTAAGTTCATTGTTTCTCACTGAAGCCAGACAAGCCATCCTCTGCTGTACATGTGTCAGGGGAATCGGACCAGCTAGTGTATGCTGCCTGCTTAACGGCTCAGTGTCTGAGAGATCCCAAGGGTCAGGTTGTTTGAGATTGCTGGTCTTCCTGTGGAATCACCCTCCTCCTCAACTTCTACCAGCCTTTCCCTAATTCAACCCCTAGGATTCCTGACTTCAGACTATTGGTTGAGTATGATGGAAGTATCTTCAGCTGTCACAGCTTATTGGGCATCTCTGGGAAGCCATAATAGGCTTCTGTCTATACATATATCATAGCAACAGTAATAGTGTCAGGTCTTAGAGCCTCCTCTTGAGATTGGTCCCAACTCCTCAGTGGACCTGCTTTGGCTCAGTCTCTTCTCCATTTTTGTCCCTGCAATTCTTATAGACAGAAACAATTATGGGTTAGTTTTTGACAGTGATATGGCAACCCCATTGTCACTCTACTGTCCTTCTACTGGAGGTGGACTCCAGAAGTTCCCTCTCCCTACTGCTGGACATTTTATCTAAGGTCCCTCCCTTTGAGCCTTGAGAGTCTCTCACCTCCCAGGTCTATGGTACATTCTAGAGACCCCCCTCCCACCTCCAGAGGTTGCATATTTCTAGTCATTCTGGTGACCCTCAGGGATTCAGTCCTGTTCCCCTCCCCCAATATCTGATTGTGTGCCCTTTTTTTCCTCCCCATCTTCTCTCTTTCCCAGATCCCTCCTTCCATCTGCCCTCTACTTTCTTCTCTCTCCCAAGTGGGGTCGAAGCATCCTCACTTGGGCCCTTTGGCTTGTTAATCTTTTTGAGTTCTGTGGATTTTATACTGGGTATTTTGTACTGTTGATGTTAATATCCACTTATTAGTAACTACATACAATGCATGTCCTTTTGGTTCTGAGAAACCTCATTCAGGATGATATTTTCTAGTTCCATTCATTTGCCTGAAAACTCATGATATCTTTGTTCTTTTTCTTAAACTTTTTTATTATTATCAAATCATAATTTTTACTTTTTAACACAAGGGTTATAAACACAAAAATGCAGGATGTGGGGAAGGGGATGTCTTTGTTCTTAATAGCTGAGTAGTATTCCATTGTGTAAATGAACCACATTTTCTGTATCCATTCTTTTGTTGTGGGACATTTGGGTTGTTTCTAGTTCCTGGCTATCATAAATAAGACCACAATGAACATAGTGGAACATGTGCCTCTGTGGCATGGTGGGTTATCTTTTGGGTATATACCCATGAGTGGTATATCTGCATCTTTAGGCAGATTTATTTTTAATTTTCTGAGGAACCTCCAGATTGATTTCCAGAGTGGTTGTACCAGTTTACAATCCCACCAGCAATGGAGGAATGTTCCTTTTTCTTCACATCCTCTCCAACATATGTTGTCACCTGAGTTCTGATTGATATGAGGTGGAATCTCAGGGTCATTTTGATTTGCATTTCCCTGATCACTAAGTACTTTGAACATTTCTTTAAGTGCTTCTCTTTATTCGAGACTCTTCTGTTGTGAACTCTCTATTTAGTTCTATACCCCATATTTTGATTGGGTTGTTTGGTTTATTTGGAGGTTAGCTTCTTGAGTCTTTGATATATTTTAGATACTATCCCTCTATTAGATGTGAGGTTAGTGAAGATTTTTTTCCCAATCTGTATATTGCTGATTTGAATAATACAAAAATATCAATGAAACAAAGAGTTGGTTCTTGAAGAAAATCAACAGGACAGATAAACCTTCTACCAAACAAATTAAAAAGCAGAGTAAGAATATCCAAATTAAAAAAAAAAATCAGAAAGAAAATGGCAGATGCAACAACAGACACCAAGAAAATTCAAATAAATTTAGGACCTACTTGAAAACCTGTACTCTATAAAATTAGAAAATCTAAATGAAATGAATAATTTTCTTCATAAATACCACTTAACAATGCTAAACCAATATCAGATACACAATTTACATAGACATATAACCCCTAAGAAAGTGGAAGCAGTTAGTAAAGTTTCTCAACCCCAAAAAGCTCAGAGACAGCTAATTTTAGTGCAGAATTCCACCAGATTTTCAAAGATGAGTTAATGCCAACAATTCTTAAAAATTTCCACAGACTATAAACAGAAAGAACACTGCCAAAATCATACTCTGCTGCCACAGTCACCATGATACATAAAACACACAAAGATTTAACCAAGAAATAATTTCAGACAAATCTTTCTTATAAACATTGATGCGAAAATACTCAATAAAATACTCACAAACCAGTGTTTGAGAGATCTCAGGGTTCCAGATTAATTGAGACTGCTCATCCTCCTACAGGATCACCCTCCTCCTCAGCTTCTTTTAGCCTTTTTCTAATTCAACCACAGGGGTCAGCGGCTTTTGTTTATTAGTTAGGAGCAAATATCTGCATCTGATTCTTTCAGCTGCTTGTTGAGTCTTCTGGAGTAAGGTCATGGTAGGTCCCTTTACGTGAGTGCTCCGTAGTCAGTAATAGTCAGGCCTTGGGACTTCCCCTTGAGCTGGATCACATTTTGGAACTGTTGCTGGACCTTCTTTTCCTTGGGCTCCTCTCCATTTCCATCCCTGTAGTTTGTTCAGACTGGAACAACTATGGGTCAGAGTTTTGACTGTGGGATGGCAAACTCCTCCCTCATTTGATGCCCTGTCTTCCCCTTGGAGGTGGGCTTTATAAGTTCCCTCTCCTTACTGTCATCTAGGATCCCTTCCTTTGAGTCCTGAGAGTCTCCCACCTCCCAGATCTCTGGTGAATTTTGGAGGGTCCTTCCAACCTCCTACTGTTGAGGTCCACACTAGTCCCTGTTCGGGCACCAAAATAATGTTGGCGTCCACACTAGCCCCACGTTGGGGCAGCCAAAAACGTCGCAGCCCAGGCAAAATGTTGAGGCCCAGGCCGACCCACGTTTGGGCGGCCACTGTATCCCGGCCCAAGCTGCCACTCCGGTCAGGGTTCAGCAAGAGCGAGGGTGAGGGCAGACTCGAAGAATGGAGACCAGACAGGGTGTGATTCAATCCTGTTTATTCTTCAGTCTCTCTTCCTCTAAGTGTCTCCTTCTCTGTCTCCTCTGTCTGCTGTGTCTAATTCTGTCTGGAGCCAAGTGTCTTCTACCTAATGTCTGATGTGTCTCATTCTCTGATCTCAGTCTGATTCTGATCTGTTCTGTCTCTGCCTTTTATATGTCTCACTTCTAAGCCACGCCTTTTGGTCACACCTTTAATCATGCCCTTAGGTCTTGTCTCTAACTCTGATCTTTATACTTCTAAGTCATACTCTTAAGTCACACACCTTTAATCTCACACACCTTTAATCTCAGGCACCTTTAATCTCAAGGTATCTAAACCAAGATTATCGGAGTGTGCTCAGCTGTTGTAGGCTATTGTAATCCAAGTCTCATGTCAGGGTACATGGCTCGAGAAGGCTGCAAAGCTGATAGCCGCTTTCTGCTAAAAGTCAGCCCCCGACATCCTACCTCCTGAGGTTGCCTGTTTCCATTCTTTCTGCTGGCCCTCAGAGCTTCAGGCTTTTTTCCTCATCTAATATGAGATTAGGTTTCCCTCTTCCCCACAACCCCTGTCCATTTTCCTTCTCAGGTTCCTCCCTCCCTTCCCATTTGTGATTGCTTTCTTCTCCCTCCCAAATGAGACTGAGAAGTCCTTACTTGGGCCCTTCAGCTTGTTGACCTTTATGAGTTCTGTGAACTGTATTTTGGGTTTTCTTTCTTTCTTTCTTTCTTTCTTTCTTTCTTTCTTCCTTCCTTTCTTTCTTTCTTTCTTCCTTCTTCATTCTTTTTTTTTTTTTGCTAATATTCACTTACCATGAATGCCTTTTGGATCTGAGTTACCTTACTCAGAATAATATTTTCTAGTTCCATCCATTTGCCTGCAAAACTCAGGATATCCTTGTTCTTAAATGAACCACATTTTCTGTATCTATTCTCCTGTCATGGGATATCTGGGTTGTTTTCAGCTTCTGGTTATCACAAATAAGGCTGCTTGAACATAATGGAACACATGCCCCTGTGGCATGGTGGTACAACATTTGGATATATGCTCAAGAGTGGTATAGCTGGGTATTTAGGTAGATTTACTTCCAATAAACACTGGACACCAAAAAGGCATCATAACCAGCTTATATGAGGCCATCAACACATATATGGGAGAGGACTGTCGGTTCTGAGTTCAATCAGAGAAGATGCACCCAAGCCTCAAGAGACTAGAGGCCCCAGTGAGTTTAGAGTTCAGGTGGGGTAGGAGTGCAGATTTCCTCTTGGAGACAGGGTGTGGGGAGGAGGTATGAGATATGGAACAGCTGGAAGGTGGACAAGGCAGGGGGGAATAAAATCTGGATAAATAATTTAAAAAAAGAAAGTAAAAAGAATACTGACAAACCAAATCTAAGAACACATCAAAAACACCATCCAGCATGATCAACTAAGCTTTAGTCTTGAGATACAGGAGGAGATGCAGTCATTGACAAAACTCAACATCCCTTCATGATAAAAATCTTGGTGAGATAAGGGATACAAGGTGCATACCTAAACAAAGTAAGGCAATATAAAGCAAAACAATAGCTAATATCAAATTAAAGGACAGAAACTTAAAGCAATGCCACTAAATCAGGTATAAGACAAGGCTGTCTACTCTCCCCTAATGTATTCAATATAGTACTTGAAGTCTTAGTTAGAGCAATAACAAATCTAAAGTTAAAGGGAATACAAATTGGGAAGGAAGAAGTCAAAGTATTGTCACTTGCAGAAGATATTACAGTATACATAAGTGTCCCCAAAGGTTCTATCAGAAAATTCCTATAGCTGATAGACACTTTCAGCAAAGTGGCTGGATATAAAATTAACTAAAATAAATTAAAATTAAAAATTAAAATCTGAGGTCGCCTATATACAATCAATAAATGGACTGAGAAATAATTTAGAGAAACACCACCCTTCACAATAGTTACAAACCATGTAAAATATTTTCCTGTAACTCTAATCATGAAATAAAAGACCTGTATTACAAAAAAAAAGTATTTGAGGAAAGAAATTGAAGAAAACATCAGATGACAGAAAGATCTCCATGGTCATGGTTCAGTAAGATTAACATAGTGAAAATGGTCCTCTTACCAAAAGCAATCTACAGAATCAACATAATTCTCATCAAAATTCCAACACAATTTCTTACAGACCTTGAAGCAAGAATTCTCAACTTCACATGTAAAAACAGTAAACCCACAATAGCTAAAACAACCCTATACAGTAAAAGAGATTCTAGATGGTTCACCATCCCAACCTTCAAACTGTACTGCTGAGCTTTAGTAATAAAAACCACATGGTCCAGGCACAAAAACAAACAGGTTGATCAGTGCACTTCAAGTATCAGAAGTAAATCTACACACCTATAGACACTTTGTTTTTTAACAAAGAAGCCAAAAAACAGCAATGGAAAAAGAAAGCTTTATCTTCGATAAATACTGTTGAAGTAACTGGATGTATGCATGTAGAAGAATGCAAATCATTCCATATTTATCACCCTGAACAAAACTCAAGTTCAAGTGGGTTAAAGGCCTCAACATAAAAGTAGATACATTTTAATCTAATTGAAGAGAAAGATGGGAACAGCCTTGATCAAATTGGTGCACTTCCTGAACAGTAGACCAACACCTCAGGTGCAGGTACTAAGATTAAATTAATAAGACCTCATGAACTGAAAAACGTCTGTAAAGCAAATGACAACATCAGGACAACATGGCAGCCTATGGAATGAGAAAATATTTTCACCAATTTCCCATCTGAAAGAGGGCTAATTTTCAAAATATATAAAGAATTCAACGATCTAGACATCAACAAAAAAAATGAGTCCAATTAAGAAAGGGGTGCAGAGCTAAACAGAATTTTCTATAGAGGGATCTCTAATGGTTGAGAAGCACTTAAAAATGCTCAACATACTTAGTTGACATGGAAATCAAAACTTTGTGACTCCACCTTTAGAATGGCTAAAATAAAAAACTCAAGTGACTGCTCATGCCAGCAAGGATGTGGAACAAAGGGAAACACTTCCATTGCTGGTGGGAGTGCAAACTTGAACAGACACTTTGGCAGTGAATTTGGTGGTTTCTCAGAAAATTTGGAATACATTTACCTCAAGACCCAGCTAAACTACTTCTGGGCATATACCCAAAAGAAGTTCAACTATACCACAAGAATACTTTTTATCTATGTCTATATCAGCTTTATGATGAGAAACTGAAAACAAACTAGATGTCCCTCAACAGAAGAATGAATAAAAAAATGTAGTATATTTACAGAATGGACTATTACTTAGACATTTGAAACAATTATGTCATGAAATATGCAGGCATATGGATGAAAATAAAAAGGTCACACTCATTGAGATATCACAGACCCAGAAAGACAAACAAGGTGTGAATTCACTCATAAGTGGACATTTGTCATAAAGTACTGGAGTACCATGCTACAAAACACAGAACAAAACAAGAACCTAAGTTACAAGGAGAACCCAAGAAGAAACTCTTGAATCTCACTGAGAAGGGCAAATAGATTAATTAGATGTTGTTCCGTGCGCCTCTCGTGTCCCCTTCGCCCTCGAAAAAGGACACGGAGGCAGTGATCGGGTATTACTACAAATGAGGCTTTACTTGTAACAGCAAAAGCAGAAAGATGAAAAGACAGGAAGAGGCACAGTTTAAATACACCCTAGAGTGATGTATTCACTTCTGATTGGCTGTTCACTCATCACCCCATATTACGCCCTGGGATGGGCAATGACTTTGGCGCCTTTCTGCCTTTTGCACCTGCGCAGTCAGTTGTTTACTAGTGGGAGGACAGGATGTCCATGCCATCTTGAAATGGCGAATGTTGAGATGCTCACTGTGGTTCCCAACATCTCCCCCTATCTATATATTTAAGATGGAACAGCCTATTGCCTATCAAGTGTGGCACCAACTCAGTGAGGGAAAGCAGAGGCCTGATCCCCTGTGCAAAATGAGATATTGTAATGGGTTTACTTCCCATACCCATCTTGATGCCTTTTGATGGGGAAAGGGAGCCTCCACCCTGGGGCGCCACCAGGGGAGGTTTCTTGGCATCAAACCTTTGTGCAATCAGGCATACTTTCGGGAAATCTATCCACACTCATGGAACATTCCCTGTCGAGTACCCACTCGCAAACACCTCTAGATATTCAGGTACCACAGTTATTCAGGCAAGGGCTGGCTGAACTTAGACCTCTCATCGACCCAGTGCAATGGGCTGAACCCTTGGGGTGCATCGACTGAGGGTCTCAGTCATCGGCTACTTTCTCAGCCTAGATAGCCAAATTTCAGGGGGAGATCCTTGCTCCAAGACTGCAAGTGCTTGGGTGATAGCGGCCTTGTCATGTTTTTGCTGGGCTCTGAGCTTACAGACCAACCATCATGAACACCAATCCACAACATAGGGCTGCACCAAGCAGGCCTATCCCCACCCTTTAAGAAAGAAGGAAAAAGCAGAGGTAGGCCAAGAAGTAAAATCGTCAGGGGTAACAGGGTCCACTCGTGTTCCATCAAGGCTCGAAATCAGGATCTGCAATTGCTGCTGCACCTGGTCCAACTCCCCAGTCCACTTCCCTTTTAAATAAGCAGAAAGATCATGGCTTTGAATAAATGTATCATTCACAAATCTCAGAGGTATAATACCTGGATGTGGGGTTGCTGACACGCAGCTTCTTTGAACCACATCCGTGAGCTGCTCCACATGGGTTGGAGCAAATCAACTCTCTGATTGACCAACAGGATGTCTGATATGCATCCACTTTCTGTAAAATGGTCATAGCCTTAGAGGTCTTTTCTGAAATTTCTGCTGTAACTTGATTAACCATGGCTAGGTCTAGTGATCCATTCCAGCATTGTGCTAAAAAGCATGTAACATTCTTACAATCCAAGATATCAGAATTATTCTGAAAGTTGGATAACATAAAGAAAAATGGAGGGTCCACACACACCAACACCGGTTGTGCAGGTGCATTCCTAAACACCTTATTAATTTTAATGTTATTCAAATGGCTAGAGATATTAGATCTTGTAGCCGAAACATTCTGCACTTCATGAAACACACCATTCAACATGACAAAGGCAAATACACCCTTTTTTAACATTCTAAACAGTGGCTACAACACATAATTTAATTGTGTTGAAGGAGGATAAACTCAAGAAAATACACATATGATTTAATTTAGGACTTGCATCCCTTTGAAAACATCAAACAGAGGTTTAAATCCTCCTATGGTAAGCTTAAGATGATGTTTTAGCCAAATAATATCTCTTAACAACTTTTAAAAATCACTAAGAGCAAATCAAGATTAAAAGTAAACCATTTTCTTTGTGTATGTACACTCACAAGCCAGAAGATGGCGTTAGATCCCCACCACAAATGGTTGTGAGCCACCAGGTGGTTGCTGGGAGTTCAGCCTTTATATTTTAAAAGTCTAGCCTTTAATGGCTGAGCCATCTCTCTAGCCCCATCTGATTAGGATATAACTGAGGTCTCAAATATTGAAAGACACTGTCTTTGAATCCTTTTTTGGAGTAACAAGTACTCTAAAAATTTTTAAAGCTCGTTATATTGGAGCAATGGCTTGCAGAAAAAACTTCTTTAGAGAAATTCACTAATAAAGTATCACACAATGAATAATATACACTAAAAGATTTAACCTCTTAATTTTTTGTATTAAAGCAACAACAATATTTATATATATATATATAAAATGTAAAACAATTAACCATTTTCTGAAGCAATTATTTCTAACAAATATTGCTTCATGGGCTCTTAAAAATTATGAATATATTTACTAACTGTAAACCTTTCACCTTTACCAGAAATGTAAAGGGATAGTATAAAACATCTTTTATATAAGCATTTACTGAAATGGTAGCTGGAGTAGGCAAGTTAGGCTGTATAAATCTTAAATTTGAACTTTATTTTGGATTAATTTAATAACCAATCTTTTTTAGTCCAATGAATATATCGGATAAAAGCCAACCTTATTCTCTAATAATTGTTACATATATTAGAGGAATCTAAAGCATCTCATTTTTAACAACTTTAAATATAAAGGAATTAAAATAATTTGAACCGTATTTTCTCAGCAAGTACAGTTATACTCATGGAGGGAAGTAGACATAATTTTAATTTCTCCAGCATAATCATAACTTCTAGCCCACAGACTGTTGTAAAGTCTTTGGGTTTTAGATTTATCCCTCTTCTCACAAGAAACAATGAAGACAAGAGACGAATTCCGGTAAGCACATTTCTAGGGCCAGGTTGTAAAAACCCAGGACAAAAGGGATGCTTAGTACCTGGGCTTCTGTAGCTCAGTCTGTATTGTCTCAATTCAAATGTAAATGTAACCTCCCTCCAGCCTGTTCTCTGAGGCTTGGCTAGTCCTGAATTGTATGATTTTGACCTTAACTTTAAACCTTAAATTTAAACTGTAAACCTTAAAAGACACGTGTTGTATCTTTTCTCTATAAACATAGGCAAATCAAAAAACCAATCTTTAACGATGTAAGCAATCTATTTTTTCTCAAATCAACACCAAGTAGATTACCTTTATGCTATAAAGTTTTGCTGCCACAAAACAAAGTGTAAAATTTAATGGAAAACTTGTAGCATTTATGACCCAGGCTGTCGGGGGGGGGGGGGGGGGGGGGGGGGGGATGCGCCTGAGGCCAGGGCAACCAAGTAACACTCAATAGCTGAGAACAAAGGCAGCGCTTCAGCATTTGAATGTACTGGCAAGGGAACAGGCCAAGATCTAACTATGGCCCATAGTGGTATACTTATCCCCAAATCGAACATCAGTGTCAGGAGAATCAGGGTCGTCATCTTGCAATCTGGCTTCCTTCTTCACAATCTGTACCAGCCGCGTAGGGACCCAAATTGAATTGTTTTCACCTGTGGAATAAGCACAAACAGCTTCCCACCCCAGGCCACAACAGGCCCTCAGCCAATCTTGTAGCCTCCTGTTCCTACGAGGGACAATGGCTGCACAGCATTCAGCTGTGGCATTTTCAAAGATCATCTGTTCAGTTAATGGCATTGCTTGCTCTAAGCTCGCGGGGCACTCCCCGTGTGCTTGTCGGCGGGATGCCGCTTCCCAGAGCAGACTGTCTCCCTCCTCTGCCTGTCTTGCTCTCGCTCTGCCGGGCTGCAAGCTGCCACAGGTAGCAGAGCGCAGACGGTTCCCCAAAGATTCTGTCATAAAGGAGGGCCCTTTTGTCCTCTGCTCTCTCTCCACCCGCTGGTGAAGGGTCCTTAAGCTTAATGAGCTCTGCAGTAGCCCTTGTTCCTTTTGAGTACTCTGTCTCCCCAGGCTCTCTGGCCTGATCCCCAGGCCCTTTGGCCTGATCCCCAGGCCCTTTGGCCTGATGTCATCTAACACGCTCTGGTTCTGATAGCCTGGAGCGGACCAGTCTTGAAACCTCTTGACTTGCCCTAATAGCTGTGCTGCCCGCTGAATCCTCACAACACAAATAAGCTAACAGCAAAAACACAAGCAAGAGGCCAACTACTGTAGCGGAGGCAATGGGTGAATATCTACCCGAAACAAAAGCTTCCACCCCAGGCATAACTTCCAGAGGTGTACCTCGATCCTGTAGTCTTTTAACCCGCCCTGAGTCTCAGGGGGCCTTCCGCAGCGCCTTGAAATTCCCGGGTTTTGATGGCAGATGTTCCGCGCGCCTCTTGTGTACCCTTCGCCCGCGAAAAAGGACATGGAGGCAGTGATCGGGTATTACTACAAACGAGGCTTTACTTGTAACAGCAGAAGCAGAAAGACGAAAAGACAGGAAGAGGCACAGCTTAAATACACCCTAGAGTGACGTATTCACTTCTGATTGGCTGTTCACTCATCACCCCATATTACTCCCCGGGATGGGCAGTGACTTTGGCACCTTTCTGCCTTTTGCACCTGCACAGTCAGTTGTTTACTAGTGGGAGGACAGGATGTCTTCGACATCTTGGAATGGCGAATGTTGACATGCTCACTGCGGCTCCCAACAAGATGTTAGGGGTGGATGAAGTAAGGAGGCTGGGTAGGAGAGGAGGTAAAAAGGGAACAGTTGTGATTTAGTATGGGGAGGATGGTGGGAGAATAACTGGGATTCAGTTGAGGGTTGTCTTTGGGACCAATTAAATACCTAGGACAATGGAATCTCCTAGAAAAAAGTAAAATACTAGGAATCTGTGTGTGTGACCCTAGCTTAGACTCCTAGCAATGGGCCATATAGAGCTTGAACAATCTATATTCTATAATGAGCAAAAACTTCCAGTGGAACAGTTGAGACATCAGCCTATTCACACACTGCTTTTTATTAAGTGAAGTAGCCCAGATACAGAAGACAAATGTCAAATGTTCTTTCCATTCTGAACCTTTTAGCTCCAAATCTTCCAATGTGAGTAATTATAGATCCTAAAGTAACTGAAGAAATGTGCTAATTTGAAAGAGACAATTTCTGGTGTTTAAATAATAGAGGGGGAATAGTGAAATACAGTTATTAATTATACATCCAGCTATTTTACTGGAAGTGTATTGAATTTTTTTGGTAAAATTTTTAAGATCATTCATGTATACAATCATAGCATCTAAAAATAAAAATATATTAACTTCTTCCTTTCTAATTTTTATCACCTTGTTATGTTCAATTGTTTTATTGCTTTAGCTAAGACTTCAAGTACAATATTAAATAGATATGGAGATAGTGGACAGCCTTGTTTGTTCCTGATTTTTGTGAAAATGCTATGCGTTTCTCTCCATTTGGATTGATGTTAGCTATAGACTTGCTATAAACTGTCTTTAGCATTTTGAGCTATGTTTCTTGTACTATGTTCCTACTCTCTTCAGGGTTTTTTTCATTATGGGATGTTGGACTTTTTAAAAGGCTTTTTCTGCCCTCGGCCGGATCCCAATGACTGGAGCAGATACCTAGCTGATCTGCTCCCCTGTGGAAAATGCATCCAGAGGCATCCTGTAGAGGCCACGGCCCACAGAGCTGCAGAATACACAGCCTTGGTGTTTCTACTCATCAAGCAAGCTGAGCAGACCTGCTCAAACCTCTGAGGTCCTGGAATTCCATCTAGATGCAGTGAAGACACAGTGTCAGAGGCTTATCAATTTACTCTTCCCCTTGCTCCTCTTCTAATATCTCAACATCCATAATCAGCTTGAAGAAGTTAATGAAGAGTCAGTGCCCCTATCCCCTAGGCTTGGGGACTAAGGTGGTTGATATTGGGCTGTCTTTCTAGAGAAAAGTGGTGGTGTTGTTGGAACAGGGAGGACTAGCTAGGATTTATTTCATAGCCATAACCTATTGGTAGAAATCTGTATAATTATTATCAAGACGAAGTTATAATTTCTTTTTATCATTTAAAATTTTTTTATTAAATTTGATGACAGCTGATAGCATTCTTCATCACCTTTCAATATTTCTAAGTGAGTTTCCTCCATATTCATCCTAATCAGTGAGTAAAGAAGGAATTAATAGCCTCAGCTTGCATTTTTAATTTTTTTTTATTTTTTTATTAGATATTTTATTTACACTTCAGATGCAATCCCCTTTCCCCATTCCCCCCCCTTAGAAAACCCCTATCCCATGCCCCCTTTTCCTTTTTGCATTTATATATTTTTTTAAAAGAATGTTAATCATAAGCGTTATAAGTTTGGAATTGTTCAATCAGAGGTGTAACCCACTGACCAACCTAGATATAACAACTATCTTTGACTGGTAGAGATACATGAATATCTGCCTCCCCATCTCCCCCCTCTTTCTCTCTTTCATCACCTAGCTTCTCCTCTTCTTCTTCTTCTCCTCTTCTTACTCCGTTTCTTCCTCTCAGTACTCCTCCCATCTTAGCTCCTCCTACACATCACCCTTTCTGTTAAAATGAAACTTTTCTCTCAAAATACAATTAGAACATAATTATGCCAATTTGTACCAGTGAGGTATAAGATAGTCCTAATACCCCGTCCATCCTTTTGTTGACTAACCAGCACCTCTGTCATCTATCCTAACTAAAAAGTTTAGTTCTGAACCTGGCTTAAGGATGAATGTCAGCTGACGACCATCCACTCAAATCTTTTCTCTCATGGTAAATAGCTATAAGTTTTCAACCCCGTCAGAAATCCAGAATGACTGAGTTAACTATAATTGTGGGAAGCACAAAGCATAGCTTCTAAAACTTAGCCAATTTATAGAGACCTCTGAACACCTGAAAAGCCGCTATACTACCAAACGTTGGAGCATCAAATCTTAAGCCTTCTGGCCCAGAATCATCTGACAGACCTTGGTGATGCAGGATTATTAAGGACTGATTACTCTGTCTAGGCAGATACAATCAGTCGACTATTCTGCATGTGTGTCCTTTTCTGGACAGTAATTTGTCTGTAGATGGAGAGAGGCAATTCTTGCCTAGTGGCTGTTACCACACAACTGGAGTAACTCCAAGGATGCTCAATTTCTTCTTAGAATCCATGACAGGAAGCTGTCAGGAGCAGACAGGTCTCTAATCAATATGAACTTTAATATATAAATATTTGTAGCGTCAGTTCTATGGACTTCTGATGTTTTGAAAACCAACTATCCATGTAAGGTAACCTGGACTGTTGTCTGTTCACTCCTCTCAGCTATTTCTAAATAAAATATGGAAAACACCCTAACAATAAACTCAAAAATATGAATTTGCTATAGTCCCTTAACTCATAGGTTAACCGTCCCAAATCAGTCAAAAAAGTTAAAAAAGGGCTGGGTCTAGGCATTGTATTTCTAAATGTGTTATACAGGCACAATGCCCATGAGCGTATCAATATTCATCTCATTTTTATATTAATAAGAGGCTCGTACCAATGAAAACCTTAAATTTGAGATCAAAGTAAATTTTGTACCATTTAAGAAATTATAACTTCATCTTGATAATAATTATACAGATTTCTACCAATAGGTTATGGCTATGCAATAAGTCCTAGCTAATCCCCCCTGTTCCAACAAAACCACTACTTGTCCCTAGAAAGACAGACCATTATTAACCACATTAGTCCCCAAGCTCAGGGAATAGGGGCGCTGACTCTTCTTTAACTTCTTCAAGCTGATTAAGGGCGTTGAGATTTTAGAAGAGGGGTGGGGGGAAGAGTAAGTTGATAAGCCTCTGATGCTGTGTCTTCACTGAATCCAGATGGAATTCCAGGACCTCAGAGGTTTGGGCAGGTCTGCTCAGTATGCTTGATGAGTAGATACACCAAGGGTGTGTATTCTGCAATATACAATTCTCAGAACAAGTTTTAGTATCAAGAAAAAAAAATTTCCCACCCCCACGGGGCTAACATTTTTTTTAAAGATGTTCGTTCTGAAGACTTTTTTTTCGCTTGTTAAAATTGGTTGTAGTATTTATGTTTCAGATTTTATCCCCTTAGCCTACTTCCTCCCACCACCCAGAAACCTCCTAACCCATCCCCCTCCTCATGCTTCTATGAGGCAGTGACCGCACCTACCCCACCTCACTATCCCCTCCCCACCCTCACATTCCCCCCCCCACACACGGTGTGTTCATTTTTTTTATGGGACCAAGAAACTCCTCTCCCACCTATACCCGACAAGGCCATCCTCCCCTACATATACCTCTGGAGTCTTGGGTCCCTCCCTA
Organism: Arvicanthis niloticus; assembly: GCF_011762505.2. NCBI lineage: Eukaryota > Metazoa > Chordata > Mammalia > Rodentia > Muridae > Arvicanthis > Arvicanthis niloticus. The sequence continues at coordinate 3,094,796 of NC_047670.1, forward strand.
TGTGTTCCCAGGTTGGTGGTTTAGACCCTGGGGGGCTCTGGTTGTTTGGTATTGTTGCTTTCCACCTGGGGTCAATAGCCCTTTCTGCTCCTTCAGTCCTCTCACTAAGTTCTCCATTGGGAAACCCCTGATCATATCAGTGGTTAATTGTGAACATTGTCCTCTGAGTGTTTTAGTCTTTGGCTGACCTCTAAGGATACAGCTATATCATGTTTCTCACATTATGCACTTCCAACCATCCACAACAGTGTTTAGATTAGGTGGCTGTACATGGGGTGAATACCCAGGTGGAATGGTCTTCTGATGGCCCCTCCTTCAGTTTCTGTTCCATGTTTTGTTTCCCTATTTGCTCCCTTGAGCATTTTTGTTTCTCGTTCTAAGTAGAACTGAGGCATCCCCTCTTGGTCTTCCTTCTTCATGAGCTTCATGTGGTCTGTGGGTTGAGTCTTCGCTAATCCAAGCTTTTGGGCTAACATCCGTGGAGATAGGTTTGTGTAACTATCTTCTTTTGGGGTTTTTGGAAGATTACTTTCTTGCTTTTTCTAGGTTGTAGTTTCCCTCCTTGTGTTGGAGTTTTCCACCAATTATTCTTTGAAGTGCTGGATTTGTGTTGAGATACTGTGTAAATTTGGATTTGTCATGGAATATTTTGGTTTCTCCATCAACAATGACTGACAGTTTTGCTGGGTATAGTAATCTGGGCTGCCATTTGTGTTCTCTTAGGGTCTGTATGATATCGGTCCAGGATCTTCTGGCTTTTATGGTCTCTGGTGAGAAGTCTGGTGTAATTCTTATAGGTCTGCCTTTATATGTTACTTTGCCTTTTTCCCTTACTTCTTTTAGTATTTTTTCTTTGTTTTGTACATTTGTTGTTTTGACTATTATATGGTGGGAAGTATTTCTTTTCTGGTCTAAACTATTTGGAGTTCTGTAGGCTTCTTGTATATTTATGGACATCTCTTTCTTTAGGTTAGGGGAGTTTTCCTCTATAATTTTATTGAGGATGTTTACTGGTCCTTTTAGTTGGGAGTCTTCCCCCTCATCTAAACCTATTATCCTTAGGTTTGGCCTTCTCATTGTGTCTTGGATTTCTTGTATATTTTGGGTTAGTAGCTTTTTGTATTTTGGATTTTCTTTGACAGTTGTGTCAATGTTTTCTATGGTACCTTCTGCACATGAGATTCTCTCTTCCATCTCTTGAATTCTATTGGTGATACTTGTGTCTATGACTCCTGATCTTTTTTTTAGGTTTTCTATCTCCAGGGTATTGTCCTTTTGTGATTTCTTTATTGTTTCTACTTCCATTTTTAGATCCTGCATGGTTCTGTTTAATTCCTTCTCCTGTTTGGTTGCATTTTCTTGCAATTCCTTAAGGGATTTTTGTGTTTCCTCTTTAAGGGTTTCTATCTGTCTACCAGTGCTCTCCTTAAGTTCTTTGAGAGTGTTATTTATGTCTTTCTTAAAGCCCTCTATCATCATCATGAGAAGTGATTTTAATTCTGATTCCTGCTTTTCTGGTGTGATGGGGTGTTTGGGGCTTGCTCTGATGGGGGAGCTGGGTTCTGATGATGCCATGTAACTTTAGTTTCTGTTGCTTATGTTCTTGCTCTTGCCTTTTGCCACCTGGTTAACTCTAGTGCTGCCTGTACTTGCTGTCTCTGACTGAAGCCTGTCTTTCTAGTTATCTAGCTTGTGTCTGATCTCCTAGGGGTCCAGATGCCTCTGTGATCTTTTCCAGCTGCACTGATTACAGTGGTACCTCTAGGATGCCTCAGGATATGGTGCCTTCGAGGTAGTAATCCAGCTAGGTGTCTGCTGTTCTGGGTGCAGTGTCTCCTCTAGAATATCTCAGGATATGTTGTCTGACGCTCTGAGTTCAGTTGTTCCTCTGTGACTCTGGATTGAGTGGACCTTCCAGTATGTCTCAGGTGGAATCCGGGGTCCACACAACAGCAGACCTGGCAGAGGTCTGGTCCAGGCCTCAGATCTGAGAACTAGTTTCTAAGACACTGTCCAAGTTAGAGCGCCTGGGATCCCTGCTTTCTCTGGGTTTTTGGAGGTTGGGGACAGAGCTGCCACCCAAGATCTGCTCAGTGCTCTGGCCCAGACCGGAAGGAACCAGTGTTCCGGGCCGGGAGTGACTTCCTGGGTCCTTTTGGTTCCCAGTTACTCCCTGTTTAGGGTGGGCCCTGCTGTCTGCTTACCTATGATACTACCTGAGTTTGAGTGCCTGGGATCCCCGCTTCCTCTGGATTCTTGGATGTTGGGAGCAGAGCTGCCACCCAAGATCTGCTCAGTGCTCTGGCCCAGACCGGAAGGCTATAATTTCTTAAATGGTACAAAATTTACTTTGATTTCAAATTTAAGGTTTTCATTGGTATGAGCTTCTTATTGATATAAGGTGAGATGAATATTGTTACTCTCATGGGCATTGTGCCTGTATAACACATTTAGGAATACAAGGCTTAGACCCAGTCCTTCTTTAACTTTTTTAAGTGACTTGAGGTAGTTAGCTTGTGAATTAAGGGACTATAGCAAATTCATGGCTTTGAGTTTATTGTTAGGGTGTTTTCTATATTTTCTTTAGAAATAGCTGAGAGGAGTTAACAGGCAACAGTCCAGATTACCCTACATGGATAGTTGGTTTTCAAAATGTCAGAAGTCCACAGAATTGACGTTACAAACATTTCTTTATTAATGTTTATTTTGATTAGAGACCTGTCTGCTCCTTACAGCTTCCTGTCTTGGATTCTAAGAAGAAATTGAGCATCTTTGGAGTTACTCCAGTTTTTGTGAGACAGCCACTAGGCAAGAATAGCCTCTTTCCATCTACAGACAAATTACTGTCCAGAAAAGGCCACACTTGCAGAATAGTCAACTGATTATATCTGCCAAGACAGAGTTATCAGCCCTTAATAATTCTGCATCACTAAGGTCTGTCAGAAGATCCTGGGCCAGAAGGCTAAAGATCAGGTGCTCCCACGGTTTGTAGTATAGGGGGGTGTCCAGGTGTTCAGCGGTCTCTATAAATTGGCTAAGTTTTAGAAGCTATGCTTTGTGCTTCCCATAATTTCAGTTAACTCAGTCATTCTGGATTTCTGACGGGGTTGAAAACATACTCTCATAGCCAATCCTGGCTATTTACTTTGAGAGAAAAGATCGAAGTGGATGGTTTTCAGCTGACATTCATTCTAAAGCCAAGAAAAAAGCCAGGTTCAGAACTAAGTGTTTTAGTTAGGAGAGATGACAGAGGTTCTGGCTAGTCAACTAATGATGAACTGGGTATTAGGACTATCTTGTACCTCACTGGTACAAATTGGCATAATTATGCTCTAATTGTATTTTGAGAGAAAAGTTTTATTTTAACAGGAAGGGTGATATGTAGGAGGAGCTAAGGTGGGAGGAATACCAAAAGAAAGAGAAGGAGTAAGGAGAGGAGGAAAAGAAGGAGAGGATAAGCTAGGTGATGAGAAAGAGAAAGAGAGGGATGGGGGACATGGAGGCAGATGTTCATGTGTCTCCTCCAGTCAAAGATAGTTTTTATATCTAGGTTGGGTATTGGGTTACACTTCTGATTGAGCATTACCAAACTTACAAAGCCTTTGGTTAACATTTAAAAAGAATTCTATAAAAGCAAAAAGGAAAAGGGGGCATGGGATAGGGGTTTTCTAGGGAGGGGAAATGGGGAAAGTGGATGGCATCTGAAATGTAAATAAAATATTCAATTTTAAAAAAGGCCTTTTCTGTTTTTAAAGACACAAGCATGTGGTTTAAGTGTCTTCACCCTGTTTATGTGGTGCATTACATTTAATTATATGTGTATGTGCCATTCCTGCATTTCTGAGCTGAAGAATGGTTGATCATGTTGGATAACATTTTGATGTGCTCCTTAATTTGTTTTGCAAGTCTTTATCTGAGATTTTTTAAATTAATTATTTTAGTTATTTACATTTCAAATGTTGTCCCCCTTCCCAGTTCTCCCTCCACAAACTCTCTACCCCTTCTTCCCCCCTTAGTCTCTAAGAGCATGCTTACCAATCCTCCCACTTATCCACTCACCCATTCACCCACTCATCCACTCACCCATTCACCAATCCACTCTCCCAGTCACCCACTCCTACAATATCCCTTCCTTGTAGCATTAAATCTCCACAGGACCAAACACATCCCTTCCAAATGAGGCAAGACAAGGCAGTCCTCTGCTACATATGTAACAGGGGCCATGGACTCCAAAGTGTCCAATTAGTTGAAACTATTTTTCTTCCTATGGAGTTACAATCCCCTTCAGGCCCTTCAGCTCTTCCCCTAACTCTTCTGTTGGAGTCCCCAGGCTCAGTACAATGTTTGGTTATATGTACCTGCATCCGCTTTAGTCAGGTAGTGGCAGTACCTCTCAGAGAACAACCATGCCAGGTTCCTGTCTGCGAACTCATCTGGGCATCAGCAACAGTGTTGGGGTTTGGTTTCTGCACATGTGATTGATCCCTAGATCCTAAACTGGGCAGTCTCTGAATGGTCTTTTTTTTTTTTTTTTAAATCTATGTTCATAAAAGATTTTGGTCTATAACTATCCTTGTTGTTGGGTCCATATATGGTTTAGGTATCTGGGAAATTGTGGCTTCCTAAAATAAATAGGAAATGTTTCTTCTCCTTTTCTCTCCCTCAATAATGTGTGGAATCTTGGTGTTCATTCTTTTTGGAGCTGTGGTAGGATTTTGTACTTAGTCCATTTGTCTGTGGGATTTTTTTTTTTTTGGTTGATAGTCTTCTATGTGTTGTTTCCACTTTACTAGGAGTTTTATATCTGCCTAAATTGCTTATTGTATCTTAGTTTAATAGTTCATTCATACATATCAATAACAATTTTCATTTCTTTATAATTTTCCAGTTTCATAGAATGACTTTATAATTCTCTGGATATTTTTGGTGTCTGAATCCCCATGTTTCATCTCTAATTTTGGTAATTCGAATAATTTTCTAATGTTTAGTTAATTTGGTTAAGCTTTATCAATATAAATGATTTTCTCAGAAAACATAATTGTTTTAAACTGCAACATCCTCTTGATGTATTTTTCTTCTGATTCATTTTGTTTGATGTCCATATTGTCAGATACTAAAATTGCTATAACTGCTTACTTCTTTGATCCATTTCCTTGGAATATCATTTTTCCATTTTTTTTTCTTAGATATCTTCTTTTACCATTAAGATATGTATCTTGCGTGGATCAGGAGCTACATCCTGTTTTCTAATGCATTCTTCTAGTTTGTGTCTTTTTGTTGGGTAATTGAGACCATTGATACTGAGAGACATTAATGATCAGTACTTATTGGTTACTTTTGTCTTGTTGTAATGGTGTAGGATTTACAACATTATATTTTCTAGTTACGATTATTTTTTCCTTGTTTTTTCTTGGGTGTAATTAACATCTATAGATCAAAATTTTCACTCAAGAGCCTTCTTTACAATTGGATTATGGATAGATACTGCTTACATCTAGTTTTATTTTGGAATTATCTTTGCAATCATTGTAATGGATTGTTTTGTTGGGTATAACAGCCTAGACTGGCAACAGTTGTCTTTAGAATTTATAAAACATCTGTCTAGACCTTCTGGATTGATGAATCTCCACTAGTAGTTGGCTGGTAAATTAATGGGTCTGCTTTAATCTGTTACTTGGTCTCTTTTAAATGCAACTTTTTATATTTGTCTGTCTTCTGTATGTTTTATGTTTTGATTGTCGTGTCATAGGAAATTTCTCTTTTGGTTCTGTCAATTTGGTTTTTTGTATCCTTTTTATACCTTATACCTTTATGCTAGAGAAATAATTTTATTGAAAATGGTTTTTATGCCTTTGACCTGGGTTTGTTTCCCATCTGTTCCTAACACTTGCAGATTTGGTCTTTTACATTCTTCTAGATTTTTGTTTGTCTGTTTTTCTTTTTGTTATAGATTTAAATCTTTTGAAAATAATTAAGTTATCCATTTTTCTACCTTGTCTTCAACCCCTGATGTTTTCTCTTTCATATTTTAGACTCTCTTCATGAGGCTTACTTCTGAAGTTTTTTATTGAAGTTTTATTTTGAGTGAGATAGAAAAAAGAGTGAGAGGATAGCAGTCATGGTAGGAAAAAGAGCTTCTCAAAGTGTGTTGTAGTAAGGCAAAGAGTTAGCCAGATTACATGAATTAAAGGGATTGTAGACAGTGATTCTGAACCAAGAGTTGCAGTTTTTAGGGAATGAAGTTGAGGTAAGAGGAAAGGCATCTGCAAGCAGATTGTTACTAAATTGAAAGTTGGAATAGATAGAATTAAATGGAATAGAAAGAATGCAGATGAGATCAGAGGTGAAAAGAAGGCATTAGAGTTCAGAAGGATTGTTTTCTCCTTCATTTTTTGTTTGTTTTTGCAGATTGCTATAGTGGTTGGGTCAGTAGGATACTATCATCCACTTACTTGGGAGTCCTTACCCAGTGTGGCTATTACAGAAAGTGGATAAAAAATATCTCTAGGTATATGAGGCTGACAGGAAGAAATCTGTATGAGTTGTAAGGAGGGGAGTATCTACACACACAAAAAAATGTTGGATTTTTTCCAAGGTCTGGCAGAATCTATAGGGTGTAAAAGTAGTGAAGGGAACAGGTTCTTTCAACCAAGCCTCAACAGGGCTGGAGAAGAGATGTGGGTAGATGTAATGATAGACTGGAAGTAGAGTAATTATCAAAACCCAGCCTGGTGTGGCTACTGGATTCCCAGGGCGAGAAAGGGTGTGGCTCCATATGTTCAGTTGACACAATGGAATGGGGTAGGGTAGGGAGTAAAGCTGAATTTTCTTCAAAGTTGAGTTGAGTCCTCAGGAAATGAGGCTACGGTAGGAGGGCAAGAAACTGCAAGCTGTCTTCAACAGGGCTGGAGATTGGAGGGACTGTAAAGGTGAAGAAGAACATTAGAGTTTAAAAGTATGGCTTCCTTCTTCATTTTTCTGATTTTCCAGATTGCTACAGTGATTGGGTCAGTAGTCCTCCTTCCTTTTTTTCAGTTCTAAATACAGCCGTTGTTTCTTCTCCTTTTCTTTGTATCTTTACTTATCATGCATCCCATTTCTTTATGGTCTTTTTTTTAAAAAAGCATGTGACAACATATGGAGCAATATTCAAATTTTTCTACAGATTTGTCATTCTATTGATAATTACTAAAGTTTTAGAATGACCCATTCAGTGTCTGTATGAGAAAAGGTAGTGGCATCTTAGAAACAGTAATTCATGTGGCCAATCTGTGTATTAAATTTATAATCTCATCCTTCACTGTTAAGCTTCTTATTAGATTTGGGGCTACATTTCACAGTTAGATTCACTAAATAAAATGGACACTAGCTGTCTCTATGAAAGCATAAACAATAATAAGATTATCCCATTTAGTTAAAAAAGTTGAAGGTGTGATTATGAAATATTTCATAAAAATGAATATTTATAGACAGTTTAGCTAAAATTAAGTAAGTTTTAAACTAGTATCAGCTACCAGGGAATAAATTATAATTTATAAGTTTTTAAGTTTCCTTCATTGCTAATGTATATCTATTGAATACCCACCAAATGTCAGGTACTGGGGAATGTTTTATACTGATAAGCAAAACAAATAAGGACCTATTCACATGAAGCTTGCTGGAAAAATAATCTCGAAAGTAATCAAATGATTATTAGTAACAAATTATGAAGTCTTAGCTTGCAAGATTATATGAGAAGATGTAAAATTCAAATGAAACACAACAAGATATCTGACTTTGGTAAACTCAGTCTGTGTAGGAAAGATAACCAGTTTGGGCTACCTGAAAAAAAAAATGTTCATCTTATGTGGCATAGAAAATATTTGTGATCAAAGAAAATATACAGAGGACTAGAAAGAGTATGATTTGAGGTGGTAAAACAAGAACAAAAGTAATAAATACCCTTTTCCATAATAAAAGACTAATTTTAATTTGTTAGTTTCAGGATTCATAAAGTTGGCAGAGGTACCCTTATGTACAAGACTATTTAACAAGTGGTAGGGTGCAGGCTTAAGTGTAATTCTGAGGCAGGTTTTAGGATCTCTGCTGTGTCAGATGTTATTTCTTAAATTTGTTACTTGGTGCTCAGGAGGTAGGCAGGGACTCAGTATAGTTGTAAAATTCTTAGCTATATGTGGCAGAGACTAATTTTTTTGCTATTAGAATGTTTAACCTTTCTTTTTGAAAAATGTTGTCAAAGGAAGATAATTACATCTTTCTTGTTTCCTGAAGCTTCTTCATTTCTCCACTTGTGAACTCACACAAACTCTAAACTTCATTTTTCTCTATCATGTTAGCTCTACCTCCAATTCATTTCATGACAGTGGTCTTTTGGAATGTACTAATATTTACACTTTGGTCAATCAACTATCTCTGCTACTATTAGTGACTGATCTCAGTTTTATGTCTTTTGATCACTTTGCCACATTAGTAAATGCATTTATACCTTAAAAGAATATTTCTCTGTATAAGAAATAGTATAAATATGAAGACATTTTCAAAATTAAAGGGGGATACTTCACATGTAATTGATGTTTAGACCATGGTGACAAATTTAACTAAATTAGAAAAACAATAAGCAACGATAATGTTGATACCATCTAAAATGAAAAGCAAAAAATGAATAAATGTCCTGTGTTAAATAAACTTATAGTTTGTAGTTGCTAAATTAATTTCAGAATACTCAAGTCATATATTTATGGCATTGCTGGGGATGAAAGATGGTTTAGCAGATGACAGCATGTACTAGTCTTGTAGAAGAGCCAAGTTCAGTGTCTTGCACCCATGTCAGTAGTTCACACCACTCCAGCTCCAGAGCCTATAATACCTTTAGCCACCCAGGGTACCTGTACTCACAGGTGCAAACCCAACCCACACCCAATCATGTGATTAAAAATATATAAATATTTATTGTTTACTCCACTTGCCTCTCTCTCTCTCTCTCTCTCTCTCTCTCTCTCTCTCTCCATATATATATATATATATATATATATATATATATATATATATACCAAAACATACTTATAATAAGTTTTATTTCTGCCAGGACATTCTCATTTCCTGAGTAAGTTCTTTTTAGGAGAAAAAACCTCAATTCTGAATGCTTAATGGCAATACAGCTAAATCTCATGAACAGTCAAATTAAGAAATACTGCTTAGTTTAACATATAATTATTAAAAAACACTAAACACCAAAAAATATTTTAACAATACTATGTTTATAAGAAGCACATTTATACTTTAAAACATTTCTGTATTAAAAAGATGTAGGAAAATTTGTGGGCATTTTAAAAATAGATCAACAAAACTCTACTTAGGGCATCCAAACTTTAAGGAAACTTAAAAGCTTCCTTTTAAAGCTTTGTTTTAAAGCATTGGGTATCTTTGGTAAAAACTTGAGTGTACTCTTATGTGAGTATACACAATTCAAGGTTAATATTGTAGACCAAACTTACTTTCAACTTGTTATGAAGTAACATTCTCTTAGTCAGGTGACTTTTTAAAAACAGACAACAAAAACAAGACAAAAAACAGAAACAGTGTCTCTGAGGGACACCATTATGCACCCAAGGGATCTTGTAATATTTTTAGTACTGGAAGGTATTTTATCCTTCATGACTGTTTCCTGAATCTTTATTTTTTCCCATTTGTGAACTCACACAAATACTGAGTTTCACTTTGTTCTTGCAGGTCAGCTGTGATGAGGACTGAGTAATTTTCATGGCACTGCTTCTTTTCTGAGTGTACTAGGACTTAGGTTTTGATAGATTAACTATCTCTGCTGTTGGAATTGGAAGTTGGAACATTTCCAGTATTGGCATACTAAAGGAATTTTTGTTATGTTAAAACATAATAAACTTTTTAGGATATCCTTCAAATACATTGAGATCTCATATTAGATATCTCAATAATTATGAGTCATATGACTATACAAGTGTGGCAGTTGACTGTTATTATGTTATTATGTATGACTGTTGATAGGAAAACCATTTCTTCAGTGCTGTATATCACTAACAAGTTGTTTGTGTTCCTGAAATTACCCCTTATTCATGTTTCTATAAGCACCTCTGAAAGCTCACTGTGTCATTAAAAAGGAAAAACAAAGACCAAAAGTAGGCTAGTTGGGAAGACAATGAATCAGTGGAAGAGAAAGAGGGGGATAAGGGAGGTTAAAGAAGAATGCATGTTATCAATATTTTGTACGTATATGAAAGAGTTATAATGAAACTTACCATAGGTACAGTTTATATATGCTATTGAGAAAGAATTGATTAATCAAATAGCATTTTGAGGAGTCCACATTTAATGTTAATGTCACATTTATAATTATATTTCTTTTTAAAATTACTAATAAAGGGTATGCTGTCTGTTGCTTTTTTACATCCATGTGACCATGGATGTAAAATACATATACTGCACATTCAGAGTGTGGAAAGTAGCCCATAGAAATTAACCAAATACCATAGAGCTTGCCTTTTCAAAGGTCCAGAGCTTAGGAAAAGAAAGAAATGAGCTGCCAGAGTGAGGCTACTCTAGTGTTCTTTTCTGCCAAAAAAACATGTTGGGTAACATGGACTAGGACTAGTCTGTAAGCAAAGGATTACTTAAGCTACTGCAGTTGAATCTAAGTAGGATGCTCTAATTTGGCCCCTATTTTCTTTCTTGAAAGACAAAAATTATAACATATGCTTAAATCCAGGTTACTTAAAAACAGATGGTACTCTTGTGATTTCATAAACTATAGTTTTTATCCCATTTTCTGTACACAGTTTGTGGTACTAATTCTTGAGTTTAGTGACAGAGTATATATAAAACATGTTGCCTGCCTTGGTAACTCAGAGCAGAAGCAGACACATAAACCTATTGTGATATTAATTATAGAGAAAGGTGCAACCTACACAATACCATGGAAACTCAATTAAATGAACAAGTATTGTCTGCAAATTCTATAATAAAGACACAATTTTTATTAGTCTTTTAATGACAAAAAGCACATAAATTCATTCTGGTTATAATAATTAAATAAAGCGTTTAGAGATGAATTAGTATGACAGCCAAATCTGTGGATTAGAAATGGAGCTAGAAAACAAACTATGATATAGGAACACATAGCACATTTATGGACTATAAATAATTAGTTTGATTTAGGTGGTACAGAGGAAATTGCTTAGAAAAATTAGAAAGTTATAAAGAAGATTGAGGCTAGGTTTTAGATATTCTTTTGCATTTAAAAGATTTTTTTAATTTATATTTTTTGTGTATGCCAGTGCTATATTTTTGGGTTCATATATTAACAGCTGATATGTCTGCTTAGATAATTATCACTATATTGTGCTCCAAAGGGTTAGCATATATGAAATTGAGATACTCTAATTTCTTTTGATTGGTGTCAGTGTAATATCTGTTAGAACAACCCTTTACTTACAATCTACATGTGGCCTTTAAAATATGTTATTTTAATTTTTGTTAAAAATAAAGTTATGTACATACAGTATATAATGGTCATGCTTTACCATCCCTTATTTCTTTCCAGACCTTCCCTACTTGCCAACATTTCAAATCTATACACATTTTCTTTCTCATTTAAAAAAAACAAACAGAAAAAAATGATAAATAAAACAAAACCAAACAAAATTAAAGCAAGAAAGAGCACAAGAAATGCAAATGTATGCAGATACACAATACACACACATACAGACCTGTGAAATCATAATGTAGAAAATAGAACATACAAAGAAAAGACAAATAAGGTAAAATAAATAGATAAATAGATTTAAAAAAGATAAATGAATACATCCAAGACTAAGGAATATGAGAGAAAAAAATTTCTAAAAATACTTTTGACTTTGTTTTGTTTTGGCCACATACTTCTTTATACAATTATGGTAGCATAATTTATACAATTATGGTAGCATAAATACTCAGTGAGAGTTGATGGAGAAACTAATTTTTCCTTTATAAGCTACTATTAATTAGAAATAGCTTCTTGGTTTGGGATGGGAGCTTGTATCTACTTCACCATCTCAGCACTCTGGTTTGGATCTGAAAAGGCCCTGTGCATGCTAATACAATCTCTCTTTGTTCCTGTGTTCATTTGTCCTGTTGTGTCTGAAAGACAGTATTTCTGTGGGACATTACAAACAGTAAACTGTTTGGAACCATGGACTGACTGTTTTCACCAGGGTCTGCCAACATGAAAAGCCATGAGGAGGCCTTCACCTACAGAGTCACAGCCTAATTTCCTGTAGAAGGCCTCTTTGTGCTCCCAGCCACAACCACCACCAAGACTGCCTCTGCCAAGCTAAGAACTATACCAGTTGGGACTACGCACACCTCCCTTCCCCCTACCACCCACAGGGCTACACTCTATCCCCAGCCCTATTCCCAACCTGTGGGCCCCTGACTCCATTCCCAGTAGTGCCTGTATATCCAAGAGCCTGAGAACCTTGCACCCTGGCCTCATCACAGACCCGGGGCATTTGGAGCCAGTTTTGATTTTCCTACATCTCAGACTGCTTTTCCTACCCCTGAAGCAGGACTTTGGCACTTCCCTACAACACAGCACCCACCCCAGTGGTGGTGCAGCATAAGTGCAGTCAAACTCTCCACATTCTGACTCTTCAAGAGATCCATGCCCAGTGGTAGAACAGACAAGGGCCCACAACTGTGCCCTCTCCCCAGCCTTGAGCAGACCTGAATGAGCTGTTTACCACAATAGACCAAACAAACAATAGGACCTAAGAGGCATTGCCAGTCTTGGTGACCTGCAGTCTGCTACAGGAGTTGAGGAGAATGGACTGCCTGCTGAGCTTGCCTTGACACCTCCAGGCTGCTATCCCCTTACCCACCTGGCTGAAGAGACTGGAGTTCTGGGGGTGGGGCTTCCTCTTTATATATGAAAGCAAACTATTAAACTTTGGGCTTTGATCAGAATACTTTGTCTTGGCCCCATATTTTCTCTTGCCCTCTATTCCCCTTTCATTCCCAGCCTTCCTTTCAGGTGAACCCAGTTACCCTTAGCTGCTGGCAGCTACAGATTGGCACCCGAATCTTGGGGCCTGAAAATGGAAGACCAGTTGAGAAACACTGTCTTGAGTAGAGCTCCACAGAAAATGGAAGAAGAAGAGTATCCCTAGTACTTGGTGAGCAACAAACAGCATTGATGTTAGCTAAGTTATGGCTGTGTTTGCAGGAAGTGTGTTTGAGTGGGATATGGTCTAGGTTGAGTAAGTGTTGACCCAACTTGAACTCACCTAGGAGGTGACAGTGAATTTTGGGATAGGAGAATACTAATAGGCATTTGCCCTCAGCCAAAGAGCTGCCTCAGGTGAGAGGAGCAGGGTTAGAAAGAATTGGAAAACTGAAAAAGGCAGGGTGCTGAGTAGTAAATATCAGTAGCTGCCAATACTTTCTTTTCTCCTAAAGAAAGAGATGAAGAGTTAGATCTTATATTTGAGAGAGAGAAAAGGCTTCAGAAAAGCAGTTGTCCTCTCTGGGTTGTATCAATGAAGAATGAAAAATTATAAAAATCATTTTTATAGAATATATACATATATAGATGCCTTTTAAGTTCTTTTAGGGACATGGAAAATTTTCTCTGAAACAAGCCAGGCCAGTTCCAGGAACTGGCTGTAAGGAGTGAAAGTCATTCAGGTGGTAAAAACACAATGACAGGGCTGTGGCTTTACAGCTGGAGCTAGTGAGAATACAAGGTAGGGCAGTGACTTGGTGAAACCACATTTTTGAGAAAATGATTGTACTGGGTAATTTCCATGGCCATTAACCTTTTAGGGTGGGTTTCTTTGGAATGTATCACTATTCTTATGTTATGTATCCTTGGCAACCCCTCACCCCTCCCCACTCCCCTGATTTGTGGTTTTGCTCTTTAAAAGACCCTGTACCCATCACTCAGTGCCAAACCTTGCTTGCTCTTGAGAGAGAGCTTGCGGTTTGACCACCGGCCTATTTCCCTAATAAAGCCTCTGCCATTTGCATCCAGGTATGGTGTCTTGCGAGAGTTCTTGGGTGGCCAAGATTTCCAGAGACTTGAGTAAGTGTCTCCCTAATTTGGGGGTCTTCCTCAGCAAAAGAACGAAAAGGCTGTTTCAGAGCTCTCCTAGAAACAGAAGAAAATTCAAGAGATGTCTTGCAGTTTTCTCGAGCTTTTACAGGAGAAATCCATAATTCTGCCTTCTTTGTTTATTGTTTGTCCTTGGCTTGCCAATGTTCACAGGTGTCAATTGTCTGTTTTTTGTTTCATTGTTTGAATGAATGATGTTCTGTTTCATATTCAAAAGACAAAAATGGTTAAAGCTGCTATGCATCCACCCCTTGATCTAGTTTAACTTGGTTTCAAAGGCAGTCTTAATGTGCAGATAAGTTACCTTACACCTGTAGCTAAGAGTCAAGCTAAGCTAGAAAAACCTTTAAAAAAAAAAATCAAAAATTTGATTGTCAGTATAAACTGCTTTTAAAGGGAACAGCAGTTTTTTTGGATTCTATAAGGAAGCTAAGAGTTGTTTGTCCTAAAAAAAAAAAAAAATCTCTATGACAAGGTGCTTCTCTCTTAAAATTACAGCTAGAAAAATTTGTTTCTGATTGATTTTAAAGGTATAAATATGTTCTGCATGTCTTGGTTGTAGGTTGTCGGCCTATCAGTTATTGGGTATGATTAAAAATTTGCAACCTTGGTAACAGAAAGTTGGCTTAAGGCTTGTAACTCAGGGTTGGAGTTATTCAGAAACCAGATGTATAAAGATAAATTTAAAAACGATGTCTTTTAGTGAGATATTAAAAGCTGCACTATCATGCATTCATATATAAGAATTGGCAGCAAATCTTTGTAACATAAAGTTAGTCTACCTGGTGTTGATTTTAGAGAAAATAGATTGTTTACATCATTAAAAATTGGTTTTGTTTCTCAAAATTATGGTTATACTCTTATGTTGCAAATGAAGCTTAAAAATATAGTTAAACTGCCAATATTTCATTGGCTACAGTTGGCAGTTCAATTGTGAGTTTGGGATTTTTTTTGACTTGCCCATGTTTATAGAAAAAAGATACAGTGTGTAGAGTTAAATTAAAGTTTAAAAAAAAAAAACTGCAGTGCAGTATAGGCCTAGTCTTTGGGCCAGGCCTCAGGAAACAGGCTGAGATTAAGAACATTTACATTTGAACTAAGACAATGATATCTGAGCTCAGCAGGGTCTTGGGTGACAAACATTCCTTTTGTATTGGTCTCCAAGACTCCAGCTCATAGAAAGGTGTTTTCCCTATTTTGTTTTTTGCCTTGCTTTTTTCTTGTGGGGGAGGGGTAAATCTAAGACTGAAAGCCATTTACAACAGTCTATGGGCCAAGAGTTATAATGATTATGCTGGAGAAATTTAAATAATGGCTGTTTCTGTAGAGTGAAAAATTATAAAGGCCATTTTATGAAATATGTGTAGATTTCTTTGCCCTTAGACCTGGGCAGAAAAATTCAAGTTCCAGAAAGCGAAACTGAATGTAAGATTTTCACTACCCCAGGACACATTCCAGGTGAAGAACATTGCCCCTGAATCAGAGGACACTCGCTGGATTACATTCCTCAAGCCTCAGGCAGCAGGCCCACCTGTGGGTGTGTGTGTGGGGGCCTGAAGCAGGAAGACACATTCCTGACCATAAAAAATACAAGCCATCTAGGTGGGGCTGTGACTGGAGGAAGTGAGAAATATTTTGTAATGACAGTATAGGGGACAGTGACATGGTAAGACCACATTTTTGAGAAGAATGAGTGTGCAGAGTGATTTTCACATGACTCTAGATCATTTGGGCTAGATTCCTCTGAAATGTTCCACTGTTCTTGGTTACCCCTCCCTTCCTTGGTCTTCCCAGTGCTATGTTCAAAATTTGTAAAACAACCAATCATGTGTAACCGCACAAAAATGCAACCATTAATGTGTAACCGCATGAAAATGTCTTCTTTCCCCACCCCATGCTATAAAAGACCCCTTAGCCCTGCCACTCGAGGCCAAACCTTGCTCTTCAGAGAGAGAGAGCTTGTGGTTTGACCGCCGGCCAATTTCTCTAATAAAGCCTCTGCTGATTGCATCCAGGTATGATTTCTTATGATCTTTGGGTGGTCATGATTTCCTGAGACTTGCGGAAGGGTCTCCCGAGTATGGGGGTCTTCATTTCCCCCATGACATTGTAACTGTACCTGCCGACAAAAAATTGTTCAACTTGTTTTTGTTTCTTTGTATCTGATTCCTTCCAGATATGTTAAGAATGACAAAGGACAAGATGGCTTTGGTTCCTCTAATGTATATTGGGTTCAATCTATTACTAGCAAGAGACCTAATCTTAAGTTATGTAACAGTTATTAGAGGACAAGGTTGCCTTCAGCTTGGCCTTTATCTGATACTCTTACTCAGCTAAAAAAGATTGGTTATTCAAGTAATCCAAAACAAAGTTCAAACTTAAGGTTCATAAAACTAATGGGGCATTGCAGCCTGACTTGCCTACTCCAGCTGCCATTTCAGTAAATGCATATAGAATTATTATAGATCTAGAAGATTGTTTTTATACCATTTCTTTATATTTCTGGTAAAGGTGGGAGGTTTGCATTCAGTAAATTTGCTCATAATTTTTGAGAACCTATGGAGTAATATTCTTAGAAAGGTTTGCCTCAAAGAATGGTTAATTGCCTTACATTATATATATAAAAAAATTGTTGTTGCCTTAATACAAAAAAATTAAGAGTTTGAATCTTTTAGTGTATGTTATTCATTGTATATTTTATTAGCTAATCTCTCTGAAGGAGTTTTTCTGTAAGCCTTGCTCTAATACAATGAGCTTAAAAATTTTGGAGTACTTGTTGCTCCAGAAAAGATTCAAAGGCGATGTCTTTTCAATATTTGAGACCTCAGTTATATCCTAAGCAAATTGTGGCACAGAAAATTTCAATAAAAATAGATAGTTGGGGCTAGCGAGACGGCTCAGCCATTAAAGGCTAGACTCATAACTAAAAATATAAGAATTGAATTTCCAGCAACCACCTGGGAGCTCACAACCATTTGTGGTGGAATCTAGTGCTCTCTTCTGGCTTGTAGGTGTACATGCAACAAGGAAATGGTTTGCTTTAGTTTGATTTGGGTTTAATGATTTTCAAAAGTTGTTAAGAGATATTAATTGGCTAAAATCTTATCTTAAGCTTACTGTAAGAGAATTTGAACTTCTGTTTGATATTCTCAAGGGGGATGCAAGTCCTAATTCCCCTTGACAATTAACTAATAAAAGAGAGATAACTTTGCTGAAAGTAGAGTAAGCTGTTAGTTATCAACAGATAAATTATATAGACTATGATAAATTGTTGGCTGTTTGCCAACAATGAGTATTGCTACTCATGTTCTCACAGCAGCCCTTTGGCAAAAGAAACCATTAATGTGGGTTTATCTTTCTTCATCTAAAAATAAAGTTTGAACATCCTATTATAATATTGTTACTGTGTTAATACCAAATTGTATGATAGAATCTTAAAAGCATTTTGGATAAAAGGTTTATTCCTTATTCCAAATAGCAATTCAATTGGTTATTGAAAAATAATGATATTTGGTCTATTACATGGCAAACATTTTGGATGATAATTATCCAAAAGACAAGTTGTTACAGTATTTTTCTATGAATGCTTTTATATTTCCTGAAATTTACTATGCATGCAGCCCATAAATAAGATGTTTGCTGTATTTACTGTATTCACAGATGTCTCATCTATTACATACTAGAAGGCAGTATATGTAATTAGATCACATGTTTATTTTCTTGAGTTTCCTCTGCTTCAGCACAAATAAGTAAATTATGTGTTGTAGCCACTGTTTGAAATACTGAAAAATCAAGCTTTCAATTTGTATACTTATAACCAGTACATGGCTCATGATTATAATTGCTTAAAATTGTTCCTTTTTTTGATATTGCTAATTCTCAAATTTTATAGTTATTTATAAAAATACAGCTTAATTTAAGAAACATGTACTGTTTCTTAACTTTATAAAACATTTAAAAGCTCATATTGGATTGCCTGAACCCCAGGGCAATGCCAGAGCAGATTTGTATACTAGGCAGATTATAGGCCTTTCAGAAATATTTGGCCATACAATCTTATTCTTTACAGCATCAAAATAGTAATAGCTTGATAAAATAATTTGGCATTTCTAGAAAGTATGCAAGTTAAACTGCAAAAACTTGTTCTCAGTATCCTCAATTTTTTCATAATGGTGTTAAGCCTTGAGGGCTTACATGTAATCAATTTTGGCAAATAGATGTTACTCATTTTTGATTTAAGAAAATTAAAATATATACATGTTACTTGACACCTTTTAGGCTTTCTAGTTGCAACTACTTTAACAAGAGAAGCAACTAAAAATATAATTAGCCTATATTATTTTCCTCTTCTTGCTGTTCCATATCAGACTAAGATAGGTAATGAAACTGGCTGTTAAAGTTACTTGACTACAGTCAAACATTTGAGATGTTTGGTTGATAATTTAATATTACTGAAATTCCTTATAATCTCCAAGGACAAGAAATTGTGTAAGAGAGATTATAAAACTTTAAAATAATATCTTCATAATTCTCTGAGTGTTGGAAAAGCAGCGAATGGTGCTTCTTCCCTGGTTTTACAAGAAACTCTGAAAAATTGGCTTTTTAAACTAGAAATGGGGAATTATACCCCCCAAGGTCACCAAAGCACACCTTGCTTTTGTTTTAAATTTTCTGCAAACTGATGCTAAAGGTCAGTCTTCAGCAGATCACCACTGGCATCTAGTCACTTCCAGTTCATTTGCTAGGGTAATTTGGAGAGACCCCTTAACTAATACTTGGTGTGGTGCTGACCATGTTTAATTTGGGGCCATAGCTCAGTCTGTACTTTTTCAGACAAAGAGAACGGAGCCCAATGGCTGCTTGAAAGACTGGTCTGTCAAGTGGACACAGATCTTGAGCCTAATAATTATGATTCTAATGATGAAGATGGCTCAAAATCTTTATCAGCCAGCTAATTTAACCTGGCATATAATCTCCACTCTTACTGGAGAGTGGTTTTTTTTTTTTTTTTTTTCATTACTTAAAGCCACCCACTATATACCTGGTGGCCATACTTGTGTCTGATCCCTGCTAATTAGCAGTTGGATTAGATACTAGAACATTTCCTCTCTCAACCTTATTTTCTAAATTGCTTGGATAATCATGTTGCTTTTAACCTTTGAACCTTGTATTTAAAGCAGATTGATTGCCCTTACACAGGATAGCTTTCAGCAAGCTCAGCTATTCATCCTGGCAGTTACACATGGCTGTGAAGAATTGCATCTAGTACATGCCCACAGGTCCTTTGGTCTGAATGTGGTCTTGGTCTAAAGAATGTGCCAATGATGGCCAGTTAGTCAAAGACAGGTAAAAGTGTTCTTGAGCTTCTATAAACCTAAGGCACAGGCATACATCAATATGCTATGTATGTTTTCCTCAAAGACGGGTAATAAAAGAGTAATATAGACACCAACCCAAGCTAGGCACGGTTGCCTGGCTACTTGAGACCCTACACAGGATAAAATTTTGTGTCCCATCCAGATATTGGCACTGCCATCTTAAAAAAAAAATTAAACGGGGGGAGGGGGGGAGAACTGTGGCCTCCCCCCAGCCTTGAGCAGGCCTGAATGAGCTGTTTACTACAATAGACCAAACAAACAATAGGACCTAGGAGGCATTGCTGGCCTTGGTGACCTACAGTCTGCTACAGAAGTTGAGGAGAATGGACTGCCTGCTGAGCTTGCCTTGACACCTCCAGGCTGCTATCCCCTTACCCATGCTGGCTGAAGAGACTGGAGTTCTGGGGGTGGGGTTTCCTCTTTATATATGAAAGCAAAATATTAAACTTCGGGCTTTGATCAGAATACTTTGTCTTGGCCCCATGTGTTCTCTCGCCCTTCATTATCCTTCCATTCCCAGCGTTCTTTCAGGCGAACCTGGTTACCTGTAGCTGCTGGCAGCTACATACAACCCAACAACTGAAAACCACATGGGGCATGAATAGCACAACAGCACAAATAGACCTCTGGAAGGTGAGTCCTTCCCCCAGCCCCACCTGCCCCCGACTTTAGAGACAAGCAACCTATTTTCTCTCTTTTCCTGCTGTGCTTTCAATCAGTAAAACTGTGTAGATTTGGGGGCAACTGAAGCCTCCTGGCCAGAGGTACTCTATAGTGTTGGCTAAAGGGTCCTCTGGCCCCTGTTTAAATCCCAACAACTCACAATGAGCATTTGCAAAGACTCTCTATCTAACTTTTCCTTAAAACAAAAACAAAACTCAGCAGCCACCTAAAAGTCACAGGGTGGCTACAAGTTCTTAAATGTGTGGGAAGGCTTAAAGTTTTGGGCCTCTGTGGAATTCCCCAAAGCCAATAGCCCAAGGGAATGTTACCATTGGCAAATGTTTCTCCTCTTTTCTGTCATAGGAAACTCATCATCACATAAAAAGTCTCCCCAGGCCAGAGATATATGTGCCCTAGTAAAATCCTAAGGAATAAAAATAGCCAAAACCCAAGCCTCCTTGTTTTGCAGGAAGTCCTTCAGATAGCACCATGCATGGCCAATGACCATATTTATAGCCTGGACTTATGAGTATGAGTAACTTCTCTCATCAGAAACATAGACACCCAACAAGAAAAATTCCCTTCAGTAATTTTTTGCTAAACTTAGCTACAATTTGGGAATGCATAAGGTCATCTAAAATAGGACAGGCTGATAGCAACCCAGCTCTTGAGACCCCTCAGTCAGATGAGCCCAAAGATCAAGGTCCTAAATACCACCCTATTTCAGATCTTACAATCCTTACCCAACTATATCGATAATATATTAATAAACATAAACTCTCCAACCTCCTTCTCTCAATTTAAGGACCAGCTAGTATCTTCCCTATCTGCCCTTGGATTCAAAATAGACCCCACAAAACCCAACTTATTTTGCTCATTGCATTTTTAGCACCAGAGATCTCCCTTACTTCAATATGCCTCCTCAAACCCACCCTTTTCTTCCCTCAAAAATTAACTCTTGCCTCCCTCCAGAGTCTTTTGGGCAACCTTAATTGTCTTCAACACTGACTACCCCTTCCCGCAAGCACCCTTCAAACCCTCTTAAAAAGAGAGAAAAGGGCTTCCTTACCAAGAACATTGTTCCCTGAAGTGATCCAACCTCTAAATTTTGTTAATGCAGCCCTAAAGATATGGATCTTGCTATGTATGACTCAACAATACCCATACAGCTCCTTATCTTTACCACCTCCCCTACACTTGTGGGAGTCTTTTACCAACCCCAAGGAGTGCTAGAATGGCTTCACCTCCCAATGGTTGGTGCCCCCTGAATTATAAATGTGGTGGATGCAGTCTCTAACATGATTAAAAATGGCACAGATAGAGCGCTACAAACCCTAGGAAAAGGACCTGACAAGAGTCGTCTCCTTTTTCCTCTTCAATATTCAGTGGCTAATTAAAAATCATTTCTACTTTGCTATCAGCTTAATAGGATTTTCAGGACAAATTGACAACCATTATCATGATGAAAAATGTGCCTGTGGTCTTCCTCTGTTGCAATGACTGCCTCTCAAACTACTCTCAAAGGGCACATAGCAGGATACCCCTCAATATTTATCAAAAGTGGAAAGAGAGGAGCTACAGAAATAATATATTGCTCCCCAGAGTATGAATCCCTTCTTCTTGATTCAAAGAGCAGCCCCATCACTCCCCCCAATGTAAAGAATTATATGCCCTCTACCTAACTCTAAAAGATGTCAAGAGCCCACTTAACTTCTTTTCAAACAGTGTGTATGCTATCAATTTGCTCCCCTAGTTGTCAAGATCCGTTGTCAAACTAGACACCAACCAACTTTCCCCTCTTCTCATACAGGTTTCCATCCTCCTATGTATTGTTTTTTATTCTTATCTTTGTTGCAAGAGTTTTTTTTTTCCCTTTGGCTTCTATTGTGCTCATAAAAATGTGTTGTCAGTGCATTGCCTTGTAGGAAGTTCTTATGCAGGTCTTGGTTGCAGAGCAGAATAGAATTGGGTTAGAAAAAATATCATTAAGAGACTTCAGAAATGAGCTAAGGAAATCTTGTTCACACTTATAGGTGCAAACTCCAAGGGTTTGAGAATATTGTGAGAAGAGTGGATGCTGCAAGTAAGTTTCAGCAAGGAAATTAATTGTCTGAAAAGATAAAAATAAAAGGATCAGGGGAACCCTGTTCTGAACCAAAAGTTGGAATCTCTCTTGAATGGATTAGAGGTATAGGATGAGTACTTGTAAATAAGTTCTTATTGCAATGGAGATGAGAATGGAAAGTAATAAAAGAAAACAGGAAACATTCACCAACCCATGTCCCAACATAGTCGGTCCACTTGGAATCTTGGTCAAAGAGTGTTTATAAGTAAAGGAAATTGGCACAAAACAATACGAAATGAGAGTAAAGCTTGGAACTCTGCAAGATTTGGAGGTATTCCTAAGGATATCAATTATCTCACAACAAACCCAAAAGAAGAGAATCATGCACACATAATATCACCTCCAGCCCTTGCCTGGGCCTGCCACCAGGAACAGCACCTGCCTGGCCTGCTACTGTGTGGACACTAGATCCTGAGACATCCTAGAGGGACCATTGAACACAGAATGGCAGGCAAGAACACTCACACACTGCCCTACGCCCATCCCAGAATCATAACCGGGTGCGGGGAGTGTGCAAGTACCAACAGACACCCAAACCCCACCCCTGCAGAACACCACTCCCCTTCCGCCCCCTTACTTGGGCCTGCTGCCTGGAGCAGACACCTGCCTGGTCTGCTCCTGTGTGGAAATCATATCTCGAGACATCCTTGAGGGGCCATTGAACTCAGAGCGACAGACACCATAGCCTGAGATACACTAAAGGAACAACTGAACTCAGAGCAACAGACACCATATCCTGAGACATTCTAGAGGAGCCACTGAACTCAGAGCAGTGGGCACCCATATCCTGAGACATCCTAGAGGAGCCACTGCACTCAGCGCAGTGGACACCTTATTCTGAGACAACCTATAGGAGACACTACACCCAGAGAAGCAGACAGGTGAAGGAATTAAACAAAACCATCCAGGATCTAAAAATGAAAGTAGAAACAATAAAAAAATCACAAAGGGAAACTACCCTGGAGATAGAAAACGTAGGAAAAAGAACAGGAGTCATAGACACAAGTATCACCAACAGAATACAAGAGATAGAAGAAAGAATCTCACATGCAGAAGATACCATGGAAAACATTGACACAACTGTCAAAGAAAATGCAAAATACAAAAAGCTACTAACACAAAAAACATCCAGGAAATCCAGGACACAATGAGAAGGCAAAACCTAAGGGTAATAGGTATAGATGAGGGGGAAGACTTCCAACTTAAAGGACCAGTAAATATCTTCAACAAAATTATGGAAAAAAACTTTCATAACCTACAGAAAGAGATGTCTATAAATATACAAGAAGCCTACAGAACTCCAAATAGCCTAGACCAGAAAAGAAATACCTCCCAACACATAATAATCAAATCATCAAATGTACAAAAAAAAAAAAAAAAAAAAAGAAAGAAAGAAAAAAATACTAAAAGCAGTAAGGGAAAAAGCTAAAGTAACAAATAAAGGCAGACCTATAAGAATTACACCAGACTTCTCACCATAGACTATAAAAGCCAGAAGATCCTGGACTGATATCATACAGACCCTAAGAGAACACAAATGCCAGCCCAGACTACTATACCCAGCAAAACTCTCAATATTGATGGAAAAACGAACATATTCCACGACAAAAACAAATTTACACGATATCTTTCCACAAATCCAGCACTTCAAAGAATAATTGGTAGAAAACTCCAACATAACGAGGGAAACTATAACCTTGAAAAAGAAAGAAAGTAGTCTTCCAACAACCTCAAAAGATGATAGCTACACAAACATAATTCAACCTCTAATAACAAAAATAACAGGAAACAACATTCATTTTTTCTTAATATCTCTTAATATCAATGGACTCGATTCTCCAATAAAAAGACATACACTATCAGACTTGATACATAAACATGACCCAGAATTTGCCTGAATATAGGAAATGTACCTCTGTGAAAAAGATAGACACTACCTCAGAGTAAAAGGATGAAAAACAATCTTCAAAGCAAATGGTCCTGTCCTTCCGGTCTGGGTCAGAGCACTGAGCAGATCTTGGGTGGCAGCTCTGCCCCCAACCTCCAAGAACCCAGATGAAGTGGGGATCCCAGGCGATCTAACTCAGGCAATATCTTAGGTAAGCAGACAGCAGGGCCCTCCCTAAACAGGGAGTAACCAGGACCCATGAGGATCCAGAAAGTCACTCCCGGCCTGGAACACTGGTTCATTCTGATCTGGGCCAGAGCACTGAGCAGATCTTGGGTGGCAGCTCTGCCCACAACCTCCAAGAACCCAGAGGAAGCAGGGATCCCAGACGCTCTAACTAGGACAGTGTCTTAGAAACTAGTTCTCAGATCTGAGGCCTGGACCAGACGTCTGCATGCTCTGCTGTTGTGTGGACCCTGGATTCCACCTGAGACATACTGGAAGGTCCACTCAACCAAGAGCCACAGAGGAACAACTGAACTCAAAGCGTCAGACAACATAACCTGAGATATTCTAGAAAAGACACTGCACCTAGAACAGCAGACACCTAGCTGGACTGCTACCTTGGAGGCACCATATCCTGAGGCATCCTAGAGGTACCACTGTAATCAGTGCAGCTGGAAAAGATCACAGAGATATCTGGACCCCTAGGAGATCAGAAACAAGCTAGATAACTGGAAAGGCAAGCTTCAGTCAGAGACAGCAAGTACAGGCAGCACTAGAGTTAACAAGATGGCAAAAGGCAAGAGCAAGAATGTAAGCAACAGAAACCAAAGTTACATGGCATAATCAGGACCCAGCTCCTCCATCAGAGAAAGCCCTGAACATCCCATCACACCAGAAAAGCAGGATTCAGAATTAAAATCACTTCTCATGATGATGAGAGAGGACTTAAGAAGGACATAAATAACACTCTCAAAGAACTTAAGGAGAACACTGGTAGACAGGTAGAAACCCTTAAAGAGGAAACACAAAAATCCCTTAAGGAATTGCAAGAAAACGCAACCAAACGGGAGAAGGAATTAAACTAAACCATGCAGGATCTAAAAATGGAAGTAGAAACAATAAAGAAATCACAAAGGGACAATACCCTGGAGATAGAAAACCTAAAAATAAACGATCAGGAGTCATAGACACAAGTATCACCAACAAAATACAAGAGATGGAAGAGAGAATCTCATGTGCAGAAGATACCATGGAAAACATTGACACAACTGTCAAAGAAAATTCAAAATACAAAAAGCTACTAACCCAAAATACACAAGAAATCCAAGACACAATGAGAAGGCCAAATCTAAGGATAATAGGTATAGATGAGGGGGAAGACTCCCAACTTAAAGGACCAGTAAATATCCTCAACAAAATTACAGAGGAAAACTTCCCTAACCTAAAGAAAGAGGTGTCCATAAATATACAAGAAGCCTGCAGAACTCCAAATAGTTTAGACCAGAAAAGAAATACTTCCCACCATATAATAGTCAAAACATCAAATGTACAAAACAAAGAAAAAAATACTAAAAGCAGTAAGGGAAAAAGGCAAAGTAACATATAAAGCAGACCTATAAGAATTACACCAGACTTCTCACCAGAGACCATAAAATCCAGAAGATCCTGGACCAATATCATACAGACCCTAAGAGATCACAAATGCCAGCCCAGACTACTATACCCAGCAAAACTGTCAATCATTATTGATGGAGAAACCAAAATATTCCAAGACAAATCCAAATTCACACAGTATCTCAACACAAATCCAGCACTTCAAAGAATAATTGGTGAAAAACTCCAATACAAGGAGGGAAACTACAACCAAGAAAAAGAAAGAAAGTAATCTTCCAAAAGCCTTAAAAGAAGGTAGCTACACAAACATATCTCTACTGCCAATAACAAAAATAACAGGAAACAACATTCATTTCTCCTTAATATCTCTTGATATCAATGGACTCAAATTTCCAATAAAAAGACATAGACTATCAGACTGGATACGTAAGCAGGACCCAACATTTTGCTGCATTCAGGAAACTCACCTTTGTGAAAAAGACAGGCACTACCTCAGAGTAAAAGGTTGGAAAACAATCTTCCGACCAAATGGTCCCAAGAAACAAGCTGGAGTAGCAATTCTAATATCAAATAAAATCATCTTTCAACCAGAAGTAATCAAAAAAGATAAAGAAGGACACTTCATATTCATCAAAGCAAACACGTACCAAGAGGAACTTGCAATTCTCAACATCTATGCCCCAAATGCAAGGACACCCACATACATAAAAGAAACTTTACTAAAGCTTAAAGCATACATTGCACCCTACACAATAATAGTGGGAGATTTCAACACCCCACTCTCAGCTATGGACAGATCATGGAAACAGAAACTAAACCGAGACACAATGAAACTAACAGAAGTTATGAACCAATTGGAATTAACTGACATCTATAGAACATTTCATCCTAAAAAAATATATATATACCTTCTTCTCAGCACCTCATGGTACCTTCTCGAAAATAGACCATATAATTGGCCACAAAACAGGACTTAACAGATACAAAAAGATTGAAATGATCCCTAGTTCCTTATCAGACTACCATGGACTAACACTCGTCTTTGACATGGACAAAAACAACAGAAAGCCCACAGACACTTGGAAACTGAACAATGCTCTACTCAATGATAACTTGGTCAAGGAAGAAATAAAGAAAGAAATTAAAGACTTCTTAGATTTAAATGAAAATGAGGACACATCATATCAAAACTTGTGGGACTCACTGAAAGCAGTACTAAGAGGAAAAATCATAGCTCTAAGTGCTCACAAAAAGAATTTGGAAAGAGCATACATTAACAACTTGACAGCAAACCTGAAAGCATTAGAACAAAAAGAAGCTAATATACCCAAGAGGAGTAGATGGCAGGAAATAATCAAACTCAGGGCTGAAATCAACCAACCTGAAACAAAAAGAACTATACAAAATATCAACAAAACCAGGAGCTAGTTCTTTGAGAAAATCAACAAGATAGACAAACCCTTAGCCAGACTAACCAAAGGGCATAGAGACAGTATTCAAATTAATAAAATCAGGACTGAAAAGGGAGACATAACAACAGAAACAGAGGAAATTAAAAATATCGTCAGATCCTACTACAAAGGCCTATACTCAACAAAATTGGAAAATCTGGATGAAATGGACAATTTTCTAGATAGATACCAGGTACCAAAGTTAAACGAGGAGCAGATAAACCATCTAAACAGTCACATAACTCCTAAAGAAATAGAAACAGTCATTAAAAATCTTCCCACCAAAAAGTGTCCGGGGCCAGATGGTTTCAGCGCAGAATTCTTTCAGACCTTCAAGAAAGACCTAATACCAATCCTGTTCAAGCTATTCCATCGAATAGAAACAGAAGGAATACTACCCAATTCGTTGTATGAAGCTACCATTACACTCATACCTAAACCACAGAAAGACCCAACAAAAAAAGAGAACTATAGACCAATCTCACTTATGAATATTGATGCAAAAATACTTAATAAAATTCTCACAAACTGAATCCAACAACACATCAAAACAATTATCCATCAAGATCAAGTAGGCTTTATCCCAGGAATGCAGGGATGGTTCAATATTCAGAAATCCATCAATGTAATCCACTACATAAATAAACTCAAAGAGAAAAACCACATGGTCATCTCACTAGACGCTGAGAAAGCATTTGACAAAATTCAACATCCCTTCATGTTAAAAGTCTTGGAAAGATCAGGAATTCAAGGCCCATACCTAAACATAGTAAAAGCAATATACAGCAAACCAGTAGCCAACATCAAACTAAATGGAGAGAAACTTGAAGCAATCCCACTAAGATCAGGGACTAGACAAGGCTGCCCACTCTCACCTTACCTATTCAATATAGTACTGGAAGTTCTAGCTAGAGCAATTAGACAACAAAAGGAAGTCAAAGGGATACAGATAGGAAAGGAAGACTTCAAAATTTCACTGTTTGCAGTTGATATGATAGTATACTTAAGTGACCTTAAAACTTCCACCAGAGAACTTCTAAACCTGATAAACAACTTTAGCAATGTGGCTGGATATAAAATCGAGTGGGGGGGTAATCTGAGGGTGGGGAGGGGGATTGGGGGTAGGTGGATAAACACCCTCATAGAATCAGGAGGAGAGGGGATGGGATAGGGGGTTCCTGGGAGGTGGGGGGAATGCAGTAAGGGGATAAAATTTGAAATGTAAATATAATATCCAATAAAAGAGGGGAAAAAAGAAAAGCCATTAGAACCAACATCCTTAATAAAATGTCAGCCCTCTTTAAAAAAAAAAACTATCTTGATACTAAATTTTTTTTTTGAGAATTGTATATTATAGAATGATCAGCCTTGGTGTATCTACTCAACAAGCAAGCTGGGCAGACCTGCTCAAATCTCTGAGGTCTGGGAATTCCATCTGGAGGCAGTGAAGACACAGCATCAGAGGCTTATCAATTTGCTCTTGCCCCCACTCCTCTTCTAATATCTCAATGACCATAGTCAGCTGGAAGAAGCTAATGAAGAGTCAGCGCCCCCATTCCTTGGGCTTGGGGACTAAGGTGGTAAATGTTGGGCTGTCTTTCTAGGGAAAAGTAGTGGTTTTGTGGGAATAGAGAGGATTAGCTAGGGTTTATTGCATAGCCATCACCTATTAGTAGAAATCTGTATAATTAATATCAAGATGAAGATATAAATTCTTAAATGGCACCAATTTATTTTGATTACAAATTTTAAGGTTTTCATTGGTCCAAGCCTCTTATTGATATAAGAGTGAGATGAATATTGTTACCCTCATAGGCATTGTACCAGTATAACACACTTAGGAATACAAGGCTTAGACACAGTCCTTCTTTAATATTTTTAACTGATTTGAGATGGTCAGCCTGTGAGTTAAGGGACTACAGAAAATTCATGGGTTGGAGTTTATTATAAGGGTGTTTTCTATGTTTTATTTAGAAATAGCTGAGTGGAGTTAACAGGCAACAGTCCAGATTACCTTACATGGATAGTTGGTTTTCAAAACATCAGAAATCCACAGAATTGACATGACAAACATTTCTGTATTAATGTTCATTTTGATTAGAGACCTGTCTGGTCCTGACAGCTTCCTATATTGAATTCTAAGTAGAAATTGAGCATCTTTGGAGTTACTCCAATTGTGGTGAGACAGCCACTAGACAAGAATTGCCTCTTTCTATCTGCAGACAAATTACTGTCCAGAAAAGGAAACACTTGCAGAACAGTCGACTTATTATATCTGCCTAGACAGAGCAATCAGCCCTTAATAATTCTGCAGTACTAAGGTCTGTCAGATGATCCTGGGCCAGAAAGCGGAAGAACAGATGCTCCAACGTTATGTAGTAGAGGGAGTGTCCAGGTGTTCAGAGGTCTCTATAAATTGGCTAAGTTTTAGAAGCTATGTTTTGTGCTTCCCACAATTATAGTTAACTTAGTCATTCTGGATTTCTGACGGGGTTGAAAATTTATAGCCTCATAGCCAATTCTGGCTATTTACCTTGAAAGAAAAGATTTGAGTGGATGGTCAGCAGTTGACATTAATCCTAAAGCCAAGGAAAAAGCCAGGTTCAGAACTAAGTGTTTTAGTTAGGAGAGATGACAGAGGTTCTGGTTAATCAACAAAATGTTGGACTGGGTATGAGGACTATCTTGTACCTCACAGGTACTAATTGGCATAATTAAGCTCTAATTGTATTTTGAGAGAAAAGTTTCATTTTAACAGGAAGGGTGATATGTAGAAGGAGCTAAGGTGGGAGGAGTACTGAGAGGAAGAGAAGGAGTAAGAAGAGGAGGAGAAGAAGGAGAGGAGAAGCTAGGTGATGAAAGAGAGAAAGAGGGGGGAGACAGGGAGGCAGATATTCATGTATCTCCACCAGTCAAAGATAGTTGATATATCTAGGTTGGATAGTGCGTTACACCTCTGATTGAGCAATACCAAACTTGTAAAGCCTATGATTAACATTTTTTAAAAAATGTATATGTGCAAAAAGAAAAAGGAGGCATGGGATAGAGGTTTTCTAAGGGGGGGGAATGGGGAAAGGGAATGGCATCTGAAGTGTAAATAAAATATCTAATAAAAAAAAAAGCAAATGGTCCCAAGAAACAAGCTGGAGTAGCAATTCTAATATCAAATAAAATCGATTTTCAACCAAAAGTAATCAAAAAATTTAAGGAAGGGCACTTCATATTCATCAAAAGAAAAATGTACCAAGATGAACTCTCAATTCTTAACATCTATACCCCAAATTCAAGGACACCCATGTACATAAAAGAAACTTTACTAAAGCTTAAAGCATACATTGCACCTCACACAATAATAATGGGAGATTTCAACACCCCACTCTCATAAATGGACAGATCATGGAAACAAAAATAAACGGAGACACAATGAAACTAAAGGAAGTTATGAACCAATTGGACTTAACTGATATCTATAGAACATTTCATCCTAAAACAGAAGAATATACCTTTTTCTCAGCACCTCATGGTACCTTCTCCAAAATAGACCATATAATTGGTCACAAAACAGGCCTCAACAGATACAAAAAGGTTGAAATATTTCCTTGTGCCCTATCAGACCACCATGAACTAAGGCTGGTCTTTAATAATAACAACAACAAAAAAAAATGAAAGCCCACATACACTTGAAAACTGAACAATGCTCGACTCAATGATGACTTGGTCAAGGAAGAAATAAAGTAAGAAATTAAAGACTTTTAAGAATTTAATGAAAATGAGGACACATCATACCAAAATTTGTGGGACTTCATGAAAGTAGTACTAAGAGGAAAACTCATAGCTCTAAGTGCCTACAAAAAGAAACTGGAACACCTGAAAGCATTAGAACCAAACAAAGCTAACATATCCAAGAGGAGTAGATGGCAGGAAATAATCAAACTCAGGGCTGAAATCAACCAAGTTGAAACAGAAAGAACTATGCAAAATATCAACAAAACCAGGAGCTGGTTCTTTGAGAAAATCAACAAGACAGATAAACCTTTAGCCAGACTAACCAAAGGGCATAGAGACAGTATTCAAAATAATAAAATCAGAAATGAAAAGGAGCCATAACAACAGAAACTGAGGAAATTAAAAAAATCTTCAGATACTACTACAAAAGCCTATACTCAACAAATATGGAAAATCTGCATAAAATGGACAATTTCCTAGGCAGATACCAAGTATCAAAATTAAAACAGGAGTAGAAAAAAAACACCTAAATAGTCCTATAACCCCTAAAGAAATAGAAGCAGTTATTAAAAGTCTCCCCACCAAAAAAAGTCCAGGACCAGATGGTTTTAGTGCAGAATTCTATCAGCCCTTCCAGGAAGACCTAATACCCATTGTCTTCAAACTATTCCACAGAATAGAAACAGAAGGAAAAATACCCAATTTGTTCTATTAAGCTACAATTATGCTCATACCTAAGCCTCACAAAGACCCAACAAAGAAAGAAAACTACAGATCAATCTCTTCTGAATATTGATGCAAAAATACTCAATAAAATACTCACAAACCGAATCCAAGAACACATCAAAACAATCATGAACAAGTAGGCTTTATCCCAGGAATGCAGGGATGGTTCAATATTTGGAAATCCATCAATGTAATCCACTACATAAATAAACTCAAAGAAAAAAACCCACATGATCATCTCACTAGATGCCGAGAAAGCATTTGACAAAATTCAACATCTCCTTATGTTAAAAGTCTTGGAAAGACCAGGAATTCAAGGCCCATACCTAAACATAGTAAAAGCAATATACAGCAAGCCAGTAGCCAACATCAAACTAAATGGAGAGTAACTTGAAGCAATTCCAGTAAGATCAGGGACTAGACAAAGCTGCCCACTCTCACCCCATCTATTCAATGTAGTACTGGAAGTTCTGGCCAGAGCAATTAGACAACAAAGGGAAGTCAAAGGGATATAAATAGGAAAGGAAGAAGTCAAAATTTCACTATTTGCAGATGATATAATAGTATACTTGAGTGACCCTAAAACTTCCACCAGAGAACTCCTAAACCTGATAAACAACTTCAGCATATATAAAATCGATTCAAACAAATCAGTAGCCTTCCTCTACTCAAAGGATAAACAGACTGAGAAAGAAACTAGGGAAATGACACCCTTCACAATAGTCACAAATAATATAAAATAAAAAGTCATAGGCTAGCAGACTGGATATGTAAACAGGACCCAGCATTTTGGTGCATAAAGGAAACCCACGTCAGTGACAAAGACAAGTACTACCTTAGAGAAAAAAACTGAAAAACAATTTTTTAAGCAA
Source organism: Arvicanthis niloticus (assembly GCF_011762505.2). NCBI lineage: Eukaryota > Metazoa > Chordata > Mammalia > Rodentia > Muridae > Arvicanthis > Arvicanthis niloticus. The sequence continues at coordinate 3,127,364 of NC_047670.1, forward strand.
ATGGTCCTAAGAAACAAGCTGGAGTAGCCATTCTAATATTGAATAAAATCAACTTTCAACTTAAAGCTATCAAAAAGGATAAGGAAGGACATTTCATACTCATCAAAGGAAAAGTCAACCAACATGAACCCTCAATTCGGAACATCTATGCGCCAAATACAAGAGCACCCACTTTAAAAAAAAAAAAAAAAAAAAAACCTTTATTAAAGCTCAAAACACACATTGCACCTCACACAATAATAGTCAGAGACTTCAACACCTCACTCTCAGCAATGGACAGATCATGGAAACAGAAACTAAACAGAGATACAGTGAAACTAACAGAAGTTATGAACCAAATGTACTATAGAACATTTCACCCTAAACCAAAAGAATATACCTTTTTCTCAACACCTCATGGTTCTTTCTCCAAAATAGACCACTTAATTGGTCACAAAACAGGCCTCAACAGATACAAAAATGCTGAAATACTCCCATGCATTGCTGTCAGATCATCATGGTCTTCAATAATGACAAAGACAATGGAAAGCCCACATTCACATGGAAACTGAACAACAATCTACTCAATGATAATGTAGTCAAGGAAGAAATAAAAAAATTAAAGACTTTTTAGAATGTAATGAAAATGAAGACACATCATACCAAAATCTATGGGACACAATGAGAGCAGTGCTAAGAGGAAAACTCATAGCTCTAAGTGCTTACAAAAAAAAAAAAAAAAACTGGGGAGAGCATACACTAGCAGCTTGACAACACACTTGAAAGCTCTATAACAAAAAGTTCTATATACCCAAGAGGAGTAGACAGCTAGGAAATAAACTCAGGGCTGAAATCAACCAAATAGAAAAAAAAAAAAAAGAACTATACAAAAAAATCAATAAAATGGACAACCAGAGGGTCTGAACCCCTGTGGAAACTGTATCCTGAGACATCCCAGAGAGGCCAGTGTCCTCAGGGATGCAGGTAAGGTTGGTTGTGTACCGCTGTACACACCAAAGCCACAGCTGGCAGTAGGAAACTCACAGGACCCCCCCCCCCAGGTACCCAAATCCCGCCCCTGCAGAATTCCTCTCCCCTTCTGCCCCTCTCTGGATCCCAGTGGCAGGAGCAGACTACCAGCAGGTCTGCACCCTTGTGGAAACTGTATCCTGAAACATCCCAGAGAGATCAGTGTTCTCAAAGAGGCAGACACCCAGCAGGTCTACACCCTTGTGGAAACCATATCCTGAGACATCCTAGAGAGGCCACTGACCTTGGAGCAGGAGGCACCATACACAGAGACATCCTAGAGGAGACACGAAACCCAGAGCAGCAGACACCATATCCTGAGACATACTAGAGGAACCACTGTACTCAGAGCAGCGAACACCTAGCTGGTCTGTTCTCATGAAGAAACCTTACCCTGAGATATCCTAGAAGAGACACTGCACTCAGAGCAGCTGGAGCTCAGGATCACAGGATCACAGAGACATCTGGACCCTGAGGAGTTCTGACACAAGCAAGATAACTGGAAAGACAGTCTCCAGTCAGAACCAGTGAGTGAGGGTAGAACTAGAGTTAACCAAATGGTGAAAGGCAAGCACAAGAACATAAGCAACAGAAACCAAAGTTACTTGGCATCACCAGAACCCAGTTCTCCCACCATAGCAAGCCCTGAACACCACATCACACCAGAAAAGCAGGATACAGAATTAAAATCACTTCTCATGATGATGTTAGAGGACTTTAAGAAGGTCATAAATAACACTCTCAAAGAATTTAAGGAGAACACAGGTAAACAGATGGAAACTCTTAAAGAGGAAACAAACATCCATTAAAAAAAAAACTGCAAAAAAAAAAAAAAAAAAAAAAAAACCACAACCAAACAGGTGAAGGAATTAAACAAAACCATCTAGAATCTAAAAGTGGAAGTAGAAACAACAAAGAAATCTCAAAGGGAGACTGCCCTGGAGATAGAAAAACCTAAGAAAAAGACCAGGAGTCATAGATGCAAGCATCACCAACAGAATACAAGAGATAGAAGAGAGAATCTCATGTGCAGAAGATATCATGAAAAATATTGACACAACTGTCAAAGAAAATGCAAAATGCAAAAAGCTTCTAACCCAAAACATCCAGGAAATCCAGGACACAATGAGAAGGCCAAACCTAAGGATAATAGGTATAGATGAGGGGGAAGACTCCCAAATAAAAGAACCAGTAAATATCCTCAACAAAATTATAGAGGAAAACTTCCCTAACCTAAAGAAAGTGATGTCCTTAAATATACAAGAAGCCTACAGAACCCAAATAGACTAGTCCAGAAATGAAATACTTCCCATCACATAATAATCAAAACATCAAATATAAAACATCAAATATAAAAAACAAAGAAAAAAATACTAAAAGCAGTAAGGGAAAAGGTAAAGTAACATATAAAGGCAGACCTATAAGAACTATACCAGACTTCTCACCATAGACTATTAAAGCCAGAAGATCCTGGACTGATATCATACAGACCCTAAGATAACACAAATGACAGCCCAGACTACTAGAGACAGCAAAACTCTCAATCAGTATTGATGGAGAAACTAAGATATTTTATGGCAAAAGCAAATTTACATAATACCTTCCCACAAATCCAGCCCTTCAAAGGATAATGGATGGAAAACTCCAATACAAGGAGGGAAATTACAAAATAGAAAAAACAAGAAAGTAATCTCCCAACAACCCCAAAAGAAGATAGTTACACAAACATAATTCTACCTCCAATAACAAAAGTGACAGGAAGCAACAATCATTTTTTCTTAATATCTCTTAACATCAATGGAAGCAATTCTCAAGCAAAAAGACATAGACTAGCAGACTGGATACATAAAGAAGACCCAGAGTTTTGTTGCATACAGGAAACACACCTCTGTGAAAAAAACAGAAACTACCTCAGAGTAAAAAGATGGAAAACAATCTTCCAAGCAAATGGTCCCAAGAAACAAGCCTGAGTAGCCATTCTAATATCAAATAAAATTGATTTTCAACCAAATGTAATAAAAAAAGATAAGGAAGGACACTTTATACTCATCGAAAGAAAAATGTACCAAGCTGAACTCTCAATTCTGAACATCTATCCCCCAAATGCAAGGGTATCCACATACATAAAAGAAACTTTGCTAAAGCTCAAAGCATACATCACAACTCACACAATAATAGTGGGGGATTTCAATACCGCACTCTCAGCAATGGACAAATCATGGAAACAGAAACTAAACAGAGACACAATGAAACTAACAGAAGTTATGAACCAAATGGATTTAACTGATTATGGATTTAATGGATTTAGTTATATACACCTTTTACTCAGCACCTCATGGTACCTTCTTTAAAATAGACCATATAATTGGTCACAAAACAGGCCTCAACAAATACAAAAATATTGAAATAATCCCTTGCACCCTATCAGACCACCATGGACTAAGGCTGGTCTTTAATAATGACAAAAACAATGGAAAGCCCACATACACATGGAAACTGCACAACGCTCTACTCAAGGATGACTTGGTCAAGAAAGAAATAAAGAAAGAAATTAAAGACTTTTTAGAATTTAATAAAAAGGAGGACACATCATACCAAAACTTGTGGGACTCCATGAAAGCAGTACTAAGAGGAAAACTCATAGCTCTAAGTACCTACAAAAAGAAACTGGAGATAGTATACATTAACAATTTGACAGCACACCTGAAAGTGTTATAACAAAAAGAAGCAAATATACCCAAAAGGAGTAGATGACAGGAAATAATGAAATTCACAGCTGAAATCAACCAAGTAGAAGCAGAAAAAAACTATACAAAATATCAACAAAACCAAGAACTGGTTCTTTGAGAAAATCAACAAGCTAGATAAACCCTTAGCCAGACTAAACAAAGGGCATAAAGACAGAATCCAAATTAATAAAATCAGAACTGAAAAAGGAGACATAACGTCAGAAATTGAGGAAATTAAAAAAATCATCAGATCCTACTACAAAGGACTATACTCACCAGAATTCAAAAATCTGGATGAAATGGACAATTTTCTAGACAGGTACCAGATACCAAAATTAAATCAGGAGCAGATAAACCATCTAAACAATCCTATAAACCCTAAAGAAATAGAAGAAGTGATTTAAAGTCTCCCCACCAAAAAAGTCCAGGACCTGATAATTTTAGTGCAGAATTCTATCAGACCTTCAAGGAAGACATAATACCAATTCTCTTTAAGCTATTCCATCGAATAGAAACAGAAGGAAAACTACCCAATTCATTCTATGAAGCTACCATTATGCTCATACCTAAACCACCGACAGACCCAACAAAGAAAGAGAATTACAGTCCAGTCTTTCTTATGAATATTGATGCAAAAATACTCAATAAAATTCTCGCAAACCGAATCCAACAACACATCAAAACAATTATCCATCATGATTAAGTAGGCTTTATCTCAGGACTGCAGGGATGGATCAATATTCGGAAATCCATCAATGTAATCCACTACATAAATAAACTCAAAGAAAAAACCAAATGATCATCTTACTAGATGCTGAGAAAGCAATGAAGACCCCCAAACTCCGGAGACCCTTCCTCAAGTCTCAGGAAATCACGACCACCCAAAAATCACAAGAAACCATACCAGCAGAGGTTTATTGGGGAGAGTTGGCTAGTCAACAGTCAAAACTGATTATCCACACAGGAACAGAATTTTGACAAGAGGCCCTCAAGCTGAAGGTTTTTTTTTTTAGCATGGGGTGGGGAAAGGAAGGCATTTTCGCGAAGTTACACATGATTGGTTGTTTTACAAATTTTGAACATAACACTGGGAAGACCAAGGGAAGTAGGGGTAACCAAGAACAGTGGAACATTCCAGAGGAATCAAGCCCAAATGATCCAGAGTCATGTGAAAATCACTCTGCACACTCATTCCTCTCAAGAATGTAGCTTTACCACATCACTGTGCCCCACCCTGCCATTTACCAACTATTTCAAATTAACTATTTTTCTTCCCTGAGGCTTGAGGAATGTTAATCTAGCAAGTGTTCTCTGATTCAGGGATAATGTTCTCCACTTGGAATGTGTCCCAGTGCAGTGAAGACCTGAAATCTTATTTTCAGTTCTGGGTTCTAGAACTTACACACTTTCTGCTCAGGTCTAAGGGCAAAGAAAAAGCCTGAATATTTTTCATAAAATGGTCTTTATAGTTTTTCACTCTACAGCATTTGACAAAATTCAACATCCCTTCATGTTAAAAGTCTTGGAAAGATAAGAAATTCAAGGCTCATACCTAAGCATAGTAAAAGCAATATACAGCAAGACAGTAGCCAACACCAAACTAAATGGAGAGAAACTGGAAGCAATCCCACTAAGATCAGGAACTAAACAAAGCTGCCCATTCTCACCCCACCTATTCAATGTAGTACTGGAAGTCCTAGCTAGAGCAATTAGACAACAAAGAAAGTAAAAGAGATAAAAATAGGAAAGGAAGAAGACAAAATTTCACTATTTGCAGATGATATGATAGTATACATAAGGAACCCTAAAACTTCCATCAGAGAACTCCTAAACCTGATAAACAACTTTAGCAAAGTGGCTGGATATAAAATCAAAAAAAAAAAAAAAAAATCAGTAGCCTTCCTCTACTCAAAGGATAAACAGGCCGAGAAAGAAATTAGGGAAGTGACACCCTTCACAATAGCCACAAATAATATAAAATATCCTGGAGTGAATCTAACCAAGCAAGTGAAAGATCTGTATGACAAGAACTTCAAGTCTCTGAAGAAAGAAATTGAAGAAGATCTGAGAAGATGGAAAGATCTCCCATGATCCTGGATTGGCAGGATTAACATAGTAAAAATGACCATATTGCCAAAAGCAATCTACAGATTCAACACAATCCCCAGCAAAATTCCAAACCAATTCTTCATAGAGATTGAAAGAGCAATTTGCAAATTCATTTGGAATAAAATAAAAAACCAGAATAGTGAGAACTATTCTCAACAATAAAAGAACTTCTGGGGGAATCACCATCTCTGACCTAAAACTATACTACAAAGCAGTTGTGAAAAAATTCATGGTATTGGTACAGAGATTGGGAGGAAGATCAATGGAATAGAATTGCAAGATCTAGAAATGTACCCATAAACCTATGGTCACTTGATGTTTGACAAAGGAACTAAAAACATCCGATGAAAAAGGTCAGCATTTTCAACAAATGGTGCTGGCTCAACTGGAGGTCAGCATGTAGAAGAATGAAAATTAATTCATTCTTATCCCCTTGTACAAAGCTCAAATCCAAGTGAATAAAGGATCTTCACATAAAACCAGACACACTGAAACTAATAGAAGAGAAAGTGGGGAAGACCCTCAAATACCTAGGCACAGGGGAAAAGTTCTTGAACAGAACACCAATGGCTTATGCTCTAAGATCATGAATTGACATATGGGACTTCATAAAATTGCAAAGCTTCTGTAAGACAAGGGACACTGTCAATAAGACAAAATGGCAACCAACAGATTGGGAAATGATCATTACCAATCCTACATCTGATAGAGGGCTAATATTTAATATATACAAACAACACAAGAAATTAGATGCCAAAAAAACAAAACCACCCTATTAAAAAAATCGAGTACAGAGCTAAACAAAGAATTCTCAACTGAGGAAACTTGAATGGCCAAGAAGCACCTTAAGAAATGCTCAACATCCTTAGTCATCAGGAAAATGCAAATCAAAACAATATTGAGATACTACTTCAAACCAGTTAGAATGGCTAAGATCAAAAACTCAGGTGATAGTAGATGCTGGCCAGGATGTGGAGAAAGAGGAACACTCCTCCATTGTTGGTGGGGTGTCAAGCTGGTATAACCACTCTTGAAATCAGTCTGGCAGTTCCTCACAGCATCAGAGGCTTATCAATTTACTCTTCCCCCCACCCCTCTTCTAATATCTCAATGCCCGTAATCAGCTTGAAAAAGTTAATGAAGAGTCAGTGCCTCTATTCCCTGGGCTTGTGAACTAAGGTGGTTAATATTGGGCTGTCTTTCTAGGGAAAAGTAGTGGTTTTGTTGGAACAGGGAGGGTTAGCTAGGACTTATTTCATAGCCATAACCTTTTGGTAGAAATACATATAATTATTATCAAGATGAAGTTATAATTTCTCAAATGGTACAAAATTTACTTTGATTTCATATTTAAGGTTTTAATTGGTATGAGCATCTTATTGATATAAAAGTGAGATGAATATTGATACTCTCATAGGCATTGTGCCTGTATAACACATTTAGGAATACAAGGCTTAGACCAAGTCCTTCTTTAACTTTTTTAACAGATTTGAGATGGTTAGCCTGTGAGTTAAAGGACTATAGCAAATTCATGGCTTGGAGTTTATTTTTAAGGTGTTTTCTATATTTTATTTATTAATAGCCAAGGGGAGTTAACAGATAAAAGTCCAGATTATGTTACATGCATATTTGGTTTTCAAAATGTCAGAAGTCCATAGAATTGATGTGACAAACATTTCTGTATTAATGTTCATTTTGATTAAAGACCTGTCTGCTCCTGACAGCTTCCTGTCTTGAATTCTAATTAAAAATTGAGCATCTTTGGAGTTACTCCAGTTGTGGTGAGACAGCCACTAGGCAAGAATTGCCTCTTTCCATCTACAGACAAATTACTGTGCAGAAAAGAACACACTTGCACAATAGTCGACTGATTATATCTGTCTAGACAGAGTAATCAGCCCTTAATAATTCTGTATCACTAAGGTCTGTCAGATGATCCTGGGCCAGAAGCCTGAAGATTAGATGCTCCAACAGTTTGTAGTATAGGGAGTGTCCAGGTGTTCAGCTGTATCTATAAATTCGTTTTAGAAGTTTTAAAAGCTACGCTTTGTGCTTCCCATAATTTCAGTTAACTCAGTCATTCTGGATTTCTGACGGGGTTGAAAACTTATAGTCTCTTAGCCAATCCTGGGTATTTACTTTGAGAGAAAAGACCTGAGTGGATGGTTTTCAGCTGACATTCATTCTAAAGCCAAGAAAAAATCCAGGTTCGGAACTAAGTGTTTTACTTAGAAGAGATGACAGAGGTTCTGATTAGTCAACAAAATGATGGACTGGGTATTAGGACTATCTTGTACCTCACAAATACAAATTGGTTTAATTATGCTCTAATTGTATTTTGAGAAAAAAGTTTTATTGTAACAGGAAGGGTGATATGTATGAGAAGCTAAGGTAGGAGGAGTACTGAGAGGAAGAGAAGGAGTAAGGAGAGGAATAGAAGAAGGAGAGAAGCTAGGTGATGAGAGAGATAAAGAGAGAGAAGGGGGGGACATGGAGGCAGATGTTCATGTGTCTCCACCAGTCAAAGATAGTTGATTTATCTAGGTTGGGTATTGGGTTACACTTCTGATTGAGCATTACCAAACTTATAAAGCTTTTGATTAACATTTCTAAAAAATGTATAAAAGCAAAAAAGAAAAGGGGGCATGGGATAGGGATTTTCTAGGGAAGGGAAATGGGGGAAGGGTATGGCATCTGAAATGTAAATAAAATATCTAATAAAAAATAAATTTAAAAAAATTTTCAATAATTTTATCTCCACTTCTTCTAATGCATAGTTTTAATCATAAAACTAAATTTCAGTATCATCATAACCCACATTTTCTTGGCTCGGTAAAGTTTGATATTTTTGGCGTAGCATTAATATCTGGACAGCACTTGTTCTTTTTCTAATGAAAGTTACTAATTTATTTAACACATAGGGGCCTATAGTCAGGAGCAAAAGCAGAATTAAAAGGTGTCCAGTGAGGGAGGATATCAGAGTAGTCATCTATGGGGATCTGTTAAACTAACTTTCAAACCAACTTTGTTGTGCTTCTCTGTCTTTCTGTCTTTTGTCTAGCCTTTCTGTCAGCTTACTCATGGAGTCTCTAATTACTCCTGAAAGGTTTGTATAAAAACAGCAGTCTTCTCTGAAAGCAGGGCACAGTCCTCTATCTTTGAGAAACAGTAAGTGTCCTCTGACTCAGGAATAGTGTACTCTTCCCAGAATGTGGAATGTGTCCTGGGGCAGTAAATTCTGAGTTCCAACTGAGACCTGAATTCTAATTTCAAATGGAGACCTGAATGTCTCACATTGGGTGTCTACAATCCCCCCTTTGTCTTATGGGGGATTCCAACCTTGAAATCACAAGCTGTCATTTAACTTTGGGTGTATGCATCCTAAGCCCCACCCTCTAAGGCTGCATCTGGGACATGGTTTTGATTAATCTCTACCTCTATGTCTCCAGTGTGAGGATATTTCAGGAGTCAAGGCCTGCTGTTTTTTGTCCTTATAGAATAGCAGGTGATCTTGAGCTTGAGGGGGTTGTTCAGGTGTCTGGCAGTTCTCTAGTTGGCATCAGGCACAGGTACTGGTGAAGTCATGCAGTTACTCTATCTACTTCAACAGAGGTCAGGATGGTCAATAGCACCAGAAACAGCGTTTTAATAGCCTGAAAAGTCATTTCTGGAGGAGAGGGGTGAGTCAAGAGCTAAAGTCAAGGAAGTAGGGGTCTCACACAAGAGGGCCATTACCAGTTTGGAGCAGGGACAGGACAAGGGACACCCACCAGCCAGTGCCAGTTTCTGAGGCTAATTTAGTTAAGGTCTCTTTTTAGGGCTCTGTTTATTCTCTCTACCTGTCCTGAGCTCTGGGGACAGTATGAACAGTCGAGCTTCTAATTAGTCTAAAATATCTCTGTCAATTCTTGGCTTACCTTAGAAACAAAAACAAGACTACTCTCTGATCCAATTACCTCAGACACTTGAAACCTTGGGAAGATTTCTTCTAATATCTTCTTGGTTGTTAAAGTAGCTGCTTCCTGCTTGGTAAGAAAAAGCCCCAACCCATCTAGAGATAGTATCTATAAATATTAGAGGGTATTTATATTTTTGGCCTAACATTTACAAAATTTGTCTTTCAATATACTTTAAGCTGTTCTCCCCTAGGTATTTTTTCTATTTACTCTAAGTCTCATAAGCCTTTGCTTGTTGGCATACCATACCATACATTATCTCTCTGGCTCAAAATCTGAGGTCCATTATATGTTTTAGGTCTCTTGACTGTTTGAATGTGCTTATATCTTAAGAGTCTGTGTATTTAGCCTAGTATGTCTTTTGTTTGCTTTCTGAAGAGTATGGTTCTCTCTTCTTGTGTGTACCATTGCTTCTTTTTCTCTAGGTAGTAGTTGGCGGGATGGCTAGCAATCTGAGTTCTTTCTTTTTCTCTGTGTTTAAAGTGAGGCCATCTCTTAATCTAGTCTCAATCTCTAGTGGGTGTCTCTTGTAGGCCCATAACCATGACAGGCTCCTGTATAGCCAGTTCTCAAGCCACTTGATCTGTCTGGTTATTGTCTCAGGCCACTGAGTCTCCTCCCTTCTGGTTTCCTGGGCAATGAATACTCACAGTTGCTGACTTCATCAGGAGATCCAAGAGATCTAAGATTTCTTCTGATGTGAGCAGTCCTCTCTCTCTGTATATAGCCCTGTGGACATGGGCTGTGGCAAAGGCATACCTGCTGTCTATGTAGATGTTGATTTTCTTGTCAGCTTCAAGTTCTAATGCTGTTTTCTGCACCAACTATCTTGTGGGTGGAGCGTCAGCCCAGATGACACCTGTGTCATTCACCACAATAGCACCAGCATGGAGAAAACTGCTCTTGTCTGTAAAGCAGGTTGCCTTGACCCTACCCCCACCCCCCGCATAGTTCAGTAGAAGTGTTTCCTCTACCCGTGGGTTCTCCTTTTTGGGCCAGTTAGTTACAGCCCATCAGATAGGACGGTCCCTATCCTGGGGAGAAAGTCTTGACCCAATAGAAGGTAGGAACAGTTTTGGATGACCATAAATGAATGGTATACCCAGCCCATTTCTTGGTCCACTATTTTTCAGGTAGTCCATGAATACATTTTGGGGTCAATGGCTCTTTGGAACCAAGATCTTTTCTTGAAAATGGGGCCATTGGCTTGGAGGAGGACCGAGTATTGAGTCCTTGTGTCTACCAAGAGTTGGGTGAGTCCAAGCCCCATCTATCTCAATCACTGTCTTCACTCAGAGCTAATAGCTTCTCCATTTTGGAGTGTTTTTCTCAAGGCTTGGGATTTCCTGACCCTGGCTTCTATTTGTTAGGGCACTCTTGGGCTCAGCAGCTGGCTCCTTTACTTGCAATGTGTACACTGGTCTTTTTCAAAGAGTTTTCTATCTCCCTTTGATTGGAGTCTCTCTTCTCTGTTTTTTCTTAACTACTATAGCCATGTTTTTTCTGTAAATACTTTTTCTGTCACCTTTCTTTTTCCTCATCTATCTTTTATCTTCTTTCTTTCTCTTTCTCTGTTCTTTTCCTTTCTCCCTGTTATGGTAGACTTCCTTAGCAACTTACACTAAATCTTTTAATGACTTACCTTGTAGTCCCTCTAACCTCTGAAGCTTTTTTCTGGTATCTAATAGCCTTGTCTATACTGACAGAATGTCTCAGTGAGCTATTTTAGAAAGGCTGTGGGCAACTCATCTGATCCCTGTTAAACCTCAACTGTCGTGTTCAGATTTAGTGGGGTCTAATGTAGCTCTCTCAATACCTGCCAGTGGAATCTGGCATGGGATTTCAGGTGCCCCTTACCTTTGGCCACATGAAGGTCTCAGTCAGATCTGGTCAGAATTAACCCACTGTTGACCATGGCCTGATCAGTTGATGGTGTCCCCATGTCTGATGAAACATTCTTTCTTTTCAGTATCTTCTCTTCTTCATTAGTCCTGAAGAGCTCTCCTGACACCCAGAACCTACAAGGGTCTGGGGGAAGAAAGGCTTTTATTGGGGGGGGGGGAAGGTGTTCCTCCACTAGATTCATCTAGGTGACTATATTGGGCACTTGGTAAGGGTGCCCAAGGGATCCTGGCCTATCTATTGTTTTGATCACCTGTACAGAAGTCTTTATGGGTGGCTACCCTAAGCAGAGAATTATTAACTTACCATTTTTTAACTATAAATTTGAATATGTACCAAAATGGAGGCCTATTCTTTTGGCTCTCTGACTCAGGACAGCCTGTAAATTTTTACAGCAGGCAACCTGTCCGACCTGCCTATAAGCAGTTTTGTTGTTTCAGAGTTCCTAAGCTGGAGTCACGTGAATTGTCTCAGCAGTACTCACTCATAGTTTTTTTAAAAACTAATATATATATATATATATATATATATATATATATATATATATATATCTAAGGTAAATAATCTCGCTGGGGCTGTTTTGTCCAGCTGCCATGGCTCAGGGAAGATATCTTTCTCCTCTGCCAGGTTCTTAATCACCTGGGCCCTGCATATCATTTTGTAGATGTCTTCAGATTCCTCAGCACCAGCCACAGAGAGTGGGATCAAGAGCTGCAGTCACTGTGCTCCCCCCTCTGCTGCTGGCAGCCACTAGAAGGGACTGGAGGCCAAGGTCTCCACAGGCAGCTGGTGGGAAGCCACCAAGCTGCTACAGCAGTGACCCTGAGGTCTCCAGTCCAGCCACACACACCTAACTAGGCAGATGTTGCACTCTGCCCTGCCGCCGCCTCCACTGACAGCAGAGGGACAGCACTTTTTTCTCTTGGCTGTCAACTTGCATGGCCAGGTGGTTCAAGGGTGCTGTGCTATGGGAGCCATGAGCTGTTGCCAGTGGAGTGCAGACTGGGTGAGGGCACCCTCCATGCAGAGCTACCTGGAGAACACCCTACATGCAGTGGGAGGGCTGCTTGAACTGTGGTGCCCATTTGCCAAAGGACCTGCCTGCCTCTCTGCTCTCTATTGGTTCTCTTGTACTGCCTCTATCTCTTTCTCTGTTAGTGGCCAAGTAACTTTGTTTTTAACTTAGGATGTTTAGCACAGTAGATTCAGTCTACAATAATGTCAGTCAAAGTCTAAGAACACATAGAACGACAACCAACACACAGTTCACCAAGAAAACAGAGAAAAATAACACAGACAACTCACCACTGTCATGGGTGGCAGATAAACTAGGTGATACAGACAGTTCTAGCCCCTGTCACTGTTCCACGCCTTTTCCGAATCCCCTGGCCCACAAGAGAGACATGGGAGGCAGTGTTTGGGTAGTTACTACAGCGAGGCTTTATTCTTGTATCAGCTGAAGCAGAAGACACCAAGCCCGGAAAAGGCACTGCTTATATGCACCCTAGAGTGGCGTGTTCACTTCTGATTGGCTGTTCACTCATCACCCCATATTACGCTCCGGGATGGGCAGTGACTTGGTGCGCTTTCGCCTCTTGCACCTGTGCAGTTTAGTTGTATACTTGTGGGAGCACTGGATGCCAGCGCCATCTTGTAATGGCGAATGTTGTCACCGCTCGCCGCGGCTCCCTACATGTCACAGGTGCAGAAACCATGTTATACAATCAAGACATAGAAAAATTGCTGGTGGGAGACTTTAATAACCAGCCTACACTGGACCTAATTTAACAGATTCAGACAACTTGCTCAGCCTATGCTAGACCAAGTCTATTAGATTCAGATGACCTGGTCAGCCTATGCTGGACCAAATCTAACAGATTTCTAACACCACCAGCAATTAACAATACAAACTAAATTAGACACGAATACACTGCCACAAGAGGGGGATTGCCATGGTCTGTCCCATTGTCACAAGTAACAAAAACACAGACAGAACACACAGAGAGACTAACAAAGACCCGTCTCAATTGTGAGTGCCAACACCACTTCAGAAAAACAGATGGCTGGGAGGTTTCTTGTGTCCCCTCTAATGAGAGGACCACAGTGTCCTCCCCAGCACCCAGATGGGAACCTCCCAGGCATTCCTGAGGTCCCTTTCCTCCTGGGACATCTCCAGGGTGCAGCAGCCAGTGATCCACCAGCACATCTGCTGATCACCCCTTTGTCTCCTCCCAAGACAGAAATGGTTTGCTGCCTCCTCCTGAGATAGAAACAGCTGCCAAACTGAAAGTACACCTTTCAGAAACCAGACAACTCAGACAGATGGGCATACAGCTACCAGACAGAAAACAGCAGGTGAAATCTTACATCCAAGTAGGTTCTTGGAGATTAGGGTGGTTGCAACTTCCCAGCCAATGCACCAAAATGTAAGACCCCCATGAAGAGAGGACCTCACCCAAGCCTCCGGAATTTGTGGCCACCCAATAACTTACAAGACATCGATGTTAATGTAATCAGCAAGAGGTATATTTTAGGATCAACCGGCTAATGGTCAACTCATAACTCATGCAGGAGCTGAGGAATTGACAAAGATCCTGGGGGAGAGGAGGGTATTTAAGGGAAAACCCACAATCCAAGGAAGTGAGGGGGTAACCAAGGGAATATATCATAAAAATAGTGAAAAGTCCCAGCCCCTGATTCTGTCAGTCATGTGAGAAACATCCTGTACACACATTTTTCTCAAGAATGTAATCTTGTTCAACCATTCACCTTGTGGTCAGCTAGTTCCTGGAACCTCCCAGATGACTTTTTTTTTTTTTTTTTTTTGGTGGTCAGCTAGTTCCTGGAACCACCCAGATGACTTTCTTTCTTTCTTTATTTCTTTCTTTCTCTCTTTCTTTTTTTCTTTCTTTCTTTTGGTGGTCAGCTAGTTCCTGGAACCAGCTTGCCTACATTCTTGGCTCAGCTCTAGGAGATATAGAGAAAACTTTCTATATCTTTTAAAGAATTTTATATATTTTTCACTTTGAGACACAAGAAATCAACACCAACCTCTATGCAATCAGGTTTGCTTCTTGGGGGACTCAGAAGCAGACAATTTGGGTCCTCCCCCTGCAGTACTTCATCAGACACCCCTTGCAGGTACCCACATTGTGTCCCTGCCATGCCAAATCAATGTGCATAGATCTGAGTTCTATGCAGCTCCTAAAGGAGCTATGTCATCCGAAGGCTCAGCCAAGCCTCTATCAGCCAGATCAAGTCTGTGATAATGTACTTGTAGAGGTTTAGATACCATAGAGTCAATTTGTTGTTTTCCAAACTAGTGAGTCTGTTAAAGACCTAAGGGTGGAAAGCCAAAAGGAGAAGGTGACTGGCCACTGGACCCAGAATGGAAGGGAGAAGGGTGGTAAGCCAAGAAGAGGCAGAGAACCATTTTTTTTGTTCTAGCTGTTTCTTTTACCATTCTATTTTCTCTCTGATCTTGGCCATACTAACTCTGAATACCCTAGTATAGTCAGTATAAAAACAGCATTCCTCCTTGAGGGCAGCACAAAGTGCTCCTTGCTGAAGGAAAAGCAGATCCAGCCCTCTGTGATTTTGGAGGACTACTTCAGACAGTGAAATGAGGGAGTTTTCCAGATTAGTGATGCTAGTCTGTAACTGTTTGATGTCCTTGTCAACAAGACCCATTGAAGTTCTAAGTAGTGCAAGTCCCAAGGCCAGCATCAGGATCAGAACCCCCAACAGCAAACACCATGGGTGGCTCATTTTTATCTGGGAAGGAAAAAAAAAGAAATTCTCAGGGAGATCTCTCTTCCCTAGATCTCAGTTGTTATCCATTTCATCTACAATTGGGTCTGGCTTTGTGCAGGTATCTGTTTGTTTCCCCAATCTTTCTGGCAGCCATGTAGCTGTGACTTTTTTGGTGTCAAACAGACATATGGATCCTTGGCCTCATATGAGAAGTGTGTCTGGGCTGTTCCATTGAAAGGTAAAAGGGTCCTTCCACATAACTGTGGCATAATTTCTATTAGTCTCAGGGTGCCAGAGGTGATCGGCAGATTTGCCATGAGCATCCAGATTTAGATTGAGATTTAAATTGAGAACAAACAAGGCATAATGGAGAATATTTCTAGGAGACCCCTTCTGGGGGTATAACTCCCCATTTTTTTAACTTATGTAGAGTATTTTTGATAGTCTGGTGGGCACATTTAACAACGCCCTGTTCTTGAAGATTATAAGGAATGCCAGTAATATGTCTGACTTGTAATTGACAGAAAAACTCTTGAAAAATTTTTCCCATGTACCTGGGACCATATCAATCTTAATAATCTTAGTCTTACCCATGGTGAAGAGACAGTTCAAAATGTGTGCTATAACATTTTAGAAGCCTCTCTGGCATGAAAAGTAGCAAAAATAAATTCACTAAAGGTGTCTGTGGTCACATGGAGATATTTAAGATTGCTAAATTCAGGAATATGTGTGACATTCATTTGCCATATTTCATTTGAAATTAAACCTTTGGATTTAATGTCCTGATTGGGGGGGGGTGAGCAAAAGTGTGACACAGGCAGGACATTCTTTAGCAATCTAGTGTGACTGTTCATAAGTGACCTCAAAAAGTAAATGAAGGGTCTGAGCATTTAAATGATGTAAGGCATGACTCTTCTGGGGCTGTTCTACAGAGCCTATCAACACCAGGAAGGTCAAGTGGGTAACAACATCTGCACAGGCATTTCCTCTAGAAAGGGGACCAGGCTAATCGGAATGAGCAAAGAGATGTCTAACAAAAAAAAAGGTGTGGTATCTTGAGGCAATCAATTTTTGAAGCTGAGGAAAAAGAGGGGCGGCATTTGTGGAGGGTCTAATATATGGGACCATCTCAAGAATGGGAACAGAGTGAGCAATAAAGGCACTGTCAGTATACAAATTAAAGGGTAAATTTATCAATAACTGAAAAACCTTTATTACTGCAAATAGTTCTACAAGTTGGCATGATTTAAAGGGGGAACAAATAGGGGTAGCCTGGGTACAGGTAATGTCAACAGCCATTAGGGTAAATTTTCAGCACCAAGCCCCAGGTGGTTAAATTTTTCAGTAACTGAGATAGGCTCTTTGTGAATATTTTCCCAGCCCTTGTCCCAGTTGAAAGTCCTATTTTAACATTTGATGAGCAACTATCTCATTAGAGCTACACATAATAAGATTTAATTGGCCCAGTATGTCTCTGTCCCATAAATTAATGGGTAAGTCAGGTACACCATAAGGCTATACTTTACCAGAATTGCCTTCTTTATCTACCCATGTAAGGATCTTAGAGCTTTGCTGGGGATTAGAGGTTTGAAAGTTGTGCTTTAACTTTCGTGGTATAATCAGTAATATTGGCCCAAGTCATAGTATAGAGTGAAAAATTATAAAAATCATTTTATAAAATGTATATAGGCTTTTCTTTAGGCCTCACTTTAAAGGGCATGGAAAATTTTCTCTGAAACAAGCTAAAAATGTAGACTGGCCAGTTTCAGGAACCGGCTAACCACAAAGGGAAGAGAGGAATGCAAGTCATCTAGGTGGTTCTGAGAAACTAGTGACCATGATGACAGGGCAGGGCCATGTCCAGAGCTACTGAGAAATAGTTGAGCAAGTGACAAGGCAAGGCCACAGTGACTTGGCAAGACCACATTTTTTAGAAGAATGAGTATACAGAGTGTTTTCCACATGACTCTGACTCACTAAGGTTGGGTTCCTCTGGAATTTTCCACTATTTTTATAATATATTTCCTTGGTAACCCCCTTACCCCCCTTGGTTTGTGGTTCTGCTCTATATAAACCCTCCACTCCCAGCCCATGAGGTCAATTCCTCTGCCCCTGCATGGGATACAAATTGACCATCAGTCAACTGATCCCAAAATATACCTCATGCTGTTGCAATCAAGAATGGTGTCTTATGAGTTATTGGGGTGGCCACAAATTTCTGAGGCCTGAGGGAGGTCCTCCCTTCATGGGGGGGGGGTGGTCTTATAGTAGTATACAGAGATGGTTCTGCTAGAAGGGAATGAAGGGGAAGCCAGTCAGGATTATGGTATTTGGCTTCCTCTTTCTCTAGAGATGATTCCTCTTCAGGAGAGAGGGCATCATCAGGCCCATACTTGGCTAGAGGTTTTAAGGTTGCAAGGGAGAAATACATTTTAGCAGGGGGGAGTTTTGCAGTTTCCGTCTTGGCCACAGCAGCCTCAAGGGTGGTGGCAGGAACATCTCAATCAGACATGGGAATAGAAACAGACTCCCAAAGGGTGGTCAGGAGTGTTGCTGTAAGACCTATCCTTCTCTCGCTATTTTTGAATATCTGGCCATTGTTTATAGACCTGCAGTACCAGGTTCCAATATGAAAAGGCCTGAGCAGGGACTCTCTCAGGACCAAAGGTTTCATAAAAATCTTTTAAGCATTCTCCAACCCTAGCCCATCTTTTCTCATCAATAGTCTCCTCTTGAGGAAACCATGAACAAACATCACCAATGAAATCAAAGAATTTTTTAAGATCTTTTTTCTTAACCCTGATTCCTCGTGTCTTGAGGGACTTCTTGAGACCCTTTCAGAGCAAATCATGTTTGCTTAATGCTTGTCCCAATGATTACCTTAACTCAATCAATATCACAGCTGGGTGACTCTGTGGCAATCACAATGTAGTGTAGAGTGAAAAATTATAAAGGCCATTTTATGAAATATATGTAACCGCGCGAAAATGCAGCCAATCATGTGTAACCACGTGAAAATGCAACCATTCATGTGTAAGCGTGTGAAAATGCCTTCCTTCTCCCACCCCATGCTATAAAAGACCCTTTAACCCACCACTCTGGGCCAAAACCTTGCTCTTGGAGCTAAAGAGCTTGTAGTTTTGACCTCCGGCTATTTTCCCTAATAAATCTTCTGCTGATTGCATCCAGGTATGGTTTCTTGTGATCTTTGGGTGGTCGTGATCTCCTGAGGCTTGAGGAAGGGTCTCCCAAGTATGGGGGTCTTCATTATGACCTTCTCTCTTCACCCACCTTCACAGTGAAGCCTTTATGGTGAAGCACTGATTCTATACCTGATGAATGTCCATTTTGGAGTAACATTTGATTGGACCCTGACCCAGAGGCCACATGTCAGGAGCCAACTGCCCCAGCCCATGGAAATTCGAGTAGACCCTAGGGATAGGGGTGGAGAGCAAAAGAATGAAGGGACAAGAGACACAAAGAATGAGAGATAGTCTGGAGTTCTGATCAAGCTCTGAAACATTAATTTCGAGGACAGGCTATAAAGACACAGTAAACTGGGAAGTTTGGGTGAGGGTCATTGCTTAGGGCTATCCCACCCAAACTATCCCACTGTCATATCCTTATTGCCCTATACCATTTCACTGTCATATCCTTATTGCCCTAGACCATCCCACTGTTGTAACTGGCTCCCAGGAAATGCCAGACATTCTTTAAGTTCCTGGGACCTGAGACCTGCTAATGTCTTTTCTTAACCTTATGTTGACTAGGTTTTCCAGAACAGCAGGAAATTTCCTGGGTTTGGCTCCTGGCAATTTCTAAAGTTTCAAATTGTTATGCCTAGATTTCTAGAACCCTAGGAAAACACTGGAGACCACAACTCTGATGCAAGCACAAGAAAGTCTTTTTTATTCTACTTTGGACTCAGGATGCAACCCTCCCTGTGGGCTGCTTAGGAATTTGACCCCCAGGTCTAAGGGCTTGTGGTTTATATAAAGGAAATGCACAAGTGGCAGCTTTCAAGCCTTGGTGTTACATGATTGAGTAAGGTGTAAAGAAATGTTAACCTTCAAACTGATAACATTTGTTCAGACAGCAAGGAGGGACACATCAGGAAAATGAGGTTTTTGACCTGGGAAGGTATAACTCCTCCTGTTATTAGTGACCAATGAATTTTTTCCTGTTGTATAACCACTTGGAAATCAATATGGTGTTTTTTTCAGAAAGTTGGGAATAGTTCTACCTCAAAACACAGCTATATCACTCATTGGCATATATGCAAAAGGTACTTTACTACACCATAAGAACACTTGCTCAACTATGTTCATAGCATTTTGTTCATAATTGGCAGAAACTAGAAACAATGTTGGTATCAGAAGAAGAATGGATTAAAAATGTGTTTAATTTATACAATAGAATACTACACTGCTATTAAAACCAAGAACATCATAAAATTTACAGGTGAATTGAGGAAACAAAAGTATACACACACACACACACACACACACACACACACACACACACAGTTGTTGGGGCTGTTTTCATGATTACCTCTTAGCCAATTACAATTAAGGCATTCACATTTTAATTTTATCATACTGCACACACTCTTGGTTTGTCTCAGTTTCCATGGTTACATTCATCCACGATACATTTTGTTTCTTGCATTCCATCCCCTGGAGCCTCAGAGAAACCAGAGCTATAGGTCTGGGTGTTCCCACTGGCACCATAAGGCTTGCAAAGTGGGGTTCATATACAAAGTGTAGTTTATTTTTTATGACTTTTCCATGTATGGTATGCATTCCTTTGGAAGATGCACTCTTTGAATATCAGTTTCAATATTGTTCTCAGGCAATAAGCCTGTAGAAGTTCTGGGTTGTGTGATTTTATAGAGTCATTCCTATACCAATCTTCCTCCAACATTTTATACGTGGAGTCAGGTACATGCTTCAACATGTCACATGTGTAGTACAAGAAGTGACTGCCTTTGCTAATATAGCAGGCCATGGGACTGCTCAATAAGCTTTGGGTTGCTCTGATGGGATCTGAGTGCATGTTCCAGGATTCAGGGTTAATGATAAAACAAAATAATTTATCCTCCATATCGGGCCTCAAAAATCATATAGCATAAGGTCTTAAACAAAATATGCAATTTCCTGGTTCATAGAGCTTCCTCCTAGTTAATCTATCAAACAAAATTTCAAGTGATGATGCATTATCAAAGAATTTTTTCTGCAGAATACACTAGCTCTTGCCATGCTGCTGAGGTTGTATTACTGTCTGGCATCAAAGTCTCTTGACTTCCCTAGTGAGGGCCTTCTGTTTGACATATGTTCCATAGTTGCTTCTAAAACACACCAAAATACTTTTACTAGCATAAAGAAGATAATGAAAAATAGGAGAAACCAAAATGTTTCTTTAACCCAGTGCTACCATGAGTACACTGGGGTACATACAAATTCTAGGCATGCTAGTCTGCCCATAGTGTCCCACGGGCCTCATTTGATTTTCTGTTTATTCAAGTTGTTATTGATTATGGTGTTGACTTTCAATAGGCCAACCAAGTTATGCACTTCATTCTGAGAGTTACCCAGGGTGATGTTTTCTTTCTTGATTTTGGTATCTAGTGATGCTAATTGTTTCTCATTATATGTGGGAATCTCTAGGATCTCATTCATCTTTTGAACGAAGTTGTTTTAATGTTCCAGTTCCAATATAAAATCAAATAGGCCATTGTGGATCCTAGTGCTAGAAGGTTTCCATGAAGATCTCTGGCCCAGCCAGGTGCAAGGGTTCAGGCCAAGGGGAGAGAGTGAAAGCAGGAAGGGGAATTGCCTCTGCTGCCTCTCCATTGTCACCACTCAGTTGTTCCTAGGTGTTTCACCTGTCGCTCTGTGCTGAGTTGGTCCAGGCTGAGCCAGTGAGAAGCTAACCAGCTAGCAAGGAGCACAGGAAGGGTCCTGAAGATGCTTTGGGAGAGCAAGTCTCTTCCCAGGTGGTAGTGTTACAGCTTTTGCGACAGAAACTCTCGGACAACAGGATGATCCTTGGACACCTTTACTTCTCCTGAATAGAATTCTTATATACAGTTTGGGGGTGGGTTAAGGTCTGGCAGCAGGTAACTCCTATTGGCTTGGTCTGAGAGCTTGGAGATACCTCATCTACATGTGGGAGAGCCTGAGGCTTTGTTCCTACATGACTGATGGCCATAGACTTCTGTGAGAGGGGCTGTGGAGATCTGAAGCTAAGTGAGAGGAACCAGGGAACCCAGGAGCACTGCCAAACTCCTACCATTCCTTTAGGGTCTCTGGGATTTGAAGCATGCTTAACTAGGTACCCCACTGCCTCTCACAGTCCACCACCCCACAACTCCTCATTTTTCTTTTATAAAGGAGAGATGTCATCAGAATAACTGTCTCTTAGGTTGGGAACAGTTTGATAATGAACCAAGACCTGACTGTTAGTTATCTTTGCAATGATACTCATCTGCTGCTCTATTAACTGAATGAGGCAGGGTGCCAAGAGAAGCAAGGCTCCAATGACTAGTATGGGACCAAGGAAGAGAAGAATCCAGGCTACCAAGGGGGTAGAGTACCAAGGGGTAGAGGTGTTGAGAGTATAGCATGCCCAGAGGTTCCCCAGAGCTCTTTGAGCATTTCTACATCTTGTTCTACCAGCCCAGATTTATTGATATAGAAGCAACACTCCTCTCCCAGCAAAACACAAGTCCTCCCCATTTAGCAGTCAACAAATCCAGGGCCCTCTGGTTTTGGAGAGCAATCCTGCTAAGGAGTTTACCTGGCATTGAAGAGATTCAAGGCTATCTTTAGTAGAGGCTATTGCTTGGTCAAGCTTGGCTTTGAAGTTCTCGACCAGATGTTGTGTTTGGACAAGGACTGCTCTACCAGTTTCTGTAGCACCAAGTGAAATAGCAAGGCCTAGTCCAATGAGCAGAGGGATGAAGATCTCTCTCTTCTTTTGGCTTTTTTTTTTTTTTTTTATATCTTCAAGGTGAGTTCTTCAGGTTCTTAGCGATAAACCTGGGGAACAACAATTACAGGGGCACAGGAGCCTTGAAAATGAGGGTTGATACAGGTACCTGTAGTGCCTTTGCAACAGAGGAGGACAGGAGGGCTAACACCTACTGATTTTGTGATGGTGATGTCATAGACACATGTAAGATGGGGTTTTGAGGAGGGCTCTACAAGGCAAAAGGAGAAGTTGTAATGAGGGGGTATGGTCCCTTCCAAATTCTGTCCAAAGGATCTTGCCATCGTACTAGGTTGGGCAAGTTAATTTTAGTGTGTGCCAATAGAGGGAAATAGGAGGGTGTTTGAAGTTTTTGTAGATGTTAAATATGTTTAGAGTAGTCAGGGCTATCATTAATTCTATTATTCCTTGGCCCTGAGGGTTGTGGGGAATTTCTGTTTGATGGGCAATTTTCTGCCATGTACAGAAGGTTTTAAGTTGAGAGCTAGTGAAGGCAGCACAATTGTCAGTTTTTATCTGTTGAGGAATACCAATGATGGCAAAGGTAGAGAGCATATGGTCAATTAACCTTTTTGAGTTTTCACCTCAAGGTTTATATGGGTTGTAGCCCATATAAAATGTGAGTATATATCTAAGGCGACAAAAACATGTTTTTGTCTACCAAATTGAGGAATATGGGCTACATCAATTTGCCATAAGGCTTAGATTTGAGGCCTCATGGATTGGTGCTCATGGTTTCAAAAGCTGCGGTAGTAATGAGGGATGCACAAGAGGCACATGTTTTTCTTATCCTTTGAAGCTGAGCAAGGGGGATGTTGGGCAAGTGAACATGAAGCCCCTTTATATTCGTGTGTGTGCATGAATGAAATTGGTCTGCTTGCTCAGTGGAGGCTATGAATGTCCTTGTTGAGGTGGTTTGGTCAGTGGGTGCATTTCCTTCAGATATAGGACCTCTCAGGGGACTGTGGGATCAGATGTGCTGGATATAAATGAGAGAGGCTCTTTCCTGTAGGAAGGCGGAGACCTGTATGAGTAGAGGAAAAAGTGGGTTGGCATCTAGTTTGACAAATGATCTTGACTTTGACAGCAAAGGGAGAAAATTGACAGCATATATACTGTCTGAAAAGAGGTTAAGGGGCCCTTGACTTCTTTTAGGGCTAGGTAAATGGCATATAGTTCTTTATATTGGTGGGAGTGGTGGGGAAGCTCTTTGAATTGGAGAATAGGTGGTTCATCCTCAGGGAAGTAGTATATTACTGCTACAGCTCCCCTCTTCCCCCACTGCTAAATATTGAAGGGGCTCCTGCTATGGGATCTCTTCAGAATAGTTTGGTGGGCAGCCATTGCAACAGAGGGAGGGCAGAGGTACATTTTTCATCAGGTTAATGGTTATCAATTTGTCCTGGGAATTTTATTAAGCTGATAGCAAAGTGGAAATGATTTTTGATTAGCTACTGAATATTGGAGAAAGAGAAGGGGGTGACAAGAATGTCAGGTTCTTTCCCTAGAGTTTGTAGGGCTCTATCTCTGCCACTTTTAATCATGGTAGCAAGTGCATCCACTTCATTTAAAATTCAGGGTGCACCACACATTGGGGTATGGAGCCATTTTAGCATCCCCTGGGGTTGTTAAAGGGCTCCCACAAGTGTTGGAAAGAAGTTAAAGATAAGCAGATGTACAGGTATTGTTGGGTCATACCTAGTAAGAGCCATATCTTTTATGGCTAAATTGACAGAATTTAGAGCTTGGACTGCTTCTGGGGACAATGTTCTTGGGGAGGAGAAACTTTCGTCTCTTTCAGGAGGTTGAAGAGGGGTTGAAGGGTGCTTGTGGGAAGGGGTAAGCCAGGGTCGAAGACAATTGAGGTTGCCCAAAAAGCTCTGGAGGGAGGTGAGAGTTAATTTTTGAGGGAAGGAAAAGGTAAGTTTGAGGGAGCATATTGAAGTAAAGGAGATCTCTGTTCCTAAAAATGCAATGGGAAGAATAAGTTGGATTTTGTGAGGAGCTATTTTTGAATCCTAAGGCAGATAGGGAAGGTATTAGCTGGTCCTTGGGAGAGGCAGGTAGAAGCATCTCCCCATACTAATATGTCATCTATGTAATGGTATATATTGAGTCCTTTGTCTAAATAGGGTTTTAATGCAGTGGCTACAGCCTCTTGACAAATGGTTGGGCTGTTAGCCATCCCTTGGGGGAGAGCAGTTCATTCATACCATGAGGATGGGCCAGAGTTGTTAATGGGGGGCACTGAGATTGCAAAGCATTCATAGTCCCAGTGGTGGAGAGGGATGGAAAAAAGCAGTCTTTTCTGTCTTGCTAATAGGGGACCATTGGCAGGAATGGCTGAGATGTGGAGTAGCTCTCTTTGTGGAGACTAGCATGGTTCTGTTAATTGCCCTCAAATCTTGCAATAGTCTCCATTCCCCTGAGCTCTTTTTATAGCAAACAAAGGGGTATTCCATGGAACTGTGAGAGGGGTGGATGTGTTGTAGTGACAGCTGTTCTTCTACAAGTTCTCTGAGGACTCTAAGCTTCTCCCTTGATAGAGGCCACTGTGGGACCCAGATGGCTTTGTTGGAGAGCCAATCAAGTCAGGGATTACTAAATCTAACAGTGGCTCCTAGAATGGAGGGTGATTTGGAGGAGGGTTTTTAGGGTCTCCTTGGGTACTATTTTTTTTTTACAGGTAATGTCCTCTATCTTAATGTATTCTCTTTCTGGTTGGGTGGTAAGAACCACCTCTAAAGCTTGTAAGATATCTCTCTCTAAAAGATTGGTGGCTACATGAGCCACCAGAGGATGTATGAGGCTATTAGCTCTATCTGTGTCTTCCCACCTGTAGGGCTATTTGATTACAAATGTATGAGAAATACCCCCTATGCCTAGAAGCTGGGGTCCAGGGATAACTTGCCAGTTTTGTGGGATCTCTTGTTGTCTTAAAATTGTCCTGTCTGCTCCAGTATCAATAAGACACTTGAATGGTTGATCATTTATTTTAATGGTTAATTTGGGATGGGAGCCTTCTGAAATGCTAGACAACCATAAGATTCTATGGGAGTACTTGTCCCACTTACTGTTGGGGCTGAGGGTTGCCCCATTTTAAATTTAAAGGCTCTCGTGGCCATCCTTATATAAAGCAATACAATGTCTCTTCCAGTGGAAACCATTTCTGCCGTGTGGACAGATTGTCTTAGGGTAATTAGAATCTGTCATGGGAACAGAATTTTGTGGCCATTTATTCCTTCAATGTCCTGCCTCTCTGCATTTGAAGCAGATTCCTTCTTTTTACTGCTGCTACAAATTCCTGAGCCATGGATGTAATTTGGTGTGATGGAGTTTCTATATCTCAGGTTGCCACAATCCATCTATTGTGATATTCTTCCCAGAGACCCTGGCAAGCTAGTCTGGACTCAGAAGTCATGCCTTACCAAACAATGGTTTTAAGAAGGAGGTCTCTGGCTGTGGGGTTGAGATTTTTTCTTTATAAGCTCATTCTAGTTCTAAGAATAAAATCAGATAGGGGTTCTCTGGGCTTCTGATGG
Organism: Arvicanthis niloticus; assembly: GCF_011762505.2. Lineage (NCBI taxonomy): Eukaryota > Metazoa > Chordata > Mammalia > Rodentia > Muridae > Arvicanthis > Arvicanthis niloticus. The sequence continues at coordinate 3,153,353 of NC_047670.1, forward strand.
AGAGAGAGCAGGGAGAAGGCAGGGTCTTGTGACCCCTGAGGGTAGAGTGAGCCTATCCCAAGCTTGTGTTTCACAGAGGTGGACCTGCTCATAGTACCCTGCTGGCTGAGTTGCCTGCTGTGCTCCAGTAGAAAATTCTTCCTAGCCAAAGTGTTCATTAAAACCCCATGGGGTGTCCTCATCTCTGTACCAGTTTTGCGTGACTTGTTGATGGCATTCCTCATGAAATAAGGCTTCCCACTCTAGCAACATTGGGCCAGAAAAGGAAGAATGACAAATATCTCTCCAATCTTGGGGAGTGTTTAAGTTGGCAATATGGCTCTGTAAGAGATATTTTGTCCATGGTGCGTGAATGCCATCTTCCTTCACTGCTTGCTTGAGTTCTTTTGGGTCTGAGGTTTTGAGTGGGTTCCAGTTAAGTGGTTTATTTCAAGTGGTGTTGATATTAACCAGGGATACTAGAGCATTTTGGCTTTCAAGTTCTGTATCAGACTCCTGAGTAGCATGGAAGATAGGGTTAGTTTTCGCAAGAGAATCCCCAAAATTGCAAAGTTGTTGGGTGGTAAATGGTTGGGTGTCAGGGACTATGGAGTTTGTCAGGGTTTTATCTATGAGTTGTGAAGGTCTCTCACTTCTGCAGCTTGGAGAAGCGGGAAGAGATACATCTTTCTCTGGTTGGATGGGAGTTGGTGGAGTAAGGGGAGAGGCAAGTGAGAACACCTTTGTAATTTTAATGGAGCTTTGCTTTTGGGTGAAGGAGGGGGCAGGAGGAGTGCACAGTTTGTTTAGCATTTCCTCTGAAGCATAAGGGGTGAGGGGTGGGTAGGTGGCTGTGAGGTCTGAAATAAGGTGATTTTGGGGACCTTGATCTTTGGGTTCATTTGACTGAGGGGGGGTCAGGAGCTTTGTTGTTCTCAGTCTGTCCTATTTTTACATGGCTCTATACATGTTTTTCCTCCAATGATAGCATGGTCATAATTGTGATATCATCCATCGTGACCTGTGAGCAGTTCATCATTAGGTAGCATCTACATGTTAAGTTAAAGTATGCTTCAAATGAGTTCATAAAAGACTCATTTAGCCATCTGTATGTTGCTATTTTTGGTGTCAGTGTGCATGGTATAAAATTGTAATTCCCTATGTCTTGTATTATTGTTGTTAATCTTGACATGGTGAAAGATGTATGTTGCATCTTCACATCTTGGAAGTGTGGGTAGACATATATATGTATTAGCTCCTAATTTAGGTATGTACATAGAGCCATTCATGCTATTAACTGATGACCATAAGAAATGATCAACTGGTATGAATTCATTGCCTAATTTCTGTGGTATGGCTTTAGTGACATCCTGGATATGAGTTGTCCAGAAATTATTGTATTTGGTGTATCTCGCATATGTCTTCTGCACAATATGATCCTTTTTCATTATCTACTAAAGTTTGAAATAAACTTGCAATGAGATAAAAATCTGTATCTTCCTGATTGTAGTAGTCAATATTACTTCTACTGGTACGGTTGTGTCCGGTACTACAAATGGGGCTTCTTTGAGAAAAGAGGCATTCTAGGTGGTGGATTTAACCATCCTAGTGGATAGTGTGCTGTCATAAATCTTCTTCTGGTTTTATTAATACCTGAATAGCCTGATGTTAAATCCTCCTGTGTCTAACAATCAGGTATTATTTTGTGAGTGGTCTGATTTGTTGCAGTCCTGTAATGACATGGGTAAGTATAAGATCTTATCCCAGTCACCTGCATTTGTCAGCATAGGGCTTTCTTTTGGCTTTTGTGCTGTTTAATCTAACATTTGCCAATCTTTATATTGGGGGTGTGGTAATATGTAGCTAAAATAATATGGTAAGCCTGAATGATATATGCGTCTTGCATTATTATTTTTTATTTTCCAAGTTTTCCACCACTGTATAGTCCTTTCTGCTACCTTGATGTAATATTTAGGTGTTAGGCTGCTAAGGTTATAAGAGCAGCCAATCACCAGTATATTTGTTGCTGTTAAATTGGGTTTCTAGTATCTAATGTTGTTAAAAACCTGTGTAGTTAAAACTAGGGATTGTTATGCTGTTCAGACATTAAGTACCTGACTGGGGTGCTGCCCCAAACTTTGCAGATACCTTCCTTTCTAGAAAATTAACTGTGGTAATGTCTCCTATTATATCCCATGATATAGAGAAATCCATTTATGTGCCATTTACTGCTATGTCACAAATGTACCTGTTTTATAGTCTTCCTTCTTATCACATATGGTCATATAGTGATGTTGATTATAATAGGTAGCATTTTATAATAATAATAATGTAAATTATTCCTTTTACATTTTATTTCATGAATCCAAATGTGGTTTTATTTCCTCTCATGGATATATTTCTTAACATTGTTAGTCCCCAAAACATGGGTATTGGTTTTTATATATATATATATTTCCATACTTTCTTTATCTGTACTATTCCTGTAATATTATTAGCTCTTTGACCCAGAGTGAGGTGTATTTGTAGACTCCAGTTTCCTTAGATAGTGGTAAAAATGCTGCCATACTTTCCTTAAGTGGGGAATGTGAGACATGTATTCCTGGTAATACAATCTTGTATTACTTGTCCTGTATTTGCCCCATGTGTGGTTAGGATTTTGTGTCTTCTTTCCTCTGGCCTTATGGACCAAGAGTTTCTGCTAAAGCAGTTCCAGGTAATGCCTGGCATTCTGTTTGTGTCTTTTTCTGTTGTTTATCCTTTCATCCTTGAATATCCCTGAGCTACCAAAAACCATTTATGTATTGCTTTCATCATTCTGCATAAGGGCATTGGTGTTTGTGTGTGTGTGTGTGTGTGTGTGTGTGTGTGTGTGTGTGTAATGTCATCTGCCATGGTTGTGGTAGGATGCTGGTTAGTACTAGTGGTTGTCTATAATGTTCTATCATCAGGGCCATGGCTGATACACAATCTACCCAAGTGGGCCATTGTTTTGTTTCTATTCTGGTGGCCTATTTTAAGTCTGGATAATAGCTTAGTTTGCCAAACCAGGGTAGGTTTGGAAAACCTGATATACAGAGCCAATTTGTTTGGTTCTATGTCCTCTGGAGTTCTGGGTATAGGTAATCATATGACTCCCTGGGGCACCTATTTCCACATGGTTTAGGTAGAGGGAGTATGCTGCTCTTAAGTGGGTAAAGTATGGTAAATTCTGTACACTGGGTCCAGTTCATATTTGGACCATGTTTACACAGGTTTGGTGTTGTGGACATAGGTGACAAAGTTTCTTCTTCTGATGCTCCTTCATAATCCTCTAAATAATCATATACTTGTCCTTCCCATGTTAATGTTGTGAGGTTGAGCCACATGCCAATTGCTTTGCCTTCTAGCCCTGTATGTATCAAGATATTAATATATAGTTTAGGAAATGTTGAATTTATGGCTAAATCACAAGTGAATGTGGTTTCAATCTCTACTCCTACAGTGGTTGTTTTATAAACTCCTCTAATGTTGACTATGTTCTGTCTAACCTTGGTCTATACCAATAGTTATTAAAGATTGCTCTAACACTAGAGGTGTTGGACCATACTTCATTAAAATTGCATTTGTCAGATTTCTTTTGTATCTCTTTGTATTATAAGTATCTTTTTGGTCTAACATATAAATTTTGTTGGGATGATACCATGTTGTCTCTTGTCTAAAGTGTTCACAGCCCTAGAGCCAGTGATAATTTAAGCAGTAAGCATACTTAATCCAGAAGCTGTCTATTCTTAGTTGGTATGATGCCAATATCCTATCATCTGTCCCCATCTGTGTATTTTGTATAATGGGTCTAGAATTTTAGGTCTATAGGTAGGCCATGGTATTTGTGTTTTGGGGGTAATGGTTGAGGGTGGGACTTTAGTTATGATAGGCACACTATTACTCCCACATATTCCAAAATATTTAACACTAAAATTAATAATATAACATAAAGCATGGCAAGCATAGCCAATGGGTGCCACATGGTGAGTATCATATATAGCACTACTTCCAACTGCTCCAAAAAGCAAATAGCCAATAATCCAGTAATATGTGAGCATAGGGTTGGTAATAACAATGTTATAATAGCATTGGATCTTATTGTTACCCAACCAGCCAACCACATGATTAGCATTTTCTTGCCACAGTATTTAGTAAGCAAATGGTATAGTTTGCTATCAGGCTAGTAGTATTATGATTACTGTGTATTTGGTAACAGAAGTATGCACCAAGGTCCACCACTGGAATGATTCCCAGAAAGACAACAATAACAAGGATCACTGCACTGTATATATCAGTGCTCTCGCACATGCACATACAAACATTACCTGTTAGCATGATGCTAAGTTCTGTAGTTCAGATAACTGCAGTCCTCTCTGGATGTCTGTGGTCCACATGGTGTTTCCAGTGTCAGGTGCTATGATCTCTGAGTTAATTTGTTCTTGTGCCTGGGAACGTAAGGATAGGGTTTGATTATACTTCTGTTTTTTTCATCTGGATGATCTATATCTGTCTGTGTGTTGAGGACTTCCTCAACTGGAGATTGTATGTTTTTTCTAGGTCTGCTACTTAGTTCAAATGTAGCTTTCACCAAGGCTTCAGAAAGTGGGGTATCTTTATGTGCTATTAATTTTTATTTAAGTAATCCATTAAATCTTTCAATACTGCCTGCTGCTGTTGGGTTATAGGCCCAGTGGAATTCCCACATTATGTCAAGGTTTTTTGCCAATCTCTATGATTTTACCAGAAAAGTGGATTCTTTGATCACTTTATATTATTCAGGGTATTACATAGGCTGAAATTCATGACCACAACATAAATATTATGAATTTTTGCTTTGCTTTGGATCCTAATTTAGCTATACCCAATCCTGTGCAGATGTTTACTATTGTGCATGTGTACTCTTTCTTAAATTCATTTAATGGTCTCATAAAATCAATTTGAAGTGTGTGATTAAAATGTAGTGTATGAGTGCCTACTTCGTGGTAATTATTTTTAAATCTGATTTTGGTCGCTGGGCATCCTTTCCGTTTCTGTATGGCATTCTTAATTTTAATTCATGTTATGGCTATGTTCCTTTGAGTGAACCATTGGTATGTTGCATGGCTTCCTGCATGTCCAAGGAATTTGTGTATCTGTTATATTTCTTCTCTTGTAATCTCTGCCTATGTGTGTGGAGTTGACTTAATACACTTTCCTTCAATTTTGAGTTTTGTAGGTCCTGTCTGTTCAGCTTGGTAATGTGCTTTGAGTTTTATTGTTAAGTTTACTAGCTTATCTGCTCCATTATTATACTTAGTCTGTAGGTTGTCTTTGTTTTGGTGAGCATCTACATGGTATACTTGTATCTTAATGTCTTTAAAGATCTATGCTATCTCTACTCAAGCCTCCATAGATTACAAATCTTTACTATTGATTTTCCATTCTGTTAATCTCCATTTTCCTGACCAAATTATTATTTTGTTGGCTATGCACCAAGAGTCTATAAACAGGTGTAAGTTCTTTCCATTCTTATAGGACTGCCTAGCACCAATAAGGCTCCTATCACTTCTGAGTATTGTGCTGGTTTGCTCTTTCCTTCCTTTATTATTACCATTCTGTCTTTCTGCCTAAAAGCTGCTGCTTTCCAGCATACCACATTGTTTTTAGTGGTGGTTAAGCCATCAGTAAACCAGTGTTAACCAGTGAGGGGGAATATTGACCCCCATGTTCCTATGGGTATCTGTTTCTAGGCAGGGGAGGTTTTGAGTGTGGTTGGTACCTTGGTTTTGTTAATTGATACCAGTATGTGCTCGGACACCATTGGTACCATCCCCTGTGCAGTTAGGTTTGCTCCTCAAAGGAACTCCAAGAGGTACCATTTCCAATACCTTTCCCTCCATTGGCAACCCTGCCCACGCCTCTTCTGGTGCGATTATGTATTCAAGAATGGGCATGGTGGATCAGAGTACCACCGGGTTCTATCTTTTAGGATACTGTGGCACATGCAGAGTGCTTCATAGGCAGTTCATGTTGTTTTTTCAAAAAGTGAATACTTGGCATCTGACTAAGGGGAGCATTTGCAATAAAAGACAACTGGTTTAATCTGTGGTTGTTTGACAAATATATTCCAATTGGCATATTCTTTATAAAGAGGATATTATCACTGTGTTATCTGCATTAATATAAATTAAATTACTAAATTGCTCTATATATTCTAATATAATTTTTACTGCTTCCTCCTGGGGTGGTCCTCAGGTGAAATCAGATGCATTTTTCACTATGGTATACAATGGTTGGAGCAACAATTGCAGGTATGATATATGTTGCCTCTAATACCCAAATAACCCTATTAAATGCTGGGTTTCTGTCTTATTCTGGGGTCTTGGTAAATTTTTTAATTTGTTAATTAATTCTGGGGGGAATGGATGGTCCTCAAGTTGACCAGTGTACTCCAAGGAATTTAACTTCCTCTGCTGGTCCCTTCACTTTGTCTTTATTAATGGTCCATTTTTCATTTGTTAGGTGTACAATTATGTCTGCTACTGTTTTATGTAATATTTATCATTTGCTATCAATAAAAGATCATCTACATATGAAAAAATTGTGACTTCTTCTGATCTGCGGAATGAATCTAAAGCCTATCTCAATGCGTTATGTGCTATAATTGGGCTGTTTTTGTACCCTTGTTCAATTCTAGAAAATTGATATTGTTTTCCTTCCCATGAGAATGTGGTGATTTCCCTAGAGTTGAGATGTACAGGAATAACAAAAAATCATGTTTGTTAGGTTCATTGTGACTAGCTATTTGGGTACCATCTGTCTAATTTGTAGAAATATATCTTTTACATCTGGCATTTGTCCAGGCATCTTCTCTGATAGGTTGTTTATGTTGTTTATGTTCCTATAGTCTACTGTAAACCTCCATTTGCCATTTGGTTTCTTTACTGGCCAAATTGGGCTACTGTAGTTAAAGCTTTGTGCTGGCTCTATAATATTGTCTTTTAGTAACATTTGTATGGTGTCCTTCACTTCCTCCATCCTACCTTTTATGGGGTATTGTGGTGTGAAAGAGAGTGGTATTTTAGGTAGTTCTATCTGTGGAAATTTACCTGTAGCTAATAATATTTTTGATATAGTTTTATAATTTAAAATTTTCAGAAATAATTTATGTATTGTGGATAGTCCTATGATATTTTCTGGGCCATTGCACAGAGAAAAACCTAGCTTATAGTTCTTATCATTTACCTTCAATATTAATCTTAACTAGGGGTTCTGAATTTGTCTCAAACTCCTACTACATCTATATAGCCTTTAATTTTACCTGTATTCAGAATCTGTCCTTCATCTAGAGTATATGCACTAATTTCACTACCTGTGTCCAACAGGCATTTAACCACTTTGGTGGTGCCATCAGATAGTATGATGGGTAGTGCTATTCTGAGTTTTAGATGTTGAATCTCTGAGATTGAAAGGGACCTCCTCATCCTCACAGGTTGTTTCTGAGTGTCAGCCTGTTCACAGGCAACAACAAAAGGCCTGTGAACAGGCAGCCACTCAGAAACAACCAGGTATCAACCCCTTCAGGCAACATTAATGTTGGCTCGGTTTAGGAAAATTCTCTTGAAAGGAGCTCTACAACATCTCAAAATGACCCTGGCTGGACAACTGCAAGGATGTCAAACTGTGGCAGATGCCATAGATTTTTTAAAATCATACAGCAAGTTAGATTCAGAGAAGGTAGTATCTGTTGGGCCTAACAAGAGATCTAATCTCCATTCCACCTTCACCCTTCAGTCACATACACAGGTGGAGGGCACAAACAGGCCCTAGAGAGATTTACATACTAATGAGGTACCTGAAGGCCAGAGGTGGAGCCAATTAAACATTCCTCCCCAGTCCCTCCCCTCTTTCCCCCTCCCCTTTTAACTCAGGTCGATCCTGGGTTTATGGGGGTATGCATCCAGATCCATCCACCATCTGCCATGTGAATAAACCAGTTTTGGAAACCCAAGGGCTTCCTCCTGTGTTGGGGCTGCGCAGCCATGAGGAACCGTGAGGAGCTGGGGAGAGGCTTTTAGTTAATGAGCAGCCGGGCCCAACTTCCAGCTGGAGGAACCCAAAGCATTCCCAGTCAACTGCCCACAGCATAGCAGGAGGAACCCTGGGATCCCTAGCCTTAATTTTTCCCTACAGTTGGCACAACCAACGTGGGGCATGACCACCCATGCATCTACAAGAATCATCCTGGCTGAGTCTGCTAAACAAGTATACTTCCTGCAAGATGTGATACTAAGTCTCCTGGTCCTCTCTTAGCACATGCACCCCCCCCCCCCCCGCACTCCCCGCCTCTACCCTGCCGGAGTCCGAGACCCCAGATGGAGGCCAATCTCGGCACATGGACCTGCTGCTAGTTGTTTTAAGAAGTCTGACTGCAGCTCAGAACAGACCACTCCAGACCATGTAGTTCCAAGGGAGAGGAGGTTTATTCAGGGGATAGGGCAAAGGTGGGGAGAGGAAGGAGGAAGAGATAAGAGAAAAGTAGAGGCCAGCCATGACCACGTGGAGAGAGAGGAAGGTGGAGAAGGTGACAGAGAGGCAAGAGGGTAAGAGAAAGAGTAAGAGATTAAGAATAAGAAAGTAAGAGGAGAAGAGTAAGAGTAAGAGAGTAAGGAGGGGGCAAGCAGCCCCTTTTATAGTGGATCAGGCCTACCTGGTGGTTGCCAGGTAACTGTGGGGAGGAGCATACCTGGCTGTTGCCAGGTAACTGGGGAGGTGGAGTTTACACAGAATACTAACATTCCTCCCTTTTTGGGTTAATTAAAAAAGAAAAATTAGAAAGAGGTGATGGTGAAGCAGGAATAGGGACGTTGTGATATCTGGCTACTTCCTGCTGGCATTGGGGGTGACGTGTCTCTAGAGGGAACATAGAAGAATGGGTATGGGGGATGTTTGTTCAGTCGTAGGAGAGTTGGCTGTTTCCTGCTGTCCAGGGTCTATGGAGCCATCTGAGGACAGGTCAGAAGGAGCAGGTCCAGTAGAAGCAGCTGTGTATGTGTCAGGAGATGGAGCATCTAGAGGTTGCTTCTCTGGAGTTGTTCTGGATGTGCCTGGACTTGACAAGATGTAGGGAATAAGATTAAGTACATTTGGGAGAAAGAAAAATTTTCTAAGATATATATTCGAAACCCAGAGGGATCCCACCCTTTGGAATAGGTAAGTGGGAACTTTAGGCAGATATACTTATCCAGATGGCATCTATTTGGTCCCTGAAAGGTAGATCTGAGTGGGTTTTCTGTAGCTTATAAGTTTACAAAAGAGATAACAGCATGAGTTAATAACATAAGCAGTCTTTAAGATGAACCTTTGTTGGATCGTATAGTGGCATGTTTTATTAGAGGTAGGCAAGTTTATAGGAACTCAGATATTAGGACAGTGGCATAGCAAGAAGAGGAAATAAGAAGCATTTAATTGATGGCAACTGAGTTTAGTTAATGAGGTAACAGATAATATCTGTGAAAGCTTAGCTGTCAATGTAGTCAGAAGTCTGAAAGAGTAAACAATAATCTACCAGTTATATATTATTTTAAAAATGACAGAGTCCACTAGCCAACAGTTCCCATGGTCTCCATAGTCTCTTGAGCGAAGTCAGTTTGGCTTCCAAGCGCAGAAGGCACAGGGCTTTTTTTCTGTGGAATGGATATGCGTGACATGAGAAATGACTAACCTTGGTTTAGCCAAGTCATTTGACTCACAGCATCCAGTTTAGCCCACTGCATTTGTTAGTGACCAAATCATCGCATGCATTCCAGGCTGTATCTTCTAGGTGTCCAAGTCTTCTGAAACCATCTTGGGTCCACTGTGACAGGCTTTGGGAGTTCTGTTGGCCATAAACTTAAATATAGTATTAGCAGACTTTTGACAAGATTGAGAGCCATAAGGTTTGGTTGTAACTGAATAGAATTTAATAGCAGTAGTAAAAATCTATTAAGACAGGATAGGAAAGAGTTTTAAGTAGCTTTGGTGGGTTCTGTAGGTAGAGAAAAGCACATTTTAGTATTAGCAAGAAAACATTTGGCTAGGAACAGAATAAGAAAGCTGGCAATAGTGGCATATGATCAAATGGCTGGCAGGTTGGGGCTATGGGCCCGCAGCTGAGGGCATAGTTGTCGCAGGTCGGGTCCGCTGTGGCGGTAGGGCAGGACTTCTTGTTAGCAGCCGGAAGTCACTGTCCAGTGCCTTTGGCGGCTAGGGTCTGCACTCACTTTACAGGTCTCAGGCAGAGAGGGAGAGAGAGAGCCTCCCTCGAGTACTCAGGCAGCCAAGCCCTTTGCTCAGGTGGCTGTGCACGGGGGGAAACAAGTCCCAGAGCAGAGCTAAGGAACAGAGGGGAAGGGAACAAGCAAGGTCCCAGACGCGCTGCTTTTCAGGCAAACCGGCTGAGCCAAATGGTCACAGCCAGTCACAAATGATGGAGAAGGCAAAGTGGGGAAGAGGCCTGCATCAGCAGGTGGTGGACTGACCCTTGGGGGAAAGACGCTAGGGACGAGAGCTTGGAGCCAGTGCTCCTGCGAGAGAGAACAGTCTGTCCAGGCCCGGCCTGGGGTACTCAGCTGCGAGAAAGAAACTGTCTCAAGGGGAGAGGGGAAGTGTCCCATCCAAGAGTTTTAGAAGGAGGGTCAGGGAAGAAAAGGGTTAGCTCTGAGCTCAAGAAATCTTTTCTGGGACCATGTGGATGGTTACTCTGATCAGTGGCAGATGGCTAAAAAAAAAACCTGGGGTGGGGAACAGGCAGAACACATGGAGGGATTAGAGCGAAAGTAGATGAATGATTGGATATAGGGAATTTTTCCATTTACCAGACTGCTGTATGTATGTATGAAGACCCTTTAAAATGACTGGGTCTATCGTGCCATTAGGTGGACATTTTAAACCATTATCTAGAGGGTACTGAATCTAAACTTTATTGCACAGATGAATCAATTTGGAAGGCCTCAAAGCAGGTGTTAATTTTAGAGATCTGAGGTTTTTAAGGAGACAACCCAGTGGGGTGTCTGAGGGTGCAGCCGAAGACAATGTAGCGCCCATTGGGTGACAGGGAGGGCTTACTGAGCTAATGTATCAGAGTCCCACTAGAAAGACGACAAGAAAATCAGGCAACTGCCTAGATAATCAGGTCATCACGAGATTATCTAGGGGCCCCGGCAAATTCCCGGAATTCGCTGAAAGCAGTTTAGCCTGGTACCAGGATTTCCGGCAGCTACAAGAGCTCAGAGTGGGGAGGAAGACTGTAAACTGCTTTCAAGGTGGGGGGGGGTCACCCAGCGGCCAATGTCCTAAGTAGTAGTTCAGCTAGGAGGGTAGTCATAGGGACTGGGGCAGACAAATGCCAACACCTCTCAGCCCAGGGAAGGCTGCCCAGGCCTTATCTGGGTGTCTAGGATCCCTCCCGCCAATTGGAATCTCCTTATCAATCAATATGCCGGTGTGTGTTTGCAGGCTTATGCAGTCTGGTATCAGAAAAGTGGAACCACGAGGTCTGTGTGGGCCTGTCTGGCTGCCTCCCACATGGCAGAGCACCACGTGGTAGGCCGCAGGCATAGTTAGTCTGCTGCAGTGGTGGAAATTCACGCAGTTGGTGATGGCAGGTAGCAGCTATGGAGTCCACGTGGCGTAGAAGTGATGGTGGCAGCGGTAGAGGCAGGCCACTCAGCGTCAGTCTGGCCTGGCCACAGCAGCTAGCAGCTGCAGTAGCCCACAACACAGCAATTCCCCAAGTTTTCGTATCCGAGTCTCGGCACCAATGCTAGTTGTTTTAAGAAATCTGACCGCAGCTCAGAACAGACCACTCTAGACCACGCAGTTCCAAGGGGGAGGAGGTTTATTTAGGGGATAGGGCAAAGGTGGGGAGAGGGAGGTCGAAGAGATAAGAGAGAAGAAAAGTAGAGGCTGGCCATGACCACGTGGAGAGAGGAAGGTGGGGAAGGGGACAGAGAGGCAAGAGGATAAGAGTAAGAGTAAGAGAGTAAGAGGAGAAGAGTAAGAGTAAGAGTAAGAGAGTAAAGAGGGGGCAAGCAGCCCCTTTTATAGTGGATCAGGCCTACCTGGCAGTTGCCAGGTAACTGTGGGGAGGAGCATACCTGGCTGTTGCCAGGTAACTGGGGAAGTGGAGTTTAGACAGAATACTAACACCTGCTGCCATGCGCCCCCAGTCACCATTTTGCTGCACCCCCCCTGCCGAGGCTGGGGCCCAAAACGGAGATTTCTCACTGAGAGACTCCTACCGCAGAGTCTGCTTTGCACACTGTGAGTGCCCTGCTTAGCCCCTGCTCCTCTACAATAGCCCTATCTCTGACAAAGGACGGTGCAGACCAGCGACAGAGATCCACACTCGTGCACCCATGCACGGGCCTACATTGTTTCCCACAGGTGGTGGACAACGTGCACAGAGCCAGCTCCACAAGCGCCCCCCGCTGGTGTCTGCAAAAACCGTGAGTAACATCTCTCTCTGTCCACCCTACCCCCTCTTTCTCTCTCTGATTCTTAGCTATAGCCTAACTCCTGCCTAATACAAAAAGACTAGGTCTCTCTCTCCAGCTCAAGGGCAAGATGGCAGTGGCTTCTTAGCCCCCCACTCTTCCCATCCCCCCAGCTCCACAGAGGGGGTTCCTTCACAGCTAATAGTTGTCCTTCAAGCCACAGAACCTTCTGTAACCCCCTTTCTAAGACTCCTTCTCGCGGCTGAGACCATCCTCTCTCTCTCTCTCTCTCTCTCTTCTCTCTCTCTCTCTCTCTCTCTCTCTCTCTCTCTCTCTCTCTCTCTTTTTCTCTCTGTCTCAAGATCACCAGCTCCAAACTCTAGCCCCTAGCGCCCTGCCAGGTAGCTTCTTTTACAATAGGCCGTAACTAATAATAATAACATGGCCCTTTCCCTAACCTAAATAGTTAAAAGTGCCTGCCAGCAGGTTTGGGCCCATGTAATTAGTCCACCTGTTAAGTGGACCTCCCTTCTGGGGAGTCCTGGACCTTTCATCTTGGTTTCCTGACCGGGAAACTTTCGTCCAGGTTTGCACAGCTACCCCAGGACTTCCGAAGACCCCTTGGAGGTAGGTTTAAGTCTGTGTACTGTCTGTGTGTCTGTGTGAGTGAGGTGTATTTGGGTGCACCGCCGCTTCTGTTTTCTGGTTTGGTTCTGGATTCTGGCAGCTGCCGTTGTGTGACCATGAGGTCCAATGGTCTCAAGCTGCAAATATCTGGGAGGCGTCCCAGTAGAGAGGAGCCGGAGTGCTCCTTGGATAGGGTATGGTTGTGGACGCTTTTCCCCGTTGAGACTCGAGTTTAGCTGGTTGTTTAAGTCTAGACACGGATGAGTGTGTTTTAATGTTAATGTTCTTTGTCTATATGTTGTTTTGAGTTTTTTTTTTTTTTTTTTTTTTTTTTTTTTTTTTAATGAGATGTGGCAGCCTCTCCCTGCGGCTGCACGCTGGGGAGAAAGAGCCGAGCTTAACACAACCACCACACCCCACGTGGTGCCGCATGCCCTGCTTGGAGAGATGCCCTCCCACCGAGAGAACAGGTGGGCTGGCAGTGAACGCGAGCAGGCTGTGTGAACACGGATAGGCGGGGAAAACAGGCGGGTGGCGCCTTTTCATCACGTCATGGGTTGCGAGTGACTAACCATGTCGGAGACACCCGCTAAAGAATGATAAAAGGCTACCACATCCAAGATGGTGGCCAACCTGAAAACTACATTACCCAGCAGGCCCTGAGGCTCAGGGAACTACAGCCAAGATGGCTGCCGGCCCCTCCCCTGTCACCACGGCAGAAAAAAAAAAAGAGTTTCAGGTAGATTACATTTTACATTGTGTTGAGTCTACTTTATATATAGCACTTATACTGAGATAATATTCTTAAAGAAGCTACTGTCAGCATCCGTTAAGATGATCATGTGATTTTTGGCCTTGATTCTACATATGTGATATTTCATTTATTATATTATGAAACCAATTGATTATGCTGTGTTCTTTTTATTTGGTTTACAAATATTATATTGACAGTTATGTTTTTCAAAGACAATATTTTACATTTTACACGCATGTGATATATGTGTGTGTGTGTATGTGTGTGTGTGTACACCAAGAACCGCAAATTGCAGTCATTGGTAAGAAAACAATTTTGACAGTCAGAAAAGAAATAACTTATTTAAGATCTCCATTTCCCATCAACTAATAGATTTAGACATAGTTTGTTTCGTTGTCTAATTCCTCGAGGTATACAATTTTTTTTTAGGTCTTTTTGATGTTAAAATTTATTGCTGTAAGCTTCCCTTTTAAAAATTACTTTTCCTCTGTTTCAAAGCCTAAAATGTGTTTTTCTCTACCTACAGAACCTGACAAAGTTACTTAAGACTCTTTCCTATATTAAATTCTATTCAGTTTAAACCAAACCTTATGGCTCTCAATCTTGTCAGAAGTCTGCTAATAATATATTTAAGTTTGTAGCCGACAGAATTCCTAAAGCCTGTAACAATTGACCCAAGATGGTTTCAGAAGACTTGGACACCTAGAAGATACAGTCTAGATTGTATGTGATGATATTATCACTAGCAAATGCAGTGGACTAAACTGGATGCTGTGAGTCAAATGACTTGGCTAAACCAAGGTAAGTCATTTCTAATGTCACGTGTATCCATTCCACAGAGAAAAAGCCCTGTGTCTTCTGCGCTTGGAAGCCAAACTGGAAGCCAAGTGACTATGGAGACCACAGGAACTGTTGGCTAGTAGATTCTGTCAGTTTTTAAAATAATATATAACTGGTAGATTATTGTTTACTCTTTCAGACTTCTGACTACATTGACAGCTAAGGTTTCACAGATATTATCTGTTACCTTGTTACTTAAACTCAGTTGCCATCAATTTAATACTTCATATTTCTTCTTCTTACTATGCCATTGTCTTAATATTATCTGAGTTCCTATAAACTTGCCTACCTCTAATAAAATTTCACTATACGATCCAGGAAAGACAGTAGTGGAGCACGCCTTTAATCTCAGCACTTGGGAGGCAGAGGCAGGTGGATTTCTGAGTTCAAGGCCAGCCTGGTCTACAGAGTGAGTTCTAAGACATACAGGGTTTTTCTATATAACAAAGGTTCATCTTAAAGACTGCTTATGTTATTAACTTATGCTGTTATCTCTTTTATAAACTTATAAGCTACAAGAAACCTACTCAGATCTACCTCTTATGGACCAAATAGATGCCATCTAGAGAAGTATACCTGCCTCAAGTTCCCACTTATCTATTCCAATGGGTGAGATCCCTCTGGGTTTCAAATGTACATCTTAGAAAAAATTTTTTTTCTTTACCCCAAATGTACTTAATCTTATTCTCTACATCTTGTCAGGTCCAGGCACATCCAGAACAGCTCCAGAGAAGCAACCTCCAGATGCTCCATCTCCTGTCACATATACAGCTGCTTCTACTGGACGTGTTCCTTCTGACCTATCCTCAGATGGCTCCATAAACCCTGGACAGCAGGAAACAGCCAACTATCCTCAGACCAGACAAACATTCCCCATACCCATTCTTCTAGGTTCCCCCTAGAGACATGTCGCCCCCAATGTCAGAAGGAAGTAGCCAGATATCACGACAACCCTATTCCTGCTTCATCGTCACATCTTTCTAATTTTCCTTTTTTTTAACTAAACCAAAACAGAGAGATATTAATATTCTGTCTAAACTGCCTATAGCCTTTCTAGAGTGACTCACAGAGACAATACAGCCTTAGGTGGTGAGACTTAAGATATATACAAATTTAAATGATTCTTTTGGCCTACAATAAGAAGACCCTAAAACCTGAAATAGATATTTTAAGATTAAAAATATTCTGTAGACAAAAGGGTGAAATTAAAGATAATTTTTGAAATAGGCCATAACTAATAATAATAACAGGGCCCTTTCCCTAACCTAAATAGTTAAAAGTGCCTGCCAGCAGGTTTGGGCCCATCTAATTAGTTACAGAGGAGGGGGAGTTACAAGACAAAGGCCTGTTAAGAACATCCCAGAAACTGATTGGCCAAGGGAGGAACTACACCCTGCCCTCATGGTACGGCCTGCTAGTGTTCAAAAAAGTAAAACAACCTATCCTTTGCGCCCGCATGAAAGTTCACTTTTTCCCCACCCACCCATATATAAGCGCTAGACCCCTGAGCCACGAGGTCAGTCCCTCTATCCCCTATGTGAGATATGGGGATATGGGCTGGCCCAGAGCTCTGATTTAATAAACCACCTCATGTGCTTTACAGCAAGACTATTTGAAAGACCAAATACCAACTTTCCAATTAGACCTGGATCAAGCAAATCATGCAATCCCACCAAATGCTTGTTTGGGCAAGGTCCTCACAGGCCTTTTTTAGGGCAAAGAGGGGCCAATTTAAAGTGCGACTGCTATGTGTAGCTCCAGTCTCAGGATCCGTAAATGGCCTGCAATTTAAAGCTCTGCTGCTAGATGAAGCTCCAGGCTCAATCCTGTTGACCGTTGTGAAACGTCTTGAACTGCCGCAAATTGTGATCATGGACAGAGGCGGGAAGAAAAACCTCAAATCTCGAAGGAAAGGTTACACTAGCTTATTTATTCATAACTGGCAATAGACAAACAAATAGCGAAATGGGATAGCATTCATTCACACGCACATACTAACTAACCTCCAGTATGGACCGATGTTCACCGCTTCAGATGAGTCTTGCGATGACGTGTTCTACATTTTGGGTCTGGCTGGAACTCGGTCCCTGGTGCAACTTTCCAGTTTGTAAAGCTACTTTACTGGTCTGGTGAGAACTCGGTCTGCAGTGCGGGCTTTCTCGTTTGGCAATGGGCATCTGGGTCAGTGGGTCATATCTCTCAGAGTGACTGCATCTCCATGGGGCTCCAGGAATTGAGCAATTTTGTGTGGGCCAGCAAACCAGAGTTTTTAAAGCTATTTTCAGCCAATCAGGATTGAGGCGTTTACCTTGCCACCTTTACGCTCCCGCTCCCGCACATGTGAGATACAGAGGCTATAAGGCAGAAAGAACTTCCAGTGAAAGAAGGAGGACACCAAACCACCCACAAAACCTTCAACCCAAAATTTCTCCTCCCTGCAAGATAAGTAGGGATAAAGATGGAGCAGAGATAGAAGTAATGGCTCACCAATTACTGGCCCACCTTGAGACCCTTGGGGGAAGGGAGTACGAAGATGGGTAGGGAGGACCAGGGGGGAGCTATGATTGGGATATAGTGTGAATTAATTCACTAATGAAAAAAGACAAGCTAAAAACAAATATGTAAAAGAAATCATAGGCCTAGGCTTTAGTCCAGTTTAGTGTACCAACAACTCAAGAATTAATATATTACAATAGCAGTAGTATAATTAATATCCCATATCATACTTATAAAAATTTGATAAAACAAATATGCATTTTGTCATACTAGATAGGCTTAATTCATACCTTATTCCAATCACTTTTCTATTTTAGTGAATCTTTAGACTTGATGGTTTGTTCTTTAAATATATACAGAAATACTCAGTTGAAAATTAATACAGTGATGACAAAATAGCTCAGTGTGTGTTCTAACAGGGCTCATGAATTAAATTCAATCTCTGAAACTTAAATGGTAGAAGAAAATAATTGACTCCTGTAAGTTTTCTTCTGACCTTCACATGTGTTCACATGTGTTCGAATGTGTGTCTGTGCTCATGCACACACACACAGACACACATACACACAAACCCCAAATAATATAATTTTTAAAATTTTTAATCAGTATAATAATAAAACTTTTTCCTCACATGTGTTTTTTGAGAATCATATGAGTTAAAGATAATACATTGTTATTGAAGAAAATTAATAGTTTTAAGTTGTGCCTATATAGAAAAGCTTCTTTGATGTTGATAAGTTTGATTTTTTATATGGACTTATTCTTCTAACATTTGGTTATGAAAGCATGTTACTGTTTCATATCACCTTTCTTATGTTCTATGATACCATACCTACAAGTATTTTAATTTTAATATACTTCCTTTCCTTCAATTCCTATTGAAAATTAGGTACTGAGTAACATACCACTCATAATTATGATTAGTTGTTTCATATTGATTACATGTATTACTTATGCATAAACTCTCTATTCACTAGGTCTGAAACAATATAAAAATATAATTAAAAGATAACCATAGTGCTCAGAACTGTAGTGTTTTAAATAGTTTTATCATACAGCCTGTTATTTAATATTGAGCACCTTAGATTAATTTTGAGACTTGATTAATGGAATTTTCATCTCATAATTCAATTTTAATCACAATAATTTTTTCATATAAAAATTTAGTAACTGTTGCTGTTAGTGTAATTAATTACATGCAATCAACAAAAGTCTTTCAACAATTCAGCAAAGTACTGAATCCAGGCCCATAAGAGTTCGTCTTTGAATCATGAATTAAAAGGCAAACATTGCTACTTCCATTATTTTTAACAAAAACAATTACACAGTTCTTGCCAGAAAAGAATTATTTTCACAGAATTCTAATTAAAATTCCAGTTTTGTGCTTAATTCTTTTAACCTCTGAACAATATGCTTCCTTAATATGTATTTGTACATTCAAATTCATTTGGTTTTTGGACTCCCATTGTAAAGTTAAATTGGTTTCTTTAGAAATAGTGCATTGGTTTTATCCCCTGCCAAGTGTGAGGTGGGCATAAGCTGAGGCCTTAGTCATTTGGCCCTATGTGCACACTCATACCTCTGTCTTGTTCCTGTTCATTACACTACATGTTTACTTTATATTTAGCAGACTATGTTCCTTATAATGCTTCGATGTCGAGATAATTATTTTTGACTGGTGTGGCCCACTCTGTTTCTTCATCTTCACTTCTACATCTGCTAAATGGAAGTATTGGTAGTTCTGTCTTCATTGTGTGTTGTACGCTCTCAAGATGGTAGCATATACAAAGCTTTCTGAATAGAATCACAGGCATATGCACAGTGTCTTACTTCAGACCCTGGCAGGAATGGCTGAGGACTCCTATCATCCCTCAGTCCCTACTTGTTACAGGATATGACCTGCATATGCTGAACTCTTAAGCAAATGGGCTGGGCTGCACTTCCCCAGAGGCACTTCCCTGTATAATCTAGCCATTTTGTACCTTTGGCCTTCTGGCTGCTGAACCTGGTTCTCCTCTTCCCTTCATTCTTCTTTTCTCTCTTCTCCTAAAATGGTACAAGGTCCCATCTACTCTAGACTCTCCCAGATGACTTTGACTCTGGCTATGCTCTCTCTTTTATCTACAACAAACTTTCTCCACCAACATACCTAGAAGTCATGTCATTTCCTTTTGTTTCCTTTCTCATCCTGTTATGCCCAAGTCTTGGGACCTCCAAGGGATCTCAAAGAATTGCCATATCCTCTGTAAAGATACATAAGAGCCTTTATTTCAAACCCAGGTTTGGACAGCAAGTTGCACAAATCGAAGTTGCGGCCCCATGTCAGGGAGCATATAGATTATATACACAAATGGGTTACATAGGGGGAGGGAAGTGGCAGACAAGAAAAGCTTTAATGTTTTTACAAACCGCTGGCAGCTGCTTCAGACCTCTAATTGGCATGATTTCTCTCTAAGGATGAATGGTTTTTGCTCTTCCCAAGGCCATAAGCCACCTGGATTGGAGAGTGGTTAGCCATTTATCAGAGAGGGTGCTGGCTCCAGGCAGTATAGAGGATGCCACACTGGTTTTATTGGTTTGTTTGTTTGTTTATCTAGTTCCCAGGATGTGGGTGCTATTAGAGAGATTTGTGTCCTTTGGTGCCAGAGGCACCTTTTCGCAGGGGTCAGGTGGCAGGAAGGGGGATTTCTATTTGAGGGGGAAGGGGAAAGGGGAAAGGGCTGTGGCTGTGGTGCCCTAGGCTTCTGGGGGAGTGCTGAGGCCAGTACTGGCCAATTGGCCTTTTTGTTAGGCTCCTCCAATCCCCCTGGTACTCGGTTTTGAAAGCTGGGAGTGGCATAAATGAGATCCCTCCCAAGGAATTTTGCCACCGTGAACCAATCTACTGATCCAAGTCTCATAGGGTATGCATGAATCATTTTTTCCTGCTGGATTTGCCAACCGCTAAATTTTATTCTAGAGTTGATCTCTTCAGTTGCTTCTTCTCCACACCTTACCTAATCATCTCTCTCTCCTTATATACTCAGCACAAGTTCTCTCTCTCTCTCTCTGGTACCCCTTTAGGTCATCCACTATGAAGACATCTCCTTGCTGTACCCTTGGGGCTTTATCATGTGGGCAATTGTACATATTTAAACACTTCATCTTCTCTTATCACTAGAACACTTCTTTTCCAAAGACCTTTCACTGTGTACCTCTCTAACTCTTTTCTCCTCTACCTGCTCTAACAGCCTGTTTCTCCCCTTCCACTAGGTGTCATAGTGGAGCTCCCTTGCATTGTCTACTTTTACTATAAAGGCCACACTGGTGCAACAGGAAGCTTCCTCTCATCCTATGAATACTTCCTCTCACCATCATTTGGAGAGAGATGACTCTCCATTGTGATTTGGGACTTTTTTCTCTGACAGCTCTCCCAGTTTGCTTGGAGACACCCTGATTGAAATTCCTGTTACCAGGAATTACACTTACACTTTCTGTTCCTTCATGTCTCCTCTCAGTTCCTTCCTGGAACCAACTCTTAGAAGCTGCTAAGTTTCACAGCTTCTCTATATACTCAAGGGTTTGCAACCCTCTCCTTGCCTCCTTTCTCTAGGAACTACTTGTCTATCTCTCCTTGTGCTTTTCTGGGCCTGTACATTGGCAGTTCTCTTGTCTTCCTCTAGGAATTACTTTTAATTCTCATGCTTCTCTATGTCCTTGTGGCACACGGATACTGGAATCCTCCCTGAGGTGAAGTTTCTGCTTGTTCCTCCTTGTCCCATATGGCTACACTGTTCTCCTTTTCTTAGCTGCCTAAACTTTCCTTATGGTGGAGGTCATTTTGAAACCCTTCCTCCCTTTTACTGTGATCTCATTTTCTTTCTTGAACTAAAATTTTTTTAAATTTTCACAGTCTTACTGAAATTTGTTTGTCCTCAGTATAGCTTGATGGTCAAAAAAGGCACATCAGAATGCCAAATTCTTGTAGATCATAACAACTTCTGTCAGCACAAGCAGATAACCCCAAAGTCTCTCATCTCTACAGTTCTACAACTTTCTACTCTTACACTTTTATTTATGATTTCTTTGTGCTTTGGTCTTAAGGAATATTTTAAGACTACTGTATAAACTGTATTTATCTCAGGATTTGAAAATTCATTGGGTACGGTTAAAGAATCAAGAAAATCTGTAGTAGTATTTGACTTAAAACTTACAGCAAATGGCTTATGATTAAAATATATACATGAGTATTTTAATTTGCTATAACATTCTATCTGTGAGTTAACTCTGATTTAGAGTATACTGTATATTTAATGTGGATTCACCTCTTGTTAAAAAAATAGTTCTCCAAAGGAAACCTGTTTTAAACAGCAGTCACTCAACTCTCCTTTATCTTGACTGATGACCTCCTCATAAATATATAATCAGAAATATGACTAGTAAGAACTTACTCTAAAACTTGTTTTGTGAGTTTATCTCTTTTTAGAGTCTGGTAGCAAGATAAGTTGTGTCTAGACCTAATAGTATTTCTAGGAAAGTGAGGCTTGAGCCCAGACTTTCATATAAGAAAGACAGTTGAATCCTTGGGGGAGGAGCTGGTAAGTTGGCTGCTATTAAACTGAGAAATCTATAATTATCCTAGACATTCTAGCCATCAGATATCTGAGAAAGATACATTTCACCAGAGCAAGCATGAAGTATAGACCAAGTAAATCCCAAGTCTACTAAAAATTACAGACAAACATGCTACCTGGATAGTTGTCAAGGTTCCTCCGTGGTAATTTTGATTTCCTTGTAGCAGAGCAAGTTCCCAGAACAATGTTTGGCCTCCAGGCCCAGAAGATCCCACAGACTTAGCAGTGAAGGGGAAACTTGGAAGACTGGCTTTTCTTGTCCAGGCAAAGCAAGACAATACTCTCCATTCCTGCTTGTCCACAATTGGACAGGGTCCTAATTGCAGGTGAGGGGAAGAGGAGATTTCCACTCAATGGCTGGCTTTGCCACATTTAAATCAAGCTCCAGGAGAAATTTTTCTGTGCCTCATCATCTTCTTTGAAGACTTTGAGGTCACAGAGCTGGGGTCTTTGTCTGTCAAAGTAAGCTTTTTGTTATTAAATATTTTAAATGCCACATTCAGCAGATCTCTGATAAGCTTTGAGGGCTATTATCTATTAAGTATATCAAAACTAAACAAACATTCTTTATTTCTAGTTATTTATTTTATTCTAACTTTGTATTCATACAGGAAGGTAAATAAAGCTTATTACTGTCATTAATTACATTAGTACTTAGCATGGTTGCAAGTACAATTCTGAACACATTTTAGAAATGTAATCAGGACTTCACATTTTATTCTGTTATGTTTAGCTTTAAAAACTAAAAAAAAATTGAATTAAGCTTTTTAAATACAAAAATAAAATGGTTGATTATAGTGCACCATTATAGACTATTACAGGCTTTTTCGTTGTTGTTTTGTTTTTGACTTATTTTCTTCAAATATACAAAGTCTTACTTTCCTAGAGCTACTACTAGGTATGGACACATTTTCCCTTGCTTCCAGACTCTACAAAGAGATACACAGACAAAACAAGTTTTAGAGTAGCTTTTTACTATTTTTTGTTTATTTAAATAAATTCTTCTAGAGTTACTCTCACAGATTCCATGATGTTACCATTGTACTAGGTTTCTATCTCAATCCTAAAATTCTCCCAAATTCAAGTAATTTTCCCAGTATTTTCTCCCCACATCCCTCTTACCTGATTCCTCTGAGAATAATCCTAGCAAAGATTCCTAATAAATGGGGACACATCCTGAACCATTAATCTTCTGTAACCAGGCAAGGCCTCCATTGTTAGACTTAGGATACCAACCCAACTTCAGATCTTCAACCTACACTTTGTCTTTTCTGCATGGTGTTCTGGGACCAGACCCTAGCATAATCACCACAAAGAACAGGGAGACCTCATCTAGCAGTTAATAGGAATAGATGCAGTCTCACAGCCCACCTGTGGAGAAAGGGTAGGAAGGATCAGAAAAACCAAACCGGAGAAGTCAGGGATACTACACAAATAAAGCCCATAGAATCAATTAACTAGGAATCAGGAGGTGGACAGAGATGAGAGGTCCTGTAGGGATCAGATCTAGGTCCTCTGCATATATGTTATGGCTGAGTAGCTGGTGCTCTTGTGGGATTTCTGACAATTGGAGTGGTGGCTGTCTCTCTTTTGTCTGCCTTTGGGAAACATTTTCTTCTGCAGAGTTGCCTCATCCAGCCCTGATTTGAAAATGTGTCCCTGGTCTGATTGTAGTTGGTTATGCTGTGTTTGGTTAAAGTCCCTAGGAGACCTGCTCTTGTCTTAGGGGGTGTGTGGATACCTGGGGGAGAGGGAAGGTGGGAGGCTTACTAGGAAAAGGAATCAAGGGGAAACTACAGTTGGAATAATATGAGAGAATGATAATAATTAAAAATCTTGCTTTACAATGACTACTACCTGTGTCTCATGGGAAAAATGGATAAAAAATGCCTAAAATTTATGTTATGAGGGCTTAAAAACTGTTCTAAGATTATATATATATATATATATATATATATATATATATATATATATATATATATATAATGTTTGAGGATATGAATACTTAAGTAAGGTGGTAAGGTGTGAGGAACTAAAAAAGTATGTTAAGGTGTACAAATATGTTATAGATTTTATATAAATAAGTATAAAAGAAAATGATTTAACATGTATAAAAATAAAAACGTTTTATACTTATTTCCCTTTTATGCTATTTTGTATTATGACTTCAAAAGTTTAGAGCTTTAATATTAATCAATGAAGTTTTAGCTATTATGGTAAAGTACTACTATTATCATCAGTCAGAAGCTCAACATTTAAAAATTTTTTTTGGTTTTATTCTAAGTACCATCTTTTAAAAAATGTTACTCTTTGCACTAAAGAAATCTCTGTCTAATCTACATGTCCAGTACTCTGGAACGAATATTAATGCTTTCAACCCAAAATTATTTTTGGATCCACAAGCTTTTACTATAACTCTAACACATGAGTCTGCCTTTTCTTCATTGTAGATTTCAGTAGATTTCAGTACAGATTACAAACAATGGTAATGCTAACATATCTCTTTTTATAAATTAAAAAAAAAGGTTTTGTGAAGGGTAGAATCTCTCCCTCCTTTCCTGCTCTTGAGACTTTGCTTTCCTAACCAATAAGTTATTTCTCTACTGAAAATAACCTAGACAAGCCAGATTAGAATATATTAAAGGTGGGTTTATTGGGAATCTGCTTTCTAGAGAGTACACTGGCTCTTATAATTGAGGTCAGGAAGTCACCATGGGAAAGAAATGGGGGAGGAGAGAGGGTAAGAGAGGGATAGAGAAAGGGAGAGAGTGATGAAAAGAGAGAGAAACTGAGTGAGAGACAAAGCCTCTGGGGGAAAGGCTGCCCAACTTCAGGGCTGGTAAGTTTAAGGATGAGGGCAGAGTATACCAGGTGGTAACTGAGGGATGCTAGGAGAACCTAGAGGTCAGGTCTGCTTTGCTATGTAAAATATGTACCTCAGACCCTTTTAAGAGAAGCATGAGATCAAATATTTCAGCTTTTTGTTGATTATAAATAAGTAAAGCATACCATAATCATCCATGACTCTTTCCCACTGACATTGGGACACAGCTGTGTTTTTAGGTAACCTAAGAAAATTGGGATATAGCTCAGTGCCTTATAGAGTATTTGCATCATATTTACAAGGTCTAAGGGTCAACCCTAGCAACATGGTCAGCCGATCTAAAGGCAGGTCAGAATGTAAATGTTTTAAGTAGTCTGATTTTTTAATATCTTGACAAAAATTTTGGTTTTTTCCTTAAAATATTTTTATAGGCTAAATAAAAAATATCTTTAAGTAAAAATAAAAAAAGAAATAAAAGGAAAGAAAAAAGAAAAGAAAGAAAGTTTGGATGCTGGTTAAGTCTTGGAAGATTTGGTTGTTTTATTGCTGTCCAGATTCTGAGACTATCTGCATCTAGAAAAGTGAAGGCCCAATAGAAATGTCATGAGGGTACACCACAGCATCTGTGGGTAGCAGTTCTGGAAACTGTCCTGGATGTAGATTTTGAGTAAACACCTGGACTTTACAGGATGTTGAAACACATATACATATTGAAGACAGAAAATGAAGTTAAAGTTAGGGAGAAAAACTTTTTCTTAGGTCATCATTTGAAACTCTTAGGCCCATGGTCATGGTAGTTGGAGGGTGTTCCCTGACCAGGGAAAGAGCTGCATCCATGTACCAGAAAGAACCCCAGGATTTGTTCTTGGACAGAGTGACTCCCTAGCTGCTCCCTAGCAACAGTTAATCAACGATTAGTCTGATTGTTTCAGATGTACATTCAGACCCTTTGTGAATGTATATGCTCTTGCTTCAGAGCACTCATCTGTTAACTTACAGTCATTCTATTAGATGCTTGTCAGACTGGACACTCCCTCCCACACCCCCTCACTTGCTTCTACTTTTCTATAAAACCTGTTGTGCTGAGTGTTTGGGGTTGTGTCGCCATCCCTTCTGGTTCTGCTTTGTCAGGGTTGGGTTACAAGAGAGCCCAAACCCAAGCTTGTAATAAAGAGACACTAATGCTATTACTTCAGAGATGTCTCCTGGGTGGTCTTTTGGGGTTCACAAACACTTGCTGGCATAACGGGCAGTCTTCAGCCCTGACAGTAAGAAGGGCATCTACTCCCATAGAAGCCTTATGGGTGTCCAGCATCTCAGAAGGCCCCCACCCAAAATTAACTATTGAAAAAGATTAAAGATAAGATTAAAAATATATTTAAAAGATTAAAAAGATATTAAAAAAACAAGCCATTCAAGTGCCTTATTGATACTGGAGCAGACAAGACAATTTTAGGAAAACAAGAGATCTCACATGACTGGCAACTGATCCCTGGGCCCCAGTTCCTAGGCATAGAGAATACCGCTCATGCATTTACCACCAAACAGTCCTACAGTTAGGCCTACAGTTAGACTCTGATGGAGCTACTGACATCATATACCCCCTAGAGCCCAAGTAGCCACCAATCATCAAGGGAGAAATATCTTTCAAGTCCTAAAGGTAGTACTTATTTCCCAATAAGAAAGAGACCACATCAAAATAAAACACAAAAAAGTTATACTCAAGGATACCCTAAAAACCCTCCTGTAAGTCTCCCCCAATTCTAGGGGCCATTGTTAGATATGATACCTTCTTCTTTGAGTCACTTTCCAATGAAGTCCTCTGGGTCCTGAAGTGATTCCTATCAAGGGAGAAGGTTAAAGTCCTCACAGAACTGCTAGATATGTTCTACTATAGCACATATGCCCCTCCCACAGCCCATGGAACATTCCTGTGTTCTTTATAAAAAAGAGCTCGGGGAAGTGGGGTAGAGACTAGTACAAGATTTGAGGGCAGTTAACAAAACCATGTGAGATTGTAGCTCTTTACAAAGGGGGCTTCCCTACATCTCAGGCATTCCTGCCATTGTCCCCCTATTAGTAATGGACAAAATACTGCCATTTTTCCATTTCTCTCCACTCCTGAGACTGTGAATATTTTACATTCTCAGTACCCCACATTAACAACTCTGGCCTGGCCTCACAATATGAATATACTGTTCTCCCTTGGGAAATGGCTAAAAGTCCAACCATTTGCCAGAAAGCAGTGACCACTACATTAAAATTTTATTTAGACAAAGGACTCAATGTATCCCAGTATATGGATGACATCTTAATATAGGGAGATTCTTCCACCACCCCCTCCCATGTTAAAGACATTCCCTATCTGCCCTAGGATTCAAAATAGCCACACATAAAATCCAACTTATTTTACCCATTGCATTTTCAGGTACAGAGATCTTCATTACCACAATATACCCCCTCAAACCCACCCTGTTCATCCCTCAAAAATTAAGTCTCACCTCCCTTCAGAGCTTTTTGGGTAACCTTAATTGGCTTCAACCTTGGCTCCCACTTTCTCACAAGCACCCTTCAACCTCTCTTTAACCTTTTAAAAGGAAATAAAAGGCTCTTCTCCATAAGAAAACTGTCCTCTGAAGCAATCCAAGCTCTAAATGTTATGAGCCCAGCCCTAAAAGATATGGCTCTTGCTGGGTATAAGCCAACAATACCCATGTAGCTCCTTACCTTTAATTTCTCCCCTACACTCATGGAAGCCCTATACCAACTCCAAGGGGAGCTTGAATGGCTCTACTCTCAATGGGTCGTACACCCCAAATTTTAAATGAGGTGGATGCACTCACTAGCATAATTTAAAATGGCAACAATAAAGCCCTACAAACCCTAGAAAAAAAACCTGACATTCTTATCACCCCCTTTACCTCTCCAATATTCAGTGCCTGATCAAATATTATTCCTGCTTTGCCATCAGCTTAATAGGAATCCCAGGACAAATTAAAAACCATTATCCTGAAAAAAGAAAGAAAGAAATGGGCCTCTACCTTCCCTCTGTTGTGATGGCTGCCAACCAAACTGTTTTTAAAATAGTCTATAGTTGGAGCCCCACTCAAGATTTACCAATGGGAGAAAGAGTGGAGCTAAAGAAAAAAAAAACAAAGAAGGTTTCCATTCTTTGACAGTAAAGAGCCTCCCCCATTTACATTCACCATGTCAGGTCTCACAGTCCCCTGCCAGTTCCTATATCTGGGGAAAATGCACTCACTAACCAAACCTCAAAGGAACATTCATAGCCTCCCTGAGTAAGCAGACCAATTTTATTCACAGTGCACACACACACAAATATAAAGGTGCTTCATGTCTCCTTCCC
Source organism: Arvicanthis niloticus (assembly GCF_011762505.2). Taxonomy (NCBI): domain Eukaryota; kingdom Metazoa; phylum Chordata; class Mammalia; order Rodentia; family Muridae; genus Arvicanthis; species Arvicanthis niloticus. Next base: position 3,181,332 of record NC_047670.1, read on the forward strand.
CTATGTAACTCTTACTCAGCTTCAAAGGATAATAAAAATATGTTCCTCTTGTGCATCCTTTATTACCACCCCAGCTTTGCAATCAATGGGTATCAGTCTTGGAGGCTTCAGGTCCAATGCCTTATGGCAAATTGATGTCACCCATATTTCCCAATTTGGTAGATAGAAATATGTTTTTGTTACCATAGATACATATATTTTATATGGGCTACAGCCCAAAGAAGTAAAAACTCAAAAAGGTTAATTAAGCATATGCTCTCCAACTTTGCCACCATGGGCGTTCCTCAACAGATAAAAACTTAAAATGGTTCTTCATTCACTTGCTTTCAATTCAAAACCTTCTGCACATAATGGGAAATTATCCACTATACAAGGATTTCCAACAACCCTGAGGGCCAAGGAATACTAGAAAAAACACCTCAAACACCAAATGCCCAACTTCTAAAACAAAAGACAACCACCCAGCCCCCTAATGTACAATTAATGATAATTTTTACTGCACTAAACATATTTAACATCTACAAATATTTCAATCACCCTCCTATCTCCTTCCATTGCCACACAGCAAAATTCCTCCCCCTATCCCCAATCCAATATGATGGCATAATCCTTTGAATGGAATTTGAAAGGGACCAGAACCTCTACTCCCCTGGGAGAGATTTAGTTTGTATTTCTCCACAAGACCAGCCTAAGCCTATCTGGGTTTCTGTCAGAAATGTCCAACACCACTCCACCAAACAAGAAAATGGTCCATCTCTTGTTGGCAGATCAAGGAGTGAAGCAGAAGGAAGCAGATGAAACACCTCATCCAGAGGGACAGCAAGATCTCCTTGAAGGATGTCCATGACCTGGTAACTGCTACCCAGGGCATGTGCCATTCACAACCCCCCTCTCCTCTATTCTTATAGATGTTTTTGTCACTCTTCATACTAACTCTGCTACTACCTAGTCTCTCCCTAGCCTTCCCAACACCTACCACTGGATATTCTTTACTAGGGAAATCTACAACAGACACACAAAGTCATATGAACCCAGGATTACTCACTTGAAGGATGTCAGATCAAAAAAGAGATCCCTCTACACCCAGATTCCATCTCCACTGCCCCCAGTTCTTTCCTCTGCTTTCCTTACTGAAAAATAGGTGTGTAGGAGAAGCTAAGGTGGGAGGGTAAAGACAGGAAGAGAAAAAGGAAGAGGAGGAGTGAGGAGTAGCTAGAGAGAACAAAGAGGTAGGAGGAATAAGAGTCATGCAGGTATGGAGAGCAGTCCCAGGTAACAACTTACATTTATGTTAGATAATTGGGAAATACCTCTAATTGTATGGGTATATTGTTATTGAGCATTACCAAACATATAAAGCCTTTGATTAACATTTAAGCATTAGAGTCTCATTTTCTGACAGGGCCTGTGTGGATGGCGGGATGGTCTGGGCACTGCCCAGCCTTGCAGAGACATTGTGGAAAATTAGCAGAGCCATCTCCCACATTGGCATCTCATGGGTGGCAGGGCTGGTGTGTCTAGCTGGCTGTTTCTAGCTGTGGCACGCACATGGCCTCTGGCTGCGAAGCATGGAGGCTGAGCTAGGCAGAGCCACAGCAGCTTAGATAGTTGGCTTGACTAGTGGCAGATTTAAATAATCAACATAGGTGAATGTCTCCAGGAGGTCTCTGGAGGCTTCAAGTCCAATGCCTTATGGCAAATTGATGTCATCCACCAGTCATGGCAGCACCATGCTCGCCAACTTTAAAACTCATTTTCAGCTTTCCATTAACAATCCATGGGATGAACATTGGTGAACTGGATTCATGGGTAAACTCTACCCTAATGAATATGCCAAAAATCCCATAGCTGACCTACATGTCTTGCATGAGCTTGTTCCCCCCACCCCAAATCAGTCTGAACCCATGTTAATATTCTTCAACAGGAAAATCAGTCTCAGAAGGATCACCAATCACCCTCTCCTGGCTACAGTACATCCAATATACATCTGCTCTTCTTCTCTTAACCACTCATCCCAACTCCTCCCCATGCTTTTACTGTGCTTCTCTCTCCTGACCACTATTAGCAGCTGTTCCCATTAATATTTTTCTTCATGAATCCTTGCCCACAAGAAAAACACAGGAAATTCCTCCCTTTGATCTACCCCTTCCCTTTTTGCTTTGTAGGATCCTGCTGGAAACCCCATCTTATATGTGACTGTGACATCACTATCACCAAATCAGTATGTTAACCCTCTTGCTCTCCTCTGATGCAAAGGAACTACAAGTTCTTGTATTAACCACTACTCCCCCTTTCCAAGGATCCTATGACCCCATGATAATCATTCTCCAGGCTTAGCTCTTTGAACCTGAAGAACTCATTGTGATGGTCTGTATATGCTCCACACAGGGAGTGGCATATTAGAAGGTGTGGTCCTCTTGGAGTAAGTGTGCCACAGTAGGTATGAGCTATAAGAACCTCGTTCTAGTTGCCTAGAAGCCAATATTTTGCTAGCAGCCTTTAGATGAGGATGTAAAACTCTCAGCTCCTCCTGCAGCATGCCTGATGATAATGGATTGAATCTCTGAACCTGTAAGCCAGCCCCAATTAAATGTTGTCCTTAAAAGAGTTGCCTTGGTCATGATATCTCTTCATAGTAGTAAAACCCCAACTAAGACACTCACTTTGGTGATGGAAGGAAGCCAAAAAAAAAGAGAGAGATAGGTCTTCATATTTTGCTCATGGGACTGGCCCTTGAGGTCTCATTGAGTGTGAGAAAAACTGCTGGAGTGGCTCTAATACAAATATAATATCTAGTGAGCAACTACCGGGATAAACTTGACCAAGCAATGGCTTTCACTACAATAGCCTTGAGTCCCTTCAAAGCCAGATAACCTCCTTAGCAGAAGTTGTTCTCTGAAACCAGAGGGCCCTGGATTAGTGACTACTGAACATGGAGAGACTTGCATTTTGCGGGGGGACTAATGTAGCTTTTTAATATCAGTAAATCTAGACTGGGAGAACAAGTTGTACAAATGCTCAAAGATCTCTGGGGGAACCTCTGGTCATGCTATGCTCCAAACACCCCTACCCCTTGGTACTCTAACACCTTGGTAGCTTGGCTTTTCCCCTTACTTGGCCCCATAATAGCCATTAGATCCTTGCTTCTTTTGGCACCCTGCCTCATCCAATTTCTAAAGCAACAGATTAATAGCATAGAAAGAATCACTAATAATCAGGTCTTGGTTCAATATCATACTGTTCCCAACATAGGAGACAGATATTCTGATGGCACCTCTCTTTTATAAAAAAAAAAAAAAAGGAGATCTTGTGGGAGAATGGACCATGCAAGGAAAGGCTGAGTAGGTTGAAAACCCTAGAACCTTTGAGAGGATTATAGGAGTTTCACCTGCTTTTGACCAAGCTCTTGGCACATGACTACAGCACTCTAAGGAGAGGATTGTAACAATTAGTTACATAGGGGCAGTGACCCAACTTCCTCCACATGCAAATGACACATCCCTAACATCTCAGACCAAGCCAATAGAAAGCATCTACTGTTAGACCCCAACCCACCCCTAAATGTATATAAGGTCCTATCTAGCAAGAATAAAGTTGTGAGAATTAGTCCATCATGGATCCTCTGAGAGCTTCTGTGGTGTTACATAAGAGCTATGACACTTCTTGGGGAAGAGGGCTTTCTCCTGAAGCTTTTACCACTAAAAGCTGTTCAGGTCCAGGATTACCATAGTCATTTCCTGCTTGTTGGCCCTGACCTTAGTTCCTGAATCCTGCACCTTGCCTGCTAGCCCAGCACCCCCACCCCAAGGTGGCTTTGTACAACAGCAACTTTGCAGCAGCAGTAGCAATTGCACTTCCCACACCTGCTCTTGTAGCCAGCCTGTCCACCACATAGTAACAGTGTCTCACAAGAACAGCAGCTGTCTCAATTTAGCTCTCCTCTCCTCCTTGGAAAGTACAACTCCTTCTGGCAGATCTCTACTGATAGTGTAAGACTCTAGTAAGCAGAGCCTTAATTTACCAGTGACCTCCTGAGAGAACCCCATGGAGATGAGAAATTATTAGAAAATGCTAGAGGAATTTCTAATGTTCCAGCATTCTGGGGACATCCTGCATCCCAAAAGGAGAGGCAACCCTGTGTCACTCATTCAGTGAGCTTTTATACAGTCCTCAGGGCAGCAGCCATTAGGTACAATGTTATTGGCAGAACAGTGTGACTTTTTAAACTGATTGGTCTCTGATGAGGCCACAAGGACCTCTCTTGCCTGTAGGTGGCAAGGGTTGGTCCATCCTGTGGAATGTGTCTGTGTGTGCTCTGGGACTTCTTCACCTGCAGGTGGGTTCCCTTCCATGTGGTCTGAGAAATATTAATCAGCTTCTCCCTTCCTCCTCTGACTGTTAATCAAGCAAGTGTCCTCTGAGAGAGGAATGTTAATTAGCATCTTCCATGGGGGGGTGTGGGGTGTGTTGAGAACAAGTGTTCTGAAGTTCCTCTTCAATAGCATCTAGTGCCTAGACTGGAAAATAACTACATCAGTTTCTTGGATGATGAAAAATTTATTTCTGAACATATTAAAGGATATGATTATTTACAAAGTTACTATTAACTGGTATATTTTAATTTTAGTTGCTTTTATGAGACTAGAACCCTTAAAAATTATGATTTTTCAATATACTGAAATCCATCAATATAATCCACTATATAAACAAACTTAAAGAAAAACCACATGATCATCTCACTAGATGCTGTAAATGCCTTTGACAAAATACAACACCCCTTCATGTTAAAAGTGTTAAAGAGATCAAGAATTAAAGGCACATATCTAAACATAATAAAAGCAGTATAGAGCAAACCAATAGCCAACACTAAATTAAATGGAGAGAAACTTGAAATAATCCCATTAAAATCAGAGACAAGAAAAGGCTGCCTGATCTTTTCCTATTAAGTTCTAGCTAGAGACAACAAAGGTCAAAGTGATACAAATAGGAAAGGAAGAAGTCAAGCTATCACTATTTGCAGATGATATGATAGCATACATTAGCAACACCAAAAATTCTATGAGAGAATTTCTACAGCTAATAAACAACTTCAGCAACATAGCTAGATATAAAATTAATTCAAACAAATAAGTAGCCTTCTTCTACACAAAGGATTGTAGAGTGAAAAATTATAAAAATCATTTTATAATATATATATATAGGCTATTCTCTAAGCCTCACTTTAAAGGACATAGAAAATTTTCTCTGAAGCAAGCTAAAAATATAGACTGGCTGGTTTCAGGAACTGGAAGAGCGGAATGCAAGTCATCTAGGTGGTGCTGAGAAACTAGTAACCACAATGACAGGGCAGGGCTGTGTTCGAGCAACTGAGAAATAGTTGAGCAAGTGACAGGACAGGGCCACAATGACAGGGCAAGGCGACAGTGACATGGCAAGATCACATTTTTGAGAAGAATGAGTATACAGTGTTTTCCACATGACCCTGACTCACTTAGGTTGGGTTCCTCTGGAATTTTCCGCTACTTTTTTGTTATGTTTCCTTAGCAACCCCTCACCCCCTACTCACTCCCATGGCTTGTGGTTTTCCCCCTTTAAAAAGCCCCTCAGCCAGCCAGTCTTTGTCAATTCAGCTCCTGCATAGGCAAACTAATTGACCATTAGCCAGATAACTCTCCCTAATAAAGCCTCTGCTGTTTGCATCCAGATGCAGTGTCTTGTGAGTTTTTGGGTGACCATGACTTCCTGAGACTTAAGTGAGGGTATCCCCAGAAAGAGGCTCTTCAGGATAAAAGGGTGGAGAAAGAAATTAGGGAAAGGACACTTTTCACAATAGTCACAAATAATATAAAATATCTTGGTGTGACTCTAACCAAGCAAGTAAAATGTCTGTATGACAAGAACTTTAAATTTCTGAAGAAATAAATAGAAGAAAACCTCAGAAAATGAAAAGATCTTTCATGCTAATAGATTATCAGGATTAACATAGTAAAAGTGGCCATCTTACCAAAAGCAATCTACAGATTCACTGAAATCCCTATCAAAATTCCAACTCAATTCTTCAGAGATAGAAAGAGCAATTATCCAATTTATCTGAATAAAAAAATAAACAATCGAACCAAACCAAACCAAACCAAACCAAAAAAAAAACCCCAAGATATTGAAAACAAGTTTCAACAACAAAAGAACTCTTAGAGAAATCCCATCTCTGACCTAAAGAGCAATAGTAACAAACACATCTGGGTATTGGTATGGAGACAGGCTGGTAGGTCAATAGAATAGAATTGAAGACCCAGAAATAAAGCCACACAAAGAAACCAAAAACATCCAGTGGAAAAAAGACAACATAATCAACAAATGGTGCCAGTTCAGGTGGCAGCAGCATGTAGAAGAATGCAAATTGATCTATTCTTATTTCCTTGTACAAAGCTCAAGTTCCAATGGATCAAGGACCTCCATATAAAACCAGACACCATAAATCTATTAGAAGAGAAAGTAGAAAAATGCCTCAAACACATGGACACTGGGGAAAACTTTCTGAACAGAACATCAATGACTCGGGCTCTTTACCATCCCTATATTGTATAGTATAAAGGACTAATATCCAAAATATACAAAGAACTTTTTGAAAGTTAGTCTCCAGAGAACCAAATAATCATATTTAAAATGAGGTTCAGAGATAAACAAAGAATTCTCAAAACAGGAATTGTAAGATTCTAGTGAGCAGGGCCTTAGTTGACTGGAAACCCCCTGAGTAAACCATGCAGAGATCACTGCAAAATGCAAGAGAAGATTTTTAATGTTCTAGCATGCTAGGGCCATCCTCCATCCCAAAAATTTTTTAACTTTGGATTCTGAAGGAAAATTCGCTGCAGATAGATTCTGGCATCCTGATACCAAAAAGAATTTTGCAACAGTCCTCTGGAAAGACTTATTAACTGGAACCTGGAATGGGCCAGATCCAGTGCTTATCTGGGGAAGAGGTTCTGTCTGCATATATTCTCAAACTGCAGATGCCACATGCTGGCTGACAGAGAGATTGATTAAACAAATAGACAACAATAACAAATCCAGGGAAGATTAAACCCCCTGAGAAGTGTATTTTTTCTTCACAGGAAACATGAAGATGCTTCTCAATTGCCTTCAAATTAGGACAGATCAACCAGCAAACTTGACTTGTGAAGTCCCCAGTGTGGAAGGAGATATCACCACCCGTACCTCCAGGGTGATTCTATTAGACTCTTGTTTCCCCAATTTATGAATTAGTGGAGAACATTATTTAGACCCAGGAGAAAAGCCACTACCACAGTTACTATAGTTGTTTTTTGGGTTCAAGATTGAGTGAAGCACGAACAGGGATTTCCTTACTTGTTTTGTTAAGATCAAAACTATGAAGAGTTCTATGAGTGTTGCTGTTATACTGACTGTTCAGGTATTGTTAAGTCTCTTGTCTCTTGGGTCCATGCTGTTCAACAAACTGATGGCTTTTGTACACAAATGAAACCCATACAGGTCCATTATTACAGGCTGGAAGTAGGGGATTGTAAAATCTCTGTCATCAAGACTAATGAGGATTATTCCCTAACTTACGCGCTAAACTGGATAGACAAAGATGGGTAAGAGAACACTTCAAGACTCTTGCCCCCAAAAAGGGAGGCCTCACCATCCTAAGACAGGAGCTCAACCAATGGCTATTGAGTATCCAAAGATGGGAAAGGGAGGCTGGGGTCATTTGTTCCAACCTAAGACAGGCACGATTTCCCTAAGTTTTCCCAGCCTTTCCTTTTGAAAAAAAATTAAAAAGGGGGACCTGTGGGGAGACGACAGAAGGTGGTTATCATCGTTGCAGCCATCTTGAGCCATATACCCTGACAAGAGATTTGATTACATTAGCCTACAACAGCTGAGCACACTCTGATAATATCTTGGTTTAGATACCCAGGATCTTTCCTTGGGTGTGTGACTTAAGGGCATGACTTAGAGATCAGATTTAGAGACAAGGCCAAGGGCATGACTTAAAGGCATGACTTAGAGGCGTGGCTTAGAAGTGAGACAGATACAAGGCGAGAGGCAGACAGAAGAGTTCAGTACAACTTGGATACAACTTGGAACTAGGAATTAGGTTAGAGAGTGCAACTTGGAGTACAACTTGGAACTAGGAATTAGGTTAGAAAGTACAACTTGGAGTACAACTTGGAACTAGGAATTAGGTTAGAGAGTACAACCTAGAGTACAACTTGGAGTAGGAATTAGGCATTGAGGAAGAAAACACTTGGACTGGAGAACTCAGAAGAAATTATTATTATTAGGTACTAGGCACTTGGCACTTGGAGGAAGAACTTGGAATTAGATATTAGGCACTTAGCACTTGGAAGAAGTAACTTAGAACTTGGAGGCACTAGGCACTAGGGACTAGGAGCTAGGGACTAGGAACTCAAGACTTGGGAATTGGAGAGAAGAAGAGAGACTGAAGAATAAACAGGATTGAATCACACTCTATCTGGTCTCCATTCCTCGAGTCTGTCCTCACTCTTTCTCTTGCTGAACCCCGACATGCAGACCAGAGCTGCTTGGGGCAGTGTGGGCAACAGGTTAGTCTCCAAGGCTTTTGGCAGTGTGGGTTCAAACACTGACAGAGCGGTCCAAGACATTTTGGCCCTCAGGCGTGGGCTAGAGCAATTCTCAACATTTTTGATGCCCAAGTGTGGGGAAGCTCAGGCTGCAATATTTTTGGTGCTCAACGTGGGGCAGCAAGAACGAGAGACCCATTGAAGGACCTTACTGGAAGAAGGATCCACTGAAAATTCAGAAGTGAAACAAAGGTGATCACAGCAGGAATCTACCATGTGGAGAAAGGTAAGTCATGTTAATGAAAATGGGGCAAGAAATAAGTCAGCCTGAACTCAACTCTCTGTTTTTGTTTTGTTGTTTGCTGCTCATGTGTGTTAATTGTCCGCTTTTGCTTTGTTGCCTGAATGCTATCTTTCATGTTCAAAACAAAAAGAAACGTATTTATCCGAAATTAGAATCTAAAATACAACCAAAGGTTGATGACGATTTGTCAGAGTCAGATTGTGCTAACCTAGAGGAAGAGGCAGCTGAACATTATGACCCTGAATGGCCCTCTTCCCAAAGCCCCTCTCGCAGTGTGCCTCCACCTCCATGTGCTCCCACAACGGAGATGATGTTTATAGATCCCATATGGGAGTTATAGGAAAAAAATACCTCTTCTTAAACAACAAATAGAGTTATAAAAAGAGTATCAGGACTTAATTAATCAGCTACAAAAATTAAAGACAGGAAAGATATCTCGAGAGATAAACTTCAAAAATCCCCCAGATCCTTGCATTCTTCAACCAGGAGTCCAAACAGGGTCTCTATCACCTAGCTTAAGATTAGCCACAGATCATCCAGAGAAGGGAGACACTGAGGCTTTCCCTGTATCAGAGACCAGAGACAATCAAGGGGTTGCTTGGAGACATCACACAGGATTTAATTTTCAAATTATTAAGGAATTAAAAAATGCAGTATCACAATATGGTACCACTGCTCCCTTTACTCTTGCAATTTTAGAGTCTTCCACAGAGGAGTGGCTGACTCCTAGTGATTGGAATACCTTAGTGAAAGCAGTTCTTATCAGTGGTGACTATCTTATTTGGAAATCAGAGTATCATGAGAATTGTAAAGAAACAGCTAGGAGAAACATTCAGGTAGGCAATGATTGGTCCTTTGATGCCTTAGTAGGAGAAGGGCAATTTGCTTCTAGTAATAACCAGATGCAATATGACCCAGGCTTTTTCTCTCAAATTCAAAATGCAGCCATGAAGACTTGGCGTAAATTCCCGGCAAAAGGGGATCCTGGTGCATCCTTAACAGCAATCAGACAAGGACCTGATGAACGATTTTCTGATTTTGTTCATCAATTAATGACAACAGCAGGAAGGATTTTTGGTAATGCAGAGACAGAAGTAGATTATGTGAAACAACTTGCATATGAAAATGCCAATCCTGCCTGCCAAGTGGCCATTAGACCCTACAGAAAAAAGACAGACTTTACAGGGTATATCAGACTCTGTTCTGACATAGGACTCTCCTACCAACAGGGCTTATCTATGGCGACTGCCATGCAAGGACAATCAGTAAGAGATTTTTTGGCTAGTAGAAACCAAAAGGCCTGTTTTAAATGTGGCAAGCCTGGACACTTTGCAAGAGATTGCAAGGCAGAAAATGAGTTAACCCAGAGACATCCCAGAAAACAGCCTGGGCTCTGCCCACTTTGCAAACATGGAAGGCATTGGGCTAGTGAATGTAGGTCCAAAAGTGACAATGAGTGTCTTCCATTTGCCCAGGTTTATTACATTAAGCGCTCAATTTTCGGAACCCTCCCATCCTTGGCCCCACTCTTAGAATGTTTCTCCATGCTCTGGGCCTTCCCCACCCACAGGTGGGTTCCCTTCCCTGTGGTCTGAGAAATGTTAATCAGCCTCTCCTTCCTCTTCTGAATGTTAATCTACCCAGTGTCCTCTGAATAAGGAGTCTACTTTTCCCAGAATGTGTCACTGGGCAGTGAATTCTAAGTTTAAACTGAGACCTGAATATTTCACATTTGGTTCCTACAATCACCCCTTATTCTTGTGGGTGTTTCAAATCCTGGAATCACAATCTGTCATCTTGGTGTACAGTATGATATTGTTGTCTAAGTATGAGTACTTATATAGTACTGATGCAATCTTTAACAAATCTAACCAAGCAATTAAAGATATAGGGGCAAAAGGTGAACAATAGAAGCAAGATTAAAAGGGGTCCCATTATGGCAAAGATCAAGGTTGTAAACCAGGGAGATTTATTGAACTGCTACTAGCACCATCCTAGATTCTGTTCTCTTTCTCTCTGCCTCTTAGCTAGCCTCCCTTAGACCTTGCCCATGGAATCTTTGATTATGCCTGAATGATCTATATAAAAACAACATTCTTCTTTCAAGGCTGCATACAACCTGCCTTGTTGGAGAAAAAGGAGATCTAATCCCCTTCTGTTCTGCATGATTACCTCAAAAAGAGAAGCCACAGACTTCTGTAATTTAGAGATTAAGTCTTCCATAGCCTAAATATATACATCAATAGCTTCTCTAAGTCCCTGGTAGTACTTAGGCTGTACAGCTAGAGCTGTTCTTCCGGTAGCTACTCTTGCAGCCACCCCCAAGCCCAAGAGGACTGTGAAAGTTGGGCTAACAGGTTCTTTCTTTGGCCTGAGGAGTCCTTCTTCCCAGGCATCTAAGAGACCATTTTAAGCATGGTATATTAGCCTAGGCACTAGCTGAACCATGACACAGAAGTCTTGGTTCTGGTTCACCATCTTGAAATTAACACAGGGGGTAAGTCCTGTTCCACATGCCCACCAACCATTTTCAGGGAGGAGTAAGTAACTGACACTGTCTTCTTGTGCTACATGGACGGTGCCGTTGCACAGGCGAGAGCGAGTGTGTGGGACATTTCCCAGGCAGAGCCCCTGTCCAGAAACCACTGTTAGTGTGATCTTAGCATCTCATGATGTCCAGCGGTAGGTACCTATGAGTCCCACAGCCCCATAATAAGGAGGGGCTACATCATAACAAAGCCAGCAAGCCTGAGTGGCCTCTGGGTTAGTAGAATTTAATACCTTAAAAGCCCGCTCTATCATCTGGACCAGCCTGAGTCCTGACCCATCCAAATTTGGCTGGGTCTCATCTAATATGGCTTTCTGGGTCACAAGTGCTGTGGGCCGGTGGCTATCTGTGGGTGGGGGGCTGTTCTCTTACCATTAGGAGGTGGCAATAGAATGAGATTGTTGAGTAATCTGGGACTTCAATCTTTAATCTAATAGTGAAAGTGAGTCCATAATCATACCCTGAATGACACAGTCTGAGTCCTCATACAGCCCGGTTCCCTGTAACCATTTCATGGCAAACTCTTTTCCAGGTTTAGTAAATTGGATGGTCAATGGGTTGCAAGTGAAGTCAGTGCAGGGGCCTTCTCCTGTCCACCTCTTTAAATCTAGAGGCAAGGAATTTCCAGCCCAGAAGTTGGGGACAGCACTGACCTTGCCAGTATATTGATCTTTAGTTAGACCCTCTTGAGTAGCGGCATGGGTGACATTGATCAGATCCCAAGAGGACTTAGGGTTCCACCTTGTATCTCCTGATGTTTTGCAGCTGCAACTCTTACAATAAAACTCTCCTATTCCTCCACAGGTGTGCTCCATTGCTCTTGTTAACCCATCATGCTGACAATCATAGTTGGGGATCTGTCTTTGTTTGACTCTAAGGTGGGAATGACTACACCCAAATGCCTCAACAATCCCTTTTCACAAGGTTTGGGAGAGCATGTTCTTTTTATACTACATTCAGGTAGCCCATACCCTCCAGGGTCATTTCTCCCAGATGCCTAATAGTCATCTAATAGTCAGGAATATTCCATGTTGGTAATCCTGCAGCCAACTGGCAGACATCTGGGGTGAGTGGGGGCCACCAGGTGTATGGGGGTGTTGTCTTTGAAATTGACCAATGTCTCCAGTTTGTGAGAAGACCTTCCATGTCAGCTTTTGAGGAATATGAGGGTTACCCTTGAGGGCTAGTCCAGGCCTTCTCACCAGGAGCGAGATCATAGTCCAGACCATGAGAACGTTAGGTGGAATTATATTAGTCAGCTTCAATCTGTCTCTGGATTCTTATTTTCAATGGGTTTTGAGTGCACCAGACTGTCCAATTAGGTGATGGTCCCTCTGGAGCTGGTGTCACATGGGAGGCATGGATCAAAGCTGATATTCCATCAACCTTTACAGCAGTGGGAGTGGTCAGCAACACCAGAAATGGTCCCTTCCAGTGCAGTTCTAGAGTCTGGGCTTGGTGCTGCAGGATGCAGACCACATCTCCAACCTGGAATCTATTGGAGGTTTCTTGGGTCCCTGGTTCACAGGCATGGACCAGCAGGGTCCATACTTCTTTCTGCACCAACTGAAGTCCTTTTCCTAGCATACAAATCAGTGTTACCATGACAAGTAAATCCACTCACTTCTCCTAAGATGGTCAGAGGAGCGGATGGCCCATACAGAATCTCAAAAGGAGTTAGGTTAAACCTTGAAGGGGTGTTTCTAACCCTAAAAAGAGCCAGAGAAAGGAGCACCACCTAGTCTGTACTGCCAATCTCCATGGACAATTTAGTCAAGGTCTCCTTTAAATTCCTATTCATTCTTTCTACCTGACCTGAGCTTTGGGGTCTGTAAATGCCATGAAGTTTCCAATCAACCCGCAGGTACTTGGTCACTCTCTGACTTACCTGGGCAATGAAGGCAGGCTTGTTATCTGAGGTGATTACTTTAGGTACCCCGAACCATGGAAAGATTTATTCCAAGATCTTTTTCACCACCACCATGGCTGTCACTTTCTTTGTTGGAAAAGCTTCTACCCAGCCGGAGAGAGTGTCTACAAATACTAGAAGGTACTTATTACCATACCTGGTGGGGTTGATCTCTATGAAGTCCACTTCCCAATAGGTTCCTGGTCTGTTGCCTCAAAGGCATTTGCCAGGTTCAGCCTTGGTTCCACAGGCATTTACCTTTTGATAGGGTACACATGTGTATATGACATCCTCAACCCGTCATGTAAGTCCAAGTATGTGAAACTTGGTGTTTAACATAGTAAACATAGTAGCCACAAGTTTCTTAACTCCTAGGTGTGTCCACTGGTGCATTTTCTTCACCATCTCCTCTGCCTCTTTCTGGGGCAGAATTATCTTTCCAGCAGGGTTTTTCACACCCTCAGGTCTTTATCAAACTCCTTTCCAACTTTAATCATTAAGGCCTGTTGCGCGCACCTCCCATGTCCCCCCTCACCCGTGGGAGAGAAACACGAGAGGCAGAATTCGGGTAGTTACTGCAAACGAGGATTTACTCTGTATCAGCAAACGTGGAAGACGCAGAAGGGCTGAAGACAGGAAGAGGCCTAGCTTAAATACACCCTAGAGTGACATATTCACTTCTGATTGGCTGTTCACTCACCACCCAATATTACGCCTTGGGATTGGCCAGTGACTTTGGCGGGCTTTCTGCCTTTGCAGCTGCGCAGTTAATTGTTTACTAGTGGGAAGACACAAGGCCAGCGCCATCTTGGAATGGCGCATACTGACATACTTACTACGGCTTCCTACAAAGGCCAAATCTTGGGCCATATATAGAAATGGAGGTGTGGGGTCAGCTTTACTTTCTGTCACAGCCATGGCAAAAAACGTTTTACTTGTTACCCTCCTCACTTCTCTGTCAGCCATGTTATTTATCTTTGCAACCACCAAGGTCTCTCTTTGGTGGCCAGAACAGTAGATGATGCTTACTTTAGAGGGCAGGTGTAGTGCCTCAAGTAACTTTAAAATCTCAGTCTTATTTTTAATTTCTTTTCCAGCTGACATGAGGAGGCTGGTAGATAGCCCCATGGATGTGGGCCATATCGAAGGCATATCTACTATCTGTGTAAATATTAACCTTCTTATCTTTTCCAAATTCTAGGGCTTTTGTCAGCACTATCAGTTCAACCCTCTAGGCAGAGGTACCTTTGGGTAGTGGGTAGTGCCTGTGCCCATATCACTTTTTGTCCATCTACTATTGTGGCCCCAGCCTTTCTTTTCCAGGTAGCTGCTACCATCAGTATACCAGGTTACCTCAGCATCTGCCAGAGGCTGATTACTCAAGTTTTCTCACCAGCCATGTGCCTCCACAAGCACTTGCTGACAGTCATGGGTTGGTGCTCCAATATTTGAGTCTGGCAGCAAGGTGGCCGGGTTGAGCCCAGTGGCCTGGGTGAAAGTGATCCTGTCTGAATTTAGTAGCAAAGTCTGGTAGTGAGTCATCTGGGCATTAGTGAGCCAATGATAGGGGGCTAGCAGATCACACTCTCCAATGCATGGGAGCAGTCATGACCAAATCCTGCCCCAGGGTCAACTTGTCAGTGTCTTTGACTAGGGTTGCCACTGCTGCCACAATTTGCAGGCAGGTGGGCCACCCAGATGCTACAGAGTCTAATTTCTTTGAGAGGTATGCCACTGGTCATTTTCAGGGCCCTAGCTTCTGTGTTAGAATTCCTTTTGCTACCCCTCCATTCTCAGCCACATACAGGTGGAAAGGATTGGACACATCAGGAAGTCCCAGGGCAAGGGCTAACATAAAAGCAATCTTGATGATGTCAAAAGCAGCCTGCTCTTTCTCTCCCCACTCAAATGGCGTATCACTTTTAGTCAATGGATAGAGGGGTTCTGCCATCTTGGCAAACCCTGGGATCTATAATCGACAGAACCTATCTCCAGGAATTCCCTTACTTGTCTGGCATTTAAAGGAGGGGGGATGTGAAACACAGTCTTTTTTCTCATTTCTGACAACCATTGCTTTCCATCTCTGAGCAGGTAGCCCAAGTAACTGACCTGTTTTCTGCACATCTAGGCCTTCTTAGCAGAGGCTCAGTAACCTAGTTTTTTTAGTTGAGTTAGTCATTGACAGGTTCCATTGACGCATGTGTCTCTGTTAAGGCAGCCAAGAGAATGTCATCTATGAATTGAAGAAGGGTTACCTGGGGGTTCTCTGCTCTGAATGGGGTGAGATCCTGGTGTAGAGCTTCATCAAAGATGGTAGGGGAGTTCTTGAACCCCTGTGGAAGCTGAGACCATGTTAATTGTCCAGATATTCCTGATTCCAGGTCCTTCCATTGGAAAGAAAAGATGGTTTGTTTTTTCGGGCCCAGTCAGAGACAGAAGAAGGCATCTTTAAGATCCAGTACAGTGTACCAAGTCTTTTCTGGGGGAAGAGAGCTTAAAAAATTATATGGGTTTGGTACTGTGGGATGTAAGTCTGCCACCTGTTTGTTTACTTCACGGAGATCTTGCACCGGTCAGTAGTCGTTGGTACTTTCGTACTAGAAGCAGGGGTATGTTCTATGCTGACTGACACCTTTCAAGTATCTCCAAATCTAGCAATCTGAGGATATAATATCTAATTCCATCTTGGGCTTTCTCGCTCATTGGATACTGACAAACTGTTACTGGAGTGGCCAAGGCTTTTAGGTCTACATGGACTGCCTGCTGGTTCTTAGCCTTACTCATGCCTGAGGTTTCTGCCCATGCTTGTGGAACTGGTTCAGCCACCAGTCCATACCTCCAGGATTCTCTTTTGTGTGATCAAAGAGGTGATATTCATCCTCAAGTTTTACAGTCACCACATGTAACGCATTTCCCTCTGGGGCCTTCTGGAAGAAAGCAAAGCAGGGCCCCAATCTTTGCAAGCAGGTCCCTGCCCAGGAGAGGGAAAGAGCATTCTGAAATGACTAAGAATGAGTGGGACACCTGGCCCATGCTGAGATCCACTGTCCTTCGGTGGTCCATGAATACTGTTTATTGCCAGTAGCTCTTTGGACCCACGACCTCTTGCCAGACAATGGTTTGCAAACCATGGTTTGCAAAAGAACTGAATGTTGGGCCCCGGTATCCACCAGGAACTGTGTGGGCTTCCCTTTCACTCTCAGGGTTACCCCAGGCTCAGGGAGGGGGTCCAAGCCTCATCTTCCCTCCCTAGTCACTGTCTTTGTCCAGGGCCAATATTTTGTGGTCTGGGGCGTTCTCTCGAGCTTGGCATGGTCTATCCCCCCTTTTCTTCAGGCAGTCTCTTGTCCAGTGCCCATTTTCTCTGAAATGGGCACACTGATCCTTATCTAAAGGTCTCCTTCGATTCCTTGGTACTCTCTCGCCTGGCCGTCGACTCTCTCTGACTACTGTGGCCAAAATTCTAGTCAAGTTCTTTTCCTGTCTTTTTTTCTTTCTCTAGTTTTCTAGCTTCCTGCTCTTTCTGCTTCCCCTCTTTCTTCTCTTCCTCAGTCTTTCTACTATAGAGTACCTTATCAGCTACTTGTACCAAATTCTCCAAAGACTTGTCCTGTAATTCATCTAGTTTCTGTAGCTTTTTCCTAATATCACTGGCATATTGGTCAATGAAGGCTATTGCCATTGTTGCTTTATGTTCAGCAGATGCAGGGTCATAGGTTGTGAACCAGTGGACTGTCTCCATCAGCCATTCTAGGAAGGCTGAAGGGGATTCTGTAGGCCCTTGGACCATTTTTCTTACCTTAGCCAAATTAGTGGGGTGCCATGCAACCCCTCAGAGACCTGCCATTAGGGCCTAGTGATAGACTTTCAAAAGCTCCCTACTGCCTAGAAAGTTGAAATCTCAATCTGGTCTGGTCAGGGGGAAGGCTGCATCTATCTCATTCTGTAGGAGAGTGGGTCTTCCATTGGTCCCAGGAACATTTTCCTGGCTTGCAAGATGACACGCTGCCTTTCCTCAGTAGTAAAGAATGTCTGTAAGAGCTGCTGACAATCATCCCAAGTGGGCTGATGTATAAAAAGAGAGAATCAATCATGTGGATCAGAGTCTGGGAGTTTTAAGAAGTTATGAGTCTTCCAGTTATAGAGGTCTGAAAATGAAAAGGACCAATACTGAAAAAGTTGGTTCGCCTGATCATCGTGGGGCCCATAGGCCCTCAGAGGCAGGACAGTCACAGGTTTCAGGGGTCAATTCCTGTCAGTCAGACCCTCCTGGCTCCCTTCTGCCAGGGGCCTGAGGGTTCCATTGGAGCTGCAGTCTTCTGTGCTGCTGTAGCCACGGCTCCATATGCTCCCGGAGCTGTGGTTCCCTGTGCTTCCGGAGCTGCAGCTGGGGCCACCATTGAGGGGAGCATTGGAGGGTAAGGAGGAGGGGGATATAATAAGAGGTGGTCAGCATATGAGGTGGGTAAGATCTTCTTTTCTCCCACAGAACATGAGGCTCTCCTCTCCTCATCACCATCCTTCAGCGCAAACACCTTGGTCTTCAATGGGTCTGGAAGTGAAACAAATGGGAGGACCCACAGGGAGAGAGAACCAAGTTTTCCCAGACAGTTGCATAAAGGACCTGGTCTGGATGTACACTGGGACCCCTCTGAAAAATTCTCACTTTAACCTTTCTAACTTTCTCTAGAATGAAGGAGTCCTCTGGTGGCCATGCGGTCTGAAGAGATGGCCATTCTGAGGTACACAATATTTGCTATCTCTGTTTCTTCACTCCTACTGACAAATTATGAGCTGTATTCTTAACTTCAGTCCAGTGGTCTAGAGTCAAAGATAATAGTGTAGAAAGTGTTTGTCCCATGGTAAGTAATACAGTAGCTTCAGTCCAAAATAACATCAGTCAAAGTCCAAGAACACAAAGAATGACAACCAACACACAGGCAGTTTGCCAAGAAAACAGAGAAAACCAACACAGACAGATCATACCTGTCACAGGTGACACATAATCCAGGTGATACAGATGGTTCTCACCCCTGTCACAGGCACAGAGACCAGGTTACACAATTAAGACATAGAAAGGCTGCCAGTGGAAGGCTCCAATAACCAGGCAATGTGGCCAGTCTACACTGGACCTAATTTAAAAGATTCAGACGACTTGGTCAGCTTACGCTGGACCAAATCTCACAAATTCAGATGACTTGGCCAGCCCACACTGGACCAAATCTAACATATTTCTAACACCATCAACAATAAACAACACAAACAGAATTAGACATGGACACACTGCCACGAGAGCACAACAAACCCCAGGCAGTGGTGGCCAAAGACCACCTTCAAACAGAGAAGGGTTGTTTCTGACCCTATCTCCCATACAAATGAACCCTGAGGCATCCCCCAGAGGACTGTGGCCTGCAGTGTGCTGACACATCTGTCCCACTGCTTCCACTACCCATGAATTCCCTCTGAGAACTTGTAACCTGATCTTATCCCAGGGTCCTGCTCTCTGTGGCTTGCCCAGTTCTTGCCCCTGCCATAAGCACAGAAACCAGGCTACACAGACGGTCGCCCCTGCCACGGGTGCACAGACACTTCACAGACACAGACAGTTACCCCTGCCATGGGCACAGACACTTCACAGATTCAAATAAACAGACAGTACACAGACCTGCTTGAGTGAGAAGACCTCTGATCTTCTCAAGTTGTGGGGTCTGAGAGAGCAAATCTCGGTGGTATCTCCAAATATGTTAGACTAACAAGGGGACATACTCCCCCAGAGACACTCATGGATGGGATTCGTTGCAATAACATGAGGTTTATTGATGCTGGTACACTAGGGCTCTCCTGCATGAAGGTAAGAGAACCCCTAACAAAAGCTGGGAGCAGTTCTTATACAGAGTTTATGAGGGCAACCATAAGAAACCACAAAGGCTGACCTTCCCAGGTGTGGTCTATAGATGACTCAGATTTGCACAT
Organism: Arvicanthis niloticus; assembly: GCF_011762505.2. Taxonomy (NCBI): domain Eukaryota; kingdom Metazoa; phylum Chordata; class Mammalia; order Rodentia; family Muridae; genus Arvicanthis; species Arvicanthis niloticus. The sequence goes on from NC_047670.1 coordinate 3,200,633, forward strand.
TACTTTTATGACAATGAGTGTCTTCCATTTGTCCAGGTTTATTAAATTAAGGGCTCAGTTTTCTGACTCCCTCCCATCCTGGGCCACTCTCTTGGAATGTGTCTCTGTGCTTTGGGCCTTCCCCACCCACAGGTGGGTTCCCTTCCCTGTCGTCTGAGAAATATTAATCAGCCTCTCTCTTCCTCTTCTGAATGTTAATCCAGCAAGTGTCTTCTGACTAACGAGTGTACTCTTCCCAGAATGTGTCCCGGGGCAGTGAATTCTAAATTCAAACTGAGACCTGAATATCTCACATTTGGTTCCTACAGTTCCTGTCAAAAGGAAATGCAAGGACAAAAATAATGGAGCAGAGACTGAAAAAAAGGCCATCTAGAGACCGCCTCATCTTGGGATCCATTCCATCTGTGGACACCAATTCCAGACTGTGCCCTTCCACTAGCCTTGAGCAGGTCTGAAAGACCTTGTTTACCACAACAGACCAAGTGATAGGATCTAGGTGGAGTTACCTACCTTGGCTGCATGAAACTTAGAAGAAGAACTCACCCTGGGCTTGCCTTGACATATCTCCAGCTGTGACCAAGAACAGATTTCCCCTCCCATCTCTGGCTTAAACCAGAAAGTGTTTTGGTGGGGCCTTTCCCTTTAAATTGAGAGATGAACATTAAACTTTGAGCCTTGATCAGAGAACTTTGTCTTGGCTTCAACTCTTCTCTCCCTCTATCCCATTTTTATTCCCAGCCCCCCTTTCAGGTGAACCCAGTTGATCAGTAGCCACAGGCAGCTATACCAGACACTATTCCTGATGCCCAGAAGTGCTTGCTGACAGGAGCCTGGTACAGCTGTTCTCTGAGAGGGTCTGTCAGCACCTGAGTAATACAGATACTTACAGGTAACCATTGGAATGACTCCAGTGACACCAAAAGAAGTGCAAGAGATAGCAACTCCAAAGGAAGAACAAGAAAATCAGCCAACAGGACCCTCCAGAGTTTCCAGGGACTAAACCACCAACCAAAGAATATACATGGATGGGTCCATAGATCCAGCTACATATGTAGCGGAAGACTGACTGCCTTATATGGCAACAATGGAAGGGGAGGCCCTTGGTTCTATGGAAACTTGATGCCTCAGTGTACAGGAATTCTAAAGCAGTGAGGCAGGAGTGGGTGGGTGAGTAAGGAGCACCCTCTAAGAGGCAAAGGAGAGAGAAGATGGGATGATGAGTTTTCAGAAGGGAGATGAGACCAGAAAGGGGGACAACATTTGAAATGTAAATAAATTTTTAAAAACAACTTAAAAATATATGATTCAGTTGAAGCTCTTTGAGCATCAAAATAAAACCTATTAATCTATAAGTATATCATAAAAAGATTAGGAATCTATTGATATTTATATAGTATATCATTATAAAAATCTATAGTGTATAAAAATCTAAGGCTATATTGTAGGTTAATAACATTAGCAGAAAAAAGTCAAAATACTAACTACTCAAACCATGGAACTAAAAGTTTCAAATGTATACCCTAGATTAAAATGTTCCCTTAAACTTTTAAACTTTACTTTCTCTCCTTAGTTCTCCTTAGTTTATCTGTTGCCACAATTTTCAAATCAACTAGACTGCTCCAGCAACTTGCTTGCTCAGGTCTTCCATCACAATATGCATCTTAAGTGGCTCCAAAGCATCTAGCCCCAGGTAGTCTAGGCTCACAGACTGCTCTGACTAGGCCTGCAGTTTCTTTCTTTCTTTTTTTAAAAAAAAATTAAATTTTTATTGGATATCTTATTTACATTTCAGATGTGTCCCCCTTTCCACCCCACCCAGAACCCCCCTATTCTATCCCCTTTCCTCCTGTTTCTATTAGAATGTGCCCCCACCCACCCACCCACTTCCATCTTCTCACTCTTGAATTCCCCCACACTGGGGCATCCAGCCTTCAAGGGACCAAGGATCTCCTATCTCACCTAGACCCAACAAGGTCATCCTCCCCTACATATACAACTTTAGCCATGGGTCCCTCCTTACATGTTCCCAGGCTGGTGGTTTAGACCCTGGGAGCTCTGGTTGGTTGGTATTGTTGCTCTCCCCATGGGGCCACAAAACCTTTTCAGCTCCTTCACTCCTCAATTGGGAACCCCAAGATCAGTTCAATGGTTAGCTGTGAGCAACCACTTCTGTATATGTTAGGCTCTTGCAGACCTCTAAGAAGACAGCTATATATCAGGCATGCACTTTCTGGCATCCACATCACTGTTTGCCTTTGGTGACTGCATATGAGATAGATACCCAGGGAGAACAGTCTCCAGATGACCCCTCCTTCAGTTTCTGTCCCACAATCAAGGAACAATGTTTTCAATGTTTGTGATCTGTGAGTTGTATCTTGGGTATTGTGAGCTTTTGGGCTAATATTTACTTATCAGTGAGAGCATACCATGTGTGTTCTTTTGTGATTGGGTTACCTCACTCAGGATGATATTTTTATGGTTCAATCCATTTGCTTAAGAATTTTGTGAATTCATTTTTTTAATAGCTGAGTAATAATACTCCATTGTGTAAATGTGCCACATTTTCTGTGTCCATTCTTCTCTTGAAGGACATCTGGGTTCTTTCCAGCTTCTGGCTATTATAAATAAGGCTGCTATGAACATAGTAGAGCATGCGTCTTTGTTATATATTGAAGCATCTTCTGGGTATACGCCAAGGAGTGGTATAGCTGGATCCTCTGGTAAAACTATGTCCAATTTTCTCAGGAACCACCAGACTAATTTCCAGAGTGGTTGTACCAGCTTGTAATTCCACCAATAATGGAGGAGTGTTCCACTTTCTCCATATCTTTGCCAGCATCTGCTATCACCTGAGCTTTTGATCTTAGCTATTCTGATTGGTGTGAGGTAGAATCTCAGGGTTGTTTTGATTTGCATTTCTTTGATGACTAAGGATGATAAGCATTTCTCTAGATGCTTCTCAACAAATCCCTCTGTTGAGAATTCTTTGTTTAGTTCTGTACCCCATTTTTAATAGGGTTATTTGGTTGTCTGGAGTCTAATTTCTTGAGTTCTTTGTATATATTGGATATTAGCCTTCTATCAGCTATAGGATTGGTAAAGATGTTTTCCCAATCTGTTGGTTGCCATTTTGTCCTATTAACAGTGTCCTGTAGTTTCTTAATCCCAGAAGGTCCTCTTTAACCCCAGAGCCTGGGCAGTAAGTAAAAAAGTATGCCCTTTCTGGCTTTGGCCAGCATTCCAACTTTTTGGGATCCTGAGAATATATGTACAAACCAGAGATAATTATGGTTTATTGATATATCATATACTTACATAATTTACCATCTATTATTATTTCATGATTGTTAAAATGTTAACATAAATGCTATATTGATTTTATTTCCATCCCTTTATTTCCCTCCTTCAACTCCTTTGGTAGACCTAACTCTCTTTCACATTTATTATCTGTATCCTATAAATTGTTTTGTTACACACATACAAACAAATGTGTTCATTTTACATATCCAATCTGCTGAATGCATTAGTGATGTACAGATATGTGTGTTTACAAGTGAGTGTGTGTGTCCAATTGTAGACACATATCAGTGAGCTTATTCCTGGTGAACAACTGATTTTCCTTCTATAAGCTGCCTTTGATAGTTCACTTTTTAATATTTGATTTATTTTTTATGATACTTGTTTTGCCTTCCTGTTTATATGTGTACTATATGCATGCCCTGTGCCTGTAGAGACCAGAAGATGATTTCAGACCATCTGTAACTGGAGTTACATAGAGTAGTAACCTGCTGTGTAAAAATTGGGAATCTAACACTTGCTCTTCAGAACAGCAGCCAGTTGATCTTCATCTAAGAATGGGGTTTTATAAAATGTCTTTGACAACATTGACATATTGGCTGATATTGCCACACTATATAATTTTTGTTTAAGCAATCATATTATTGTGAATTCCATCCCTGGCATGTCTAGAAACTGCTATTTAGTAGCTGGTATTTTGATCTTCTAGTCCTTATAATCTTTTTATCACCATTACTCCTTGATTGATATTTCATGTACCTTTGCTGTATGTGTGGCATTATAACAAATTGGGGCTGAACACTCAATGGTTACCTATTTACTGCATGTTGACCTATTGTGTAGAACTCTGTAATAGACTCTAACTGATGTAAAAAGCTCCTTTGACAAGGAGTAAGACTTACACATTTCTGTGTTAGAAATTATATTGGTTTAGGAAAATGGCAGTAGTAAGTTCTTCTCTAAGGTCTTTGAAAATTATCATTACTTTTTAATTTTTTCTAAAATATTTGTGAAACTATCTCTAATTATTACATATTCCAGTCATATTATTGAGGTTAAGTAAAAAGAACATTCTAGAACCAATTACCATGAGTCACTCAGAAGAGGTGAGAATTTCTGCTTTGATGTGAGGCACAAACATAGTAATTTCTACTTAAATAAATAAAGCTTCTTTATATTAACAAGGAATATTGTCCTGAAGCCCAAATTTTTTTCATGTGGAATACAGAGGGAGAGTGAAAATTCTATTTTTAAACTGGTGGCTTCTGTTTCTGTATGAAAGGTCTACTAGAAGATATCCTCTAATTATGATGAATGGAGTACTTAATTACAAATGAAGTAAATAATTAGAAGTACTATTTCCCCTACAGCTACTGGATCATTCAAAATTACTTAAACACTCTTGGTTCTAGAGATCATATTCTGAAGAACTGCCTTGATTTTAGGTGCATGAACTCAAGTCATAACTTGCAGGTTTTTTTTTTTTTTTTTTTTTACTGTTCCCAGAAAACCCATTTTCTGCCTCTTTTTTAGAGCTTATTCAGAATAAAAATATCCATGCATTAATGTAAACCTTGATAGTTAAAGACATAGAATAAGACATCTAAAAATGGTTATTGTATGCAATAGGATCATAGGAAGATCTTACTGTTTGTCCACATGCTCTGCATTTCCCCATCTTCAGCTACTAAGATAAAGAGAAGAAAGAAGAAAAAAGAAAAATACTTAAAATGTAAAAAAATCCTTTTAGATCTGGCATAGCATTCTGTTCAATATTTACAACTTTCTGAAATCTGAAATTTTCTTTGACTATAAAGAACAGACTACTAAATATAATGCCACATACTCCTAATACAGACTAGACTATGAAACAAATGACCTTTTCTTATTCTTCCAGAAATAAGGGATCTCCAGAGCTAAGCAGTTTCCATAATTCTACTCACTTAAGACTTCACAGAGGACTCTAAAGGGGATTAAAATGCTTAAACAATGAAGCCATCACGGGAATGTGCAAAATGGGACTACATTGCTCTTATTTCACTTAGAAATTTTATTCCACTGTGTTTCCAACATCTTTGAAAAGTGTTAACATACAACCAAAAATTTATAACATAGTCACATAAGTTTAATTATACTATTATGACACATGACTATAAAATTGTTTTACTTTTTTGAATTAATAAGTAAAATATAATATGAGAAGCATTTACTGATACTTTAAATTGAGATATTTGGTGTCTGCATGTTCTGGGTATGCTGGTGTGTATGTAGGTCTGCATGCATTTATCTGCATTTGGAGACTAAAGATCAACCTCACTTACATTTTCTCAGGTGATGTCCATATGGTTTTCTGTTGCAAAGTTTTTTACTGTGTGACTCACCAAGTAAGAAGGGCTATTTAGCCAGTGAGTTCCAGAGATCTGCTTATCTGTCTCCCTGGTGCTGGTACCTGAGGTATATGTCACCATACATACTTAATTTTTGTAAATTCTAGAGATTGAACTCAAGTCAAAGAAGTTTCCCACTAGGTGAGTTATTTAGGAAAAGTAAGTATATGAATAAGATGTTTCTTTTCATTTGTTGGCCTTTATCTAACCCCAAATGATATATGTATAAAAATATTCCCTATGAAAAATCAAGTAGAAATGCAAGCACCACCTATATTTTATGTTACATAAGGTACATCAACTATGAGAAGTATGAGATGATAAAAACAAAATAAAAACAATCAACAAAGCAACCAAAAAATAGTCTTTTAAGCCTTAACTCTGTCAATGACAAGCTTCAAATCCTCAACAAAATCACTTAGCTGAACTTGATTCACATCTTCATAAAAAAAGGAATGAATACTTTACAAGCCTGGTTTGTAGATTAAAATTTGCTGTAGGAGTGAGTATGGCAATAAGCAGTGTCTGAAACACTATATATACCTGCCTTACCCAGGATTCTCTAGAGAGATAGACTGGATACAATATACATATAGTGTATGTGGAGTTACCATATAAATTGTCTCATGTGATTATAGAGTATGAAAAGTCATATGATAGGCTGGCAATAATCTGCAGAACCAAGGTCTTCATAGTGTTTCTCAATCTAATAGCAAAACTTCTGAACCAGAGAAGCTACTGGTCTAATTCTTTTTTAATCAAACCGTTGAGTACTGAAAAGTGGAAAGTTTGGAAGGAAAGCCATGATGCAAGACATCTAAGAACAGAAATGATCTTAGCTGAGGAGAGAGTGAGTTAGCCTTTGTACAGTCAAATGGATGGTGCTAATTCAATCCAACTTCTTTCAGCTTCTCACTGACTCACTCTACTTGATCTCACACTAATTTTGACAATCTGTTCTAATCTCCTGGCTCCTTCTCTTTCTCTGACTTGTTCTACTTTCACTTGTATCTAGTTTGTTATTTCTGCAACTTGTCTCCATAAAACCATCCTGATAAAACTGTCATAAACATATGCCAAACACCACCCCATTATCTCCCTTGCTGGTCTTAAATAGCCTGTGCTGTTCTTATGTAAATTAAACATATCCCATCTTTGACACATTTTGTCAAGTATTTCTCTGATTGGTCTTAAGTCCCCTCAATTAGACATCACTTTCAAACATGACTGCTTTCTTCCACAAAATAACTTGATCTTCATTGTGAGGAATTAAAGGTGTATACTCACGGTGTGTCTGTGTTGCAGACAAATCATAATGTAATCCAGGGCATATCTCCATTTCTGCCATAGACCTAGAAGGTCATTAGATATAATCTCTTGCCAGAGCAACCATGTTACTGGATAAAAATTCTTTACAATTTATAGATGAGTACATATGGTGTTTGTCCTATTGGGTCTAAGTTTCCTAACACAGGATTATTTTTCCTAGTTCCATCCATTAGCATAGTAATTTTATGATGTCATTTTTTAAATAGTTGAGAACATTTTCGGGTATCAATTATCACATCTTCTTCGTCCATTATTCAGTTGAAGGACATTTATGTTCTTTCCAGTTTATGGCTATTAAGGATAAAAGTGCTATGAAAATAGTTGAGCAAGTGCCCTTGGGGTATGGTGAAACATCCTTTGAATATAGACCCAGGAGTTGTATAGATGGGTCTTCAGGTAATTAGATTCCTAATTTTCTGAGAAATTGCCATGTTGATTTCCAAAAAAAGGTTTGTTCAAGTTTCTACTCCCATCAGCAAGTGAGAAATATTTCCCTTGTCTACCTCCTCATCAGCATGATCTGTGACTTGAATTTTGGTCTTAGTCATTCTGACAGATGTTAAGATAGAATCTCAAACTCATTTTAATTTATATCTCCCTGATGGCTAAGGACTTTAAATATTTCTTTAAGTGCTTCTTAGCCATTTTAGATTCCTCTGTTGAGAAATCTCTATTAAAATCTGTACCTCATTTTCAAATTGGATTATTTGGTTTGTTGATGTGTAGTTTCTTGACTTCTTTATATACTTTGGATATATGCCCTCTGTCCCACTACTAATTTCAAACTGTACTACAGAAAAATAGTAATAAAATCTACCAGTATTGGCATAAGAACAGACAGGTTAATCAATGGAATTGAACAGAAGATGCAGATGTAAATCCACATACCAGTGAACACTTGATTTTTTTTCAAGGAATCTAAAATTATACAATGTAAAAGAGAGAGCATCTTCAACAAATGCTGCTAGACTAACTGGACATTGGCTGCCAAGGACCAGCATAGGCTTAGAGAGGGGTTTCTGAGGAGAGTGTTTGGGAACAGTGAAAAAGTGACTCCAAGTCAGTTGTCGGTACAAGCTGACAGCTCAATGTTCTGCTTCAAGTTGGCTCTACAAACAGTGGATAGATAGCTCAACTCTTGCAGACCAGAGCCCGGTCTTTTATTTGCATATTAATTCAATCATCCTGGGTTTCTTTTTGATTAATCTATAAATTAGTGTTTTATGACCTTAGCCCCTTGATACTTAGAAAGAGACATCAAGTACATTTAAAAAAAAAACATAGAAGATGAACTTACATATTTGCCTGCCTTTGTAAGCACAAACAGTATGTTTGGCTGGGTGGGATCACTTCCTAATATTACCATTCTCACCACTCTCAGACCTAAACCCACTCTGTACCAGGTTGAACTCAGGAATCTGCCTGCCTTTTAAGCACATACAATACGCTAGCTGGATAGGATCTGGCTCTGAGATTACCATTCTTACTATGCCTGGAACTAAATTTGATCTGTCCCAGGCTGACCTTGAACTCAGAAATGTGCCTGCTTTTGTATCTTTCTAAAAAGCTGGCTCATTAGTAAAGCTGCCTTTGCTTTTTATAGGCCCATAAAACCCCCCACACAATTCATATTGCTTATAGTTTGCATAGTTGAAACCTTATAGTTTGCATAGTTGAAGAATTATACATTATTGAGCTCTCATGTTTTTAGAGGTCTTTTCCACAGCCTTAAGGGCTGTCCTGAAGGTCATAACATTTACAATTTTTCTAAAAATCTTTACACACTTTGTGTCACAAAAAAGAGACTCATGAAAGCAGAACACTCACTCGCTCTCTTGGAATTTAGGCTTAGAGTCCTGCTTGGGCATTATATATATGTAATTCGCTGTTTCCTCCTTCTCCCATCACCCCTGATTTCCCAGGTCTTACATATATTAATTTAAGAGATATTATGCTAATGACAGTTCATTGAACTCATTGTTTAACCCCATCAATGAGAAACCTAGAATAACTTTGTGAGTTGTAATACTTCTTAAACAGCCTTTAAAAAGCCCAAGAAAATTTTTGGTTAAAATATGTACATTAAGAAGCTAGACAACTTGTTTATTAGGACCATTTGCTTGAAAAAGTTGTTTTCCAGCATGGCATCATACTGAACATAAATAAAATATCCAAAAAAAGAAGTTATACAACTGATTCAGATGCTATGAGCATTTGTTTCTCTTGCACAGTAGCCAGATTCATTCCCTCAATTGATGTGATGGCTTCTAACCTCCCATGACTCCAGTATGAGGGTATCTAATGCTATTTTTTGGCCTCGGACATTACCAGGCATACTGACAGTGCACAAACATACATCTAGGCAAAGCACTCATACACATAAAAAAATATACCTTTAAAATATTATAGGTTAGCCTGCCCCTAGAGTCATGGTAGGCATAGCTACTGTGTCACATGTATGTCAGTGGGTGGCAGGAGGAGAGGGGCTATGTCTATTCTCAGTGTTTTGACATATGGACATCTGAATGCTTAGTAGCCCAATATTCCCTGAAAACAAAAATCCTGAGATGACTACCAATCTGGTGTCAGTTAGGCCTAGATGGACACCCAGGAAGGGGAGTAAAACAGAGACAAGAAAAACCCCACCTATGGGCCCTGGGCAGGAGTAAGCCTGAGATAGACAGATGACCCTTGCAAGGGTCATTGAGTCAGTCAGGCTAGGTAAGGTGTGAGCCTGAGAAAAGCATCAAACCAGTGCTATGGGTTCTGACCAAGGGACTAGCCTAAGATGACCACCAATCCATCACTGAACAGGCCTGTTGTGAGTAGAACAGACTCCCAGATGATCCCTGCCCCATGCCATAATGCATTAGCAGAGCATAGCACTCCTGAGACCACTTCTGAAATGACCCCAGACACTGAGAGACTTAAGAGGAGCAAATAACTGGTAAAGAAATAGAAGATAAAAAGAAAGAGAAGGATGTGGGCACAATGAAGAAAGGCAGGATTAGAAACCAGAAGACAGCTGAAGAACAGCCTGATGTGAGTAGCTGGTGATATTGCCTTGGAACATGTGAGATTTTAGCCTGTGCTGCCACTGGGGGCCATCCCTTGGTTTGTTCCCTTGCAGTAGTGGTCTATCACCACCAAAGGCTACACAGCCATTCTGGGTCAGGGCTGCCCCACTCCTGGAAGACATTCACATCTCAAGTTTGTGCAGAACTGGCCCCATTCCTCAGTTATGCACTGTGGGAGAGCTGGACCTGTAGGCGTAAGAATAAGAGAGTTGACTCTGACCTAGACTGCTGCCGTACACAAGTTGAATGAAGGTGAGCAGGCCCTGAAGATAAAAGTGTGGGAAAGTTGGCCCAAACACTTATCTTATGTATGATAGCATAGTTTAGGGCAAGACACCCACCTTGCCCCTCACCACATGTGGCAGGTAAGAGACTTGGCCCTAGTGTAATAAGAGCAGGAATTCTGGCTTGTCTGTCTTGGCCCTAGGCCTCAGGGCATAGTTTTATCTTCTCACCTAATCACCCACCCCATATTTTAGTATGGCTTCTAGAATATCAGGTATCATGGCCACATTTCAAGCGGGCAGAAAGAATCAGCAGAGATTATCCCCCTTTAGCAACATACACCTGGAATAGTTCTAATAGTCAAAGCATAATTACATCAGAGTTTAAGCATCTAGCAGCAAGAAAGAAATGGAATTCTTTTGTCAGCTGGACACACATCTACGTAAAACAACTCAGGGGACCAAATCTCTGTTAGAAACATAATCTTTTATTAGAAAAAATTGAACAATAAAACAATTTTAATCCTAAATATTCATGTTGTATAATATAACATATGTTTGGACAAATATTTTGTACTACTACTTGAAATTATAATTTCAAACTCTATAGTTTGAATTTAGAACTAAATGATAAAATTGTTAGTCTGAAAGGTACATACTAGTGAACAGTTAAGGTTTAATCAATCTAAGCTCTAAGTCAATCCCTGAGAAAAATCTTGTACTGCCTTTTTTTTAAGTCACAGAAAAATAGTATTCCTGGATTCAAGAGGGAAAATTATTTTCAAGTATCTATTAAACGCCAGTTTATTATTAAATGAGATGGTTCACAAATGAACTGAAGTCTAGAAAACAACCTACTATCCCATTAATGAACAACACTCTTTGGAAACATGGTCCTAAAGTCAGATATCAACTGTTTAAGATTTGTTTTGGTATTTGGTAGCATAGACTCAGTGTCAAAGGATAGTTTTATAAATGATTAGAAAATTGTTCATCAGGTGAATGATATGATATTGATTCTTTTCTCTTTCTGAAATACAGTGTAACATCAAGATCAATGCTAAGCCCAGCTAAACTGAACAAAGCTTACCAATAGATATTTTTACTGGATTGATCTTAGTAAAAATTATCAGCTAATCTTCTAGGACAATAGGGTGGCAGGACCAAAACAGTTTTCTTCAGTGTTTGAAACAAAAAGAAAATCAGAGAGAGATACTCAAGATTTTTTTTCTAAGAGGAATCCTATTATGACATATCAGTATATTTTCTATCTTTTTTATTGGATATTTTATTTACACTTCAGATGCCATCCCCTTTCCCCATTCTCCCCCCTTATAAAACCCCTATCCCATGCCCCCTTATCCTTTTTGTTTTTATACATTTTTTTAAAACTGTTAATCAAAGGCTTTATAAGTTTAGTAATGCTCAATCACAGGTATAACCCACTACTCAACCTAGATATATCAACTATCTTTGACTGGTGGAGATACATGAACATCTGCCTCCCTGTCTCCCCCCTCATTCTCCCTCTCATCACCTAGCTTCTCCTCTTCTTCTTCTCCTCCTCTCCTTACTCCTTCTCTTCCTCTCAGTACTTCTCCCACCTTAGCTCCTCCTACATGTCACCCTTTCTGTTAAAATGAAACTTTTCTCTCAAAATACAATTAGAGCATAATTATGCCAATTTGTACCTGTGAGGTACAAGATAGTCCTAATACCCAGTGCATCACTTTGTTGACTAACCAAAACCTCTGTCGTTTCTCCTAACTAAAACACTTAGTTCTGAACCTGGCTTTTTTCTTGGCTTTAGAATGAATGTCAGCTGAAGACCATCCACTCAAATCTTTTCTCTCAAGGTAAATAGCCAGGATTGGCTATGAGCCTATAAGTTTTCAACCCCATCAGAAATCCAGAATGACTGAGATAACTATAATTGTGGGAAGCACAAAGCATAGCTTCTAAACCTTAGCCAATTTATAGAGACCGCTGAACACCTGGACACTCCCTATACTACAAAATGTTGGAGCATCTGATTTTTCAGCCTTCTGGCCCAGGATCATCTGACAGACCTTAGTGATGCAGAATTATTAAGGGCTGATTACTCTGTTTAGGCAGATATAGTCAGTCAACTATTCTGCAAGTGTGTCCTTTTCTGCACAGTAATTTGTCTATAGATGGAAAGAGACAATTCTTGTCTAAGTGGCTGTCTCACCAAAACTGGAGTGACTCCAAAGATGCTCAATTTCTTCCTAGAATTCAATACAGGAAGCTGTCAGGAGCAGACAGGTCTCTAATCAAAATGAATATTAATACAGAAATGTTTGTCACATCAATTCTGTAGAATTCTGATGTTTTGAAAACCAACTATTCATGTAAGGTAATCTGGTCTGTTGTCTGTTAACTCCACTCAGCTATCTCTAAATAAAACAAGGAAACACCCTAAAAATAAACTCCAAGCCATGAATTTGCTATAGTCCCTTAACTCACAGGCTGTCCATCTCAAATCAATTAAAAAAGTTAAAGAAGGACTGGGTCTAAGCCTTGTATTCCTAAATGTGTTATACAGGCACAATGCCTATGAAAGTAACAATATTCATTTCACTTTTATATCAATAAGAAGCTTGTACCAATGAAAACCTTAAATTTGAACTCAAAGTAAATTTTGTACCATTTAAGAAATTATAACTTCACCTTGATAATAATTGTACGAATTTCTACCAATAGGTTATGGCTATGAAATAAATCCTCCCTGCTCCAACAAAACCACTTTTCCCTAGAAAGACAGCCCAATATTAACCACCTTAGTCCCCAAGCCCAGGGAATAGGGGCGCTGACTCTTCATTAACTTTTTCAAGCTGATTACGGGCATTGAGATATTAGAAGAGGGCTGGGGGGAAAGAGTAAATTGATAAGCCTCTGATGCTGTGTCTTTACTGCATCCAGATGGAATTCCAGGACATCAGAGGTTTGAGCAGGTCTGCTCAGCTTGATTAATGAGTAGATACACCAAGGCTGTGTATTCTTCAATATACAATTCTCAAAACAAATTTTAGTATCAAGATAAATTTTTTAGAAGGCTGACATTTTATTAAAGATGGAGCTTCTAACATCTTTTCTGTTTTTCTTTTTTTTATTGGATATGTTACATTTCATATTTTATCCCCTTACCCCATTCACCCCACCACCCAGGAACCCCTTATCCCATTGCCCCTCCTCCTGCTTCTATGAAGATGTGCCCCAATTACCCCCCATTCCCACATCCCCACCCTCAGATTCTCCCCCCTCCCCAACTCAGTGTTTTGCCTTCATGGGACCAAAAATCTCTCCCATCTATGCCCAACAAGGCCAGCCTCCCCTACATATACAGCTGCAGTTATGGGTCCTTCCATATGTGCTCCTAGGCTGGTGGTTTAGACCCTGGGGAGCTCTGGTTGGTTGGTATTGTTGCTCTCCTCATGGGGCCACCAACCCTTTAGGCTCCTTCAGTTTACTCTCTTCTCCATTGGGAACCTTTGATCAGATTAATGGTTAGCTTCGAGTATCTGCCTCTGGGTATGTCAGACTCTGGGGGACCTCTAAGGAAACAGCCATATCAGGCTGCTGTCAGCATGCACTTCCTGCCATACATTAGCATCTATTTTTGGTGACTGCACATGGGATGAATACCCAGGTGGAATGGTTTCCATACAACCTCCTCTTCAGTTTCTGTTTCACACTTTGTCTCCATGTTTGCTCCCTTAGGTATTTTGTTACTACTTCTAAGTAAGACCTAGGCATCCACACTTGTTCTTTCTTCTTCATGAGCTTCATGTCATCTGGTAGTTGAATCTTTGTTGTTTCAAACTTTTGGGCTAATCTCCACTTCTCAGTGAGTAAATACCATGTGTGTACTTTTGTGATTGGGTTACCTCACTCAGGATGATATTTTCTAGTTCCATCCATTTACCTAAGAATTTCTCGAATTTATTATTTTTAATAGCTGAGTAATATTCCATTGTGTAAATGTACCACATTTTTTGTATCCATTCCTCTGTTGAAGGGCATCTTGTTTTTTTCCAGCTTTTGGCTATTATAAATAAGGCTGCTATGAACATAGTGGAGCATATGTCTTTGTTATATGTTGGGGCATTTTCTGTGTATATGCCCAGGAGTGGTATATCTGGGTCCTCAGGTAGTGCTATGTCCAAATTTCTGAGGAACCGCCAGACTGACTTCCAGAGTGGTTGTACCAGCTTGCAGCCCCACCAACAATGGAGGAGTGTTCCTCTTTCTCCACGTCGTCACCAGCATCTACCAACACTTGAATTTTTTATCTTAGCCATTCTGACTGGTGTCAGGTGGTATCTCAGTGTTGTTTTTATTTGCATTTCCCTGATGACTAAGGATGTTGAGCATTTCTTAAGGTGCTTCTCGGCCATTCATTTTTCCTCAGTTGAGAATTCTTTGTTTAGCTCTGTACCCCATTTTTAACGGGATTATTATTTTTTTTTTTTGGCGTCTAAGTTCTTGAGTTTTTGTATACACTGATATCAGCCCTCTATCAGATGTAGGATTGGTAATGATCTTTTCCCAATCTGTTGGTTGCTGTTGTGTCTTGTTGACAGTGTCCTTTGCCTTACAGAAGCTTTGCAATTTGATGAGGTCCCATTTGTCGATTCTTGATCTTAGAGCATAAGCCATTGTGTTCGGTTCAGGAACTTTTCCCCTGTGCCTAGGTATTCGAGGGTGTTCCCCAACTTCTCTTCTATTAGTTTCAGTGTGTCTGGCTTTATGTGAAGGTCCTTTATCCACTTGGAGTTGAGCTTTGTACAAGGGGATAAGAATGGATTAATTTGCCTTCTTCTACATGTTGACCTCCAGTTGAGCCAGCACCACTTGTTGAAAATGCTGTCCTTTTTCCACTGGATGGTTTTAGCTCCCTTGTCAAATATCAAGTGACCATAAGTGTGTGGGTTCATTTCTGGGTCTTCAATTCTATTGCATTGATCATCCTGTCTGTCTCTGTACCAATACCATGCAGTTTTTATCACTACTGCTCTGTAGTACAGTTTGAGGACAGGGATGGTGATTCCCCCAGAAGTTCTTTTATTGTTGAGAATAGTTCTCACTATCCTAGGTTTTTTGTTATTCCAAATGAATTTGTAAATTGCTCTTTCTATCTCTATGAAGACTTGATTTGGAATTTTGATGGGTATTGCATTGAATCTGTAGATTGCTTTTGGCAGGATAGCCATTTTTACGAAGTTAATCCTGCCAAACCAGGAGCATGGGAGACCTTTCCATCTTCTGAGATCTTCTTCAATTTCTTTCTTCAGAGACTTGAAGTTCTTGTCATACAGATCTTTCACTTGCTTGGTTAGATTCACTCCAAGATATTTTATTTTATTCGTGGCTATTGTGAAGGGTGTCATTTCCCTGATTTCTTTCTCTGCCTGTTTATCCTTCAAATAGAGGAAGGCTACTGATTTGTTTGAGTTGATTTCATATCCAGCCACATTGGTAAAGTTGTTTATCAGGTTTAGGAGTTCTCTGGTGGAAGTTTTAGGTTCACTTAAGTATACTATCATATCATCTGCAAATATTGACATTTTGACTTCTTTCTTTCCTATTTTTATCCCTTTGACTTCCTTTTGTTGTCTAGTTGCTCTAGCTAAGACTTCCAGTACTATATTGAATAGGTAAGGTGAGAGTGGGCAGCCTTGCCTAGTCCCTGATCTTAGTGGGATTGCTTCCAGTTTCTCTCCATTTAGTTTGATGTTGGCTACTGGCTTGCTGTATATTACTTTTACTATGTTTAGGTATGGGCCTTGAATTCCTGATCTTTCCAAGACTTTTAACTTGAAGGGATGTTGAATCTTGTCAAATGCTTTCTCAGCATCTAGTGAGATGTCCATGTGGTTTTTTTCTTTGAGTTTATTTATGTAGTGGATTACATTGATGGATTTCCAAATATTGAACCATCCCTGCATTCCTGGGATAAAGCCTACTTGATTTTGATGGATAATTGTTTTGATGTGTTGTTGGATTCGGTTTGTGAGAATTTTATTGAGTATTTTGCATCAATATTCATAAGAGAGATTGGTTTTTAGTTCTCTTTCTTTGTTGAGTCTTTCTGTGGTTTAGGTATGAGTGTAATGGTAACTTCATACAACGAATTGGGTAGTGTTCCTTCTGTTTCTATCTGATGGAATAGCTTGAAGAGGATTGGTATAGGGTGTTCCTTGAAGGTCTGAAAGAATTCTGCACTGAAACCATCTGGCCCTGGACATTTTTTGGTGGGAAGATTTTTAGTGACTGTGTCTATTTCTTTAGGAGTTATGGGACTGTTCAGATGGTTTATCTGCTCCTCGTTTAACTTTGGTACCTGGTATCTGTCTAGAAAATTGTTCATTTCATCCAGATGTTTTAATTTTGTTGAGTATAGGCCTTTGTAGTAGGCTCTGATGATATTTTTAATTTCCTCTGTTTCTGTTGTTATGTCTCCCTTTTCAGTTCTGATTTTATTAATTTGAATACTGTCTCTGCGCCCTTTGGTTAGTCTGGCTAAGGGTTTGTCTTTCTTGTTGATTTTCTCAAAGAACCAGCTCCTGGTTTTGTTGATATTTTGTATAGTTCTTTTTGTTTTAACTTGGTTGATTTCAGCCCTGAGTTTGATTTTTTTTTTTTTTTTTTTTTTTTTTTTTTGCCATCTACTCCTCTTGGGTATATTATCTTCTTTTTGTTCTAATTCTTTCAGGTTTGCTGTCAAGTTGTTAATGTATGCTCTTTCCAATTTCTTTTTGTGAGCACTTAGAGCTATGATTTTTTCTCTTAGTACTGCTTTCAGTGAGTCCCACAAGTTTTGATATGATGTGTCCTCATTTTCATTTAATTCTAAAAAGTCTTTAATTTCTTTCTTCATTTCTTCCTTGACCAAGTTATCATAGAGTAGAGCACTGCTCAGTTTCCAAGTGTCTGTGGGCTTTCTGTTGTTTTTGTCCATGTCAAAGACGAGTCTTAGTCCATGGTGGTCTGATAAGATACTAGGGATTATTTCAATCTTTTTGTATCTGTTGAGGCCTGTTTTGTGACCTATTATATGGTCTATTTTGGAGAAGGTACCATGAGGTGCTGAGAAGAAGGTATATTCTTTTGTTTTAGGATGAAATGTTCTATAGATGTCAGTTAAGTCCAATTGGTTCATAACTTCTGTTAGTTTCATTGTGTCTCGGTTTAGTTTCTGTTTCCATGATCTGTCCATAGCTGAGAGTGGGGTGTGGAAATCTCCCACTATTATTGTGTAGGGTGCAATGTATGCTTTAAGTATGCTAAAGTTTCCTTTACGTGTGTGGGTGCCCTTGCATTTGGGGCATAGATGTTGAGAATTGAGAGTTCCTCTTGGTACATTTTTCCTTTGATGAATATGAAGTGTCCTTCTTTATCTTTTTTGATGACTTATGGTTGAAAAATGGTTTTATTTGATATTAGAATTGCTACTCCTGCTTGTTTCTTGGAACCATTTGCTTGCAAGATTGTTTTCCACCCTTTTACTCTGAGGTAGTGTCTGTCTTTTCCACAAAGGTGCATTTCCTGAATGCAGCAAAATGTTGGGTCCTGTTTAAGTATCCAGTCTGATAGTCTATGTCTTTTTATTGGAGAATTGAGTCCATTGATATTAAGAGATATTAAGGAAAAATGAGTGTTGTTTCCTGTTATTTTTGTTATTGGCAGTGGAGATATGTTTGTGTAGCTACCTTCTTTTACGGTTTTTGGAAGATTACTTTTTTGCTTTCTCTAGGTTGTAGTTTCCATCTTTGTGTTGGAGTTTTTCACCAATTATTCTTTGAAGTGCTGGATTTGTGTTGAGATACTGTGTGAGTTTGGATTTGTCATGGAATATTTTGGTTTCTCCATCAATAATGATTGAGGGTTTTGCTGGCTCTAGTAGTCTGGGTTGGCATTTGTGTTCTCTTAGGGTCTGTATGATATCAGTCCAGGATCTTCTGGCTTTTATGGTCTCTGGTGAGAAGTCTGGTGTAATTCTTATAGGTCTGCCTTTATATGTTACTTTGCCTTTTTCCCTTACTGCTTTTAGTATTTTTTCTTTGTTTTGTACATTTGATGTTTTGACTATTATGTGGCGGGAAGTATTTCTTTTCTGGTCTAAACTATTTGGAGTTCTGTAGGCTTCTTGTATATTTTGGACATCTCTTTCTTTAGGTTAGGGAAGTTTTCCTCTATAATTTTGTTGAGGATATTTACTGGTTCTTTAAGTCGGGAGTCTTCCCCCTCATCTATACCTATTATCCTTAGTTTTGGCCTTCTCATTGTGTCTTGGATTTCTTGTATATTTTGGGATAGTAGCTTTTTGTAGTTTGCATTTTCTTTGACAGTTGTGTCAATGTTTTCCATGGTATCTTCTGCACATGAGATTCTCTCTTCCATCTCTTGTATTCTGTTGGTGATACTTGTGTCTATGACTCCTGATCGTTTTTTTAGGTTTTCTATCTCCAGGGTGGTCTCCCTTTGTGATTTCTTTATTGTTTCTATTTCCATTTTTAGATCCTGCATGGTTTTGTTTAATTCCTTCTCCTGTTTGGTTGCATTTTCTTGCAATTCCTTAAGGGATTTTTGTGTTTCCTCTTTAAGGGTTTCTATCTGTCTACCAGTGCTCTCCTTAAGTTCTTTGAGAGTGTTATTTATGTCTTTCTTAAAGCCCTCTATCATAATCATGAGAAGTGATTTTAATTCTGAATTCTGCTTTTCTGGTGTGATGGGGTGTTCAGGGCTTGCTCTGATGGGGGAGCTGTGTTCTGATGATGCCATGTAACTTTGGTTTCTATTGCTTACATTCTTGTGCTTGCCTTTTGCCATCTGGTTAACTCTAGTGCTGCCTGTACTTCTGTCTCTGACTGAAGCCTGCCTTTCCAGTTATCTAGCTTGTTTCTGATCTCCTAGGCATCCAGATGTCTTTGTGATCTTTTCCAGCTCCACTGATTACAGTGGTACCTCTAGGATGCCTCAGGATATGGTGCCTCCAAGGTAGCAGTCCAGCTAGGTGTCTGCTGTTCTGGGTTCAGTGTCTCCTCTAGGATATCTCAGGATATGTTGTCTGACACTCTGAGTTCAGTTGTTCCTCTGTGGCTCTGGGTTGAGTGGATCTTCCAGTATGTCTCAGGTGGAATCCTGGGTCCACACAACAGCAGACCAGGCAGAGGTCTGGTCCAGGCCTCAGATCCGGGAGAGGGGCGGAAGGGGAGTGTTCAGCCACAGAGGCGGGGAGCAGGGGTATCTGCTGGAATCTGAGCGCTCACAGCACCCAGCTATGGGCTCAGGGTATTATGTGGGTCTTCCTACCTAACATTGGCTGTGGGATCCATGGAGCCTCCAAAATGTCTCTGGCGGGATCCAGGGTCCACACAACAGCAGAGCAGACAGAGGTCTGGTCCAGGCCTCAGATCGGGGAGAGGGGTAATTGTAGCTTATAGAACGAATTGAGTAGTGTTCCTTCTGTTTCTATTCGATGGAATAGCTTGAAGAGTATTGGTATTAGGTCTTTCTTGAAAATCTGGTAGAATTCTGCACAAAAACTATCTGGTCCTGGACTTTTTTTGGTGGGGAGACTTTTAATGACTTATTCTATTTCCTTAGGGTTTATAGGACTGTTTAGATGTTTTATCTGCTCCTGATTTAACTTTGGTATCTGGTACCTGTCTAGAAAATTGTCCATTTCTTCTGGATTTTCCAATTTTGATGAGTATAGGCCTTTGAAGTAGGATCTGATGATTTTTTTAATTTCCTCCATTTGTGTTGTTATGTCTCCATTTTCAGTTCTAATTTTATTAATTTGGGTACTGTCTCTGTGCCCTTTTTTAGTCTGACTAAGGGTTTATCTATTCTGTTAATTTTCTCAAAAATCAGCTCCTGGTTTTGTTGATATTTTGTATAGTTCTTTCTGTTTCTACTTGGTTGATTTCAGCTCTGAGTTTGATTATTTTCTGTTGCCTACTCCTCTAGGGTATTTTTGCTTCTTTTTGTTTTAATGCTTTCAGGTGTGCTGTCAAGTTTTTAATGTATGCTCTCTCCAGTTTCTTTTTGTAGGTACTTAGAGCTATGAGTTTTCCTCTTAGTATTGCTTTCATGCAGTCCCACAAATTTTGGTATGATGTGTCCTCCTTTTCATTAAATTCTAAAAAGTCTTTAATTTTTTTATTTCTTCCTGACCAAGTCATCCTTGAGTAGAGCGTTGTTCAGTTTCCTTGTGTATGTGGGCTTTCCATTGTTTTTGTCATTATTAAAGACCAACCTTAGTCCATTGTGGTCTGATAGGCTGCAAGGGATTATTTCAATCTTTTTGTATCTGTTGAGGCCTGTTTTGTGACCAATTATATGGTCTATTTTGAGAAGGTACCATGAGGTGATGAGAAAAAGGTATATTCTTTTGTTTTAGGTTGAAATGTTATATATATATATATATATATATATATATATATATATATATATATATCAGTTAAATCCATTTGGTTCATAAATTCTGTTAGTTTCATTGTGTCTTTGTTTAGTTTCTGTTTCCATGATTTGTCCATTGCTGAGAGTGGGGTGTTGAAATCTCCCACTATTATTGTGTGAGGTGTAATATGCTTTAAGTTTTAGCAAAGTTTCTTTTATGTATGTGGGTGCCCTTCCATTTGGGGGATAGATGTTCAGAACTGAGAGTTCAGCTTGGTACATTTTTCCTTTGATGTGTATAAAGTGTCCTTCCTTATCTTTTTTTATTATGTTTCATTAAAAATCAATTTTATTTGATATTAGAATTGCTACTCCAGCTTTTTTCTTGTGGCCATTTGCTTTGAAGATTGTTTTCTATCCTTTTACTCTGAGGTAGTGTCTGTCTTTGTCACAGAGGTGTGTTTCCTGTATGCAGCAAAATTCTGGGTGTTGTTCATGTATCCAGTCTGCTAGCCTATGTCTTTTTATTGGAGAGTTGAGTCCTTTGATATTAAGAGATATTAAGAAAAAATGATTGTTGCTTCCTGTCACTTTTGTTATTGGAGGTAGAATTATGTTTGTGTAACTATCTTCTTTTGGGGTTGTTGGGAGATTGCTTTCTTTTTTTTTCTACATTGTAATTTCCCTCCTTGTGTTGAAGTTTTCCATCCATTATCCTTTGAAGGGCTGGACTTGTGGGAAGATATTATGTAAATTTGCTTTTGTCATGGAATATCTTAGTTTCTCCATCAAAATTGATTGAGAGTTTTGCTGGCTCTAGTAGTCTGGGCTGGCATTTGTCTTCTTTTAGGGTCTGTATGATATAAGTCCAGGATCTTCTGGTTTTTATAGTCTCTGGTGAGAAGTCTGGTGTAATTCTTATAGGTCTGCCTTTATATGTTACTTTACCCTTTTCCCTTACTGCTTTTAGTATTTTTTCTTTGTTTTGTACATTTGATGTTTTGATTATTGTGATGGGATGTATTTCTTTTCTGGTCTAGTCTATTTGGGGTTCTGTAGGCTTCTTGCATATTTATGGATATCACTTTCTTTAGGTTAGGGAAGTTTTCCTCTATAATTTTGTTGAAGATATTTACTGGCCCTTTAACTTGGGAGTCTTCACCCTCATCTATACCTATTATCCTTAGGTTTGGCCTTCTCATTGTATCCTGGATTTCCTGGATGTTTTGGGTTAGGAGCTTTTTGTATTTTGCATTTTCTTTGACAGTTGTGTCAATGTTTTCCATGGTATCATCTGCACATTAGATTCTCTCTTCTATCTCTTGTATTCTCTTGGTGATGCTTGCATCTATGACTCCTGGTCTTTTTACTCGGTTTTCTATCTCCAGGGTTGTCTCCCTTTGAGATTTCTTTATTGTTTCTACTTCCATTTTTAGATCTTGAGAGGCTTTGTTTAATTCCTTCACCTGTTTGGTTGTATTTTCTTGCAATTTTTAAGGGATTTATGTGTTTCCTCTTTAAGGGTTTCTATCTGTTTGCCTGTGTTTTCCTCAAATTCTTTGAGAGTGTTATTTATGACCTTCTTAAAGTCCTCTAACATCATCATAAGAAGTGATTTTAATTCTGTATCCTGCTTTTCCGGTGTGATGTGGTGTTCAGTGCTTGCTATGGTGGGAGAACTGGGTTCTGGTGATGCCAAGTAACTTTGGTTTCTGTTGCTTATGTTCTTGTGCTTGCCTTTCACGATTTGGTTAACTCTAGTGCTACCCTCACTCACTGGTTCTGAGTGGAGACTGTCTTTCTAGTTATCTTGCTTGTGTTAGAATTTCTCAGGGTCCAGATGTCTCTGTGATCCTGTGATCCTGAGCTCCAGCTGCTCTGAGTACAGTGTCTCTTCTAGGATATCTCAGGGTAAGGTGTCTTTGTGAGAGCAGACCAGCTAGGTGTTTGCTGCTCTGAGTACAGTGGTTCCTCTAGTATGTCTCAGGATATGGGGTCTGCTGCTCTGCGTTTCATGTCTCCTTAGGATGTCTCTGGGTATGGTGCTCCCTGCTCTGCGGTCGGTGGCCTCTCTAGGATGTCTCAGGATATGGTTTCCACAAGGGTGTAGACCTGCTGGGTGTCTGCCTCTTTGAGAACACTGGTCTCTCTGGGATGTTTCAGGATACAGTTTCCACAAGGGTGCAGACCTGCTGGGAGTCTGCTCCTGCCACCGGGATCCAGAGAGGGGCAGAAGGGGAGAGGAATTCTGCAGGGGCGGGGTTTGGGTACCTGGGGGGGGGGTCCTGTGAGTTTCCTACTGCCAGCTGTGGCTTTGGTGTGTACAGCGGTACACGACCAACCTTACCTGCATCCCTGAGGACACTGGCCTCTCTGGGATGTCTCAGGATACAGTTTCCACAGGGGTGTAGACCTGTTGGTTGTCCATTTTATTGATTTTTTTTGTATAGTTCTCTTTTTTTTTTTCTATTTGGTTGATTTCAGCCCTGAGTTTATTTCCTAGCTGTCTACTCCTCTTGGATGTATAGAGCTTTTTGTTATAAAGCTTTCAAGTTTGTTGTCAAGCTGCTAGTGTATGCTCTCCCCAGTTTCTTTTTGTAAGCACTTAGAGCTATGTGTTTCCCTCTTAGCACTGTTCTCATTGTGTCCCATAGGTTTTGGTATGATGTGTCTTCATTTTCATTACATTCTAAAAAGTTTTCAATTTTTTTTATTTCTTCCTTGACTACATTATCATTGAGTAGATTGTTCTTCAGTTTCCATGTGAATGTGGGCTTTCCATTGTCTTTGTCATTATTGAAGACCAGCCTTCATCCATGATGATCTGACAGGGATGCATGGGAGTATTTCAGCATTTTTGTATCTGTTGAGGCCTGTTTTGTGACCAATTAAGTGGTCTATTTTGGAGAAAGAACCATGAGGTGTTGAGAAAAAGGTATATTCTTTTGGTTTAGGGTGAAATGTTCTATAGTACATTTGGTTCATAACTTCTGTTAGTTTCACTGTATCTCTGTTTAGTTTCTGTTTCCATGATCTGTTCATTGCTGAGAGTGAGGTATTGAAGTCTCTGACTATTATTGTGTGAGGTGCAATGTGTGTTTTGAGCTTTAGTAAAGGTTTTTTTTTTTTTTTTTTGAAAGTGGGTGCTCTTGCTTTTGGTGCATAGATGTTCCGAATTGAGGGTTCATGTTGGTTGACTTTTCCTTTGATGAGTATGAAATATCCTTCCTTATCCTTTTTGATAGCTTTAAGTTGAAAGTTGATTTTATTCAATATTAGAATGGCTACTCTAGCTTGTTTCTTAGGACCATTTGCTTAAAAAATTGTTTTTCAGTTTTTTACTCTAAGGTAGTGCTTGTCTTTGTCACTGAGGTGGGTTTCCTTTATGCACCAAAATGCTGGGTCCTGCTTACATATCCAGTGTGCTAGCCTATGACTTTTTATTGGGGAATTGAGTTCATTGATGTTAAGAGATATTAAGGGGAGGAGATTGTTGTTTCCTGCTATTTTTGTTAGTAGCAGAGGCGTTGTTTGTGTGGCTATCATCTTTTGGTTTTGTTGGAAGAGTATTATTTTCTTGTTCTTTCTAGAGTATAGTTGCCTTCCTTGTATTGAAGTTTTCCCACTATTATCCTTTGTAGTGCTGGGTTTGTGATAAGATATTGTGTAAATTTAGTTTTGTCATGGAAAACCTTGGTTTCTCCACCTATGGTAATTGAGAGTTTTGCTGTGTATAGTAGCCTGGGCTGGCATTTGTGTTCTCTTAGGGTCTGTATGACATCTGTCCAGCATCTTCTGGCCTTTATAGAATCTGGTGAGAAGTCTGGTGTAATTCTGATAGGTCTGCCTTTATATGTTACTTGGCCTTTTCTCCTCACTGTTTTTAAAATTCTTTTTTTTGTTTTGTGCATTTTGTGTTTTGATTATTGTGTGATAGGGGGTATTTCTTTTCTGCTCTAGTCTATTTGGCTTTGTGTAGGCTTCTTTTATATTTATGCAATCTTGTTCTTTAGGTTAGGGATTTTTTTCTATAATTTTGTTTAAGATAATTATTGGCCCTTTAAGTTGGTAATCTTCACTCTCTTCTATACCTATTTATTATCCATAGGTTTGGTTTTCCCATTGTGTCCTGGATTCCCTGGATGTTTTATGTTAAGAACTTTTTGCATTTTGTGTTTTCCTTGCCAGCTAGTTGGCAGGGTGTCTCACCAGGTACCTCACTGGCTCTGTTAGAGCCCTGACATGTGGCTAGAGATCTGCTCTCTTCCTCCACCCCCCCCCTTCACTTCCCGGCTTCACAGATGCCATCTGTCTCAAAATGCCTTCGCATTTCTTCCCTCTCTGCTGTGGAGATGGCAATAGAGGCAGCAGTGGATCTTCCCTGTTGGCACTCCACTCTGGACCACCAGCAGGCAGAGGCAGTGGTAATGACAATGGCTGTTTGCTCCCTGTCCTCTACAGAGCCAGAGATTCTTGTGTGATTCCATCCAGAGCTGGTCCCCACAGTTGGGTGCAGAGCTGCCTCCCAGGATCTGCTCTGTGTTCAGGCCCAAACTGGATGTTAGGCATTTTTTTTAAAATTAGTTTGGAGACTGTAATGAGAGCTATGAAGGTTATCATCTAAGTAGCTTATTTGTGTTAACAGAGGGATTCTACTAAAATATAATGTTTTTGTACTTGTTTTTTAAGCAAATAAACTGTAGGAAGCCGCTGTTAGCGGTGGTATAATCTGCCATTCCAAGATGGCACGGGCATCCTGTCCTCCCACAAGTAAACAATTATCTGCGCAGCTGCAAAGGGAGAAAGCCCGCCAAAGTCACTGGCCAATCCCGAGGCATAATATTGGGTGGTAAGTGAACAGCCAATCAGAAGTGAATACGTCACTCTAGGGTGTATTTAAGCGGTGCCTCTTCCTGTCTTTGGCGCTTCTGCATCTTTCCGAGTTTGCTGATACAGATTAAAGCCTCACTGTGGTGATACCCGAATTCTGCCTTTGTGTTTCTCTTCCACGGGTGAAAAGGGGACACGGGAGGCGTGCGCAACAACTGGAGCCGAAACCCGAGAGTTTCAAGGTGATGCGGAGGCCCCCAAGTTTTGGGGCGGGTTAAAAGACTACAGGATTCGAGGTACGTCTCTGGAAGGTATGCTTGGGGTAGAAACCTTCGTTGCGGGTGGATATTCACCCATTGCCACCGCAGCAATAGCTAGCCTCTTGTTTGCATTGCTTTCAGCTATTAGGGCAAGTCAAGAGGTTTCAAGACTGGTCCGCTCCAGGCTATCAGAACCAGAGCGTGTTAGCCGGCATCAGGCCAAAGGGCCTGGAAAAGAGAAGCAGGCAAGAAAGTCTGGGCAACAGAAGAAGGCCAAGGAGCCTGGCCATAGGATAGAGTACTCATAAGGAACAAGGGCTACTTCAGAGCTCTTTAAGCTTATGGAACCTTCACCAGTGGGTGGAGAGAGAGTAGAGGACAAGATCCTCCTTTATGACAGAATCTTTGGGGAAGCGTCTGCACTCTGCTACGTGCGGCTGCTTGCAGCCCGGCAGAGTGAGAGCAAGAGAGCATGGCACGAAAGACAGGCAGAGGAGAGACACAGTCTGCTCTGGGAAGCAGCATGCAGGCGGGCACACGGGAAGAGCCCCGCGAGCTTAGAGCAAACAATGCCAGTGATAGAACAGATGAGCTTTGAAAATGTCACAGCTTAATGCGGTTTGGGAGACATTCTTACTAATGCAGGACTAGCGGCAGCTAATTTACAGAGGGCTGCTGTCCTTCTCCAAGGTCAGGGACGAGATAGGCCGGAACCATGGCCAGGAAGCGGGGCTGTTTGTGCTTATTCCACAGGTGAAAACAATTCAATTTGGGTCACTACGAGGCTGGTACAGATTGTGAAGAATGAAACTATTCTCCTGACACTGACGCCGCTCGATTTGGTGATAAGTATACCACTGTGGGCCATAGTCAGATCTTGGCCGGTTCCCTTGCCAGTACATTCAAATGCTGAAGCACCTCCATTGTTTACAGCTATTGAGTGTTACTTGGTTGCCTGTCCTCAGGGCACACAGGCCAACAGCCTGAGTTATACAATGCTTCAAGTTTTCCATTAAATTTTACACTTGGTTTTGTGGCAGCAAAACTTTATAGCATAAAGGTAATCTTCTTGGTGTTAATTTTAGATAGAGAAAAGATACAACACATGTCTTTTAAGGTTCACAGTTTAAATTTAAGGTTTTAAGTTAAAATCAAAACCACAAAATTCGGAGTAGCCAAGCCTCAGAGAGCAGGCAGAGGGAGGTTAAGTACATTTACATTTGAATTAAGACAATGCAGACTGCACTGTAGAAGCTCAGGTGTTAAGCATTCCTTTTGTTCTGAGTCTTCAGACCTGGTCCTAGAAATGTGCTTACGGGAATTTGTCTTTTGTCTTCATTGTTTCTTGTGAGAAGAGGGGTAAATCTAAGACCAAAAGACTTTACAACAGTCTGTGGGCTAAAAGTTATGATTATGCTGGAGAAATTAAAATTATGTCTACTTCCCTCCATGAGTATAACTGTACCTGCTGATAAAATATGGTTCAAATTGTTATAATTCCTTTATATTAAAAGTTGTTAAAAATGAGATGCTTTGGATTCCTCTAATGTATGTAACAATTATTAGAGAATAAGGTTGGCTTTTATCCGATATTCTCATTGGACTAAAAAGATTGGTTATTAGATTAATCCAAAATAAAGTTCAAATTTAAGAGTTATACAGCCTAACTTGCCTACTCCAGCTGCCATTTCAGTAAATGCTTATATAAAAGATGTTTTTATACCATCCCTTTACATTTCTGGTAAAGGTGAGAGATTTACAGTTAGTAAATTTATTCATAATTTTTAAGAGCCCATGAAGCGATATTTGTTAAAAATAATTGCTTCAGAAAATGGTTAATTGTTTTACATTTTATATATATATATATATAAATATTGTTGTTGCTTTAATACAAAAAATTAAGAGGTTAAATCTTTTGGTGTGTATTATTCATTGTGTGATACTTTATTAGTGGATTTCTCTAAAGAAGTTTTTTCTGCAAGCCATTGCTCCAATATAACGAGCTTTAAAAATTTTTAGAGTACTTGTTACTCCAAAAAAGGATTCAAAGACAGTGTCTTTCAATATTTGAGACCTGTTATATCCTAATCAGATGGGGCTAGAGAGATGGCTCAGCCGTTAAAGGATAGACTTTTAAAATATAAAAGCTGAACTCCTAGCAACCACATGGTGGCTCACAACCATTTGTGGTGGGGATCTAACGCCATCTTCTGACTTGTGTGTGTACATGCAAAAAGAAAATGGTTTACTTTTTTTTTTTTTTTTTGGACAGTCTGAAGTTTTTATTCAGTGGGTCTCTGTGTCTAGAAGAAGGTATTGGGCCTCTTGGTGGTGAAGCGTGGCTTGTGCTGGCGCCGTAACACGCGGTGGGGCAATGGGAATTTGATCTTGGAGTCGTGGAACTGCTTGACAGCTGGCCGGCGGCACTTGCCAGCTGCAATCTCTTCCACCTTCATGATCTGGATGGAGTGTGCACGGGCACGGTGTTGGGCACCCATGTCGCGGTAGCACTGTGTGACCGCGCCAGCAGTGGTCAGGTCCCGGTACTCTTGGTACATGTTGTGTGTGCCACTGCGGGAGTCGTATCGCAGCCAGATGCCGAAGCTCTTCACAAGGA
Source organism: Arvicanthis niloticus (assembly GCF_011762505.2). Taxonomy (NCBI): domain Eukaryota; kingdom Metazoa; phylum Chordata; class Mammalia; order Rodentia; family Muridae; genus Arvicanthis; species Arvicanthis niloticus. The sequence goes on from NC_047670.1 coordinate 3,229,082, forward strand.
GGGGTGACTTCTCAAACACCTGCCCGCAGTACACAATCTCCCCGGATGACTTCTTCATCTTCTTCAGCTGAGACACAAAGTACCAGAAGCGGGACTTGGCTACCACATGGTTGGGTGCAAAGATTCGCATACGGTACAGTGGTGGTGTGTGGCATTTGGGGGTTGGCAAGCAGCGCCCCACCACCTTGTATTCCCGAAGTGTGCCCGACGCCTTCATGGCACTGCGTACTCGTTTACCACCCGCAAAAGGAAAATGGTTTACTTTTAATCTTGATTTGCTCTTAGTGATTTTTAAAAGTTGTTAAGAGATATTATTTGGCTAAAACCTCATCTTAAGTTTACCATAGGAGGATTTACACCTCTGTTTGATGTTTTCAAAGGGATGCAAGTCCTAAATTAAATCATATGTGTATTTTCTTGAGTTTATCCTGCTTCAACACAATTAAATTATGTGTTGTAGCCACTGTTAGAATGTTAAAAAAGGGTGTATCTGCCTTTGTCTTGTTAAATGGTATATTTCATGAAGTGCAGAATGTTTTGGCTACAAGATCTAATATTTCTAGCCATTTGAATAACATTAAAATTAATAAGGTGTTTAGGAATACATCTGCACAACCGGTGTCGGTGTGTGTAGACCCTCCATTTTTCTTTATGTTATTCAACTTTCAGAATAATTCTGATATCTTGGATTGTAAGAATGTTGCATGCCTTTTGGCACAATGCTGGAATGGATCACTAGACCTACCCATGGTTAATCAAGTTACAGCAGCTACTGTTGTTAATCAAATTTCAGAAAAGACCTCTAAGGCTTTGACCATTCCACAGAAAGTGGATGCATATCAGGCATCCTGTTGGTCAATCAGAGAGTTGATTTGCTTCAAGCCCATGTGGAGCAGCTCACGGATGTGGTTTAAATAAGCTGTGTGTCAGCAATCCCACATCCAGGTATTACACCTCTGAGATTTGTGAATGATACATTTATTCAAAGCCATAATCTTTCTGCTTATTTAAAAGGGAATTGGAATGGGGAGTTGGACCAGGTGCAACAGCAATTGCAGATCCAGATTTCGAGCCTTGATGGAGTGCAGATGGACCCTGTTTCCCTCGGCAATTTTACTTCTTGAATTTCTTCTGCCTTTTCCTTCTTTCTTAAAGGGTGGGGATAGGCCTGCTTGGTGCAGCCCTATGTTGTGGATTAGTGTTCATGATGGTTGGTCTGTAAGCTCAGAGCCCAACAAAAACATGACAAGGCCTCTATAGCTCAAGCACTCGCAGTCTTGGAGCAAGGATCTCCCCCTGAAATTTGGCTATCTAGGCTAAGAAAGTAGCCAATGACTGAGACCCTCAGTTGATGCACCCCAAGGGTTCAGCCCATTGCACTGGGTCGATGAGAGGTCTAAGTCCAGCCAGCCCTTGCCTAAATAACTGTGGTACCTGAATAGTAGGTTGACAGCCCTTGCACTCCTGGGAGCTATACTCCATTGCACAGGGATGGGTGTCAATTCCTCTTTACATCCCCTTAGCCCTTGCACCCAGAGGACTTGTTTCCACTGCACCTGGTAGGGTAAGGGAGAATCTTCGGGCTATAAGCTCTTGATCACTTATTCCCCCAAGATGGAGTTTGCTTGATCGGGCTTGAGTTCAAATCTTGATTGGTGCTGTGCTTAATAGGCAAAAGGCTGTTTCATATTAATAATTTAAACAGGGAGAGATGTAGGAAGCCGCTGTTAGCGGTGGTATAATCTGCCATTCCAAGATGGCGTGGGCATCCTGTCCTCCCACAAGTAAACAATTATCTGCACAGCTGCAAAGGCAGAAAGCCAGCCAAAGTCACTGGCCAATCCCGAGGTGAAATATTGGGTGGTGAGTGAACAGCCAATCAGAAGTGAATAAGTCACTCTAGGGTGTATTTAAGCAGTGCCTCTTCCTGGCGCTTCCGCATCTTTCCGCGTTTGCTGATACAGATTAAAGCCTCGCTGTGGTGATACCCGAATTCTGCCTCTCGTGTTTCTCTTCCACGGGTGAAAAGGGGACACGGGGGGGGGGCACGCAACAATAAACTTATTTAGATTTTTTTATTTATGAAGTGTCTATATGTAACTTTCTATTGTAGTCAGAAATAGAGATAGGCAAGTCATAAAAGTAGTAAAGCACGTATTTCAGAAAGTACTATGAATATAATTGGTCACCAGTAAAATAAAACTATAATAATCTTTTTTCCAAGAAATAAAGGTCTAATGATTTTATAATGAAATCTTTTCTTCTAATGTCTAGAAGGCTTCATTTTCACATATTTTATTTTAATATACACAGGTATTTCAGTCTAAGGTATTTTATTTTTAATATCTGGGGGACTATAGCTTTTCCTTCATCCAGGAAACAGATTGTATAATATCTTTCTAACTTCAATATACTCTTTAAATGATGGTGTTAGTCATCCATAAAAGCACATAAATAACTGAAATATCTTTTGTTCAAAGGAGACATTGTATTATGATGAGACCATTACCATATTAATTGGTCATTTTAACAGGAAGAAAAATAATAACCTACTTTTTAACACATGAACATGTAGGTTAGATTTAGACAAAAATATATCAAGCATGACAAGATTGTTATGTAATAAAAATGTTTAATATTTTCTCTGATTTTTAATTTGATTTCAATGAATACTTTCCAGAGTTTTGAATAAATTGTGCATTTGATTGGCACTCTGCTCCAAAAAAGAATGAGTTTCATTCTTTTCTCAGTCAGTTTAACCAATGAATTCTTCTTTCTCCTCTCAATTTGCTATTCTTTGCTTATTTTCATTCTGTACTGCCAGACTATGTATCATTTGTTAATTCTAATTAGTTATCAATATTTCATGTAACAAATTATTTTGAAAGCTTAGTAACTTAAAACAATACAACAAATATGATTTGACTTAGTATCTAAACCTTAGCTAGCTATACAAATGGGTTCCTTGGAAAAATGCAGTCAAATGTTCACTGCAGGAATGACCACTTCACAGCTGAGCTCCAGTTGGACCCTATTTCTAACCTGATACTGTGAGCACTTCATGTTGCTGGTGGTGATGGCAATGTCTCAATTCATGGTTGGATTTTTTTTTCTCCAGTGCTGTTAGAGTGACAAGGAGAAAGAGGAGGCTACAGCATCTCTGGAAACTAGGGTAGAGTCACACACACTCACTTTTGCTTTCACGTATGTTAGAAGCAAGTTGCTTCCCTTTCACACACTAGTCTTTAGATGTTGGCACACAGTCTTGCATTCATATGTAAGGCATATTTCTTCCTCTTGCTGGATGCTTAAAATTTATGGAGTTATTACTTCATTATGAACAGTGTTCCCTGTTATTTAAGTCTGACCCCACTGCATTTGAGGCTAAAGACTATAAGTCCTTAACTACAGCTCCTCAAAATCAGGAACTCCAGATGTGAAAGCATATCTCCTCAAACAAATTTTCTTTCCTCTAATTTAAAAATTAGCAAAGCAGGACTGGTTTAAAAAAATAAATGCTGTTACAAAGAGAGGGCATTTGAAATACACTCATCTACAGAAATTGTGAAAATTCAGCAAGGTAAATAGTTGGAATTCCCTGATGAAGAAACCATTCCAAGTCTTCTCAAGAACAAGTCTTTACTGAACTTTACTATAGTCTCTGTTCCAGTGATTGCATTCTTCTAGTCTCTTTGTTCAAGAAGGTTTGACTTTGTAAAATTTCTTACAGTCTCTGGGTATAATTCTGTGCTTTTAGTCTAAACTAGAAGTATTTCTGCAAAGAAAATTTTATATAATAATCCTGAGAATTTTTTATTAATATTGTTAATCCTGCCTCATTCTGCTAAATAAATTGACATGGCTACCCATCTTTTCAGGATAAATTTTCTCTCTCCATCTTAAGCTTGTTCCAACACTAAAATAGTGGTTTTAAAGCTTCTTGGACATATTATTATTCAGGGATTCATGTCAGGGAAGTTATCAGGCTTGGTAAGATACCTGGAAAGTCCTCACAGTGAGAGTTAAGTAATAAGAAAAAAAATTACATCAAATGCTTAAAATTGCCAATCCTCAGAAGGAAGAGTTTAAAGAAAATTAAATGCAAAAAATTTTTAACTAAAAAGAGTTATTTATTTTATATATGTGACTATACTGTCACTGTCATTACAGATGATTGTGAACCACTATGTGGTTGCTGGGAATTTTAACTCAGTACACCTAGAAGGGCAGTCAGTGTTCTTAACTGCTGAGCTATTTTTCCAGCCCAAAAGTACTTTTTAAAGAAAAAGATAAAAAAGAAAAAAAATTAGAAGGTGGTAAAAGACAAGGAAATGGACAAAGTCTCTGAAAGACAGTAAAAGAAATAGAAATGTATAGAAATGTGCATAGATGCTAAAGAAAGTAAAGAAATTAAACATAGACTATCATAGAAAAACTGAGTTTGGCTATAAAACATAGTCTCTGAAGGAAGGCTAGAGAAGAAAATAATAATATAAAGTCTCCAAAAGAAGGAGAGAGAACAATGAATAGATAAATTTGTTTGTAAATATGCATAATAAAGTGAAGTCTATGAATTATAGAGGAGGGAATTAGAGAGGTTAAAAAGTAAATATTTTCTGTGTTAAAGAGTGGAAAATACAATGGAGAGGAGCATATAGATCTCATATGCTTTGGTTTCAGTTATCAACATACAAATAATTACATTTTTTGATAATGATTACAATATTATATATTCTCTTTAACACAGAATAGAATAAAGCAGAGTTAGATAAGAAAAGGACTGATTGCTTTAACCTAGATTGCTAGATTAAAGGCCATAGAGGTGAGAATAGAGAATTCTCTAAGAATAATTTTCAGTGGAAACTAATCCAGAGCCTATGGTGCCACCTTCTGATGAGATTATGTAATGGTAGCTCTTAGAAGTACAAGATAACAAACCAAGTTTGAACCAACACATTCAGACCATAATACTGCCAATGATCAGTTACTAGATGGAAGTCTATAAACTGAGTTAAGAATACAGATTCTGTTTAACAATGATACCTAGAGCAATATTATACAGTAGCTTATGCATTTTGTTTTGTAGGGTTTGGAAAATTAAAGTACGTATATATATTGATACATCATAGAATTGATACATATTAAGAATTCCAAAGGGCTTTTGCCTTGATTCTGAAAAAGATGATTCTGAGATTATACATAAATTAGAGGTGAGAGCTATATTAAAAATGCCTTTGCAGATTAAAGATGCTCATAGAGCAGAAAGGAGATACAGAATCTCTCAGACAGATAAAATAATGGTCTCTTGAATTTAAAAATTTGAAGTGTCAATTACACAAATAGCACAGCTGTTAAAATAACTCTGAATTTTAGAATGTAGTGCTGAATTAAGTCTGCATACACACATACGAAGTCAGGAAATATATTGTACTGAGGAAGAAGTTATGTTATTGTTTCAAGAGAAAATGAAAAGCTGAGGATTCCTTTAAAATTAATAAAGATTCGATTTGACTGGGGAAGATCTCCTGAAAATCTTGGCTGCAGACATAAAGGAAGAAATCCTGAGCAACAAAACAAGTGAGTGAAGCATGACCCCTCTACCTGGGAACAGATCTGAGATTGGCTGAGACATCAATGTCTCTGTATAGCCAATAAATCTTGTTGGATACAGAGTCTTCAATCCCCTGCCATCCTTTCATACAACATGGATGAAAATTTACATTACAATTTAATTATACAGTCCAAAAAGACTTGTAAACTTTGATGATTTTCACCTGCTTAAAGAACACAGAATTACATGTAGCTGATTTGTGCCCGCCATTCATTCCATGTATGTATTAATACAGATTTGTGTATTACCTGTAAAAGTTTGTGTGTTTTCAGAGCAAAAGGGCTGGGCACCAATGAATATAAGACAAGTAACTTCAATGATCCAGATTCATAGACTTTCTCAATAGCTATTTCCTCAAAAACAAGCATCCAGAATAAGATCAAAATAGTTAAGATGATCCAATCTCTCTTTCGATTCTTTCTGCTGGCCCCCAGGACTTAAATCCTATTCTCCCCCCCCCCACCTGATCATGTTCCCCTCTTTCCCTCACTGCTCCCTTTCCCACCCAGGGTCTTCCCTCCCTCCCCTCTCCTGTGATTGCTTTCTTCCTCCTCCCAAGAGTGACTGAGGCATCCTCACTTGGGCTCTTCAGCTTCTTAATCTTTTTTAGTTCTGTAGACTTTATCTTGGGTATTCTGTAATTTTATTTTTTGGTTAATATCCACTTACTAGTGAGTACATACCATGCATGACCTTTTGGTTATGAGTTACCCCACTCAGGATGATATTTTCTAGTTTCATCCATTTGCAAGCAAAACCCAGGATGTCCTCGTTCTTAATAGCTGAGTAGTATTCCGCTGAGTAAATAAACCACATTTTCTGTGTACATTCTTCCATAGTGGGACATTTGAGTTGCTTCTAACTTTTAGTTATCACAAACAAGGCTGCTATGAACATAGTGGAACATGTATTCCTGTGGCATGTTGGAGCATCTTTTGGGTATGTGCCAAAGAGTGGTATAGCTGGATTTTCAGGTATATCTATCTCTAATTTTCTGAGGAATCTCCAGATTGAGTTCCAGAGTGATTGTACCAGTTTACAATCACATCAGCAATAGAGGTGTATTCCTCTTTCTCCACATCCTCAGTAACATGTGCTGTCACTTGTATTTTTTAATCTTAGCCATTCTTATTTGTGTGAGGTGGAATCTCAGGGTCATTTTGATTTGCATTTCCTTGATCACTAAGAACTTTGAACATTTCTTTAAGTGCATCTCTGTCATTCAAGATTCCTCTGTTGTGTATTCTGTATAGTTCTATACATCATTTTTTTGATTGGGGTGTTTAATTTTTTGGTGGTTAGCTTCTTGAGTTCTTTATATATTTTGGATATTAACCCTCTATTGGATGTGGAGTTAGTGAAGATTTTCCCCCTGATTTGTATGTTGCCAATTTGTCCCATAAACTATGTCCTTTGTCTTACATAAACTTTCCAGTTTCATGAGGTCTCATTTATCAATTTTGCAACTTTAAAAGGTAGGAGGTGGGGGACGCTCCAGAATGTACCAGAGACCTGAACGGTGAGACACTGTCAGGACTCAAATGGAGGGATCATAGAAAAAATGCTTTACAGTGGGGAGACAGAACTTATAGCACCCACCTCCAGCAGAAACTCAGGGCATCAAGTGAGGGATGGGGTTGCCATCCACAGTAAAAAAAAAATCTCTGACCCAGAATTGTTCTTGTCTGAAAGAACTGCAGACACAAAAATGAAGAAGAACCTGAGAAAAAATGAGGTTCACCGACAGGCCCAAATTGAGATCCAGCTCAAAAGAAGGCCCCAAGTCCTGACACTATGGTGTGCTCACAAAAGGGGGCCAATCATGACTGCCTTCCAAAAGACACAACAAGCAGCTGAGTCAGAAGCAGATAATTAAACCCAAACCCAGAATGGACAGAAGCTGCTGATCTCCATGGTTGAATTAGAGAAAAGCTGGAAGAAGCTGAGGAGTATGGTAACCCTGTAGAAGAACCAGCAGTTTCAAATAACCTGGACCCCCGGGATCTCTCAGACACTGGATCACCAGCCAGGCAGCATACACCAGCTGATATGAGGTCTTCAACATATATGCAGCAGAGGACCGCCAGGTCTGGGTTCAGTCACAGAAGATGCACTTAACCCTCAAGCAACTGGACTGGAGGCCCCAGGAAGTTTAGAGGTCTGGTGGAGTAGGGGTAGGAGTCAAAACATCTTCATGGAGACAGAGGGTGTGGAGGAGGTATAGGATGGGAACAGTCAGAGTATGGACCGGGAGGAGAATAAAATCTAAAGTATATATATAAAAAAAAGAAAGTAAAATTAAAAAAGAAAGATGGTTCGCTCTCACAGACTGTTGCAGCCAGGATTTCAGTAAAGCCTTGCACTTTCTATCCTGCAGAGATAGGATAACAAATAATGTAGCTAGCTAGCTTTTCTAGTACTTGGCCAATATCTCAATTTTCTTAGGGCTCTCAAATAATTTCATGGCCCCCAGACAACAGAAAGCAATTTTAAGAAAAGGACATACCACCCCTAACAGGAGGGATATGTACTATTTGGTTCTTCAATTGATTGATGTTTGCCATCATTTAATGGGATTGGTCACAAGGTTTTTAATGGTCTTGGTCAGGAAGAAAACACAGTAAGGAAAGTTATATTTAGGAATCTCTTTTCTCTCTTTATTTTCTTCCCTTTATCCTCCTTTCCTCCTATGTAGTGTTATGGGAAAAAAGGGGAGCGGGAAAGAAAAGAAAAGGGGTATAGAAATAGTAGGGTAAAAAAGTAGATTATTGAATCTACTTTTAAACTAAAAAGCAACCATTAGTCTCAAAAATATTTACATAGATATATATTATTGCTACAACAAATTGTATATATGCTTCAACTCTTGTTTAAGGTATTGTACGTATGCAACTCTTTTAAAAATGCAATGTAAAGTTCTAGTCCTCTTAAAAGCTACTATTACACACTATTTAGGATGATTAAGAAATGTAAGTTAGTAGTCGGTCAATCAAATTTGTAGTCTTGTTAGGAACTAGTTCACTTGATTACAGAAATAAGATTTATTTAGCCTCCTGTAGATGTTTTTTCAAAGTTAACCAGATGGTAAATAGCTACAGAAAAAGCAATGTTTGCTGTTTACATATATCTTAGATAGACAGATGGTCTTTAAACATTTCAGAGATCTGTAAAATGTGAAATTTAAAGTTGTTTTATTTACAAAAGGCCTTTAATGGCAGTAAGACAACTCAGCTCTGGGCAGTACTCTCATACTACTACTAAGAAGACAATGCACATTGAAGAACCTCCCTATGGAGTTTGCTTCAAATGTGGCAAAACTAGCCACTGAGAAAAAAATAAACTGCACTTGCTTCAAATCATGTCAGCATTCTGTCTAAATTATGGACAAGCAGAGAAAGTCAACTACTGAGCTTTGCCAAGTCAAAGTAAGATCAGTCCTGCTTCACACAAAAAGAAAAAGGTCTGTTAGATATTCTGGTCCAGTAGACCGAAGTTATTTAATGTTACAGAGGACTCTTGGATGACTATCTAGGCACTCTGCAGTCTCTCATTTCTAAGGTGTTGAAAACTGCTTGCTTTCCATTTGCTGTTTACTCAGGTAATATTTATCCTTCTTTGGTCTCTGATGGGATTGAAGGCTAGATAGTTATAGTTGAATAATTAAGCTTATATTGTTTAGGATTTAAGAAAATAATTTAAGGCCTAAGAAGATATTTATAGGTTGATAAATACAAGTTATGATAGAACATAAATTAAGTATAGAACTTTGGACTCACCAAGATACAATAGATAGTACTTTCTCCAAGGTTGCCCAATAAATGTGGACTAATATTGTAAATGTAATTATTTTCTCTTTTCTTCTCTCTCTCTCTCTCTCTCTCTCTCTCTCTCTCTCTCTCTCTCTAATTTTCTATTCAGAACAATCACTGCTTCTCCCTCCCAGTCCTTTATCACAAAATCATTCCCCCTCAAGCCCCATTCAGGTTCTGTGTGTCATAGTATAACATCAATTATGTATTCAAGGTTTTGGAGACATGGGCTAATGAAAAGGTTAATATTTGACAAAGGCTCAACTTCTCCAGGCCTCTCTTATTTATAATGGCTGCCTTGGAGATATATGACATATAATTTAGAGCACAGAACCTATATGTCCAAATTGAAAATGTTATTCACAAGTAACTAACATTGATATTATATCCAGGGAATTAATGAACAGAAGCGCATGTAGTTCATTTTGTTGCATAAAACTACTTTAAGTCTGCCAAGCCCTGGAATCCATGTACTGATCAAAGAGAACTGAGGTGATCGAAACTTTGGTATAGAAAGCATACTTGCCAATTTATATTTTTTAAAACTTAGTTTAGAGTAGTATATGTTGACACATTTTATGCTTGGCATTTTTGATTTTTAGAAGAGTTATATTAAAAAGAAAAGAATTGAAATTGAAACTGAAGCTATCACCAATTATGGAACATTACAAATATACTCCTGCAACCTCAAGTGCACTTACACTGAATATATACCTGCTACGCTATTAATGTTCTTCCTGGAAAATAATATTAATTTCTCTATGTCCAATGTTTATGGACTTTATTTAATTCTTTCATGGGAATTCAGTGCTCATAAAGAACATTCATATAATAGAATCAGAACATTTTTTACTGTTCTGCAGTGAACAAAGTTACATTGACTGGACATGGTGTTACATTTATATTCTACCATTATCACTTATGCTCAACAGAAATTTAAGACAATGGTAAGAAGCAGCATGGTTGAATTTTTCACACATAAGTATTTTTAATGCCTTTAGAGTTTTTAAATTTTCCTTATTAATTCACTTTACATCCTGATTGCAACCTCCCCTTTCTTCCTGCCCCCCCCCCCAACAAAGCATCTCTCATGATTCCCCTGTCCCCTCCTATCCTCTAAGAAGGGCAAGTCTTCCCTGGGTATCAACCCATCCTGACATATCAAGCGGCTGCATGACTAGGGCATCTTCACCCACTGAGGCCAGACAAGGCAGCTCATTTAGGAGAACAGAGTTCACAAGCAGCAATGGAGTCAGGGACAGTCCCTGCATAAGTTGTTAGGGGAGCCACATGAAGACTAAGCTGCACATCTGATACATATGTGAGGCAGAGGGAAGGAGGACTAGAATTAACTCATGCTCACTCTTTGGTTGGTAGTTTAATCTCTGGGAGCCCCCAAGGGTACACATTAGTTGGCTCTATTGGTCTTCTCTTCGGGTCCCTCAGTCCTCCCCCGCAACTCTTGCACAAAGACTCACGGAGCTCTGTCTAATGTTTGACTGTGGGTCTCTGCATCTATTCCCATAGGCTGCAGGGTGGAGATCTCATAGGAGAGGTATGATAGAATTCTATCTGCAAGCATAAGAGTATCATTAATAGTGTTATAGATTGGTTCTTGCCCAGGAGATGAATATCAAGTTAGATCAGTCATTTGCTGGCCATTTCCTTAGTCTCTGCTCCATCTTTGTCCTTGTACATCTTTTAGTCAAGGTACATTTTGGGTCAAAGTTTTGTGAGTGGGTTGGTGTCTTTAATCCCTCTACTTGGAGTCTTGCCCAGATACAGTGGTGGCTACTTCAGGCTCCATATCTCCCACACCTAGGAGTTTCAACTAGAGTCAGCCCCATAGACTCCCTGAAGCCTCTACCACTTGGGTCTCTGGCACATCATAGATATGACCCCCTGCTCATTGCAGATTACTGTTCTCTCTCCTCTGCTCTCCCTACACCTGATATCCCCATCCAGTCCCCGTCCCCATCCTCTCTTCCACCCAGTTGCCTTCTTCCATCCAACTCCAATGTCTATTTTATTTCCTCTCTCAGTGAGATTCAAACATCCTCCTTTGAGCCTTCCTTGTTACATGGCTTCTTTGGGTCTGTGGATTATAGTATGGTTATCCTGTAATTAATGGTTAATATCCACTTACTATATGTGTCTTTCTGGCTCTGGGTTACCACATCCCGAGTGATAATTTCCAATTTCATCCATTTGTCTGCAAATTTCATGATATCCTTGATTTTAATATCTTAATAGTATTCCATTGTGTAAATGAAACACATTTTCTTTATTCATTCTTCAGTTGAGAGACATCTGGGTTGTTTTATTTTCTGAATATTATGAATAAAAATGTATGAACTGATTTAATCAAGTGTCCTTGTGGTATTGTTGAGCATCATATGCCTAGGAGTGATATAGCTCTATCTTGAGGTAGAACTATTTCCAAATTTCTGAGAAACTGTCAAGTTGATTTCTAAGTGATTGTACAAATTTGTACTCCAACCAGCAATGCAAGAGTGTTCCCCTTGCTCCACATTTTTACCAGCTTGTCCTATTTCTTGAGTTTTTGATCTTAGTCATTCTGATTGGTGTAAGGTGGAATCTCAGAGTCATTTTGATTTAAATTTCCCTGATGATCAAGGGTGCTGAACATTTCTTTACGTGTTTCTCTGACATTGGAGATTTCATTGTTGAAAATTCTTTGTTTAGCTATGTACCCCATTTTTAATTGGGTTATTTGGGTTGTTCATGTCTAATTTCTTGAGTTCATTATATATTTTGGGTTTCAGTACTTTGTTAGATGTAGGGTTGGTGAAAATCTTTTCTCATATTGTAGACTGTCATTTTGTCCTATTGACAGTGTTCTTTAACTTACAGAAACTTTTCCGTTTCATGAGATCCCATTTATTAATTGTTGATTTTAGTACCGGAGCTATTGGTGTTCTATTCAGAAAATTGTCTCCTGTACCAATGAATTCAAAGTTATTCCTCATTTTCTCTTCTACTACATTTAGTGTATGCAGGTTTATGTTGAGGTCTTTGATCCTCTTGGACTTGGATTTGGTGTAAGTTGATAAATATGAATCCATTTGCATTCCTCTACATAAAGACATCCAGTTAGATCTGCACCATTTGATCAAGATGTTTTCCTTTTGCCATTATATGGTTTTGGTTTCTTTTTCAAAATCAAGTTTCTGTAGGTGTGTGGAGTTATTTCTAGGTCTTCCATTTGATTAGACTCATCAACTTGTCTGTTTCTATACCAAAACTATGCAGTTCCTTTTACTATTGCTTTGTAATACATTTTGAAGTCAGGGATTTCAATATCTCCAGAAGTTCTTTTATTCTACAGGATTGCTTTAGCTATCCTGTTTTTTGTTTGTTTTTCCATATGAGAATTGTTCATTCAAGAATTGTAACATATAGGTTGTTGGGGGCCGACTTTTAGCAGAAAGCGGCTATCAGCTTTGCAGCCATATTGAGCCATATACCCTGACATGAGACTTGGATTACAATAGCCTACAACAGCTGAGCACACTCCAATAATCTTGGTTTAGATACCTTGAGATTAAAGGTGCGTGAGATTAAAGGTGTGTGAGATTAAAGGTGTGTGACTTAAGAGTGTGATTTAGAGATAAGATTTAGAGACAAGACCTAAGGGCATGATTAAATGTGTGACCAAAAGGCATGGCTTAGAACGAGACATATAAAAGGCAGAGACATAACAGAACTGAGAATCAGACGAATCAGACATTAGGGAGACACAGAGGAGAGAACCAGACACAGCGGAGAGAAGACAGGTAGCAGGCACTTGGAAGAGAACTTGGAAGAAATAATTTGGAACTTGGAGGGACTAGGAGCTAGGGACTAGGCACTAGGAACTCAAGACTTAGGACTTAGACTGAAGAATAAACGGGATTGAATTACACTCTGTCTGGTCTGCATTCTTCGAGTCCGTCCTCACTCTCGCTCTTGCTGAACCCCGACCCGCGGACCGGAGCGGCAGCTTGGGCTGGGGTACAGTGGCCACCCAAACGTGGGTCGGCCTGGGCCTCAACATTTTGCTTGAGCCGCGACATTTTTTGGCCGCCCAATGTGGGGCTAGTGTGGACCCCAACAATAGGTGTTCTTGAGTTCTGCTATACTTACCAGTATGTTACTAAGCTTTTGATACAAAGCACCTAAAGTCACTGGTGAAATCATCATTATAGGTGTTTCAGCTCTAGTTTGTACTCCACAGAACTTTGTTTATGATGCCCATTTCAGGTTGGGAGGGAAGATTGTGAGAAAAACAATAGATGTTGACTTTCACAGTATGTTTCTGTGGATTGGCAGCACACTCTCTTCAGAGTGGTCATGTATAACACTAGCCCATCCTTAGTTCTGCAGCACAAAGTCTCATGACTCCACCATTTCCTAGTGATTTATAGACATATTGTAGTGTAAGAAGAACTAACATAAACTTTTATAGAGTACGATTTAGTTGTCTTATCCCAATACTCACGTGCCTAGCAGAGTAAATAATGCTCATTTCATTCAATGACTCTGAAGACTATAGTATTTTCTGCATATAAAATAAAATTATTGTGGTTATTGAAATTATTTCAAAAAATCTTTTTAATACCTAGTTTGGAGCTAGAATGTGTCGGCTTAATTATTCTTTACTGTGATTTTGCTTAAGCTTTGCAGTTAAGAAACAAATGCCTAATTTTAATTTATAGTTTAGTCTTAATGTACAGATGAAGTTTGTAATAGTAGCAAAGAAAAAGTTGAATGTTTCGAATGATAATATGCCCAGGATTATTTAAGACTATGTGCTTAACCTATGTGAGTACTGTGTACTCACCCTGTTTTATCTTGGCTTGCAGTTAAAGAATAGTGTAATCAACAATGTTAACTGTGCCTCAAATTTCCCTTACAGCCAGCTTTTACAATCTAAGCAAAACTCTAATCTTAACCTTCTACTCTGACTGAGAATAATGTATGTGGGTGTTGTGGTGATCACTTTTTTTTTTTTGTAAATTGCCAATAGGTTAAAAGCAACCTTAAACAACAAATGTCCACCATGAAATTTGGAAAGAACCTGAGGTAATAGGTTCATGTGTTATGTAGGAGTATAGTGTATAGTCTACAGAGTGTGGAACATATAATGTGTGCTGTGTAATGTATGCTTGTGATATGTATTTTTATATTGTGTGTTTCTGTGATATATGGTTTATGATAAAGGATTTTGGTGTAAGATGTGTGCATGTGAATTATCTGTGTTGTGTGTGATATGTAATTCTATAGTGTGTGATGTGTTATATGCATGTGTGCATTATGTATCTGTGTGCTATGTAGTATATGTGGTGTGTATAAGCTTAATGTTAATCAATATTGCCAGATTTCTTCTGATGGGGCTAACAATTTTCTGTGTTTTGCTTAATACACTTAGTGCTCCTGACACCTGGAATGGTAAGAGACTCATTTACATAATCTATCCCATATTACTGTACAAACTTAAATAAGTAAATATTTTATAAGATTTTCAACTTTAAGAGGGCAGTGAGAGATGACTGATTTTATTTCAAAATAACTGTTTCTGTGAGCAGAATAGAACTACATGGGATGCTGAATGTTATACCTAGCTGAAGATTAATGGGCGTTATAGTTTACTACATATACCATTGACTGGACTGAACAGAAATAAGGTACACAAATTCAGATTATTACTTTGTTTGAGATTTTAGATAATATATAAATTTTAGATAATATATAAATTTTAGATTTCAGATAATATATAAGAACAGCATGGAATATATTCTTTTGATCAGAAGCTTTATCTATTTCCAAAGTTATGTTGTTAAAGTGACATTGGTGAAGTACTTACCAGGGCATAATTTTTGAATTCACAGTTATCGGTGCATATTTAGGAATTGATGGCTCTGAATATCTAACTTGTCTGAAACCAAAAGTTCAGAAATCTCTTTTCCTCCTACATGGAAAAGGGCAATAAGTCACTTAGCTAGTTTTCTTTCTTGGTTTCTTCTATCTTTCTCCCCTGTATGTTTTGCTTTCTTTCTGCCTCAGACAACATCGATGATTGAAGGTTTTTAAAATACTCCATCCATGGATATTGGATTCATTTATTGTAACATCAAAAAGAAGACTCAACTTAGAGGAGAAAACATACAGTGACTACACCTCTTAGATGCAGTTGGTCTCATTCAAAAGTAACATGCTCCACAAAGGTGAAGTTTCAGAGCCAGCTCAGAGAAGTCATGCAGATGATGGAGTGTCTTTCTTCAGAGAGTATTATACATGTAAGAGTGCACTGTCTCTAAAAGGGCAGCAGCTTGGAATGCAGACAGCAAGTATGGTAAAGAGAAATCCCATTTGTAGTCATACCTAGTGATGGTGATATGTGTGTTTTTGTTGTACAGAGGTAGAGATCCTTTTTTTTTTTTTCTTGAAAGAAAATCAAATGACTACTTTGTGTCCTGGAATCAGATGTCAAGAACAAGTATTACTTTGGGAAAAGAGATTGGTCATCTTCTACTATCCAGAAGTAAAAGACTAGATTACAAAGAGGTATACACTTAGAGCACAACCCAAATTCTTCATAATGTGTTTTAAATTTTCTAATAATGATAAACAATCATGGCATGTGGCAATTCCAAATGAAAAAAAAGGCTAATCACCAAGAGTCAGAGACTTTGGGTACAGAAGTTGGAGACAATAGTTACAAGAACCTGCTAAGGACACAGAGGTTCAAAGGAATTGCTAATGAATCAAAGAAGATGGAGGGATAAGTACCTATTGGACTCCATTAGAACTGCAGGCAGGGTGCCATTAATTCATCCCATTAAATGTTCTGTCAAAAAGTGTCCCAAGGAATGAGTAGTCCTTGGGTGGGGGCCAGTGGTGGACTTGAAAGGACTTTTCAGGACAAGCTTCACTCTGACACCTGTAAGAATGCACTGCTCTGATTTCCTTTGTCTGGCTTCAGATATACCAAGACTATTGTCAGAGCCACAGAGTTGATGAAAATCTCAGTCCATTTTTTCTACTAGGATTCCTCAATCTAGTATCTTTAACTATTTCACTTCTTTAGTTGGTTTGAGATAAGGTTTTGTTCCTCTGAAACTCTTATTTTTGTCTGTGTGTCAGTTTCCTTATGCTTGTCTCTGTCTCTCTGCCAATGTCTCTTTGAGTATGTGTCTCTCATTCTCCCTTTTCTTCCTCTCCCCTAAATCAAAGATTCATATTCTCTCCCTAATTTAATGCTTCTGGTCTCTTATACACATCCTTTTCCCTCACAGTTATTTTCTTTGATGCAACTTTGACATGTTTAACTTTGTTTTCATGCCTATATCTCAGAGGAAACTAACTAATTCAAATTCTAATTGGACACATTATGGTAAGATTGTATGAACCCTCAAAGGAAAAGATGTATTTAGAAGTTTGTGTATGAAGATTTTCTTTGAAGCTTTGTTACACAGATAATGAGATTTCCATTGCAGAATGTGAGAGCATTTACTCTCTTGAAACACTCCTCAAACTGTTTATTATAGATTAATGGGTGACATAAGGGAAATATAAAGTTCCTGAAATTAAATATACTTGGCAAATATAAGTTTTGTTATTGTAAAAATTATGATTCACATTAATGTGATAACATCTCAGTCAAGTTTTTCAGAAATGGTCTTTATTATCTAGTAATTTCCCCAATTTTGTATCCACAATTTTTTCTACATAACAAGGATTTATTTGTAATTTCCTTAGAGAAGAATACATTTGCAGCACAAGGTATCAAAGCCAGGGCACGAACATAGTTTTTAGCTATGATTATAGTGAATTTCTTTGAAAGTGGAGATCATAGAAACTATCAGCTTCAAAATTAATCTTTTATCTTGTATCAAAAATCTCTGATTCATTGCATCTCTTTAGAGGAATTTTTATGTAAATATATTTATTTTGCAATGTTACCTTTTCTATTTCTATTGCTGTTTTCTTATCCATATGTTAAATCCTTAACATTATGAAAAAATAAAGAATAATAGTTTGCTAAAAACCCAAAGACCAAACATTAGGGAGATGTAGTGAGTGCTTATTACACTTGCTTTCTTCTTTCCACAGTTCCCTGGCCACTCCAGTGGTGATTCTATGATATTGAAAGTTATACATATTATGAGCACCTACTATACTTTCCTTTTCATATGTTATTGGCAAAATTTATGAGTCCTTTATGATCTGTAGTTTGTCCATTTTTAATTTGACACATAATACACCATTTTGAAGAAATATAATATGAGGAACTTTCTTCAGAACTGTTTTGGGAATATTATATAAAACAGGAATAAAAATATTAACAAGAAGTGTTCTTGTAGTAGGAGGGCACATTCTCTGAGAATATACTAAAAAGTGGTATCGTAATCATTGTTCTCTTGCTGTAAAGTAAGACCAGGAACTCTTACATATAGAAACATTTGATTGGGGTTTGCTTATAGTTTCAGAGGTTTAATTCATTAACATCATGGTTGAAAGCATGGTGGTAAGCAAGCAGACATGGTGCTGGTGAGTTGGTGCTGAGAGTTCTACATCTGGATCTGCAGGCAGCAAGAAGACAGTGTAACAATGGGCCTGACCTGGGATTTTGAAACCTCATAGCCCACTTCTAGAGGCACACTTCCTTAAATAGTGATACACCCAGCCTAACAAGGCTACCACCTCCAAGTTTTTCCCAAGTAGTGTCAGTCTCTGATGACTAAGTGTTCAAATATTTGAGTTTATAATGATCATTCTTATTCAATCCACCACATTTCATTCCCTGGGCCCCAAAGGCTTGTGGCCATTTCATAACGAAAAAAAAAAAAAAAAAAAAAAAAAAAAAAAAAAAAAAAAAAAAAAAAAAAAAAAAAGACATTCAGTTCAACTTCAAAATTCTCTTTTGTCAATCAGTCTCTACACTATTTAAAAGTCCAATGTTCAAACATATTTGTGAGACTGATGGCAATCTCTTAATTGTAACACGCTGCAAAATCGAAATCAAAAAGCAGATCAACATATAATGGCATAGGCTATACATTACATTCTATTCTAAATCAGACCAAAGGTAGTATAATGAAGAAATAGTGAACCAGAACAATAACTTTATCAGGAAAATATACCTGATGTCAAAGCATTCTTCCAATCCCCATTCCTTTTCGTTGTTGGCTGCAACTCTTCTTTCTGTCTTGGGTTGGTTCCATGCGTGGTCTGCAGCATTCATAAGAAGGTATCCCATGACTCTAACACCTTAGCATATCCAAAGCAATCCATGTTTCATCTTCATGCATAATGCTTCACTCAGTGGCTCCTCTAGGCCTCTATGCAGGGACACTCATGAAAAACACAAGACCTCAGGAGCTTTGCTTGTCTGCAGGTGGATATTTCTTAACTCTCTTACACTTGAGTCTATAGTCTGAACCACATGGCCAAAGCTGTCAAATTGTGCTACTTGATGGGGCTAGGAAATGGGCCCCTAATTTAACTACATCTGTATCAACTTTCTTCTGATTTTTTTCACTGTTTAAACTTTTCTTTCATTCCTTTTCACAAGTTTGGGGTTTAGCTGGGTAGGGTCTTTGCCTAAGGTTTCCACACTTTTTTTTTTTAGCATCAAGTTTTTTTTTTTTTTTAACTTATCTCCTTGATACCCAGACTTCACTCCATTATACTTCCTAGTGCTCCTATATTCTTCAAACTGTACAATTTGTATTTTCCTTGCTCAGCTTGCTTATTTTCATTATAGATCTGCATAAAAATGACCACTAATATCCATGTGAAAGAGTCAATATTAGGTTATCTTGAAATTTTCACTGCCAAGGCTACTAATATCAAATTCATTTATTTACTCTCAGAATGTGTGGCAAGGACAGAATGCATCCACTATTTTCACCAAAATATTACAAGAACAATATTCAGGCTACTTACTAATATACTTCTTTTCTGAAACCTGCTGATCTGGTCGGCCATAAGCTACATTGCTCTCAGCAACACAATTGTCCACATTCCTACTAGTTTGGCTCATTTAGCCCCACTAAAAGTATACTACTTCATACCTAATCCAAAGTCCTAAATGTATATACCAACAATGAGAAGCATGATCAGGCCTGTCACTGCAACAGCACACAATCTGGTAATCACTTCTATCTAAGTCAATGTTCTATTGCTATGAAGAAACAGCATGCCCATGGCAGCTCTTATAAATAAAAACATTTAATCGGGTTTATTTATACTTTCAGAGGTTCTGTTCATTTTCAGAATGACAGGAAATGGCAGTGGCATACAGGCAAATATGGTTCTGGAGAAGGGGCTGAGAGTTCTCCATCTGTATCCGCAAATTGCAGGAAAACCAAGAAACACTGGGCCTGCCTTGGGATTTTGAAATATCAAAGCCTATTCTCAGTGACACCATTCCTAATATAAGGCCACTTTTACTGCAACAAGGCTATACTCAGCAATCCCTCCCAAGAGGTGTCATGCTCTGATGACTAAGAATTCAAATATATGAGTGTATGGGGGCCTTTTTGTTTAAATCATCACAAAAATTATAGCTGAATCTTGAATAAGACTGGCTTTCATTTTTCTGAGGAACAGCCATACTGGTTTCTGTAATGGCTGTATAAGTTTGCACTCTAATGAATAAATGTTCCCTGTGTTCCACATCCTCAACAGCATGAAGTGTCACTTGTGTTATTGATCTTAGAGTCATTCTGATAGCTATATGAGAAAATGTCAAAGTAGTTTTAGTCCGCATCTCCCTGATGGCTAAGAACACTGACCATTTATCAAAGAGTTTCATAGCAATTTGAGTTTCCTCTATTGAGAATTCTGTCTTAAGATCCATGCCCTATTTTTTGTTTGTTTGTTTGTTTTTATCACAAATGCTGCTTCCCTCCCAGTCTCTTCTTCCGTCATGGAATCCCTCCCTTCATCCCTCTCCTCTTCCCCTTTGACAGAGTGGAATCCTGCCTGAGTATCTCCCTAAACTGGCACATCAATTCTCTGCAAAGCTATGCACATCTGCTCCTACAGAGCCCAAACAAGGCAGCCCAGATGATGAATGGATTACACAGGCAGGCTACAGCTTTTGAGACAGCTCTTTCTTCAGTTGTTGAGGGACCCACATGGAGACTGGGCTACATGTTTGCTATATATGTGCTGAGGGCCTTGATCTAGCCCCTGTATGCTCTTTGGCTGGTGGCTCAGTCTCTGAGAGCTCTCAGGAGTCCAGTTTAGTTAATATAGTTAGTCTTCCTGTGGAGTTTCTATCTTTGTCAGAGCCTATAATCCTTTCCCAAACTCTTCCATACAGTCCCCAATTTCCTTCCAATGTGTGTTTGTGGCTATCTGCATTTGTTTCAGTCAGTTGCTGGGTGGAGGCTTTCAGAGGAGAGTTGTGCTAGGTTCCAGTCTGTGTGTATAGCAGAATTCCTATCAATAGTGTCAGAAATAGGTGTTTGCCCATGGGATGGGTCTCTAGTTGGCCTGGTTATTGGTTGGCTATTTCTCCAGGTTCTGCTCTGCCTTTCCCCCTGTATTTCTTGTAGAAAGGACAAAATTTGGGTCAAAAGTCTTGTGGGGAAGCTGGTATTGTTATTTCTCCTCTGGGAGTCCTGCCTGGCTATAGAAGGTAGCCTCTTCATGTTCCTTGTCCCCAGTATTAGGCATCTTAGCTAAGGAGGTCCTCATTGATGTCTGGGAGTATCATCACCCATCCCAGATACCTGGGATTTCCTAAAGAGTCCACCCTACCTCCAGTCCCTACCACCACCACAGCTGCAGATTTCTATTCTTTTTCCTGGCCCTCTGACCTGCTCTGCTGTCTTTCCCCACATTTGTTCCTGTCCCTCTTCCCCCCCCCCCATTCTTCTCTTCTTCACTCCAACCCAGTTCCAACCCTTTATGTCTACTATGCCTATTTTATTCTCTCCTAAGTGACAGTCAAGCATTCTTTCTTGGGCTTTCCTTCTTATTTAGCTATGTTGACCTGTGGCATTTATCATGGGTATGTACTTGTTTTTAATAGCTGAATAGTATTTAATTGGGTAAATGAACCACATTTTCTGTATCCATTCTTTCATTGAAAGACATCTGGATTTTTTCTACTTTCTGCCTATTATAAATAAAGATGCTATGACCAGAGTTGGTCACATGTTCTTGTGGTATGGTGGAGTATCTTTTGGGTATATGCCCAGGAGGGATATATCTAGGTTTTCAGGTAGAACTGTTTCCAATTTTCTGAGAAACTGCAAGATTGATGTACAGAGTGGTTGTACAAGTTTGCAACCCTACCAACAATGAAGAAGTGTTCCCCTTGCTTTACATCCTTGCCAGCTGTGCTCTCACTTAAGTTTTTGGTTTTGGATTATATTGGATGTAAGGTAGAGTTTCAGGGTCATTTTGATTTGCATTTTCCTTATAACTAAGGATGTTGAATGTTTCTTTAAGTCCTTCTTGTATATTTGAGATTACTTTGTTGGAAATTCTCTGTTTTGCTCTATACTCTATTTTTTAAATTGGGTTATTTAGTTTGTTGGAGTCTAACTTCTTGAGTTCTTTATATACTTTAAATACTAGCCCTCTGTTAGATGAGATATAGGATTAATGAAAATCTTTTTCCAAACTGTAGGCTGTCATTTTGTTATGTTAATAATATCCTTTGCCTTATAGAAGGTTTCTTTATGAAAATAAAGTTTCATTTGTTGATTGTTGATCTTGGAGCCTGAGCAATTGTTCTGTTCAGGAAATTGTCTCCTGTACCAATGTGTTCAAGGCTATTTCCCACTTTCTTTCCTATTTGGTTTGGTGTATGTGGTTTTATGTTGAGGTCATTAATCCACTTGGACTTGAGTTTTGCAAAGTGTGATAATTATGGATTTATTGCATTCATCTTCACTCAGACATTCAATTAGACTAGCATCATTTGTTGAAGATGATGTGGTGTTTTTCCATTGTATAGTTTTTGCTTCTTTTTCAAAAATCAAGTGTCAATAGGTATATGAGTTTATTTCTGGGTCTCTGATTCATTACATAGAACAACCTGTCTGTTTCTGTACCAATACGATGCAGTTTTTATTACTATTGCTCTATAGATCAGCTTGAGATCAGGAATGGTGATTCCTCCAGAAGTTCTTTTATTGTTCAGGATTATTTTAGCTATTCTGGGGTTTTGTTGTTCCATATAAAATTGAGAATTGCTCTTTCAAGATCTTTAAAAAATATGTTGAAATTTGATGAGAATTTTATTGAATCTGTAGATTGTTTTTGGTATGATGGCCACTTTCACTGTGTTAATCTTACCTACCTATGAGCATGGGAATTTCCATATTCTGATATCTTCTTCAATTTCTCCCTTCAAGTACTTGAAGTTCTTTCTTGTAATACAGATCTTTCACTTGATTAGTTAATGTTATACCAATACATTTTATGTTATTTGTAGCCATTTTGAAGAGTGTTGTAGCCCTAATTTTTTCTCAGCCCATTTATCATTTGTATAAAGGGTGGCTACTGATTTACTGGAGTTAATTTTATATCCAGCCACTTTGCTGATGTTCTTTATCAGCTGTAGGAGTTCTCTGATAGAATTTTGAGTATCACTTATGTATACTATCATCATATCACCTGCAAATAGTGATACCTTGATTTCTTCCTTTCTAATTTGAATCCCCTCATATTATTGCCTTATTGCTCTAGCTAGAACTTCAAGTACTATATTTCATAAATACAGAGAGAGAGTGGGCAGCCTTGTTCCTGATTTTAGTGAGATGGCTTCAAGTTTTGCTACATTTATTTGATTGTGACAACTAGCTTGCTGTATATTGCTTTAATTATATGCCTTGAATTCCTGATCTCCCCAAGACTTTTAACATGAAGGAGGAGTATTGGATTTCATTGTGGGATTTTTCAGTCTATAATGAGATGATCATGTGATTTTTTTCTTTGAGTTTTTTAAAATTATATTATATTTTATATTATATTATTTATAAATATGTTTATATTTACACTGATGTATTTTTGTACATTGAACCATTCTTGTATTCCTGGGATGTAACTACTTGATAGTGGTGGATGATATTTTTGATGTATTCTTGGACTTTGTAAGAATTTTCTTGAGTATTTTGCATAGACATAAGTGAAATTGGTCTGAAGTTCTTTTTCTTTGTTGACTCTTTGTGTGGTTTAGCTGTCAGGGTGACTGTGGTTGCATAGAATGCACTGGGTAGTGTTCCTTCTGTTTCTTTTTATTTCTATTGGATATTTTCTTTACATACATTTCAAATGTTATTCCTTTTCCTGGTCCCCCTGAATCCCCTATCCCATCCCCTGTACTCTGCTTTTATGAGGGTGTTCCTTTTCCCACCTACCCACTCCAGCCCTGGAATTCCCCTACACTGGAACAGTGAGCCAAGGACCAAGGGCTTCTCCTCCCATTGATGCTTGACAAGGCATTTCTCTGCTACATATGTAGCTGGTCTTTCTTAAAAATGGGAAAAACTTACTCATGGGATCAAATATGTAGACAAAATGTGGAGCAGAGACTGAAGGAAAGACCATCCAAAGACTGCCCTACCTGGGGATCCATTCCATATACAGTCAACAAACCCAGACAATGTTGTGGATGCCAAGAAGTACATACTGACAGGAAGGACCCATGGTTCCTTCTGTTTCTATTTTGTGGACTAGTGTGAGGAATATTGGTATAAGCTTCTCTTTTAAAGTCTTATAGAAGTCTGAAATAAAACCACCTGTCCCTGGGCTTCCTTTGGGTTGGGAGACTTTCAATGATTGCTTCTATTTCCTTAGGAGTTCTGTGACTATTCAGGTAGTTAACTGATCTTTATTTTTCTGCTTAAACAATGATTGATTTTGTTTAGATTTTCCAGTTTTGTGAAGTACAGGTTTTGAAGTATGACCTAATGATGTTTGAATTTCCTCAGTTTCTGTTGTTATGTCTCACTTTTCATTTCTGGTTTCTTAATTTGGATACTGTCTCTGTGCCTTTTATTTAGTTTGGAAATGGTGTTTCTATCTTATTGATTCTCTCAAAGAAGCAACTCTTGGTTTTGTTGATTCTTTGTATTATTCTCTTGTTTCTAAATGATTGATTTAAGCTCTCCATTTTATTATTTCCTGCCATCTACTCTTTAGTGTGTTTGCTTTTCTTTTCTCTAGAGCCTTCAGGTGAGCTGCTATGTTGCTAGTATGAGATCTTTTCAACTTCTCTATTAAGTTATTTAATATGATGCATTTTACTCTTAGTGCTGTTAAAAGTAGCATTGTGGGTCATTAGTTTGGGTATATTGGACCATCATTTTCATTGAATTATAAAAATATTTTAATTTTTTATTTCTTTCCTGACTAAATGATCATTGAGTAGAGAGTTGTTTATTTTCCAAGAATTTGTAGACTTTCTGATGTATCTGTTGTTGTTGAAGTCCAGTCTTAACCCACGGTGATCTGATAAAATGCAAGCAATTATTTCATTCTTATGTCTTTTGAGGCTTGCATTATGGCCAATTATATGGTCAATTTTGGGGAAGGCTCTGTGAGTTGCTGAGAAGAAGGTACATTCTTTCTTATGGGGTATAAGGTTCTGTAGATATATGTCAGATACATTTGCTCAATAGCATCTATTAGTTTTATTGTTTCTCTGTTTAGTTTTTGTTTTGATGATGGTTGGTGAGAGTTGGGTGTTGAATTCCCAAATATTATTGTCTGGGTTCAATGTATAATTTTAGCTTTAGTAAAGTTTCTTTTTTGAATGTAGTGGTGTCCTTGCATTTGAGGCATAGGTGTGCAAAACTGAGACCTTATCTTAGTGGATTTTTTTCTTTGATAAGTATAAAGTATCCTTTTCCATCTCTTTTAATTACTTTTCATTAAGAGTCTATTTTATTACATATTAGAATGGCTACTCCAGCTTGTTTTTTGTGTCTACTTGCTTGGCAAACTGTTTTTCAGCCCTTTTCTCTGAAGTAATGTCTATCTATGTTGCTGAGGTTTCTTGCATGCAGCAGAATGATGGATTCTGTTCATATATCTAATTTGTTATCCTGAGTCTTTTTATTCATGATTTGAATACACTGATGTTGAGAAATATTAATGACCAGTGCTTGTTAGTTCCTGTTATTTTGATGTTGGTGGTAGTACTATGTATGTGTGATTCTTTTCTTTTGGTGTTGTGGTGAGATGGTTAATATCTTGTGTTTGTATATAGTAGTCTGTGCTGGAATCTGTGGTCTGTTAGTGTATGCAAGACATGCCCAGGATCTTCTGGCTTTTAGAGTCTCTGTTGAGAAGTCAGGTGCAATTCTGTTAGGTCAGTCTTTATAGGTGACTGAGCGTTTTTATTTTTCAGCTTTTAATATTCTTTCCCTCATCTGTATATTAAATGTTTTGATTATGTGGCAAGAAAAAATTTCTATTTGGTCCAATCTATTTGGTGTTCTGTTAGCTACTTGTACATTTATAGCCGTCTCTTTCATTAGATTAGGGATTTCTTCCCCTATCATTTTGTTGAAGGTATTTCCTGACCATTTGAACTGGCAGTTTTTACCCTCTTCTATTTATGTTATTCTTAGGTTTGGTATTTTTCATTGTGTCCCCAATTTCCTCAATTTTTGAGTTTAGGAACTTTATTTTCCAGGGTTTTTTTCTAATCATTTTATTTGCTTACATTTCAAATGATATTCCTCTTCCTGGTTACCCCTCTACTCCATTCCCCTCTCCCCTCCCCCACCCATTTGCCTCTATGAGAGTACTCCTTTACCCACTCACTCACTCCTGCCTCACCACTCTAGCATGGCCCTATGCTGGGACATCAAACCTCCAAAGGACCAAGGGTCTCCCCTCTTATTGATGTTAGATAAGGCCATCCTCTGCTATATATGTATCTGGAGCCATGGATCCCTCAATGTATACTCTTTGGTTAGTGGTTTAGTCTCTGGGATCTCTGGGTGGTTCATTTAGCTTACATTGTTCTTCCTATGTGGTTGCAATCCCCTTCAGCTACTTCATTCCTTCTCCTAGCTCTTCCATTGTGGTCCCAGGTCTCAGTCTGATGATTGTCTTTAACAGAACACCATGACCAAAGAAGAAGTTGCAGGGGGAAAAGCTTTATTTGGCTTATAACTCCACATTGTTCTTAATCATTCAAGAAACTCTGAATGTGCACTCAAACATGGCAGGAAACCAGAGGCAGGAGCTGATACAGAGGCAATAAAGTCTTGATTCCTCTGGTTTGCACAGTATTCCATCTTATAGAACACAGGATCACCAGCCTAGGAATGGAAGTATGGTCAGGTCCCTCCCCATCAATCATTAATTAAGAAAATGCATTACATCCTGTTCTCATGGCAGCATCTTCTCAATTAATGTTTCTTCCTTTCAGATAACTATATTTTTCAGTCCAAATAAGTCCAATCATTATATTCAGAATTGTTTGATCTATCATGGGTTTTTGTTTCCATATATAAAAGAGAGAAGAAGAAAAAGAAATGGAGGAGGAGGAGGTGGTGGAAAAGGAGGAGGAAGAAAGTAAGGGAAGTGAGAAAAGAAAAATGGAGGAGAGAGGAATGAAGATAAAAGTAGAGGAGCTTGTCATGCTATCCTGGGACAAGCACCTGAATGTTTATCAATTGTTTAATTTAGGAAATATCTATTTCATATTTTATTTTTCCTTTATTCCCATATTATATAATACATCCCAACTGCAAACTCTTACCTCTCTTCCTCCCAGTCTTCATAGTACCTCCTCCAGATTCACTGTTTCTTTGTTTCCCTTCAGAAAATTGGAAGGTCTCTAAGGGATAGCAAATGAACAGGGTATAACAAAATATAGTGAGACTATGTGCAAACCCTCATATCAAAACTGGACAGGGCAACCAAATAGGATTGAAAGGGTTGCAAGAGCAGTCAAAACAGACAGATAAGTCCACACTCTTAATATATTAGTTGTCCCACATAAATATCAATCTAGAGAGACACACACACACACACACACAGAGAGAGAGAGAGAGAGAGAGAGAGAGAGAGAGAGAGAGAGAGAGAGAGAGAGAGACAGCAAGAGAGAAAGACCAGAGTATGTTTGCAGAGGTCCTACCATAGACTTCTACAGGCTCCATGAGGCTTCTCTATCTGTGAGGCCCTCTGTGCCCTGCTTATTGATTCTATGGAGTGTATTCTCCTGGTGACTGAAATTCCTCTGGCTCCTACAATTCTTCTTCTGAAAGGCTTACTAAGCTCTTATAATGTTTGACTGTGAGTCTCTGGTATTTGTTGCTATCAGCTTTTCGTGGAAGCCTCTCTCATGATCATTAGGCTAGGCACTGATCTGAATTTAGCAGAAATTCATTAGGAAATCATTTCACATTGTTTTAATTGATTTTTTTCTTTTTCAATAGTGTTTGGTTTTATGTTAGGTCTCCTAGCCATTCATCTTCCTATTCATGGTGATGCAGGCAGTGTCAGGCATGGGCTCTGTCTCTTGGATTGGGCCTCAACTTAGACGAGCCATTTTTTGGCCATTCTCATGAGCTCTGAGCTATCATTTCCCTATCAAATCTTCCAGGCAGGACATGTGTGGATTGAAGATTTTGTAGTCTGGTTACTGAAGATAACTATTCCAGGGTCCATATCCTCCATTGTTAGGAGTGCTCACTAGGGTAACATTCATATGTTCCTAGAAAGTTTCCACTCTACTAGGCTTCCACACCAAGCACTAAGCACTCTACAATTCTCTCCCATACCTGATTCCTCCTCTTTCCATCCCCACCTACTTCTAGTCTATCCACAAAATCTATTCTATTTTCCTTTCCTGGGGATATCCATGTGTCCCCCTTGAGTCCTTCTTGTTACTTAGTGTCTCTTGGTCTGTAAATTGTAGCATAATTGTCATATACTGAATAGCTATTATCTACACATATGTGGATAAATACCATATTTAACTGTTAAGGTCTGGGTCATCACATTCAGGATAATTTTTTTCTACTTCCATGCTTTCGCTTGCCTGCAAATTTTATGATGTCAATTTTAATACCTCAGTAATACACCATTGAGTAAATGTTCAAGATTTTCTTTATCATTCTTCAGTTGAGAGACACCTAGGTTTCCAGTTCAAACTATTATAAATAAAGCTACATTGAACATAGTTGAACAAGTGTCCTTGGGGTAGGATTGCATGTCTTTTGAATATGTTCCCAAAAGAAGTATAGCTGGCTCTTAAGGTAGAACTATTTCCAATTTTCTGATTTCAAATATGGCTGTGTAAGTTTGCATTCACACTACCTGTAGAGGCATGTTTTCTGGCTCTGCATACCTGACAGGTATAAGATGGAAGCTCAGAGTAGTTTTGATTTGCATTTTCCTGATGGTTAAGGATGTTGTCCATTTCTTTATGTGTTTCTTAGCCGTTTTTGAATCATTTATTGAAGATTTTGTTGTTGTTTAGATCTATACCCATTTTTAAAATTGGATTGTTTTGTTTAGTGTTGTCTAGTTTCTTGAGTTCTTTTTATATTTGCCCTCTACTCAATGGGGAACTCATGAAAATTTTTTCCCATTCTGTAGACTGCTGCTTTGTCCTCATGACAGTGTGTTTGCCTTCCAGAAGCTTCTCAGTTTTATGGCATCTCACTCAGTAATTGTAGATTTTAGTTCCTATCTTATCAGTATTCTGTTAGGAAGTTGTCTCCTGTGCCTATTCATTCAAGGTTATTCCACACTTTCTCTTCTATCCAGTTTAGTGTGTCTGGTGTAATGTTGAGGCCTTAAGGTTGAGTTTTGTGTGGTGATAAATATGGATTTATTTACATTTTTACATGTACATATCTAGTTAGACCAGCACTATTTGTTAAAGATGCTTTTTTTTTTTTCTTTTTCACTGTGTATTTCTGGCTTTTTATAAAAAATTGGGTGTCCATATATGTATGGATTTTTGTATTAAAATATTTGTTTGTCTAATAATTTATTTTTATTCACTTTACAGCCTGATTACAGCCCTTCATACCTCCTCTCATCCAAGTCCCACCTGTTTGAATCTCTGCCTCCATTGCCCCTTCTCTTCTCCTAAGAGTAGAAGGAGTCCCCCCATTGGGTACCAGCCCGCCCTGAAACATCTACTCTTATAAGAGGTAGGTACATGGTCTCCTACTGAGTCCAAATCAGGCAGTCCAGGCAGAGGAAAGGTGATCCAATGGCAGGTAACACAATCTAGACAGCTCTAGCTCCACTTATTAGGTGTCCCACAGGCAGACTAGGCTGTATATTTGTTAGAATGTATGCCTAGAATGTTTCAACATTCTTAGTTATCAAGAAAGAGCAAATCAAAATGACTCAGAGATTTTATCTTACACCTGTCAAAGTGACTAAGATTGAAAACTCAAGTAGCAGAACATTCTGGCAAGGGTATGGATCAAGGGGAACATTCCTCCAGTGCTGGTGAGAGTGCAAATTTGTACAACTACTTTCAAAATCAATTTGGTGGCTTCTCAGTAAACTAGGTAAACTAGCAAACTTCTTCTTAGTAAACTAGGTTTGACTCATAACCCAGCTATACCACTCTTGATCACTCAAAATATGCCCCATTATACTATATATTTATAAAAGCTATACTTATGTAAATATAATACACAATGAAGATTTCTGATTTTTTAAAAATTTTTCTATTTTTTAAGTTATTGAAAATATTTTTTGTATATTTTTATATTTTATATATAATAGATTTACAAATTATATAAATTATGTTAAATTTATACATTATGATAGTTTATAAATATTATATTACACATAACTTATATTAAATTTAATATAAGTATTAAATAAAACATTAATATTAAAATATTCATATAATTTTATGTATTTATAAAACTATACAAAATTATATAAATATGTTTAATATAAATACAGGATATAAGATATATAAATAATAAAATATAAACCACATTTAATGTATTTTTTCTTTTCTCATATAATGCCAAACTATTTTCTTTATTATCAAATCATAATTTTTACTTTTTAACACAAAAAGGCAGGATGTGAGGAAGGAGATGACACAGGAGCATAGGTGTTCAGGGGGAGTACAGATATCTTTCAGAACACGGTATC
The DNA here is from genome assembly GCF_011762505.2 of Arvicanthis niloticus. NCBI lineage: Eukaryota > Metazoa > Chordata > Mammalia > Rodentia > Muridae > Arvicanthis > Arvicanthis niloticus. The sequence goes on from NC_047670.1 coordinate 3,259,628, forward strand.
AGCTGGGTGAAGGTTCAGGGAACAGGTCACTATGACTCTGCTGATGATTCACTTGTCTTTATCTAAGTTGGCACTATCTACCAAGGTTGCCTACTTACAAGTTTTATAACTACTCAGGCTAGTAAATTTCCAGAGAAGCTGCCTGTTTACAATAGCTTGTAGCCATCTGTTTCAGTGTTTTTCCACAGAGACCCAAGACTTTGTGTTAGCAGGCACGTACGTCAGGCCTATTGCTGATTTTAGGCTTATGGCTGATTTTAGGCCTTCAGTGTATAAGCAGGGCTGCCCCTGACATCTCTTCCATTCTCCAAGTATAGAAAGCCTGTGGTGATTCTAATCTTGCAAAGGTGGGGATAGAGGCCTGACCTCCAGTAATTAAAGGGGGCCTTGTAATGGCTCTGGTCCTCCTGTTGTTGTCCAGTGAGACATGAGGGCCATACCCATCCCGATGTCTTTTTCCTGGAGAGGGGATACTTTTGACATCAACCCCTATGCAGTCAGGCTTGTCCCTCAGGGAACCCAGAAAGATATCTTTAACTTTTATTTATATTCCCTTGCAGTGCTTAGCCTTGGAGCCTAAGCAAGAATTCAGATCACCAGTCAGAATGGCTTCTGGGTGGCCCCTCTCTGCTTGGTCTAGGGGCAGAAGTCCCCTCTTTTAGTTTGAGTGAAGATGGGATTTGGGAACACCCTGGATAGAGTAACAACCTCATCTTGAGTCTCATGATCCTTCATAGCTAAGTTATGATAATGTATCTGAATAGATTTTGCTATCAAATTATTTATCTGTTGTTTCACAAAGTTAGTCAGCCTATTTAAGGCATAGGGACTAAAAGAAATAAGCAAAAATAACCCAATTAATGGTCCCAAGATGGAAGGAAGTAATGTTGACAACCATGGAGAGGTTGAAAACCAATTCTTGTACCAGCTCTCATCTTTCTTTCTCTGTCTTTTCTCAAGGCTTTCTCTGACCTTTTTTATACTTTCTTTAACCATCCTTGTCTTGTCTATGTAGAGGCAACATTCATTTTTTAAGAGCTGTACATAGTCTAGAGCTGTATACAGTCTTTTCTATTGTAAAAGAATAAATCAAATCCAATAAAGTCCTTTGCAATTATTGGAAATCACTTCAGACAGCAAAATGAGGGATTTCTTCAGATTAGTGATGTCAATCTCTAGCTGTTTGATGTCCTTGTCAAAGGCCCATCGAAGGGCTGAGAAGTATAAGACTGGAAGCCCGCATAAGGATTAGAACTTCTAGCAGCAGACATTACAGGTGATTCATTTTTACCTGGAAAAGAAACAGAAGGGAATTCTCAGGGAGATTTCTCTTCCCTGGATGTCAATTGTTATTCATCGTACTTATAAATGGGCCTAGCTTTGTGGGGGTATCTATTTATTTCATTAATCTTTTTGGTGGCCATTTAGCTGTGCATTCAGTGGTATCAAACAGGCATATAAGTCCTCAGCCCCATGTGAGAACTGGATCTTGGCCATACCATTTAAAGGTAAGAGGGTCCTTCTGCATAGCTGTGGCACAGTTTTTATTGGTCTCAGCGATGCCAGAGGCAGTCAGCAGCAGATTTGACATGAGCTTTCAGTTTTAGAAAGTTAAAAGTGAGCAAGGCATGATGGAGAGTATTTTTGGTTGACTTATTCTGGGGGTACAGTTCCCCCTCTTTGTTTTTAAAGCCAATTTTTCAGAGTTCTTGTAAAATCAGGGCAGAAGCACCAACAGCCCCTCCTTCCACCCTCAGAGAGTCATGAAGACACTATTTAAAAAATATAAATCTTAATTAATAATCCCTTTTATCAAAGGACTGTTATGAAACAGCCAATAACTAATCAATCTATATAATCTATCGATTAATGATAGCTTCTACTTTTTGTAAAATTACTCCTCTTTTGTCAATTAATTGTTGGAGAAAATTAGGATTTGCATCTCTCTTGAGAATATTAAACCTAGACTTAAATTCTTTTATGGAGAGCTTAAAATAACATCTTAGCCAATAAGCATCTCCTGGAAACTTTTGAAAATAATTTGAAATAAGTAAACTATCTTTTTTTTTTTCCAGACCCATCATCTTTTTTTAAATGTAGTTTTATTATTATAAAAAGTATATTTTGTTATTTTATATTTATAATGTAAGTATAAAATATCTATTGTACAATCTCATTAAAATAATTTAAATGTTAAGGCCTATATTCAATGTTTCTGGTAGTAACCCATTTTTTAATCATTAAATAGAGTGCAACCGAGAATTGTTTATAGATTATAAATTTAATAATGTACTTAATATTTGCCTAATATCAAACAATAACACTCTCAGAAGATTATAAAATACCTTGCATATTCTATTTTATGACTTTTTACTCACACACATTTTGGAAAATAATTAAGAGATGACTAATATCTTGATAGATATTTTCTACAACTGCATACTCAGAAATATTTATGAATTTTAAAGATATGTCTCTCAAGCACTATTTTGTAAGATTTGAAACAAATTCAAAAAAAGAAAGTACCATGTGCTTGACTTGTAAAGAATAGACCTTTCACTAGCACAGAATTATAAAAAAAAAAAAAATCTATCAAAGAACAGAATAAAATGATATGTGTAGCCGGGCAGTGGTGGTGCACGCCTTTAATCCCAGCACTTGGGAGGCAGAGGCAGGTGGATTTCTGAGTTCGAGGCCAGCCTGGTCTACAGAGTGAGTTCCAGGACAGCCAGGACTACACAGAGAAACACTGTCTCAAAAAACCAAAAAAAAAAAAAAAAAAAAAAAAAAAAAAAAAAAAACAAAACTGTGTAACTGAAAATGATGACTCCTTCTTCTCCTTCTTCAGCACAAATTTGATTAATGGCATCAGGTCAATGTAGCAGAAGGAACGAATGAACAGCTGAGTAGTGAGTAAAGGAGAAACAAAACCCTTGCATAAGTTTTTGTGTTAGCTTGGATTCAATCAGAATTGTTAAGAATTATTGTAATAATTAGAACTATTAAAAATGCTACATTACTTTGTCAAACAAATTATTTTAATCAATTAATGGTCTTTCTTTTTCTTTATTCTTCTCTATACAATTTATTCCAACACCAGCTTCTCTTCTTTTCCTTCATCTAAGTTACCCCACAACTCCCAGCTCCTCCATTTCCCTTCAGTAAAGAGCAGGCCTGGAAGGCCTGTGATACCAACAAAACATGGCATGACAAGATGCAATAAGTCTAGTCAGGAACCTTCATATCAAGCCTGTATAGGCAAACCAGTATGAGAAAAAGTGTTCTATTAGCAGGCAATAGAATCAAAGATACCCCTGTTCCCACTGTTAGGAATACTAGAAAAAAAGCTAAATAACCAGAGCATGTGTGCAGAGGGTCAAGCACAGATACATACAGGTTTTCTACTTTGGTCTTTATGACTCCCTGATTCTGTGGGCCTTGTTCTTCAGATGTCCTCCACTCTTCTGCATCCTATAACACCTGCTCCTCTACCTCTGTCTTAAGAACCATTCCCTGATATCTTCCTAATATTTGGCTGTGGTTTTCTGTATCTATTCCTATCAGCTGCTGAATGAAGCCTCTGTGGTGACCATTGAGCTAAGTATTAAGTATAGTAAAATATCATTAGGAATCATTTCATTTGCTTTTTATTTGTTTGTTTGTCAGTTGTGTTTGGTTTTACCCTAGGTCCAAACTATCCAATTTTCTGTTACTGGCCATCCAAGCAGGTCAAGCATAGACTCCCTCTCATGGCATGAACCTCAGTTTAGACTAGACATTGGGAACTCCAACAAGCTCTGAGCTACCATTGTGCCAGTGGATCTTGCAGGAGTGGTTGTGGGTAATGGGTTTTACATCTGAGTTTGTGTTTTATTCCACCACTGGGATCCTAGTCTGGATACAGAAGATGTCCAGGCCAGGCTCCATACCTCCCTTCCTCACTACTAGAAGTCCTCAGTAGGGTAACACTCACTGGTTCCAGGAAGTTTTTATTACAGTAGGTTTCCATATTGCTCTACAAATGCCTATGTATTACAGTGTCTCTTTTTCCATGTTTTTATCCATTCTTTTATTGAGGGACATCTATGTTGTTTCCAGTTTCTGTCTATTATTTGTAAAGCTGCAATGAATATAGTTGAGTAAGTTTCCTTGTGGTAGGAATGGGAATCTTTTGGGTATTTGACGAAGAGGGGTATAGCTAGGTCTTGAGATAGGTAGTTTTCCAATTTTCTGAGGCACTACCATATTGATTTCCACACTGTTTGTGAGCATTTGCAATCACCCAAGCAATGGAGGAATGTTCCCTTTCTTCCACAACCTCACCAGAAGGAGTTGTCATTTGTGTTATCGATCTTAGCCATTTTACAGCTGTGAGATGGAATTTCAGAGTGGTTATGATTTGCTAAGGATGTTGACTATTTCTTTATGTGTTTCTGTTTCTTGAGAATCCTCTAATGAGAGTTTTCTGTTTAGAATTGTACCCTAGTTTTAAATAGATTGTTTCATTTGTTGATGTTTAGTTTCTCAAGTTCTTTATATATTTTGGATATTACTCCTCTACTAGATATAGATTTAGTGAACTTTTTTCTATTTTGTACACTGATATCTTATCCAATTGATGGTGTCCTTTGCCTTACAAAATTCAATTTTATGAGGTCCTATTTATTAATTGTCCATATTAATGCCTGTGTTATTGGTATTATATTTATGACATTGTCTTCTGGGCCAATGAGATCAAAGTTATTGCCCAGTTCTCTAATCAAGTTCAATGTTCAATGTTGAGACCTTTGATCCACTTGGAGTTGTGTGTTGGACACAGTGATGAATATGGATCTATTTATATTCTTTTACATGCAGACATCCAGTTAGATCATCACCATTTGCTGAATATTCTTTCTTTTATTTGTTGTATATTTCTGGCTTCCTTATTTAAAAAAAAAAAAAAAAAAACAGGTGTCTATAGGTGTGCAGATTTATGTCCAGGTTTTTTATCTCAATATGTCTATTTTTATGTCAGTAACTTGGAGGGTTTTTTGTTTGTTTGTTTAATGTGGGGCTGACAGCTCATGCGTGGGCGTGAGCATGAGCATGAGCGTGGGTCCTGTTGGGTGGAGTTGTGGTTCCTGCATGTCTTCCACCCTGGGCAGCTCAGGGAGGTGCAGCTCCAGAGAGCAGAAGCAAGGAAATTTGACTGAGTTCCCTCCACGCGGTGCTGGGCGGAAGCTGGGCTGTGAGAAGCTGCTCAGGACTTCTCCTGGGTGTAGGGAGATCTGTCTGAAGTTCCACAGGGGCAGGGTTCCTTAGTGGATTCAGATTTCGGTGGTCTTTGTTCTTAGGCTTCCAAATGCCGCTGGGGGCCATGGAAGAACAGAGATGTGAGAGGAAGGAGGGGAGAGAAGGAAGCCCCAACAGCGCCCCCACAGGAAGGAGAATCTTGGTTACTGTACTTGCACAGTTGTGTCAGCTGCTAGGCTAACTTGCTTGAATCAAAGGCCTCCATGACTAGAATGCAGAGAAGTCCTCAGAGGGATGTTAGGCAGCAGTGACCGTGGTGGCTCATTACTTAAAGGCCTTTTCCACAATTCTCTATGGTGGGGCCCCAAAGACACAAGGAAGTTCATGGTTTTAAAGGGTTTATTATCGTGGTGGAAAAGTAGATGAATCTGGCTGTACCTGCACACCCAGGGCAGGCATTTGTTAAATACTGTTTGTAAGAAGGAAGGTCTTAATTGGTTATGCTCTCTGGCCTTCACGTAACTAATTAATATGGAAATCTCTTAAGCCTGAGGCCTGTAGTCTCTACCTGTGGAGTGGCTAGTAGGGGTGTTGCTCTACATGACTGAAAGGCACTGATCAAATGGAGGTCTTAGACTGCATGTCAGGAGCCTGGAGTCTGGGAGCATAGCAAAATATGTGCCATCTTTTGCAGGCATGAACACCTGTTGGGTATCCGGCTATCTCTAGCTAGTGCTCTATCAGAAACCAAGCCATCCTTTTATCATCCCACAGTTTAGGTGGTTAGTAGGTCACTTTTTATTTTTTTTAACTGTAGCTCTATAGTAGAGATTGAAATCAAGGATTGTGATGCATCCAGAGATTCTTTTATTGTACAGAATTATTTTAGCTATCCTGTTTTTTTTTTTTTTTTCCATATGGAGGTAAATATTGTCCTTTCAACATCTGTAAAGAACTGTGTTGGAATTTTGATAGAGATTATGTTGAATCTGTAAATTGCCTTTGATAGAATTGCCATATTTATTATGTCAATTTTACTTTTAAAGATTCTTTGTGGATCTTTCATTACGCTGAATATTGAAAATACCAAACAAGTAAACTGATTATGTCTCTGTTCTCCAGAAATTTATCATCTATATAGACAATAAACCTGCTGACACACAACTAAAGCACCATATACGACAAGAGGTATGAGGGGGATGTAACTAGCTGATTTTTGTTGCTAGTGAGGAGAGGAGGAGACAGATCCTTGAAAGATCTCACAGGACCAACATCATGGACCTCATATCTTCATATTTGTAATTGCACACTGAGCACAACTGTTTATCTTTCAACTTTTGTTTTGACCACATTTAATTTTTAATTAAAAAAGAGATGATCACACAAGTCATGTTCCTCAATTTTGATGCCAGGGTTTATATTTGCAGGTCTATGCTAGTATTAAAAACCTAGTTTCTAACTTGCCTGTTTATAGTTGGACAACCTTTTGGTCTGTTCCAGTATATTACACCATATGTGCTTCACCACACACACAATGCAGCAAAGCCAGACAGTTAATTATACACTAGGGATCTCAGCTGTGAGTCAAATCTCTTTTCTTTTATGGAGTTTGTCAGGTGTGGTTCATAGTGACAATAATTTGGCAGATATATCCATATAATTGTAAATAAAATATTATATTTTCTGGTGATAATTGACAGCTACTATTTTTTATTTCTTTTATTTGAGTTCTTCATATTTTCACTTATAACCAATGTTCATTTGTTTAGACTTACCTTGAATCATTCAGACATTGATATAAATAAATATTTTGCTTGATTTAGATTTCTAATTTATATTATTCATGGTTGATATAAAACAAAATTAGCCTGTTTTTTCCCCCAGTCCTCTGCAAGGACTTGTGATGTAAACCATGGGGCCATTTTTCCAGCCCCCTTAGACCTTTTTATTTTTATTATTTTTTATTCATTTATTTTAAGTATATGAGTACACTGTAGCTGTCTTCAGACATATCAGAAGAGGTTATCTGAACCCATTACAGATGGTTGTGAGCCACCATGTGGTTGCTGAGAATTGAACTCAGGACCTCTGGAAGAGCAGTCAGCACTCTTAAACACTGAGCCATTTCTCCAGCCCCCTGTTTTGTTTTTTTAATTTTATTTTGGTATAATAATGACATTTTCTCTTTGCTATTTTCCTTCTAAACCTCTTATATTTCCCTCCTACTCCATTTCTTATTCGTAGTCTCATTTCTAACTAATTCTATCACATAACATCACACACATACACACACATGAATGAATATATATTCTAAAATATATGATTTTATTTGTATCCATCTATGTTTTAAGGGCTATTTGACACTAAACAACGAATTGATGTTCTTTTCCCTGTAAAAGGACTACCAGCTTATTTTTTATTTAAGAGCTTTTTTTTTTCTTTTATTCTTGGATATTTTATTTATTTAGATTTCAGATGCTGTTCCCTTTCCCCATTTCCCCACCCTAGAAAGCACCATCCCATCTCCTGTCCTACTTTTCACTTTTATACCACTTTAATTACATACAGGTATTAAGATCAGTTCTAGGTTGAGGAACTAGCAACACAATAAATGCAAATAGTCAAGGAACAATCAAGAAGATAAACACAAATAGTCAAAGAACAAACAAGGCAATAAACAAAATTCTATGAACACTCCTGTGATCATTGTTTTTAAGGGTTGTTTCAGGTTGACCAAAATATCTGAGCCAACTACCCTGTCCTAACCCAAAGTCATTTTCATGTCTGAAGTCTACTTCCTTTTTCTTACCTAAAATTTAGATTCTTGTCTGAATTTACTTATTTGTTCTAGCCTAATGTCAGATTCCTGCCTGAAGCCAACTTTTTTGTCCTTGGACAATGTCATATTCCTGCCAAGTGCATTGCTTTCGATAATGCATATTTGATGACAGGTAAGAAAGTCATTCTTGTCAGAATAACCTAAGACAGGCTCAATCTTATTCATGAAATAAAAAAGGAGGAGAGGTGAAGAACTTTTAGGACTGCTTGGCAAAAATCTAACAGGGCCAAGGTCAAGAAAATGTGCTGCTTGGCAGGTATATTTTAAATCTTTTTAAAAAGCAAATTTAGATTTATTGTAAACTAGGAAAATAGATACAAGAATTTATGATATGTCTCCTGCCCTCATACTTACAAAGCCTCCTTGACTATGAATCTTCTCCTCTAAAATGGTGTGTTTTCTACAACTCCTTAATCAAAAATAGTCTACCATCATCAAGGCCTGAAGTCAATATTTATGTTATTGTTAGGTATTAATCATTGCATAAGCTTAGAAAAAAATGAAGACTTGTAGCAATCATTATAGTACAATACTGTAGAGAGCCACGGCGAGCGGTGACAACATTTACCATTACAAGATGGCGCTGGCATCCCGTGCTCCTACAAGTAAACAACTAAATTGTGCAAGTGCAAGTGGCAAAAGTGCGCCAAGTCACTGCCCATCCCGGGGCGTAATATGGGGTGAAGAGTAAACAGCCAATCAGAAGTGAACACGCCACTCTAGGGTGTATATAAGCAGTGCCCTTTTGGGGCTTGGGGTCTTCCACTTCATCTTGCAATAAAGTGTGCTGTAGTAATACCCGACAACCACCTCCCGTGTCTCACTTGCGGGCGAGGGGATGCTGAGGAGGTGCAGACCCTGAACATCTGGCACCAAAACCCGGGAACTTCGAGGCACCATGGAGACCCCCTGAGACTTGGGGCAGGTTAAAAGACTACAGGATTCAGGTACGTTTCTGAAAGGTATGCTTGGAGTAGAAGCCTTGGTTGCGAGCGGATTTTCAGCCTCTGCCACGGCAGCGATTGTTGGCCTCTCACTTGTTCTGCTTGTATTTTTTGTCTTTTTGTGTTGCGCTTATTCTGCCCATCGAGGATTTATTTAGAACGCATAAGGCGGACGTAGATAGGCCGCGGCGTTTTCAGAGGGAGTGTTAGACAGAAGTAAGTATGTTGTAACCCTCCATCTTCTGTTGTCCTGTGAGTAAGTTCCACGTAGATAAGTGGACAAAATGGGACAAACCCACTCAGTGGTCACGTCGGTCAAGTCGCTCCTAAGACATCTCGACATTAATCTTTCTGATAAATGTATCCGCTCTTTTGTCAAGGAGGTGGAACGAGTGGTACTGTGGTTTGCTGTAACGGGCTCACTCACGATCCCCTCTTGGAACAAGCAGAAGAAAGATCTTGAGCGAGAAAAACGTGAGGGCAAGTTACATTTAGCCACTTTATCTGTCTGGCAGCTTGTATATAATTGTTTAGAGGACCCAACATGCAGTGCAGCCATTACCGCAAGCCAAGACATCCTAGAAAAGGTTCACTCCAGCGTATCAGAATCAGAACAGGTTAGATGGCGACAGGCCAAAGAGCCTGGAGGAAAGAAAGATGGTTTGAAAAAAGAATTTAAGGAAACTAAGGCCACTGCAGGGCCTACCAAGAATAGTAGCCCTCCACCGGCTGGTGGGGAGAAAGTACAGATTAAAACGACTCCCCTCTATCCTATAAAAGAACTCGCAGCTATGGGATTGAGTGATTCAGATGATGAATTGTCCACGGAAGAGGAGGAGGATCTTGAGGAAGAAGCAGCTGCCTATGAACAAGATAGATATGGGTCGGTGGCCACACGCCCTAAGGCAAAAACAGGAAGGGCCCTTGCCAGCGGCCCCACTGCCCCCCCCGTTGCCTCCGCCCTATGCCTCGGGCCCTCCCTCTAGCTCATTTTTTAGCCCCAAAGACCAGAAACAACTATAGCTGGCATTTCCTGTTTTTGAAGGGGCAGAGGGAGCCCGTGTTCATGCCCCAGTAGAGTATAGACAGGTCAAAGAATTAGCTGAGGCAGTATGCACATATGGAGTTGGGGCTAATTTTAACCATATCCCAAGTAGAGAGATTAAGTGCAGCTGCCATGACGCCAGGAGACTGGCAAGATGACGTCAAGGCGGTGCTTACCAACATGGGCCAATACCTAGAGTGGAAGGCCTTGTGGCACGAGGCACTATAAGCAAAAGCGAGAATTAATTCAAACACTGAGGGACAACAGTTATGGACTTTTGACATGCTGGCAGGAGTTGGCGCACATGCCAATGACTAGACCGCTCACCCTTGGCAGGTATACACACAAATAGCAACAGCTGCTGTTAAGGCCTGGAAGTCTCTCCCCAGGCGAGAAGGGAGTAATCTTTATTTGTCCAAAATAACTCAGGGGACCAGTGACTCCTTCTCTGACTTTGTGGCCCGTATGACTGAGGCAGCTGGCAGAATCTTTGGGGACCCAGAGCAAGCAATGCCATTAATAGAACAGATGATCTTTGAAAATGCCACAGCTGAATGCCATGCAGCCATTGCCCCTCGGAGAGACAAGGGACTACAAGACTGGTTAAGAATCTGTCACGGCCTGGGGGGGCCCCCTTACTAATGCAGGACTTACGGCAGCTAATTTAGAGATGGCTGCTGTCCTTCTCCAAGGTCAGGGACGCGATAGACCCCCGCCACGGCCTGCAATTAAGTGCTTTGCCTGTGGGAAGACTGGTCACATGAGAAAGGAATGCCCAAATAAAAAGAAACCACTGGGGTTGTGTACCAAATGTGGAAAGGGCTACCATTGGGCCAGTGATTGCCGCTCAGTTAGAGATATAAAGGGTTGGATCATCCCCCGAGGTGATCCCCAAATTACTAAGAATGATGAGATTCCAAAAAAACGGGCACCGGGGCCCCTAATCCCAGGGCCCCCAAAAATATGGGACACAGACTGGTGCCCGAAGGACTCCTCTAGTCGCAGAGCTACAAGAGGCTCCGCATGATTGGACCTCCGTTCCACCTCCCAATTCCTACTAATGCTACATGTGGGTGTGCAACCTATCCCGGTTGATTTTAAAGGGCCCCTGCTGGAGGGAAGCATTGGCCTTATTCTAGGTCGCTCCTCTCTTACTTTGAAAGGGCTTGTGGTACATCCTGGCGTGATAGATCAAGATTATACCGGGGAACTTCAAGTTCTCTGTTCCAGTCCACAAGGCGTATTCTCCATCTCCCCTGGGGGCAGGATTGCTCAATTGGTTATCCTTCCAAGCTTACATGATTGTTTTCCATCCACTGGAATGCCCAGAGGTGCTCATGAGCTTGGTTCCTCAGGAACTGACTTCGCTCATCTGGTGGTTGACCTTAAAACTAGACCTACCTTACAATTAGCAATAGAGGGAAAGAAGTTTATTGGAATTTTGGACACAGGAGTGGATAAAAGTATTATTTCTTCTAATTGGTGGCCCAAGGCATGGCCTGTTATACGATCGTCCCACTCCCTACAAGGATTGGGATATGAGGCCAGCCCCACAGTCAGTTCTCGCTCGTTGACTTGGCAGGCACCAGAAGGTCAAACAGGAAGCTTTATACTTTATGTGCTTCCTCTCCCTGTCAATCTCTGGGGAAGAGATATTTTACAAGACTTAGGATTAGTACTGACCAGTGAGTATTCCTCACAAGCTATGGACATTATGAAGAGGATGGGATATAAGGAAGGGAAAGGCCTTGGTAGGAAAGAACAAGAAAGATTAAACCCAATTCCACAGGAGTCCAACACAGGAAGACAAGGCTTGGGTTTTCCCTAGCTGCCATTGAGGGTTCTATGCCCATACCCTGGCTTACGGAGGAGGCCGTGTGGGTTCCTCAATGGCCTCTATCCTCTGAGAAATTAGAAGCTGCTACAAGGCTGATTAAAGAACAGGTACAGCTTGGTCATTTAGAGCCTTCCATCTCTCCATGGAATACACCTATTTTTGTTATAAAAAAGAAGTCAGGAAAATGGAGACTTTTCCATGACCTGAGGGACATTAATGCACAGATGCAACTATTCGACTCTGTACAATGAGGCCTACCTTTACTTTCTGCCTTGCCTAAGCAATGGAGGATTATAATTATAGACATTAAAGATTGTTTTTTCTCCATTCCTTTATGCTCACAAGACAGACAAAGATTTGCATTTACCTTGCCTGCTGTTAATCACCTTGAACCAGACAAAAGATATCAGTGGAAAGTTCTGCCTCAAGGCATGGCCAATAGCCCCACCATGTGTCAGCTGTATGTACAAATGGCCCTTGAGCCAATTAGGAAACAATTTCCCTCTTTGTTGCTGGCTCATTACATGGATGACATTCTTATGTGTCATAAGGAATTAGTTACTTTACAGACCTCATACCCTTTATTACTAAAAACCCTGGAACAATGGGGCCTGCATATTGCTACTGAGAAGGTCCAAATTTCAGAAATTGGCTCTTTTCTAGGAACGGTTATTTATCCAGAAAAAATAGTTCCTCAAAAATTAGAGATTCACAGAGACCATTTACATACCTTGAATGATTTTCAAAAATTATTGGGTGATATATTGGTTGAGACCATTTCTGAAAATTCCCTCTGCTGAATTAAAACCTTTGTTTGATATCTGAGAAGGGGATGCTCATATTTCCTCGCCAAGAGCCTTAACACCTGGGCTGCAAGCTGCGCCCTACAAGTGGTAGAAAACGCATTACAAGATGCCCAACTAAAACGCATAGATGAAACCAAAGCCTTTGACTTATGTGTGCTTAAAACTAGACACTTACCAACTGCTGTGTTATGGCAGGACGGGCCCTTGTTATGGGTTCATCCCAATGTTTCTCCTGCAAAGACCATTGAATGGTATCCAGATGCAGTTGCTCAACTTGCCCTTCGTGGACTAAAAGCAGACATTACCCATTTTGGAAGAGAACCTAGGGTTTTAATAGTGCCTTATACTGCCCATCAAGTCCAAATCTTAACTGCTACCTCTGATGTTTGGGCGGTGTTGGCCACTTCCTTTAATGGTCAGATAGATAATCACTATCCCAAACATCCCATTTTGCAATTTGCCTTAACTCAAGCTATTATATTTCCACACATTGTATCTCAGGAACCACTCTTAGATGGAATGGTAGTTTATACAGACGGGTCTAAAACAGGAGTAGGTGCCTATGTGGTTAATAACAAGGTCACATCCAAACAATACCATGAAACCTCACCTCAAATTGTGGAATGTTTAGTGGTGTTAGAGGTTCTGGAAATTTTTCCAGGTCCCTTAAATATTGTTTCAGATTCCTGTTATGTGGTTAATGCAGTAAAAGTTTTAGAATTGGCAGGAATAATTAAGACATCCAGTAGACTTGTAGAAGTTTTTCAAAAAATTCAGTTTACCTTGGTTAATAGAAGATTCCCTGTTTTTATTACACATATTAGGGCTCACTCAGGCCTACGGGGACCCATGTCCCATGGAAATGACCTGGCAGATCAAGCCACAAAGTTGATTACGATTGCCCTTTCGCCAAAATTAGACTTGGCTAAAGACTTTCATAAAAGATTCCATGTGACAGCTGAGACATTACATCGTCGATTTGACATAACTAGAAAAGAGGCTAGGGATATAGTGACTCAATGTCAAAATTGCTGTCAATTCTTACCTGTGCCTCATGTTGGAATTAACCCTTGAGGAATCCGGCCACTACAGATCTGGCAAGTGGATGTTACTCACATCCCATCTTTTGGCAAATTACAATATTTGCATGTTTCCATTGATACTTGTTCTGGAATTATATTTGCTTCTCCATTAGCCGGAGAAAAAGTAGCCCACGTTATCCAACATTGCCTGGAGGCGTGGAGTGCCTGGGGCAAACCAAAAATCCTGAAAACAGACAATGGACCCGCTTATACCTCTCAGAAATTTCAACAATTTTGTTGCCAAATGGAAGTGACACATATAACTGGCCTTCCTTATAACCCTCAAGGACAAGGCATTATGGAACGGGCTCATCGCACTCTCAAGTCTTATTTAATAAGACAAAAAGGGGGAGTCGAGGAAGCTCTACCCTCAATGCCACAAGTAGCCATCTCTATAGCACTGTTCACTCTTAATTTTCTGAACCTGGACAGTCAGGGCCATACGGCTGCTGACCGTCATTGTTTAGAGCCTGATAGGCCAAAGGAGATGGTCAAATGGAAAGATGTCTTGACTGGTCAATGGAAAGGCCTGGATCCTATTTTAATAAGATCCAGGGGAGCTGTTTGTGTTTTTCCACAGGAAGAAGATAACCCATTCTGGTTACTTGAGAGATTGACGAGAAAGATCCTAACACCTGGAAATGAACCAATGGATTCCTTGGAAGTTAATTCCAGTTCTCACGATGATTCTGCAGAATTGGGTTTCTAGTATTTGGGGAGAATATCTTTGGGCTATTCTATCTGCCTTTCCAAAACCTATGCTGGTCAGACATGATGCAGCAGTTTTTCCTAAAATCTTCGCAACAAATAAGACTCTAGATTTGCCCTACATGCCATATGACCCTACAAGGGCCCCATTAGGTGAGAGCCTCTCCTTGCCAGAATGAGGCTCTCTTTGTTTTCAAACAACTGAGGACGGAGACTGTATACCTCTCTCAAGGAGGGCTTTGAGATGGTTTTGTGATAAGAGAGAATGGGCGAAAATGACAATTAAGAGAAACAATACCCATGCATCTACTACAGCCCAGTTAAAAGGTGGGCTGATGGTTGTTAACCAACGCCTTGATTTAGTGGAAGAGAGATTAGACATCCTCTTTCAATTGGCCCAATTGGGATGTGAAAGAAAGCTTGGAGTGCTTTGCATTGCTAGCGTACAGTATAAAAATTTTACTCGAACTGCCAATTTGTCTAGAAAATTGTCTTTATATCTTACAGGAAACTGGTCTGAAGGATTTGAGGAAACCATGGAGTCACTGAGAACAGCGATTGTGACCATCAATGCAACACGAATTGACCTGTCGCTGACTGAAGGACTTTCCTCTTAGATTTCTTCAGCCTTTTCTTTCTTTAAAGAGTAGGTGGGGGTAGGCCTGTTTGGTGCAGCCCTACGTTGTGGATTAGTGTTCATGTTATGGTTGATCTGTAAGCTCAGAGCCCAACAAAAACGTGACAAGGTCGTTATTGCCCAAGCACTTGTAGCCTTGGAACAAGGATCATCCCCTGAAATTTAGCTATCTATGCTAGAAAGTAACTGATGACTGAGACCCTCAGTCGATGCACACCAAGGGTTCAGCCCATTGCACTGGGTCAATGAGAGGTCTAAGTCTAGCCAGCCCTTGCCTGAATAACTGTGGTACCTGAATAGTTTGAGGTGTTTGCGAGTGGGTACTCGACAGGGAATGTTCCACAAGTATGAATAGATTTCCTGAAAGTATGCCTGATTGCACAAAGGTTTGATGCCAAAAACCTTCTCTCCTGGTGGCGCCCCAGGGTGGAGGCTCCCTTTCCCCGTCAAAAGGCATCGAGATGGGTATGGGGAGTATTACTCATTGCGCGATGACAAGAGAAGAAACCCATTACAATATCTCAGGTTGCACAGGGGATCAGGCCTCTGCTTTCCCTCACTGAGTTGGTGCCGCGCTTGATAGGCAAAAGGCAGTTCCATCTTAATAAAATAAAAAGGGGGAGATGTAGAGAGCCACGGCAAACAGTGACAACATTCGCCATTACAAGATGGCGCTGGCATCCGGTGCTCCTACAAGTAAACAACTAAACTGTGCAAGTGCAAGTGGCGAAAGTGCGCCAAGTCACTGCCCATTCCCGGGCGTAATATGGGGTGATGAGTAAGCAGCCAATCAGAAGTGAACATGCCACTCTAGGGTGTATATAAGCAGTGCCCTTTTGGGGCTTGGGGTCTTCCGTTTCATCTTGCAATAAAGTGTGCTGTAGTAATACCCGACAACTGCATCCCTTGTCTCACTTGCGGGCAAGGAGATGCTGAGGAGGTGCAGACCTTGAACACAATACATAGAATATTTTCACAGGGTCAAAATACTACTTGTTTCTCCTACACATGTTTCCCTTCCTCCCTTCCTCCCTTCCTCCCTTCCTCCCTTCCTCCCCGCACCTCTGCATTGTGCCCTTCCCCAGCCTTGAGCAGGCCTGAGAGACCTTGTTTACCACAACAGACTAAGTGATAAGAATCTAGGTGGAGTTACCTACCTTAGCTGCACAGAACACAGAAGCAGAACTGCCCCTAGGCTTGCCTTGAGATATCTCCAGCCATGACCTAGAAAGGATTATGGATTTTACCACCCAGCTCATCTGAAACCAGGAGGGGTTGTGGGTTGGGCCTTCCCCTTTAAATTGAGAGCTGAACATTAAAACTTTGAGCCTTGATCAGAAAACTTTGTCTTGGCTTCATCTCTTCTTACCCTCTGTCCCCCTTTTATTCCTAGCCCCCCTTTCAGGTGAACCCAGTTGACTTGTGGCCGCAGGCAGCTACAGATTGGTGCCCACAACGAGGGACTTGAAAACGGGGACCAGCTGAGGAATGCTGTCTTAGGTGGAGTTCCACAGAAGATGGATCAAGAAGGAGAGTATCCCAGTCACTTGGTAAGCATTAAACAGCATTGATGCTAGCTAGTTAAGGCTGTGTTTTCAGGAAGTGTGTTTTAGGGGATATGGTCTAGGTTGAATAGGTGTTGACCCAACACTGACCTCACCTAGGAGGTGACAGTGAATTTTGGGACAGGAGAATTTCAGATAGGCACTCGCCCTGCAGCCTAAGAGCTGTCCACCCCCAGGCAAGAGGAGCAGGGTTAGAAGAAATTGGAAAATTAAAAAAGCAGGGCACTGAGGAGTAAATATCAATAGCCACCACTACATCTCCTAAAGAAAGAGAAAGCGTTAGATCTTGAATATCAGAGAGAGAAAGGGTTTTGAAAAGCAGTTGTTCTTTCTCTGGATTGTGTCAGCAAAAAAGAATAAAAAGGCGGTTTCAGAGCAATCCTAGGAACAAGAGAAAATTCAGGAGATGTCTTGAGTTTCTCTCTGGCTTCCACAGGAGAAATCCTTAGTTCTGCTTTCTTTGTTCACTGTCTGTCCTTGGCATGCCAATGTCCATGTGTGTCAATTGCCTGTCTTTGTTTTGTTGTTTGAATGATTGGTGGTCTATGTTTTATGGTGTTCCATGTTTCATGTTCAAAAGAAAAGATCATTAAAACTGCTTGATCCAACCCTTGATCTAGTTTAACTTGGTCTTAAAGGCAGTTGTAATGTACACAGCAAAGGTTGATAAGTTGTCCTACACCTATAGCTAAGAGTCGAGCTGAGCTGGAAAAGCCTTTCCAGGAACTGATTGTCAGCATAAGCTGCTTTTAAAAGGCCCAGAAGCTTTTTGGCTTCTATTATAAAGAAGAGTTGTCTTTCTTAGAAAAATCTCAGTGATAAGGTGCTTTTCTCTTGAAATTACAGCTAGAAAGATAAGAAAATTTTGTTTGGTCTAAATATATAAGATGTGTAGCCACTTCATTGTTGTTTTGACTGGTTTTAAAAGTATAAATATGTTCTACATATCTTGGTTATAGATTATTGGGTTTGATTAAAAATTTACAACTTTGGTAACAAAAAGTTGGCTTAAAACTGGTAACTCAGGGTTAGTCATTCAAAAACCAGATGTATAAAAGATTTAAGAGCAATGTCTATTTAATGAGATATTAAGGGCTGCATGATCATGCATTCATATATATAAACTGGCAGCCAATCTTTGTAACATAAAAGTAATCCACTTGGTGTTGATTTTAGAGAAAATAGATTGTTTACATTGTTAAATTGGTTTTGTTTCCAAAAATTATGGTTATATGCTAATGTTGCAAAAGAAACTTAAAAATGTAGTTAACTGCCAACATTTCATTGGCTGCAGCTGACAGGCAGTTCAATTGTGAGCTTGGGATTTTTTGACTAGCTTATGTTTATAGAAAAAAGGCTAGAGCAGGTAGAGTTGAATAAAAGACTTAAAAATAATTGTGACACAATATGGGCCTACTGACCCCTTCACAAAAGCTTTATTGGATACTGTGGTAGAACCAAATTTAACACCCCAAAATTAGAAAACTATATGTAAGGCTATTTTGTCAGTAGGATGCTAAAAAATCAAGCTTTCAATCTACATATTTATAGCCAGTATATGGCTCATGATTTATAATTGCTTTTTTTAGATATTGCTAATTCTCAAATTTTATAGTTATTTATAAAAATACAGCTTAATTTTAAGAAACATGTACTGTTTCTTAACTTTATAAGACATTTAAAAGCTCATGTTAGATTGCCTAAACCCCAGGGCAATGCCAGAGCAGATTTGTATACTAGGCAGATTATAGGCCTCTCAGAAATAATTGGCCATATTATCTTATTCTTTACAGCATCAAAATAGTAATAGCTTGACAATAATTTGACATTTCTAAAAAGTGTACAAGTTAAATTGCAAAAACTGGTTTTCAGTATTCTCAATTTTTTCATAATAGTGTTAAACCTTGAGAACTTATGTAATCAATTTTGGCAAACTGATATTACGTATTTTTGATTTTAAAAAATTAAAATATGTACATGTGACTTGACACCTAGTTATTACCAATATTATTTTCCTGTGCTTGGTATTCCATACCAGACTAAGATAGGTAATGGAACTAGCTATTGCAGTTATTTGACTACAGTCAAACATTTGAGATGTTTTGTTGACAATTTAATATTATTGAAATTCCTTATTATCCTGAAGGACAAAAAAATTGTGAAGGAGAGACTATGAAACTTTAAAATAATACCTTCATAACTCTGAGTGTGGGAAAAGCAGATATTGGTGCTTCCCTGGTTTTACAAAAACTCTGAAAAATTGGCTTTTTTAAACTAAAAAGAGGAGAAATTATACCCTCCAATGTCACCAAAAGCACATCTTGCTTTTGTGTTATTTGTTTTAAATTTTCTTCAAACTGATGTTAAAGGTCAGTCTGCAGCAGATTGCCATTGGCATCCAGTCACTTCCAGGGTCTAGTGGAGAGACCCCTAACTAATACTCGGAATGGTCCCAACCCTGTCTTAATTTGGGGTCGTGGCTCAGTCTGTATTTTTTCAGAAAAAGAAAATGTAGCCCAATGGCTGCCTGAAAGATTAGTCTGTCAAGTGGCCACAGATCTTGAGCCTAATAATTATGATTCTGATGATGAAGATGATCAAAATCCTTATCAGCCAACCAATTTAACCTGGCATGTAGTCTTCATAAATACTTAAAACCACTCACTATATACCTGGTGGCTAGACCTTGTGTCTGATCCCTGTCAACCAGCAGTTGGATTAGATACTAAAACATTTCCACTTTCAACTTATTTCCTACATTGCTTGGCTAATCATGTTGCTGTTAAGTTTTAAACCCTGTGTCTCAAGCAGACAGGTTGCCTTTACACAGGATCTCTCTCAGCAAGCCCAGCCATTTTCGTCATGGGAGTTACTCATCACTATGAATAATTGCATTGAGTGCATGCTTACAAGTCCTTTGGTCTGAATGTGGTTTTTGGTCTATTTGGGAAAGAATGCGCCAATGATGGCCAGTTAGTCAATGACGGGTAAGAGTGTTCTTGAGCTCCTATAACCTAAGATAGAGGCATACATCAATATGCTATGTATGTTTCCCTCAAGGATGGGTAATATAAGAGCAATATAGACGCCAACCTAAGCCAGGCACGGTCACCCAGCAAAATTATTTACCCCATCAAGCTGCTGACGCTGCTCATCTTTATAAACTAAAAAAGGGGGAACTGTGCCCTTCCCAGCCTTGAGCAGGCCTGAGAGACCTTGTTTACCACAACAGACTAAGTGATAAGGATCTAGGTGGAGTTACCTACCTTAGCTGCACAGAACACAGAAGCAGAACTGCCCCTGGGCTTGTCTTGAGATATCTCCAGCCATGACCTAGAAAGGATTATGGATTATCCCACCCATCTCCTGCAGCAGCTCATCTGAAACCAGGAGGGGTTGTGGGTTGGCCCTTCCCTTTTAAATTGAGAGCTGAACATTAAAGCTTTGAGCCTTGATCAGAGAACTTTGCCTTGGCTTCATCTCTTCTCACCCTCCATCCCCCCCTTTCATTCCCAGCCCCCCTTTCAGGTGAACCCAGTTGACTCATGGCCGCAGGTGGCTACACTGCACCAAGACCTGCACCCCAATGATTTTATGTCCTTCAGTTGTTTTTATTGTCACAATGCCATAAGGTTGTGTCATGGAGCACATTGCTAATTTAGGTGGCTTTTTTCACTTAGTGATGTACATTTTAGTGTGCATTTTTAGACAACTAATCTGGTAATCATACAATGTCCTTCTTTCTAACATTTCCTTGCTGTGAAGTCTTCTGTCTGAAATCAATTTCATAGGTCTTGATTACTTCATAATGTTAATTTCAGATGTCTTTGCATTTATATGTATAAGGCTAGGGCCCTTAACAGGACTGACTCCAAATTATAATAGGAAAGAAAACAAGTTTGAAGTGAAGTTGTTTTGAAGTGCTATGATAACCAGAAGTTGTTTTAAAAACTTATAAATCAAAATATTTGGATGCAAATCAAGTTGTTTTGAATAAGTGTGATAACCAGCTGTAACGGAGGGGTCAGAGCCTGGCAATAACCAGAAGCAAATGGTTATCAGCTGTGCATGTCAACAGTAATGTCAAATTGGGCATAAAAATGAAGCCTGGCCTGAGCACAACATCACACACTGGTAACCATGACTGCCTAATGTGATCCTCCGTCCATGTCTCCTCATTGAGATTCTATGACAACTGACAGACCAACAGCATCGACCATGCCCCCTGCTTCATGGTCAAGCACCCTACAAGTTCAAAATAGCTGGAAGCTGCAGACTACAATCACCTCCCTGGACTCTGGACCTGAACCCAAAACCATCATAAGGACTCAGGTTGTATAACCCATGAATGAATGGTGTACTTGTTGTTATGCTTATTTCTTTGGTAATTAGCAATTTATTATTTGTGTTTGATAGAGACTATATGTGGAATGAATAAGAAATGTGGCAATACCTTGTTGTGGCAATAGCTTTGTTCGCTGTGCATCATTAAAGAGCAATTGAATGTTAAGCCCATTGTCTCTGGCGTATTCTCTTCCTTCTCGTGGAACTGATAATCTCACAGTCAATCCAGCATACAATCCCTGAGTGGAGAAGGATCTGTCACTCCTCTCCCTGCGAGGATATTACAATCTCACTGCTACTTGCTCATGACAATGTGTCTCTATATTTAAATAGACTTCTTGTATATAACACATTGTTGAACTTCCCTTTTTATCTATTCTCTTGATAAATTTAAAATGAGAGAATGGCCATGATCTTATGATAAATGTCACACATTTTGTGTATGCACAGACTGGCTTCAAGTGCACTTCAAAGTATTTTTCCCTCTTTCATTGTGATGAAGGAAACCCAGAGGAAGTACTTGCTTTACAGCCATATACTAAAAATTTAATGCTATAGGGAGGACAGACATGGCTCCTGCATAAAGATGACACACATTTTATATTATAAAAATAGGAAACAAAGCATCTAGAAAAGGCTAGGTTTGACCAATTGCCCTTCACTCTGGTACCAAAAACTCTGTAAACATTTCTTTAGGACCTTTCTAACTAGACTTCTCTCATCAAATTCAAAACTCTCTCATTTTTTTCTTTTAAGCCTAAAATATGGGAGACTTTTATAAACAGTCACTTTGAAAATCTGTTAAGGTTACTAGAAGAGAAATTTATAAAAGAATGGGGTTCTACAGATTTGTCAACAGGTCTCACACCTGTAATATTTCAGTCAGATTTAAGCAATTATTCCATGTTACTTACTACACAATATATACAGCAAGTTGTGACTCCAGAAATTTCTCCTTTGTAAAAGCTGATCAATCTCAGCTATAATTGTTAGTAATTATGTACATCTGGATAAAATAACTAAAGAAATTAAAGGCTTTCTAGAATTTAAATAAAAATAAAATAAATGAAGAAATTAAAAACTTTCTAGAATTTAATGAAAATGAAGACACAACATACCCAAATTCAGACTCAGCTTTTTCCTCTCCTCCTCCTTCCCCTCTCTCTGTCTCTGTCTCCCTATTGATTTTAAGGTGATGATTCTCTTTACAATTTCATTTTTCTTAGTATTAAAAAACTTGATTTTGAGTTTGTTAACTATTTCCTTTTCTTCAATTACATCAGTGACAACCACTCACCACTCTCTTTGTCAGAGCTGAAATAAAAACTTCTCCAATAGTTTTTTCTAAGCACTTATCTATGGGAACATAAATATATCTGTTATAAGTTAAAAGTATCTGTTATGTAATCTGGTCAACAATTAAAGTTTCTTTCTGAGTCTACATTACAGTGTATCTCCATTTGACTACTATCTTTGGCTCTTTGTATAAATGAGAGGGGTAAATACACATGCACACATCTGTAGTAAGTATGTACATCTGGAATGTACATACCTCTTTAGTTATGTATACTATGAATAGGTCTTACCTAAGAAGGAGTACATGTCTTTAAACTAAAGCTGTTGATTAAGTTCATTACTGAGTCACAATAGGGCTTTGTCTAGAGACTGAACTGTCCAAACACAGGTAAATGAGGGCTTGTACTACTTAACATTAGTTTGGTCTCCGACCAAGAAACTCTTCCATTAGCATCAAGGTAACAGGCAAACTTCTTAGAGTGAAATCTCAGAACCATTGAAATTCTTGTCAGAAATCATGCTTTTAAAAATTCCCTCAAAATATGTTCTTTAATAATTTATTCCTTTAGTTAGTAAACCACATTTTATACTTTCAAAGTATTCTTTGAAGTCAGAGTATTTTAGAATGCAAAATGTATTGACCTCTTTACAACTGAAATTAAAAGACAGTATTAAACTTATTATGAATTTATTAAACAATTGATGTGTAAAAATAAACCCTTCAGTAAGTGAAACAGCTGGCTCTTGGTTTGTTTGTATTTTGATATTAATTTTGCTTTCTCAAGAGGGCTTCCCTCAACAAGAAGTAGTAGATCACATACTCAGGTTATCTCACTGGGCCTTTTACCCATTCTGACTGGTCAAATAAAGGCTAGAGCTGATGATTGGGCTGTGAAAGGGAAAGATGGTTCTAAAGGTTTCAGAGAGGGAGGAAGAGAGAGGGGGAAAGAAAGAGAGGAAGAGAGAGAGAGAAAGAGAGAGAAAGAGGGAGAGACAGAGAGAGAGAGAGAGAGAGAGAGAGAGAGAAAGAGAGAGAAAGAGGGAGAGACAGAGAGAGAGAGAGAGAGAGAGAGAGAGAGAGAGAGAGAGAGGGAGAGACAGAGAGAGAGAGAAAGAGGTGGTAGAGGGATAATAGAGGAGACTCCTATGTATGGCCTGGATAAGCCACATCTAACAAGAGGTATTATAGTTGAGGAATAGGTTAGTACAGTGATAGATCTGCCCAATATATAGCTTATCAATATAATAACTTGGTTGTACGTTTTTTACTCAGGCTTATTGGGTAAGAAATTACCACAACATTTGGTGCCCAATATGGGGCTTAGAACCCAACTAACCTGAGATAAAGGACCAAACTCCCACCCGCATACCCCACCTACCCAATAAATGGCTGGGACATGATCTAGGGCTGCTGCTGCAGCAGTGTGTGTATTGAAGGTGGGGTGAGTCTGAGGGATCTGAAGAGAGCTGCTGAGAGGCTTCCTCCCCAAGCCCCAGGACAGCCATGGCAGCCAGAAACAGCATGGTTGGGGTTTCCTGAGTCTACAGAGGGACCAAGGGACTCTGGAGTGCTACTGCCTGTGAGGTAGTTTTCCAGCAGACACAACAGGCTGATCTGGACATCTGTGAAGAAGGGAACCTTCCCTTTCTCACTTCCCCATGTCCTCCATTCCTAGAAGGGATGTAGAACAGCTAGACCTGCTCTCCAGAATGCTTGCACTGCAGGCTGCCTGTGATCAGTGCTCACAATGTGATGGCTCAGGCAAAAGACAGATAGCCAGGACTAGCTCAGAAGCACAGAGGCCTAAGGACTTTCTATAGATAGCCCTTCCCTGTGAATAAAAGAATCAGAGAGGACTGCTGTGTCTTAAATCTAACAGCAGAGGGAGACCAAGGTATGAAAAGCTTCAGATTAGGCAATAAAAATTATAAGATGATAAGTAATATATACACAAAGGGAGACAACCCTGGAGATGGTACTTGCATCACCAACAGAATATAAGAGATAGAAAAGAGAATCTCAGTCTTAGAACATACCATAGAAGACATTGATACAACAATCAAAGAAAATACATAAAGCAAAAATCTCTTAACTCAAAACATTCAAAAATCCAGAACACAGTGAAAAGACCAAACCTAAAAATAATACGTAAAGAAGAGAGCAAATATTCCCAACACAAAGGGCCAGTAAACATATTCACCTAAATTATAGAAGAAAACTTCTCTAAACTAAGGAAAAAATGCCCATAAACATACAAGAAGCCTACAGAACACCAAACAGATTGGACCAGAAAAGAAATTCATCCCATCATTTAATAATCAAAAGCCCAAACTCACAAAACATAGAAAGATTATTAAAAGCTGTAAGGGGAAATGGTCAAGTAAAGTAGGAAGGCAGATCTATTAAATTACACCAGACTGCTCAACAAAGACTCTAAAAGCCTGAAGATCTTGGGCAGATGTCATGCAGACCCTAAGAGAACAAAAATGCTAGCCCAGGTGTGGGGAAAAAAATCTTGTGGCGGGGAGGGAGTCCAGCTGCGGGTCTCGGCGGGCTTCCCACACTGGGTCCCACATTCATGAAGCTGTTGGTGGGCGGGCCAGCAGCTGTATCGACAAGGTTCCAGGATTCCAAAAGCTGGGAATCTGGCAGCGTGACCAGGCAACATGTGGAGTCCGGTTTTCCAAAGCTTTATTGTTCATGGCATGTTGAGTGGGTATAGATGGTATGTGCTCCCCCCCCCCCAAAAGCCAGGGGAGCCTAATTTTTATAGGGAGGGGGAGAAGGGGAGGGAATAACTTAATTAGCTACACCCCTGGCCTTTAGATAATTCATTAATATTTAAATCTCTGGAGGTGGAGACCTCTACCTGTGTTACCTGATTGAAGGTTGCAGGTTAAATGGAGTTACCTCATCCACGGCCCAACACCCAGGTTACTATATCTAGCAAAACTCTCAATTATTATAGATGGAGAAACCAAGATATTGCTTGACAAAACCAAATTTAAATAGTATCTTTCCACTCATCCATCCTTACAGAGGATAATAAAAGGAAATTTCCAACATAAGAAAATTCTACACACAATGAAAAGCAAGAAATTATTCTTCTAATAATGAGCCCTAAAAGAAGAGAAACACACAAACATAATTCCATCTCGAACACCAAAAAATAACAGGAAGCAACAATCATTGGTCCTAAATATCTCTCCAAATCAATGTACTAAATTCCCATTAAAAAGACACAGGCTAACAGACTGGATATATAATCAGGACTCAGCATTTGCTGCATACAGAAAACAAATCTGTGACAAAGACAAACAATACCTCAAAGTAAAAGGCTAAAAAAAAATTCTAAGCAAAGTATCCCAAGAAACAAGCTGGAGTAGCAATTCTAATACTCAGTAAAATAGACTTTCAATCAAAAGTTATCAAAAAAAAGATGCGGAAGGACACTACATCCTCATCAAAGAAAAAATCCACTAAGATGAACTCTCAATTCTGAACGTCTATGTCTAGAATGCAAGGGTAACCACATTTGTAAAAGAAATGTTTCTAAAGTTTAAAGCACATATTGAATCTAATATAATAATAGTTGGAGACTTTACCACCCCACTCTCACTGATGACCAGATCATGGAACTAAAGAGGTACACAGTGAGACTAACAGAAGTTATGAACCAAATGGATTTAACAGATATCTACAAAACATTTCACCCTAAAACAAACAAATATATATACGTATATATATATACGTATATATATATATATATGTATATATATATGTATATATATATATATATATATATATATATTCTCAGCATCTCATGGTACCTTTTCCAAAACCAACCATATAATTGGACACAAAACAGGCTTCAACAGACACAAGAACATTGAATTAATTCCATGTATTCTATCAGACCTCTAAGGAGTAAGGCTGGCCTTCAATAACAAGAGAAACAATAGAAAGCTCACATATACATGGAAGCTGAACAACTCACTACTCAATGATAACTTGGTTAGGGAAAATAAATAAACAAATTAAAGACTTTCTAGAATTTAATGAAAATGAAGGGACGACATATCCAAATTTATGGGACACAATGAAAGCAGTATTAAGAAGAAAATTCACTGCTAGCTAGTCTGCTCCACTGGAAACAGCATATTCTGGGCCAGCCAAGAAGATTCACTGCCCTTAGAGCATTTGGTAAGAACCCTCTGGAAGTTTCACAGCTCCACTGGGAGAACTTTAGATCAATCTTACTTATGAATATGTATGCAAAAATATTCAATAAAACTCTTGCAAACTGAATTAAAAAAAAAAAAAAAAACACCAAAACCATCATTTACCACGATCAAGTAGGCTTCATCCCAGGAATGCAGGGATGGTTCAATGAATGAAAATCTGGTAACGTAATCCACTATATAAACAAACTCAAAGAAAAAAATCACATGATCATCTCCTTAGATGCATAAAAATCATTTGACAAAATACAAGACCCATTCATGCTAAAAGTGTTGGAGAGATCAGGAATTCAAGGCCCATACCTAAACATAATAAAAGTAATATACAGCAAACCAACAGCCAATTATCAAATTAAATGGAGAGATACTTGGAGCAATTCCCCTAAAATCAGGGACAAGACAGGGATGCCCACTCTCCCCATATCTATTTAATATAATACTCTAAGTGCTAGCTAGAACAATAAGAAAAAAAAAAAAAGCTCAAGGAGATACAAATTGGCAAAGAATAAATAAAGGTATCATTATTTGCAGATGATATGATAATATACATAAGCAACCCCACAAACTCTACCAGAGAAAGTATCTAGCTGATAAACTACTTCAGCAAAGTGGCTGGATATAAAATTAACTCAAATAAGTCAGTAGAGTTTCTTTATACAAATGGTAATCATGCTGAGAAAAAAAATTAGAGAAACAATTCCTGACATAATCGCTACAAATAATATAAAATATCTTGGGGTAACACTAACCAAACATGTAAAAGATCCGTATCACAATAAGTTCAAGTTTCTCAAGAAAGAAAATGAAGAAGATCTCAGAAAATGTAGAGATATCCCATGCTCATGGGTTGGCAGAATTAACCTAGTAAAAATGGCTATCCTGACAAAGGTAATCTACAGATTCAGTGCAACCCCCATCAAAATCCCAACACAATTCTGCTAAGACATGGGAAGAGCAATTCTCAAATTCATCTTGAAAGGAAAAAAAAACAGAAGAAGGGAAAACAATACTTAGCAATAAAAGAATGGCTGGGTGGATCACCATCCCTGACCTCAAGCTTTACTACAAAACAATAGTGATAAAAACTACATGGTACAAAACAACAACAACAACAAAAAACCAAAAACAAACAAACAAACAAAACAAAAAAGCCAGGTGGTGGTGGCGCATGCCTTTAATCCCAGCACTTGGGAGGCAGAGGCAGGTGGATTTCTGAGTTCAAGGCCATCCTGGTCTACAGAGTGAGTTCCAGGACAGCCAGGGCTACACAGAGAAACCCTGTCTCGAAAAACCAAACCAAAAAAAAAAAAAAAAAAAAAAAAAAAAAAAAAAAAAAAAAAAAAAAAAAAAAACAACAAAAAAAAAAACCTACATGGTATTGGTACAGAGACAGACACATTGATCAATAGAATAGCACTGAAGACCCAGAAATAAAACCACACATTTACAAGCACTTGATCTTTGACAAAGAAGCCAAACATATACAATGGAGAGAAAAAAAGCATCTTCAACAAATGGTGCTAGTCTAACAGCCTGTCAATATGTAGACAAATGAAAATAGACTCATATTTCCCACCTTGCCCAAAGCTCAAGTCCAAGTGGATCAAGGACCTCAACATAAATCCTGATACACTGAATCTAATAGAAGAAGAAGTGGGAAAAAGCCTTGAGCTCATTGGCACAGGGAAAAATTTCTAAACAGAAATCCAATGGCACAAGCCCTAAGATCAAGAATTGATCAATGGGACCCCATGGAACTGGAAAGCTTCTGTAAAGCAAAAGACATAGACAATAAGACAAATTGGCACCTACAGATTGAGAACAAAATCTTCACTAACCCCTCATCAGTTAGAGAGCTAATATCCAAAATATATAAAGAACTCGAGAAGCTAACCACAAAAAACCCAAACAACCCAATCAAAAATGGGGTATAGAACTAAACCAAGAATTTATAACACAGGAACTTACAGGTCTGGTGGGGTGGCAGTTGGGAAGAAGGTATGGGATGTAAAACAGTTGGAGGGTGGACCAGGAGGAAAATAAAAGATGGAATTTAAAATAAATAAATAAATAAAAGATTAAAAAAAAAAGAGGAAACTGGTAGCTATGAGTGTCTCCATAAAAAAATTAGAGAGATCATACACTAGCAGCTTAACAGCACATCAGAAAAGTTCTAGAACAAAAAGAAGAAAATAGACCTAAGAGAAGTAGACAGCAGGAAATAATCAAACAGGTCTGAGATCAACCAAGAGAACTATGCAAAGAGGCAACAGAACTAAGAGCTGTTTTTTGTTTTTTTTTTTTTTTTGAAAAAAATCAACAGGATAGATAAACCCCTAGCCAAACTAACTATAGGGCAGAGAGACAGTATCCAAATTAATAAAGTCAGAAATGAAACGGGGGTCACAACAAAAGAAGCTGAGGAAATTTAAAAAAATTATCAGATTCTACTACAAAAACCTTTCCTTAACAAAACTGGAAAATCTAGATGAACTGAATGATTTTATAGACAAATACCAGGTACCATAGTTAAGCCAGGATCAAATAAACAATCTAAAAAAATCCCATAACACCCAAGAAAATAGAAGCAAAACCACCCTGGGCCAGATGGTTTTAGTGCAAAATTCTATCAGATCTTCAAAACAGACCTAATCCCAATACTTTTCAAACTATTTCAAAAAATGGAAACAGAAGGAACACTACCCAATATGCTCTATGAAGCCACTGATACCAATACCACCCAAGGACCATACAAAGAAAGAGAACTTCAGACCAATTTCCTTTATGAATACTGATGCAAAAAGACTCAGTATAATTCTAGCAAACTGTATCAAAGAACACATCGAAAGGATCATTCACCATAATCAAGTAGGCTTCATGCCAGGGATGCAAAGATACTTCAATATATGAAAATCCATTAACATAATCCACTATATAAATAAATTCAAAGAAAAAAGCACCTGATCATCTCATTACATGCTGAAAAAAGCCTTTGACAAAAATACAACACCCTTTCATGTTAAGAGTATTGGAGAGATCAGGAATTCACAGTCCATACCTAATCATAATAAAAAACTATGTACAGCAAACCAAGAGCCAACATCAAACTAAATGGGGAGAAACTTGAAGCAACCCCACTAAAATCAGGGACAAAACAAGCCTGCCCATTCTTCCCCTATGTATTCCATATAGTACTCAAAGTTCTATTCAAAGTGATTAGGCAAGAAAAGCACATCAAAAGGATACAAATTGGAAAGGAGTAATTCTAGATATCACGATCTGCAGATGATATGATACGATATATAAGTGACTCTCAAAATTCCACCAGAGAACTCCTACAGCTTATAAAGAACTTCAGCAAAGTGGGTGAACATAAACTTAAAAAATCAGTAGTTTTTGTATACTCAAAGGATAAAGAGAGTGAGAAAGAAATTAGGGGTAAAAGCACCTTCACAATAGTCACAAATACTATAAAATATCTCAGTGTGACTCTAATCAAGCAAGTGAAAGATCTGTATGATAGGAACTTCAAGTCTCTGAAGAAGAGATTGAAGACGACCTCAAAAGACGGAAAGATCTCCCATGCTTATGGATCAGCAGGATTAACATAGTAAAAATGGCTGTTTTACCAAAAGCAATATACAGATTCAGTGCAATCCCCATCAAAATTTCTACTCCATTCTTCACAGAGATAGAAAGAGCAATTTTAAAATTCATCTGGAATGAGAAAAATTTAGAATAGCAAACACCATTCTCAACAATAAATTGATTTTTGGGGGGAATCACCATCTCTGACCTCAAGCTGTACTACAGAGCAGTAGTGATAAAAACCACATGATATTGAACTTACATACTTACTTACATTTGATCTTTGACAAAGAAGCCAAAGCCATCCAATGGAAAAAAGACAACCTTTCTACAGAAAAATAGTGTCCAAAAAGGACAAACAGATATAAGATAGTTGACTGCTAAACTCTACCAAGACAGAGTAAGCTAGTCTTCCATATTTTCTGCTTCACATAATTTCTGTCTCGAAAAACAAACAAACAAACAAAACAAAACAAAACAAAACAAAACAAAAATTAGGAGCTGTCCAGGTAGTCAGCTATCTCTACAATACGTTTAAGTTTTGGAAGCCATGTTTTATGCTTCATATATACTTAGATGAAATTTAACAATTCTCAGATTTCTGATGTAGTTAAGGATTAGGTATTGTCTCATAAACAAACTTAAGTTACTGAACATTGAGAGACATGATCTAAAATAAAAATGATAGTTTTTACATGGTGATGGAAGATAAAATCAAAATATAACTGAAGTGTACAATTGTAAGCTCTTTAGTTTGGATAGTAGTAAAGTACTTTAATTGACAAACTGATAGACTACATGTTAATTATATCTCATATTTTGTAACTTATACAATTGTTATGTTTATGCTCAATTTATATCTGAGATTAAAAGCCTATTAATTTTACAGAAACAGGGAAATGTTGTTGATTGACCTGGTGCTGCTTGTATTTTGATGTTAGTTTTGTTTCCTCAAGAAAGGCTCCCTCTCACTGGGACTTCTCACCATTCTGATTGGTCAAATAAAGGTTAGAGCTGATGATTGGGCATTGCAAGGGAAAGGTGAATCTGAAGGTCTCAGAGAGGAAGGAGGAAAGAGAGGAAGGAAGAGGAGGAGAAAGAATGATAGAGGAGAACTAAATGGCCTAGAGGAGCCATAAATAACAGGGGTCTCATAGCTGCGGAATGGATTAGTACAATAATAGATCTGCCTAATCTAGATATATAGCTTATAAATATAATAATATCTGCATTATTTGACTTTTATACAGACTTATTAGGGTAAGAAATTACCACAACAGTTGGCAATGACTTACTAGTACACAAAAACTCTGGGTAATAACATTGTTATAAATTACCCTATGTCTTTTCTTTCCTTCTGCAGCTACTTACAATACACCATACAATTCCAAGTCTACATAGCAATTTGACAACAGAGATTTAATCCTACATGGCATTGTTCTCTCTAGTACATGGTTCAATTTTCTTATTTTCTTTGAGACCCTCTTCCACAACTCTTATTTTAAATATACTTGTTTTTATATTAAGCTAAATGCTAGTCACTCAATTTATTAAGATGTTTGTCAAAAAAATTGTAGTCCTCTCAACAAATAAAATGCTTTTCACAAATGAATCCTTATTATAGGTAAAATAAGTCCAGGAGTTGAATAATTTTAAAATAAAAATTCTTTGTTTACTGATACATATGGTTAATTGTTCCTTTCTTATTTTTAATACTGTAAATAACTTCATCAAAAATTTAAAAGCTACTATTATTATTATAGCTGATAAAATATTTCTCAAGTTTAATGAATATATTAATATAAATAAAATCAAATAAATGTCACCCATTTATCTGGCATTTGGTATTTGCCAGGCTTTTCAGTTTAATGAGAAGGAAATTATAGTACAGAAAATTCTACTAATCTGTGCAATGCCACAAAGCTTAAACATGGACATATATCACCTGATACCCCAGTAGTATATGCCATATAAATAAACACAGACACACCTTTGCTGTTTTTAATGGGAGTCTTATTATTTAGTCAAAGCTGGTCTCACAATTTTTCTGCTTCAGCCTCTTGAATGTTGAGATTATATATTTGCACTGCCACACTAGACTACTACCATGCCTCTTTAATTTTGTTTTTATATAATGGAAAAAAAATCAGTCATTTATCATTCCTTCATCTTAAAATGTTTCATGACCTTACTTCTCCTTCTCCCAAAGTAACCTACACATTTTTCTACAATTACAGTATTATGTAAGTAAACATAGGCTTATAAAAATAATTTATTGAAGTCTTTACTACAAAAATAAAATAAAATAAAATAAAATAAAATAAAATAAAATAAAATAAAATAAAGATTCACACAGCCGAGCAGGAGAAATACTTCAGACAACTTTTGATCACAAACTTTCAGGCTAGCTTCCCCAAACAATTGCTGTTTACCTTCACTTTTCTTTTCAATGGGCCTCTTAATAAGCTATTATGTGCACAAGAGATGAATACTATGGGCTTTAATTTTTTCCCAAATTTTAACTGCAGAAAGATATTGTGATATAACTTTACCATCATGGAAGTTTTTACAGCATAGTTCAGTAATAAAAAACATATTCAAAATGTTTTGCCTCCACCACCACTTGTTCACTCAGGTCTTTACAGCATGAAAATCAGAAAGGTTTTGTCCATCAACAGTAATGCCTGTTTAGTCAACTGCCATTATTCCTATAACTATGAGCTTAACATTTTCAGTACCCCCATAAGTGAACCCATGTAGCACTTATCTTTCTGTGACAGACATATTAGTACAAGGTATGGCACATGTACATATAAATATACACATTTAATAGACAAAATAAGCAGATAAATAAATAAATAAATAAATAAATAAATAAATGTGATACTTAAAAAGTAAATTTAACCTTAGAATACTCACATAGTATTTAAAAAAAGAACTTAAAAAGTACTTAAAGAACTTGCATTAAGAAAGCGATAAAAGTTTAGTCTGGTAAAATGTTCTCTCAGGTGCATTTTGTATACCTCTTAAGGTTCTTCTTAGATTTTGATAATTCATTCTTTAGTCATCAGGGTCTTGTTTCTTCAAGTGATTTGTGCTAGGCAGAGTGGAGACATTCCATCTTGGATAGAAGCTCATCAGAACTCAGATGATCTAAAAGAAGATGAAGCTTTCCATATTGCATGGAATCTTGCCAAAACTCAGGGACTAAACATTTCAATAACTTCAAGAAGGATTTGAAACCAGCTATGTTCACTAAACCTGCCACCTTTTCATGCTTATATAAACAAGAAAGACTGTGGAGAGACATTTTCAGATAGGCCAAGTTACCTAGGAGACCCTGAGACTGTGAGAGCACCCTAGAAGAGGCACAGAACAGTTGGCTTGGCTGGAAAAGACATGTTCCAGTCTGATGACCCACAGGCAAGCTGTTCACAAAGCTCCACACTTTCATGTTTCATGAGCTGTCATTTATGATGAGGTGGGCTTCTGGAGATGCTGTGGCCTTTGAATATTTGCTCTTATGAGTCACTGCTCACCATTACTCCTTTAAGAAACTCCGATTAAATTATGGGTGCACCAAGTTGGACTTAGGAGTTATTAAAACTTTGGCCTACTGTCAATTTTGTATCTGGGGTGAAGA
Source organism: Arvicanthis niloticus (assembly GCF_011762505.2). Classification (NCBI taxonomy): domain Eukaryota; kingdom Metazoa; phylum Chordata; class Mammalia; order Rodentia; family Muridae; genus Arvicanthis; species Arvicanthis niloticus. The sequence goes on from NC_047670.1 coordinate 3,293,439, forward strand.
GATATTCACATGTCTCCCAAGAAATAGTGTCACACAACATGAAAGATGACTTACAGCATTTTATAAAAAATTTCATAAGTTGTACTTATGTCAGGTAGAAAGAAGAGCATGAGAATGAAATCCTAGCAGAAAAATGAAAACAATCTCTGGATTAATTACCATCACTGACTATTCACAAAAATACAACCAGGAGATAACTTTTTATCCATGATCCCCAGAAATACATTGTGTAGGAGGACAACAGTCCAAAAGCATGGAAAGGAGTCAGGAACAGCACCTATTTCTAATATTAGGAATCCCAAAAGAACACCAAGCTACATAATTATATATGCAGAGGACCTAGGTCAGACCCATATAGGCTCCCTGATTGTCTAGAAACCCCTAGGATCCCTGCTTAGTTGATTCTGTGGGCTGTACTTTTGTGGTGTTCTTAATCTCTCTGGCTCCTACAATTTTTCCTCCCCTTTTTCTATGGGATTTCCTCAGCTGCAACCTAATGTTTGGCTGTGATTCTCTGAACCTTCTCCTTCAGTTGGCACATTAGCTCTGATGATGATCATGCTAGGCTCCAGTCTAGAAAAATACCAAAATATTATTAGTAATCATTTTATTGGCTTCTTTGGGGGTGGGCTTCTTTTTGTTTTTGTTTATTTGTTTGTTTGTTTGGTTGGTTTTGTTTGTTTATTTGTTTGTTTTTGCTAGTAATGTTTAGTTACATCATGGTCTCTGAGCTCTGAAGACTCAGGCTCCTGGCCCACCACGTGGTGTCAGACATAGGCTCCATCTTGTGCTGATCTCAAGTTGGACCAGTCATTAGTTTGATTACTCCCAAAATTTCTGTGCCACATTTACCTCAGCAGTCAGGACAAATTATAGCCACAAAACACTTTAGTTGGTGTCTTTACTGGAAGCTTTTCTAGTTAGAGAAGATGGGAAGTTTATGCTTCTTTTCTCCCAAACTACTAGGTGTCCTCATTAAGGCCATTTTTATAGATTTCTAGTTTTCACTGCACTAGATTTTCACACCTTTCCTCGGGTGCCCCTAACAATTCCAACTATTCCTCTCTACACTCTCTACCTGTCTTAAACTCTTGGGTCTATATGTACAATTGTTGGACCTAAAGATCCAAAACCAGAGGATGCACTCCCCCAGAAACACACATAAATAAGTCTAATGCGCACCCCCCCCCCCCAGCCCTTTACCATCCGTGGAAGAGAAAACACGAGAGGCAGAGATCGGGTAGTTACTGCAAAACCAGGACTTTTTACTCAGTATCACACACATGGAAAAACGCGGAAGGGCTGAGATGTGGAAGGGGCCTGGCTTAAAGGGGTCAGTCTAGAGTGACGTATTCACTTCTGATTGGCTGTTCGCTCACCACCCAATATTCAGTGACTTTGGCGGGCTCTCTGCCTTTGCATCTGTGCAGATGATTGTTTACTTCTGGAAAAACACGAGGCTAGCGCCAACTTGGGGTGGCAGATTATACTGCGGCTCCCAACAAATGAGATTTGCTGCAATAATATGAGGTTTATTAATGATAAGATGACAACCAGTATATTGGGGTTCTCCTGCATGCAGGCAAGAAGAACCCTGAGCCAAAGTTGGGAGCAGTTTTTATATCATATTCACAGAGCTCATAAGGGCAGTTTTACCTCTTAATAACCATAAAGGCTGACTTCAACAGCCGTTCCCAGGCCTGGTTTCTGTTCCCAGGCCCGGTTGCTAAGTAACTCAAATTTGCACTTTATCCTTTACAACTAACAGGGTCAGCTTAAGCAGCTTCTGTTTACCCAGGCTTTACTGTGTTAAGGGCTCATAAACTCCTATCTTGGGTCTTTCTTCCTGGAATGTTTGTTTGAGTCTTTGGAATGTGATCTTCTTGGGATGTGCCTCAGGGGCAGCTAATACCTGAAACTTAAATTTAAGGATTTTTTTAATTTTAAGTTCAAGCTGAGACCTGAAATTCTTACATTTGGTTCTTACACAGTGAAGTTTCCAATCAATCATCAGAATATTGGTTAGTTTCTGACTTACCTGGTACATGAAAGCTGGTTCATTGTTTGACCTTATCATCTGAAGAAACTCATACCATGACAGTACATTCTCTAAGAATTTTTGTCATTGTAGATGTAGTTTCATGCTTGGTAGGGAGAGGCTCAGTTCAACCTGAAAAGGTATCTATAAATATCAGTAAATATTTATACCTAAATTTTTTCTTCTCTTATTAGTAAGAGAATTCCTCATTATTTTTGATAGTCTTTCTTTCTGTTGTCCAAAGCCCTCTCTCCATTTAAATATCCCCATAGACATGAGCCTAGAAATTTTTTACAGAGGTTATACCTCTGTGAAGTCTCCAAGTAGGCTCTAGGCTTTATGCCTCTGAACCTATTATTGGGGTACATTTTAGCAGGCAGGCAATATAGTTTCTGACAATCTTAGCTATCTTTGAGTTGGCATTTACAATCCTGATATTATCATGTTATATCAAATCCTACATTCTCCAGATACTTGTGTGGGAAGAGCAGTGATCTTTGGTAATATATGTAGTCCATTTCTTCTGACCCAATGAGTTTTTAATCCACATTTCTTCACTATCTGTCCTAACATGGGGTCATAGGCAAATTTCTAGCCCAGATTGTGTCATCTTTGGACTACTTAAGGTCATCAGAAAATATAGAATCCCTTGGTTCCAAGGAAGACAAGGGCAAAAATGTTCTGGTTTCTTAGACCTATTGTCCTCTGAAACTGGGTCCTTTCCTTTCTGGTGTCTCAACCAGTGGATGTTGGCCAGCTGTTTAGACCCCCCCCCCCCATAGAACCCTTAGTAGGGAGAGGATTTCCTCATTATTCTTGATAGTTTTTCTTTCTGTTGTCAGAAGACATTTTTTTATTTAAATAGCCGTATGGACATTAGCAGTAGCAAAGGCATTAACTTGGGCTTCTTTTAAGACCATGGTTTGAATAGACTTTTGTTTTGCCTTGGGATATTTTCTGGCCCTGTGGCCCTTTTTTAAAAATAAGTACATTGGTTCTTTCACAGCTGGGGGTGGTTTTGATCTTTAGGTCCCCACTGCCTTATCTCTTTATTTAGAAGTCATTTGTTTCTGAAGTCTATAATCCTCTGGTTTGGCCATAGCTGTTTCTTCTGTCCTTTTAACTGTCCTTTTTTTGTCTTTATTAAATACTTTTTTATCAATATCTTTTAGATTTTCTCTTAGTCCTTGAACCCTTTGAAATTTCCTGCTATCTGGTGCTGCCTAGTTAATAAAGGCTAGAGCTATCTTTGCTTATCTTTGACCAAAATAGTGGCTGTCTTACAGCACTTTGAGACCTGCCAACAGAGCCTGTTGAATTTAAGTCTCTCCCTGAGTTAAAATTCCAATCTAGGAGGGTTAAGGAAAAGCCAGTATCAATAGATGCTTGGTTACTGGGGCCATGAACCATTTTACTGGCTTCTGTCTGGATTTTCTCTCCCTCTTCTGTAAAGAAGAGAACTTGCAAAGCTGTTGCCAAGCATCTCAATTGGGCTTGTGGGTAAAGAGGATTAATTACATCTCAAGGGTTGTATAAAAGGAGGAGTACTGACTTCTCTAGTTAAAAAGTCATTAGTGGCAGATGGCCAATAGTGATGAGGTTGGTTTCTTTGATCATCAACTGGCCTCTCTGTACACAAGGACAGGATGACAGATTTAGGCTCAGGAATCAGCCCACAGGGGCTTCCCCTGTCCCTGCAGCAGGTTCCCCCTCCCCTACCTGCTGTGGTGCTGCCAGGAGCAGCTGTCATTCTGCCTGAGTGATCAGGTTTCAGATGCAATCACATTAGGGTCTCCTTATTTAAAGCTCTGTTTTGGGCTGTCCTCAAACCCAAACCTGACACAGCAGGAAGGGAAGATGGAGCAGCTTCAAACCCTCAGCAAGACCAAGTTTTATAGGAAATGGGAGAAAATAGGGAGTAGTGTCTAGTCTGGCAAGTATCTAATAGAATGACTATTGTAAGCCCACCGGTGGGTGTTCTGAAGCAAGACCATGAACATTCACAAACAGTCTGAAAGTACAACTGGAACAATCAGTTTGACTAAGTGTTGTTATAAAGTAGCTAGGGAGCAACTTTAGGGTATAGACTGAGTACAAGCAGTGGGGTTTTTCCTGGCACTTGGGCACTGCTTGGGTTCAGCTGCAGGTCAAGTTCTCAGGCTTTTTTTTTTTTGATGGAGGCTGGTGCTCAGATGGAGTAGGTTTGGCTTCTCAAGGATAAACTGTCAAAAACAATGATAATGGTTGTTTTTCTTTCTGTCTGTTTGTAACGAATTGAACCCTTTTCCATTAACACCTAAAACCAAAAATCATTAAAGTTAATACATTCCCTCAAGCATAAAACTAGACATTTTAAGATACCTAAAAATAATGTAGACTGAACACATGCACAATGGGAACTTAAGACGCTCATGTGAATTTCAATATCAATATTCTTTCCACTGGGCAGAAAATTGCTAACACATACAGGTCATATATACCAGTATGTTTTTAGATATTCCACTAATATAGAAATTACGAATTAGTAAACTAAAACAATATCAGGCCAACATCAGAAATTTGAAGAACCATGAGTCAGCCAAAAGTGTCTGAAACCCGATGTCCTTGGAGCCCAAGAGTAAACCATGATAGAATCAATTATATAACTATTCAACAGAATGTCACTTTTCATATAAATTTTAGCCAACTCATGACGCTCATGGGACTACAGTCATTTAATACACACACATGTAGGCACTCAGGCATACACCTGTTACTTATTAATTTTTATTATTTAAAACATTTTAATTTAAATATTTATATCATATTTTTCTACTCTCCCAAGTCCTTCCAGATCCTTTTACCCTACCTCCCAACCCAACTTTTAGTTCTTTCTTAAAAAAAAAAAAAATCTCAATACAACAACAAGTCACTATAACAAAACAAAAACATATCCAATGAGAAACCCTGAAACATAGGGTTAAAGCTCTATGTAGTAAAGTATTTGATTTTCCCATCTTTGATGAGGTATGCAAGTATTGTCTTTAGCAATGGGGCCATGTTGCAGAAGTCTTGGCAACAACTTGGGAAGTTTATGTATTTCTATGAAACCTTTTGGCCAACAACTCAGATGTAATCTGATCCTAGTCCTGAAAGTTTAATTTGGAAATGTCCAGTTGGGACTCTGTCACCCATGTTATTTGCAATCTTATTTAGATCATATATATATATATATATATATATATATATATATATATATGTATATGTATATGTATATATATATATGTGTGTGTGTGTGTGTGTTTTAGGAAGTGTAATTTTAGGTTTCAGCTTTAGCTTAAAATTAAAATATCCTTAAGACTGAGTCAAATATTAGCTCTCCCCTCCCCCCCCCATGCACATCCCAGAAAGAGCACATTCCAAAGACTCAAACATTCCAGGAAGAAAGACCCAAGATAGGAGTTTATGAGACCTTGACACAGTAAACCTGGGTAAACAGAAGCTACTTAAGCTGACTTTCTTTGTTGTAAAAAGATAAGGAGCAAATTTGAGTTACTTAGCAACCAGGCCTGGGAACAGAAACCAGGCCTGGGAACAGCTGTTGGAATTTGGCCTTTATTGTTATTGTTTAAGAAGTAGTTGTATAACTGTAGGGAGCCACGGCAAGCGGTGACAACATTCTCCATTACAAGATGGCGCGGGCATCCGGTGCTCCCACAAGTAAACAACTAAACTGTGCAGGTGCAAGAGGCGAGAGCGCGCCAAGCCACTGCCCATCCCGGGGCGTAATATGGGGTGATGAGTAAACAGCCAATCAGAAGTGAACACGCCATTCTAGGGTGCATATAAGCAGTGCCTTTTTGGGGCTTGGTGTCTTCCGCTTCAGCTGATACAAGAATAAAGCCTCGCTGTAGTAACTACCCGAACACTGCCTCCCGTGTCTCTCTTGCGGGTGAGGGGACTCGGAAGGGGCGCGGAACATATAACTGCCCTCATAATTCTATAAAAATAATATATAAGCTGCCCTTATCTTTACTTCGGGGTTCTTCTTGCCTGCATGCAAGAGAATCCCAATATACTGGTTGTCATCTTGTCATCTTACATCAATAAACCTCATGTTATTGCAGTGAATCCCATCCATGAATGTCTCTGGGGGAGCGCATCCCCTGGTTTTGGATCTTTAGAGTCCAACAGAAGTTTCTATTTAATTAAATTTTTATACTATTCCTCAAATGCTCTTAATTTTAGCTGTCTCTGCTTGTTTTCCATCTCAAACCTCTTTTACCTTCTCCTCTTTCATTTGATTTTCTCATTACATGCTTTCCAAGTACTCATAGATATCTATTCAATTTCCCTTTCCTAATGAGATCTCTGTGTTCCCTCTAGTCCTTACTCCATATCTATCCTCTGTAGTTCTATGTATTTTAGCTTGGTTATCATTGATTTAAAAGTGAATATCCACATATGAGTGAAAACATACTATATTTGTCTTTCTGAGTTTGGGATACTTCACTTTGGGGTGATTTCTTTTTTGAGTTCCACCCATTTCCCTGAAAATATTACGATGGCATATTAATGGTAATTTTAACTGTAAATTTAACATGCTTACATCTTCTAGAGGCCTAATATCCAAAATATATAAAGAATTCAAGAAGCTAGACATCAAGAAAACAATCAATTAAAAATAGAGAACAGATCTAAAGAGATAATTCTAAATTAGAGGAAACTCAAATGGTGAAGAAAACACTTAAGTGCCCAACATCTTTAACCATAAGGGAAATTTCAATCAAAACTATTTTGGGATTTTATTTTACACATGTCAGAATGACTAAGATTGAAAAACAAAACAAGTGACAGCTCATTCTGGCAAGGATATGGACTATGAGGAACAATCACAGATTGCTAATTGGGCTGCAAACATTTACAGCTACTATGGAAATCAGTGTGACAATAGTTTCTCAGAAGATGGGAACCCCTCTTCCTCAAGACCCAGTTATATTATGCTTTATTCTACCATAGAGACACTTCCTAAACCATGTGTCCTGTGCTTCTATTCATAACAGCCAGTAATTAGAAACGACATATGTTGTATACTGAGATAGGACTTTCTGCTGGCAGTGTCAGGTCACTCTCAGTATCTTGTATCAGAGAGGTGGACTAGGCAAAGTCCCGAACAGGGAGTCCAAAGCCCCCTTTCCTCTGGGGATGAACCAGAGCCTAGGATGGATTAGTTTCATAGGGTTCTAGTCTGGCATGGAATTCCAAGAGTGTTGCAGCTCTTAAAAGAGAAACAAAGTAGTTTGGGCAGTCTGCTGGAGGTAGGTAGCTGGGGTCCTACGTCCCACAATGTCTGCAGCAGCAGCAGCAGCAGCCTGGGAGCCTTTGTGGGCAACAAGAGCTTGGCCAGACAGGTGGGTCTATGATCCAACAATGAGTGATTCAGGAGAGAGACTCCTCCTCCACATGGCACAACTCAGTAAATACAGCCACTCTCAGACAGTTTTTCTTGGAGAAATAACTTGTATGCTTTATTCCAGGTGGACAAAGGGACATTTGAACTTTAGAGAGTAGAATGAGATTTGGAGGGTAAATGCTTTCTATTGACTGTGGTTAAGATACTATTTGCTCTATTTGCACGAGGAAAGACTCAAGGTGCTGTATTACACCATTAATTGCATATGGTCCTCTCAGTTGGGTGTCATGGTTAGGTGTTCCAGAGCAGGCCCAGAGACAGAGATGGAGCAGCTCCATTCCTGCTGTTCTCAAATCTCTGAGATTCCTGGAGTTTGAGCACACTCCACTTCCTTCTTGTGCCCATCTGGTGGCACTGTCCACATGCCCTACAAACATAGATGTCATTCTCTTTGTAATAAAACAAAATATAGTGACATAAAACAAAACCTACTGTATTGAATTTGGACAACACAAACAAACAGAAGGAAAAGAGCCCAAGTGAAGGCATAAGAATCAGATATTAACTCATTCCCATGTCCAAGAATCCCATAAAAAGCACAAGGTTCTGTGTATACTGCCCCAGTCTCTACATTCATATAAATTTTCTTTATGTTGATTTAGAAAGTCTTGTTTTCTTAACATCTTCCATCTTCTCTGGCCCTTATACTCCTGCAACCTCCTTTTCCTTGGAGTTCCCTGAGCTCAGAGGGATGAGATCTGATGCAACCATCCCATTTATGGTTGAGTACATTGTCTTATTTAGGGTTTTACTGCTGTGAGCAGACACTATGACCAATGGAACTCCTATAGAAGACAACATTTAATTGGGGATGGCTTACAAGATTAGAGGTTCAGTACATTATCAACAAGGCAGGACCATGGCAGCATCCAGGCAGGCATGGTGCAGTAGGAGCTGAGAGTTCTATATCTTCATCTAAAGACTGCTAAGAGAAGACTAGGTCCCACATGGCTAGGAGGAGGGGCTCATTGCCCACCCACCATAGTGGTACATTTCCTTTAACAAGACCACATCTACTCAAACAAGGCTATACCTTCTAAGAGTAGCACTCCCTGGGTCAAAGATATTTAAACCACCTCATGAGTCAAGTTTTCTCATTCTCTGGGTAATGCTGGCTGTGAGTCTCTATATTTCTTCCCATGAGCCACAGGATAAAGCTTCTCTGACAATGCTGGATGAAGCACTGATCTGTGAATTTCACTGAATATTATTAGGAGTCATTTTATCACTACCTTCTCTTTTAATTTTTTAATGTTTGTTTTTATTCTAGGTCTCTGGGCTATAGAGTCTCAGGTTTTTGGTCACCCAAGCATTGTCAGGTATGATTTCTCTTTTGTAGAGTAGACCTTTAGTCAAATTGTCATTAGTTGGTTACTCCCATAAGTTTTATGCCATGATTATTTTGGTATATCTTACAGGCAGGATACAACTGTAGATCAAAGGGATTATGGCTGTTTTCTGTTTTGGTAGTGTACAGAGTACCTTTCTTGTCCAAGGAAGGTATTTAGGAGAAAACTAGAGATATAAGACATGGAATTATGAAAAATGAATAGACAGAGCATGAATTTGGACAATGAAGCAATAAAATATGGCAGTAGATAAAAAGAAAAAGAAAAAGAGAAGATGCCTCTCACATATTCTGCATTTGCGAGTGAGTAGGTAGTATTACCATTTATAAGTCTAACTGAAGACAGTCAGTTCCAAATGGAGCAAGAGGATTTAGTTTCAGAGGCTGGAGTGGCATCCAAGTGAACTGGCTATAGATTGAAAATTCAAGACCCTACCCAAACTTCTGTAAATCGCCAGCATATTAAATGGCATTAAAATCCAACAGAGTGACAAATTTCCAAGGCTTAGAGGAAATTTTCTGTAGAATCAGTGTGCAAAGAACCAGCATTCCTATAATGTCAAATTTACTATGTAAAGTATGTACACATATTTACAGTTTCTATTCTACTAATATAATTTTGTGGTATTTGTATACACACTCTCCATTCCAATGAACCAGTTAAATCTGAATATTTGAAAGCAGTGCATGGTTTGTCTGTATAAGAACAATGTACATTTTTTTGAATAAGCAGATGTAGAGCCTTACTTGCTTAGATTTATCCAAATTCACTTTTTAGGCTTTATTCTTAGGCAGGCCTGGACCCTTGATGCTTAAAAGTACCAAGCCCTTGTAATCAAGAGAACAGTAATTTAATCAAAAACCATTCCTTCTATTTGTGTCTTTCATCTTCTGTACTTGTAGATAAATCATCTCCTTCACAATTGTGTAAAGGAGCTTATAGAAAAGCAGAGGTGGATTATCACTGTGGCTTTCATTTGTGCTTCAGAGTATCTGTGTTGCTCTGCTTTAGTCAGGTGAACAAAATTTCCATCATAGCTGTAAAGAGTAGGAGTTTGGGATGTGATGTTTTAAGGATATTTTAATTCTTTATTAATTCATCTATATTTCACAACATTATTCACTAGAGTTAAGTAGTTTGAGTCAGTATGTGTGCGTCCACCATTGCAAGCTCTGTAAAAATACACACGTGGGGCAGGGATGTGCTCAAAAGGTATCTATTACATAAGATAACATATATCCCTGCTCTCATCAGAACAGTCAGGTCATAAATTGTTGTGGTAAATCTCCGACCCAAATAAGTGCAGTCAAGGAAAACACAACTCAATATTTATAGATATAAACTGCAAGCCTAGATTGGGCAGATTTACCATTGCATTACTCTATTCCCCAGCTATGAGATCCCTTATATCTTGTGGTTTTTCCAGGCCACGTTCTTCTCCTCTGTTGTCCTTCCACCTTCTCTCTTCAGTCATCTCTCTCTCTCTCTCTCTCTCTCTCTCTCTCTCTCTCTCTCTCTCTCTCTCTCCAACTTCCTCTTCCAACTCCTCCCCTAAGCCTTTTGCTCCATCTCCTCTTCTACTGCCCAGGCACTGGCTCCAGCCTTTATTCTACAAATTAGGCTGGGCAGAAGGTTCTCAAGAGTACTGATTCACTCCTCCTCTGCAGCCCCTCCAAGGAAAATGGAACTACCATCAAAACACGAGGCTGGGGATATCCACAACAATAAGTCATGTTCATTAATTAAGAAATTTCTGGATCTTTTTCATTTATATGTTGTTTAGGTATTACCTAACAGTCCAAAATGCTTACTGTAACTCTAACTCTAAATAAGATCAGGTTTCTCTGTTAAGGCTTCCACAGTTTTTCAATCTAGTGGAAAATAAAATCTCATAACCTATGAATGATTTCAGTATCTGACACTCGGAATCCTAGATTTTTATCAATGCTAACTCTCCTTTCTTTTGTATATTCCAATCAGACTGTGTTGTACTTGTTGACGTTTTCTACAATGCAAACTATATCCATGTCTCAGGGTATTTACCCATTCTTCCCTTTCCTCAGAATATATGTGGTTACACAGCTCAGCACTGTTTCTCATATTTTTCTTAAAATGACCATAGCACAATTTTCCTAACCATATTTAAACACAATTAAGAAATAAAAAAATTTCTTCTCCCACATGTCTTCCCATTTGTGTTTTTCCTTATTATCATATTCAATTCAGTGTGTCTACTTGTTAATTTAGCCAAGATGGATACCATCACTCAGAAAATAAGGTATTCAAAATCAAGAATGTTATCCATAATTTATAATTGGAGTCTTGTAGAGAACTGTACTTATCATAGAGAGGAGATTCAGTAAAGAATTAATGAATGAACAGATAATCTGTCTTATTTATTTGTAAACTGGAATATAGAAATATTTAGGTTGCAATTTTCATGTGTGCTTTGATGGTATTACATATCAAATGATTAATTCAACAAAATGAAAGTCTTCTCTGAGATGATTAATTCAAGAAAATGAAAGCCTTCTCTGTTTTTATAACAAGCTAAAGATGTAAAACATATCCTGTTTCATATAGTTTCCTAAACCTTTATGGAGAAATTGACTGCTATGTATGATATATCTATTGTCCAATGAGAAAGAAAGCATTACTGTCTTATTCTTCTGATGTCTGAGGAAAACACTGGGACTTTTTTCTATGCTCAAGAACCTCATGTTCTTGCATAATCCACATTTTAATTCTTATAGAATTCCCAAAACCTCAAGTACTAACAGAAATATTTTCATTCAAAAGCATCAAAACCATTGTATATTTCTCATATATATAGCTGGTTTTGAATATTTGGTACATCTCTCATCCCGAGGGCCATAATAATCCCTAAGAATCTGAATATATCTAGAAAAGCTAACCATAAAGTCACCAAATGCTACCTGTAGGTCAAATGTCCAAATTTGTACTCTTCTCTTCATTATATATAACGTATGTAAACACTAAGTTGTAAATTGTATACTTTATAATTAATAAGTATTTTCTATATTTGTGTGCTTATGCATGTGTATGTTCATGTATGTGCAGTTGTGTGCATGGATAGATGCCAGAAAAACATGTCTGATGTCTTACTCTACCACTCTGTGCATTTTTGTCTTATTCTCCTGAAATTGAACCTCAAGCTATGATGGTACCAGAAAATCCCAGTGATTCTAATGTCTCTACCTATTCTTGCCATTGTGTGGAGTTATAGTCACACATAGCCAGTATCTCTAAATCTTTGAAAATATTACAAAAAAAATCATGTGTGTTAAGATAAACTCAGTAGTTAAATCAAGTCTCAATCTTTTCCACATATGATTTCAGACATTTCACATATTTAAAGTATAACAGAATATTTTTCCTCAATATATACTCATCATACCCTTTTCCCTCTAGATATGAGATAACCTAATGCTGGCTTCTTTGACAACTTGACATAAACATAGACACATGTGGGAATGATAATTAATAAAATGTCGATATAATTTTGAGTTTCTGTGGGACTCCTAACAGCGGGACCAGGTCTTTGCTGTTAACATTTTTTCCCCTATTGGATTGCCTCTTCTACCGTGGATATTAGGGCTTTTGCCTTCTGTTAATGTATCTTGTTTTGTCCTGTTTGGCTGTTGTCACTTGGAAGACTGCTCTTTTCTGAAGAGAGTAGATCTGGGTGAAAAGAGAGGTGGGGAGGGCTGGGGGCAGTTGAGGGAGAGGGAACTTGGTCAGGAAGTATTTTGTGGGAGAAGAATCAGTTTTCAATTAAAAATAATTTAAAAAAATTGTCATGCAAGCAAATAGTTTGTTGGGTCCTGCCTTGAATTGATATGAGAGAACACAGCCGACTGTGGGTACAGAGCCACCCCTGGGCAGGTAGTCCTGGGTTGTATTAGAGAACAAACTGAACAAAACATGAGAAGCAGGCTACTGAGCAGCACTCTTCTGCAGTCTCAGCTTCAGTTTCTGTCTTCTATTTCTGTCATAGTTTCCCTTCATGGGCTATGATGTAAACTGAAATAAATCTTTTCTTTCCCAAGTTGTTTTTGGTCATGGTGTTTTATCACAGTTATAGAAAAATCTAAGTAACCCATTATTCTCTTTGTTCACTAGAGATATTTCTGTTTTGTGCACTTTCAAATTCACTCTTGAACAAACAAAACAACAAAATAGTATATTTCATTAAAATTTTTGATAAATATTTTCTCTAGAGCATTCAGGAAACCCAGGCAATCCAGGACTGTTTTTGCTGAATGGCATGGACTCTGATACTGGTGGAGAGTGTTCTTGTCAACTGCATCCACTATGATCTGACTTATATAAGCCTGATTCCTTTTATCTCTACTTCTTAAGCATTCACAAATATTTACTCTATAGTTTTCCAAACTTCTTAAACCATAATATAGTTCTTGGTATATTTTCTGTGTCATTTTTCTCTTGTAATTTATTTTAAGATACATTTTTTTAGACATGAACAATTCTGGGTCAGAGTTTTTTACTTTGGGATGGTAATCCCATCCCTCTACTTGATGCCCTGTCTTTCTACTGGTTCTACTAGTTCCTGTTTGCCACTGTTGGGCATTTCATCTAAAGTCCCTCACTTTGTGTCCTGAGAGTCTCTCATCTCCCAAGTCTCTGATACTTTCTAAAAGGACCCTAAACCTCCCATTCCCAAGGTTGTATATCTCCATTCATTCTGCTGGCCCTCGGGGCTTCTCTCCTGTCTTCCCCCCATTCCCAATACATGATTATAGTTTTCTTTTCCCTTTCCTTTTCCTTTCCCACCCAGATCCCTCCCTCATTCTGCCTCCTGTGATTATTTTTTTCTTCCTCCCAAGTGGGACTGAAGCATCCTCTGTTCACTTAGGCCCTTCTGTTAACCTTCTTGAGTTCTGTGGATTGCATCCTAGGTATTCTGAACAATTTTTTAACTAATATCCACATACTAGTGAATACACACCATAATGTCCTTTTGGATCTGAATTACCTCAATTCAGAGGTATTTTCTAGTTTCATCTACTTGCCTGCAAAACTCATGGTGTCCTTTTTTTATATATAGCTGAATATTATTCCATTGTGTAAATGTACATTTTCTGTACCCATTCTTTGTTTGTCGGACATCTGGGTTTTTTCCAGCTTCTCGCTATCTTAGATAAGGCCACTATGAACATAGTGAAACACATGTTTCTTTGGTATGGTGGGTCATCTTTTGAACTTTAGGGACAAAACTGGAGAAGAGACTGAGGGAAAAGAGGTCCAGTGCTTGCCCAACTTGGGATCTGTCTCAAGGGAGGCTAAAACACCTGACACTATTACTGATGTTATGGTGTGCTTACAGAAATAAGCCTAGTGTGGTTGTCCTCTGAGAAGCCCAACAAGCAGCTGACTGTGACAGGTGCAGATACACCCAATCATTGGACTAAAGTTGGGAACTTTGTGGTTGAATTAGATAAAGGCTAAAAGAAGCTGAGGAGGAGGGTGTCCCCATAGTAAGACCAGCAGTCTCAACTAACCCAGACCCTTGAGATCTCTAAGACCCTGAGCCACCAACCAGGCAGCATACATGAGCTAGCCCAAGGCCTCTGACACATATATGGCCTCAGTGCGAGACAATGCACCTAACCTTCCAGAGACTCAAGGCCCCAGGTGGTAGGGAGGCCTGGGGGGAACATCCATTTAGGGACATGAGGAGGATAAATAGGCTGAGGAACTGTGAGAGGGACGATTAGAAGGGAGCAATGGCTGTACTGTAAAAAATAATAAAAGTAGCAGTAGTAGTAGTAATAATAATAAAGATATGCTTTTTTACTTCTACTATTCTCTTGACAGTGAATTACTATTTTCCTTCTTAGCAATAAGTTTACATTCAAGCAGATATTTTTTCTGACTTTTATGTAGCAAGTGTTAGAACATAGGCACATACAAATAGGATAGATTTGGTCCCTGAACGATTTCATGACTCAGTACAGTGCTCTCTGAATCAGAAAGTTAAGAAATAGTTTGTGTACTCAATTATCAGGCTCCTTTGTATATGTTGTTTACACTATGTTCAACTAAATCCAGTGATTGAAAATTTCCCATCATTGTTAATAACTTATGAGAAGTCAAATTTCTTCTTTGTTTTGAGGACTCATACAGACTCTTCGGGGATATTCTCAAGGGACTTCTAGGAAGGCTGTGGCTCCAAAGAGGTTTTTTCTGCTACCCCATCTCTGTCAGCAACCCTTTCATGGTGGCTGTCTTGCTTTCTCCCCATTTCTCATTTTATAGAGTTCCCATGTTTGTATTTATTTTAAATGTGTTTATTTATATGTATGAGTACTTGTCTGAATATGCATATGCTTATATTTTTGTCATAAAAATAAATTTGTTTTTCAGATAGAGACAAGGACTAAAGAGAAAGGCTGATGGTATCATCAGTTTTATCGGAGAGGTAATTAATCTAATAAAAATAATTTTTCTTATATATTTTAAGGCTCATCCTTTTTAGAATATTTGATGATCATGATAGAAACGGTCATATTTTCCATAATTTATGATAATGCTATATTTTAAGTATCATACTGGAGGACTATAAGTCAGACAGCTCCTCAATAGGGAGAACGGGAGAATAGTTTTTAGGTGGATGAATGTACATTTTATTTAAATATTTAAGATGAATGTATTTATGCTGTTTCTTCCTTACCAATGTCAGAAGGAACTAACCTAAAGCCATTTTAGGTAAAACTTACATTTTGAATAGGGGTTAAATGAAGGTTAAGTTCCAAAAACTTTCTTGTGTAACTGACATCTTACTTGGCAGAGAGAGACATACGTGGCTAACTGGTATCTTGGTTGACAAGTTAAGACATGATAGACATGCTACTCCACTACAGTTGAATAAATCAACCAATGAGAAAAACATAAATATACCATAAAGAAATTTTCTTAGGAAATTCCCTTTATCTATAAATACCAACTGGTGGAAAATGTAACTGTAACTTTTCACAGACATTTGTGGTTTTCAGGCTTAAAAGCATTCTGGCTCAGGTCACAGTTCATTACCTGAGTCTATTTTGCATCCCTTATCAGTCAGTAGTAGTTTGATTACAATAAAATTTTGTTTTATGTATTGACCTGGTGTTTGAGTTGTGTTGGATCTAGATGTCATAACATTGGGTGCATTTGCAGCGAATCCACTCACTCAGTGCCTGGTTTGTAGTCATCCACTATTGGGTACTTCACTTTTGAAGTCCAAGACCTATAAAGTCAAACCTATCTTCTCTTTTGTGCTTGGCACCTTTTTGGGACTCAAGAAAGGAGAAACTGGATACAATATTGCTCCTAGGGTCAGAGAACAAGTGATGTCCTGATCCCTCTCTGTTTCCTGTTGGAGTGACACCTGCATCTAGTTCTGGGTCCCTCTTCCATTACCTCTCCATTCTTATTGGTTGTCCTTTGTATGCCTTTGTATGCCTCTCTGTGTTGGTCAGTTTGTGTCTGCAGTTTTTAATTTGATTGTTGTTATGTGTTCCATATTTGAAGAAATGAGCCAAACTTCCTCCTCCAGCTTTTTATCCCCTGACTCATTTAAAAGATTTTCTGAAAAAAAAAAACAAAAAAAACAGATAAATCAGGATGACAAAAACTGATAAAACTGAGTGCTACTACTGATGTGGCTGTGCCTCCAGCCTGAATCAACCTGGTAGCAAAGACTGGGGCATAGGAACTATCAAAGCCCATGGTGAGACTACAGCCAGCAACTCGTCCAAATACAAAACTGTTGTTCCCATGAGAATTGGATTCAGCAAATAGCTAGGCTACCTTTGAAGTTACAACTGGAAGAAATAAGGTAAGTTTTTTTGTCTAATTTAAATATAGAAATGTATGTATCCACTATATGTTTGTTTCTGATTAATCTTAAGGGTATGAGTTTAATATGTTCTGTATGTCTTGATTGTAGATTATTGGCTTATAAATTATTGGATATGGTTAAAAATCAGTAATATCTATCACAAAACCTTAGATTCAAACTTTGAACTCAGAATCAGAACTGTTTTGGGTAGCATGAAATGGCATGAGCTAGCAAGGACACAGATTTCCAAAGATACATTTAAATTAGAATAAGATTTTTATATAATTTTTGTTCTGTCTTTAAAAAACAGGTTTATAAAATATGTAATTTAAAAAATGAAGTATTAAAGCTGCACCTCCATCTTGCACTGTTAAAACCAGCTTTTGCCATCTACAAATTTTGATTGTGCTTTGTGTTTTCCATGTTGGGGGCAGAGAAAATATACTTTATTTTGATATTGCAAAATCTCACAATTGAGATATTATACATGTTTTCACATTTTGGTGTACCTGTAATTCTTTGGGGGGGGTGTCTTTCAGTTCCTTTGTACCCAAATAACTGCAAGGCATTTCCATGCCTTCTGTAGACTGCTCTTGAAAGAGTTAAAAGTTTTTAAACCTTCCACAGATGGAGTCAAGAGTGCAGATCAGCTTGTTCTGCACTCTGGGTCCTAGGAAACTAGCTATCCACAAGACAAAATAGATGATAAATTGAATAGGGTTTGAGCTGTGAGTTCAAGTTAGTGTGCCTGTGCACCCTGGATACCAGGAACTTGGCTGACCACAAGATAGATGGCTGATTACATATAGGCTCTTAGAGAATAGCCTGTTCCTTGTACCCTGTCACAAACTGAATAATTGGCTGGGACTTTCCACAGGTGCTCTCCAATAGCCCTCCTTTACTCCCCCTGGGTTGTGGTTCCCCTCCTGAGTTGTGGTTTTGGGCTTTAAATTCTCTCTGTCTCCAAAGCCCCTGGGTCAGACCCCATTGCCCCTGTGTGGGCTACAGTATACCTCAGTATACTGATTAAAATATACCTCTTGCTGATCATATCAAGTTTGGTGTCTTGCAGTTAATGGGTGGCCACAAATTCCTGAGGCTTGGGTGAGGGCCTCCATTCGTGGGGGCCTTACATTTTAGCTCCCAAAATAACTGACACATAGACCTGGCAGTTTTATTAACAAGGTACAAGCCTAAATTGGGCAGGTTTCAAGCTATTCTTCCCCCCTAAGTGATTTATTTCCTTGCCACATTGTCCTTTATCTTCAATCTGAGCCTCGCCCTTGCTTGCTCTGCTCTATGTGAGTCCTCATGCCTGCTCTCTCATCGAAATCTCATGGTGAATCCTTCTGTTCACTTCTTAGGGTTTCCTTACATACTCCTCTTCTCTGGTCCTTTCTCTTTCTTTGGTCTTTCTGGGATCTTCTCTCCTGACTCAAAGTGAAAGTCTCAAACTATTTTCTTTTGCCCTGCTAATTGACTGGTAAGCTCTTTATTGATCAATCAGAAGGTGATAGAGAATAATGTTTACAAAATACTGAGTCAGGTGATGCTTCATAAAAATAACAAATAATACCAAAGTCAGGCCTGTACTCAAATCTCCACTTATGTAGAAATTTGAATACATTTATATGAATACATTGAATACATTTATATGAATACATAATACAAGGATTTGAATACAAAGAATCTTTACACAGTGCACAAAGCCATTTTTCCTACTTTCTTTGGTTTTACAGAAAATTAAAAACTAGATATTTTAAAAAACAGCCTTTAAAATAATTAAACTTATAAGACTATGAAACATTTGAAAGCTTATCAGATAGTTTTATTGTAATGCACTTATTAATATATGACCTATATAGCTAGGCTAATTGTAACTTTGTCAGTTAGACAACAGCAGACAATCAGCTTCTTCCCCCAAGGCTATAGTCACTGTGTTAGTTCATTAATTAAAGATATTAGTTCTCTTGTTAAAAAAAGGCAGACAAGTTTACTTTGTCTATAGACTTCATCTTAAAGGATAAAGAGGTTTCAGATGTAGCTTTTCACTGAAAGAACATGTTTCACAATGACTGATCTCAACTATAACTTCATGTTTCTGGTAAATGATTAGATTTTTAAAAAAATGGTCCAAAATCAATGCAAAGACTAAGGATGTAAAAACTTAAGTTTAAGTTCTAAGGGTCTCAAAAATTATTTAAGATATATAAAGATATATAATATTTAAGATATATACATACAAACTGTAAAAATATATTGATATAATGAGATTTTAAAGGTTCAACATTTTTCCATTCATAAATGGAATTCTGTTAAACTGGTAGAATATTGACTACTTATTATTATTCAGTCAAAAATTCAAGATTTTAAGTTTCTTTTGGTTAAATATGGTCCAGCTATTTTACATATGTTAAATGCCTTTTTAAATACAATATGAATTTCAATAAAATCAGAATGCTCATATATCTAGAGTTTTTATTTCCTTTGATAAATGCTCATGTTAGCTTCATGAAATTAAAGAAATCATAAGACTTGGATCTATCAGAGGTCAAATGAACTCCAGATAAGTATAGCTTAAGTTTCTGCACTTCTCTATTCCTCAGAAAAGGGTTACCTCACTTGAATTGAGAGTCCTCTCCTTCCTCAATTACTAGGAACTGTTGTAATGTAGTCTATATTTATCTGAGCATATCTCCACTTGGCTGACAGACACCATCCAGGGAATACCTACAGACTGCAAACTGCTTAACTTTGGACTTGCTGAAAGCTGATGAAAACCAGTCCAGCTGATGTAATTGCTCCCTGTTTCTCCAGCAGATCAGAAAATCAGATACTATTGAAAAATATCCCATTGCTCAGCTTTTGAACAGCCTTTTAGCTTTCCTGGGTCCTGACAACCAAAACCACAGTATTAGCTGAAAGTAATTACCGAAGAGAGTATACTGTCCTTGCTCCTTAACAGACTGAAAATGGTGAGTCAAAAGTAAATTCCCTTTGGGAAACAACTTGTAGTTGTTATGCCAATCATTCTAGGGTAGTATGAGACCCCTTAGCAAAATAAAATCATCATCATCATCATCATCATCATCATCATCATCATCATCATAAACCTTCTTGCATAGGGAGAAATAAAGGAGGCAGGCTGGTAACTGGTCCCAGAATTTCTTTGTTTAGTCCCCTTGGCTAACTACCTTCCCCACTACATTATCAGGAACACTGGCCCTCCTTTCCTCCTGCTCCTCATAGCACCTTGAATTGCCAGTGCTCTAGTTAAATTTATTCAGTCTAGAGTTAACTCAGTTACCTTCATAATCTTAAGGACCCAATGCAATCTCTCATATCCTGAAACAGATAATAAAGGATTTGAATAATATACAAGAACAAGTGGGAATTTAAGAAGAAACCAACCCCAGGCTTTTCTGAGTAAGACTTCATTTTGAATATGGTCAAAGTTTAGCTTTCCAAGAGCTCCCTGGATAGCTGACATCATACTTCAGAGAGAGAGAGAGAGAGAGAGAGAGAGAGAGAGAGAGAGAGAGAGAGAGAAGAAGAAGAAGAATAAGAAGAAGAAGAAGAAGAAGAAGAAGAAGAAGAATAAGAAGAAGAAGAAGAAAGAAGGAGAAGGAGGAGGAGGAAGAAGAAGAAGAAGAAGAAGAAGAAGAAGAAGAAGAAGAAGAAGAAGAAGAAGAAGAAGAAGAAGAAGAAGAAGAAGAAGAAGAAGAAGAAGAAGAAGAAGAAGGAAGAAGAAGAAGAAGAGGAGGAGGAGGAGGAGGAGGAAGAGGAGAAGGAGGAGGAGGAGGAGGAGGAGGAGGAGGAGGAGGAGGAGGAGGAGGAGGAGGAGGAGAGAGATATTTGTGGATAATTGATAACTTGGTTGGCAAGTTAAAACGTGAATGATAGGCAAAGGCAAAGTCACCCTACCATTATTGAAAAAAACAACCAATGAGGACGGGGTAAATATACCACAAAAAAAAGTTCCTAGGAAATCCATAATCCCTGAATCCTGATTGGTGGGAAAATATAACTATAACTTTGCACAGATGTTTGTGTTTTTCAAAATTAACATCTCTGGAACATTCTGGCTTGGTCAGAGTTTAGCTCCTGAGTCTGTTCTGTATCTGTAACCAATCAGTAGCAGCTTGATTACAATAACGTTTTGTTTTTTGTATTGACTTGTGTAGTAGAATTTTCCCCTAATTGTTTGGATAATAAAGATGACAAGAAGCCAATCGCTGGGAGAAGGTGGGTGTTCCTGGTTACCCAGGATTTCTGGTGCAGAACTAGGCCAGGCTTTGGAACAGGAAAATATGGCAAAGACCGAGCTCCAGGGGAGAGGTAATCCCACTTTAGTGTGGGGGGTGGTGGTGAGAGTTTGCCCCCAGGTAACCTTGAGAAATTGGGTGGACCACCACATGGGGGCAGGAGACCACCGTTGCTGGTTGCTGGTGTATAGACGGTGATAGTGTGAATTGTTTTGTTTTGTTTTGTTTTTAATAATTACACACCAAAGACTTAGTATTTGAGTTGTGTTGGAACACCAAGACAAAACCTTGGCCCTTTTCATACCAGAGATAATTGTTTTGTGACACTTCCAAATCTCTAATAAGATCAGTAAGGAATACTTTGTGGTGGAAACCAATTAGTTTCCCTGAATTCTTATGGGTCATTCAGTCTGCTGTGATACAGTCCCAGCCATCCAATTCTGAGAAAGAAAGGAGAACCCATCCAACCTCAATAAAAGTTTTGATTCCAGTCAGGATATCCTTCCCACATGAGAAGATAGTGATTGGCTTTTATGTGCTTCTGCTTTCAGTAAAGGCTAGCTCAGTGTTGAGATCTTAAATTTTCTTGCTTTTATTTTTTGTTGGTTTGTTATTCTTTACACCATAAGAGAAAAAAATACATGTTGCTAAAATCCTAGTTGACCTCAACATGGTGGTATCAATATTCTTTATTGACTACTACAAAAGCATAATGAAGATTTATTTCACTGGAGGGACAAGTAAGTGGGTGGGGGTTGCTTCTGGATTGAGCAAATGAAGAGAGCAAGAAGCAAGCGCTTTTATCAAGATTAGGATTTTTAAGGAGAAAAGGGGGAAGTTTGTGAAACTTGTGCTAGGAGAAAATGATTATTCCTGATAAGATAGTTAGCCAGTGTACCAAAATGATGGAGTTTGATCTTAGGATTTTAGTGTTTCGATAGTTGGACCTTGACTATTTGGCTCAGGAATAACTCAGTGGCGAAATAAATGAAGAGACATTGAGGGCAAACTTGAAAATGTAATCTAAAGGTTTACAAAGGAAGAAGGATGAGGAAGGAGTAAAATCTGTCTGCAATTCTTGGGTCTGCTAGAGAGCCTTTAGTCTGGATCTCAGCTTTTTTTTGTTTTGTTTTTAATCAAATTTCTAAAAAACAAACAAACAACTCCCCTCATATAAGAAGGTATAAAGGAGATGTAGCCAGAGGTAGAATTCCTGCCTATTATGCATGAAACATTGTGTTTGAATACCAACACTTTACCAAGTAAAGAAACAAACAATAATGCATATGTGTGCACACAAACACATAACATGTAAGAAAAGTTAAATAGCATATTTGTTTTCTTTAATAATAAATTTGACTAACAATTTTTCTCCCAAAATTTTAGATGGAAATTTTAATGTTTGACACAAGTGTATTTTTTTTATTTAATTATGTATAGAATACAAAGAATCAGTATGAAATAAAGTATTTTGAAGGCATTAGAAAGGAACTTAGCAAAAAAAAAACATATTGAGGTGATTCTGGATCTCTCCAGTTTCTGTCTGAAAACATGCTTTGATGTAATGAAACAGTTTAGGTAACAAAACTAATTTGGATGGAGGTTATCATAAGCTCTTTAATGAAGACCTTGAAAATATCTAGCAACAAACTTATGATCTGATGGAAAACCCTAGATCTCATGATGACATAGATAAATTTATATGTAGAAATATTCTTTTTATCATTCAATACTCAGAAGAGCAATGCACATTCTCAAAATATGATTTGTATGGTGACATTTGTCAAGGCTGCAGGGCCATCTGATTTTCTTTTGTACAGGAATTTAATGTATGTTCAAACACAGGCATGCCATGAGGAGCATGGAGATCACATCCAGAACATATTTCAGTGTAGTTACACTGCTTTTATTATTGGACTTGTTTTTAATCCCATCATGGAGATGTAAAATGTTCACATTGAATATTAAAACAAGCACAGCCCAAAGAAAAACCACACACCAACTTTGTTTTAAAAGAACCAGTATTTATTAAGAAATTATATGCTGAATGTGCCTATAGCCTGTGGGGATGGTCTTTCCCACTGCATGAGACAATAGCCAAAAGTACTTGGAAAACACAATGCTTGGGAATGGAGGGTTCTGAGGACCAGGAAATAAGATGGAGGGGGTGTGCACTAACTGTGAGCATGCTCACAGGTCAAACCAAAGTCCTTAAACTCTTGTATCACTTCTGAAATAACTGCATTCTTTATTAATAAAAATGGTGCTTATACAGGGCAGAAATATAGCTTTTTAAATAGATTTCCTCATGGTCTAAAGTATTTTAAACTATAAATTGAAATTAAATTATAAAAACTAGTGTACAATGTATATTTTCCCTATGACATTGTTGGAATCAAGCTTTATGTATAAGGTTGCAACACCACATGACTATGTGATCAACAATGACACATGCTAATCATAAAAATAGCTTTTACAAATATACATTTGTATACAGTGCCTCTCTCACCACTCATTAACACCCTTCTAAGAGTTAAAAAAAAACATAATAAGCAAGAGTGAAAACACATTTACAATGTAAACCATAAAACAACAATTGTACAGCTTGGAACACAAAAGAAATGGTAGTTCTGAAAGTGAACAACACTGTCCATATGACAGAGGATTTTATATAAACTGAACTGGAGATGTGGTTGTCCATTATGAGACCATCTTTCTCATTTCTCAGCATGTCACAGTTTCTCTTTTCTTCTTTTGCCTTATTGTACACTACTTCATATCACTTTATCTGTAGAAACTGAGAAAAGAATTTTTTAAAAATGCAGTACTTTATTTTTCATTGTTATTTATCATGTGTTGATACAATTATATCTGAGAAGTAAATAAAGAGAAAATAAAGAAATAACTATAACTGTAGAATATATATTAACATATAAAACATATATATAACATATATTAACACACACATATATATATGTAATTAACATATACATATATGTTAATTCTTTGGGAATTGTATGCATGAATTCCATGTAGTCTGAACATATTTATTCACCCCCTACTCCTTTCCTTACTTCTTTCAGACCTACCCCCTAACCCTCATGTCTCTCTCTTGTAAAATCTATCAATTTAATTTGTTATTTGTAATTTGTTCTATCCATATACTGATGGGTATGGAACAACTCCCCAAAGCATCTAAGACACAAAGTATGAGGCTATTGACATCATGAAACACTGATTAGAGGAGATCTACAATTCCTACATATAATATACATATAATTGGACCTACATATAGAAATGTGCATTTCATCAAAACCTTGCACATGTGTGATACTGATTTATACTTTGTAATATATGCTTTTAAAGACTAGTATACTGGGATGCTATTAATAAATAAGCAATATGAAGAACTTCATACAAAATAAAATAAATTGTGTGGAACCTCAGATATGGCACAATTAG
Organism: Arvicanthis niloticus; assembly: GCF_011762505.2. Classification (NCBI taxonomy): domain Eukaryota; kingdom Metazoa; phylum Chordata; class Mammalia; order Rodentia; family Muridae; genus Arvicanthis; species Arvicanthis niloticus. The sequence goes on from NC_047670.1 coordinate 3,317,869, forward strand.
AAAGAAGTGTTATAAAATTTATGATACATTGTGTTAATCAATGGCTCATCCTAAAGATAAATTTGGGATCTGTATTTCTAATTACATATTTAAAAGTAAATGTTGCTGTGAAGTTATTTGAAGGTGTTTACGGAAGCAGTTGTGTATAAACTGAAATTGTAAGATTATTTAAAAATTAATCAGGTCAATATTGCTTTCTTTAATTTTAAAATGTTGAATTAATAACTGATATGAAATGTTTTCTTTTTTCTTTAATTGCTTCATTTATTTATTTTTATTAATCATGCTATTCATTTACATTTCAAATGATATCCCCCTTCCTTGTTACCTGTCCACAAGACCCCTCATCTCATTCCCCCTCCCCTTTCCCCTTTGGTTCAATGAAGGTGCTCCTTTACCCATTCACCCACTCCCACATCACCTTTCTAGCATCTCCCCTATACTGGGGCTCTCAGAGGCTAAACCACCAACCAATGAATATACATGGAGTGACCCATGGCTCCAGCTACATATATAGCAGAGGATGGGCTTATCTGGCATCAATGGGAGGGGATTCCCTTGTTCCTATGGAGGCTCAATGTCCCAGTGTAGGGGAATGCTGGAGTTTTGAGGTGGGAGTGGGTAAGTGGGTGGAGGAGCACACTCATAGAGGCAGGGGGAGGGGAGATGGGCTGGAGGATTTACAAAGGGGAAACCAGGAAGGGGATATCATTTTTAATGTAAACAGATAAAATAATAAATAAAATAAAGGCAAATAGAGACTTGAAAATATGCAAACTAGTGATAATTTTATGTCATTTTAAAATAATTGTGCTTAATGAGCCAATAAAAATGTGGTTTTTTAAACTGTTGAAGTGTTCCAAAATGGTGCTTCATATACTGAAAACTCATTTAAAAAATCATAAATTGTACCAGTTTTTCAATTTAGTCAAAAGGAACAAACCAAATGAAACCAAAAAATTAGACTTACTGTTCTCCTACAAAATTTAAAAGTCTTGGACTCAGATGAAAAAGTAATATATGTTTAAACAACCAAAATCATGAAATTAAACACAAGACTAAGTGCTGCAGTTGGTTGACTCCCCTAGCTGGGTTCAGAGGCCAGTCTCTTGTACACAGTCACCTTTAAAGTGATCTCAATGGACCTGAGCAGTAGTTTCTCACCTTACACATCCTTTATGCCAATGACTACCCACAGAGAAGTAATGCCAGCCACATGAGATGCCATCTTCCTTAGTAAATGCACACTTTTAATTACATAAATTTCAACTATGTATAAAATATTTATTACACTATAAATCATATTGTCAATGCTTTCACATTAAGAAAAAAATCTGTTAAAGTTTGTTTCCTTAATACTTAGTGTAGTGTAAGGGTCTTGTGAATATATTATTTAAAATATATACTGAAAAAACTGATTTATTCACAAGGTTTCAGTTTTTTATTTAAAGTGAAATCTTACTATGGATATTATGTTGGAACTGTAAGAAAGCTAGGTTATACTGAAATGTTTAATACTTTAGGTGTAAGGAACTTTTTTTTTTTAAAAAAAGATTATTTGTAAAAACAGACAAAATGCCTGTAAAATAAAATATAAAATATATTACATTACAAGCCACATTTACAAGTTTTGAATGTCAAAACATTAATCAATGACTTTTACAAGTGACTTGTGGAGTTTCATTCATTCACACATATTGTCATCAAAAAATGCCTTGCAATTTTTATTTTTCAACTTCAGTAAATCTGACTTAAATTTAACAAGTGTTAATAAAACTTTAATCTGGATAAAAATAACAACCCAGGAAGATGACACAAATGTGTTTTGATACTGCCTTTTTTTCTACTTGCTTTTTCTTTTCTCCTGTTATTTCTCCTTAGTCAGCCTCTACTTTACATTTGTTAAACATACATTTAAAGATTATAGCATTATTCAATTGCATTCATATACTTCTTGAAGGTGCTCCTGTGTATAGGAAGAATCAATTTGACTAAAAAGCACAGTATTTTGAATTCATGTTTCAAAATCATACACTAGTGTAAGTGTGGCATAAAGGACATTGTGTACATAATATCTAAGTATGTACCAAAATAATCAGTTACCTCTGAGAAAAAAGAGTACCTTACACAATAAAATTAACCCATAAATGAATGCTGCTGTGTGAAAATCAGCCATTAGTACTAGAGTCTGATTGGTAACACCTGCATGCAGGAGCGAGCTAAGGCAGCTAAAACGATGATAATCACAGTCTTTCCCCAGAGAATGCATTAATTATTTCTTTACTATGAATGGAAAATGCTGAAATTGCTGCTGCATCTCTGTTTATAAAGTTTGCAGCCATTGTATTTCTCCAGGTTAGTTCTGACATGACATTGAGTAAGAATGTCCACATACCTTCCTGCACATTTAAGAAACAATGGCAACTCTGGCAATTATCTACATTATTAAAAAGAAAAACAGCAAGCTGTAGACTTTATTCATTTTCTCTTATCTTTCACACACTTTTTTAATTTCCTCTTTTGTTCTTTAATTATAAACAATTTTATACAGTGCTGATTTTAGAAGAAAGAAAAGAGAGCTTGAAAGTAATGGATTAAAATCTTTTCTTCAATAAAGGTATAAAGCCTATCTCTAGTATAAAAGAAATGCTTCAGTAACTCTAAGTAATGTTGCATTGTAATTGCCCATATGGAAACATGACTTGAATATAAATTTTCTTATCATCAGGCCATGGAAAATATATTAACAAAGATTTCTAATGTGAAAAAAAAAAAGGTTGCCTGTTGGCTTCTAGTCCTGAGCAAAGGGAACAAGCTGTGACATTCCAGATGCTTTGAGACAGTCACTTGAGAAATTGGTTTGTTTAGTATAAAGTAAAACTACTTGTGCTCTTTTGAATAGTAATTTGTCTGCTGTATGGAAGTTTGGATGGTTTTAAAACAAATTCGATTGATGATGACTGTTTTTATCCACTACCGTTTCCTTCTATTTCTGAAAACCCACATAGGGAGTCACTCAAATGGGACTGGATTCTTTTACTGCTATTTGACAAAGTCAAAGAAGACAGCATAAATCACAGGGCAAGTTTGTTTACTTTTAAACCCCATTATTGATATAAGTGAAATTAAAATGCTACAGTAAATTGTGTAATACATATACCTTGCTTACTACGTTTTACCAAATGTAAACAATACTTTAAAAGAGGTTTTATGAAGAAAATGTTTAGCAGAAATGTTTATGATTCTAAATTGGGGTGTGTAACTGATAAGAAATCAGAAATATTTGATATTTTATATTGTCTATGTAGTATTCTCAAAAGCAAAATGGTGAAGAAATTTATGTAATAGTATTCACATACATAACCATAATAAATACCTTATCAACACTTCACATGTCTCTAGAAATTACATAGACATTCACTTTTATGAATAACAGGATTTTATTGATCCTTAATATAACCTTCATTACACATGAGATAAAATTGTTTTTATGTTTCTAATAACAGATTCTCAACAATCTCTTTTTATTATTAGTCAAACATATCAATAAACTCTTGAAACCAACTATTATTTTTACCTTTAGACCCAAAAGTCAGCTCATGTAATTGAATGGAAACCAAGTTGGCAAATAATACTCATGAACTGTCAAAAATGAAGGCACATGGGGTGCCATATAGTTTTGAAACTGAATAGGATAGCTTCCTTAGTTGATGACCACTGAGGTGGTTGGAGGGTACAGCAGGCAACACTAGCACAACATAAGCAGTGGTAGCAAATTCAACAATGTGAAAGTGACCTGGGCATATGTCCAAAATATGCTGTACCATCACACAAAGAATCTTGCTTGACTATGTTCATAGAAGCTTCATTCATAAAAGCAAAACCTGGAAATAAACCAGATGTCCCTCAAATGAAGAATGGAAAAGAAAATGTGGTACATCTACACAATGGAATACCATTCAACTATTAAACACAAAGACATCATGCATTTTGCCGCCAAATAGTAGATATTGAGATCAGAGTGAGAAAAGCCAGTTCCAGAAGGACATGTATGGTATCTACTCACTTATAAGCAGATGTTAGCCATAAAATGCAGGATACCCATGCTGCATTCCACTGACCCAAAGAAGCTAAACAAGAAGGAAGGCACAAGCAAGGATACTTGAATCTGACTTAGAAGGGGGAATAAAATAGAAGCAGATGGAGGGAGTGAACTGGGTGAGAGAGTGGAGGGATGGGAAGGATGGTCAGATAGCCATGAGAATGAATGGAAATCTGCCATTGACAGGGGTGGAGATTTAGGGGGCATCTCCAGAAACGTAGACCTGGGATAAGGCAGGTGCCCAAGAATCAATGAGGGTGTCCTTACTTGTGCCTCACAGCATTGAGGATATATAACCTGAAGAGGCTACTACCTCTTTTAGCCAGGTAGAAACCCCCAGTGGAGCCATAGGGACACCAACCCACCCACAAAATTTTTGACCCAGAATTTATCCTATCTACAAGAAATGCAGGGACAGGGGATGGAACAGAGACAGAGGGAACTGTCAATTAATAACCAGCCCAACTGAGACCCATCCCATGGGCAAACACCAATCTCTCACACTATTAATGATACTCTGTTATCAGGAGTCTACATGAAGACAGTCTACCATGGCTGTCCTCTGAGAGGGTCTACCCAGCAGCTGACTTTGACAGATACAGACACCCACAGCCAAACAGTGGATGGAGCTTGGGGACTCTTATGGAAGAGTAGGAGGAAGGATTGTAGACCCTGAGGGGATAAGAACTCCACAGGAAGATCAACAGGATCAACAGAGTCAACGTACCTGGACCCCTGGGGCTTGCAGTGACTGGACCACCAACCTAAGAACATACATGAGCTGTACCTCAGTCTCCCCACACATATGTAGCTGATGTGCAGCTTGGTCTTCATGTGGGCTCTGAACAAGTGGAGCCAGGGCTATCCAAAAGGTGTTGTTTGTATGGGATATGTTCTTCTAGCTGGGCTGCCTTGTCTGAATTCAATGTGAGAGAATGCACCCAGCCTCACTGATACTGGATGTACCAGGGTGGGGGGATATACCCCAGGGAGTGGAGCACGCTCTCAGAGGAGAAAGGGAGGAAAGATGGGGAAAGAATTGTGGGAGCGGGTGACAGGGATGGGGCAGTGAGCAGCATGTAAAGTGAATAAGTAAAATCATAATAATAATTTAAAAATCACAGCTGAAAGTTATTATTATAATGCTTGTATGAACTCATACATATGAAAAATATGTTGGCTTTTTATGTAATTTTGTTGTTTTTGATTTACAAAATTCATTTAACTATTGGGTGAATTGGTTTACTCTGCTTTATCTGTATGCTCCACTTTATGGCATAGGCTCATATTTTATCACTTTATTGAAGAAAAAGGTGGCAGAAATTAGTGCAAAGAGAGAGGGAGAGCTTGAAATTAAACTGCTATTCATTACTGATTCAAGAACCCATTTTACTCATGGAACTACAAAATAACATGTTTTTGAGGACTTTGGAAACTGTCTTTAATTTCATTTTAGATGTCTAAACCTTTTAAGAATAGATCCATAATTTTTCCATGAATATTCTGTCACTCTTATGTTTGAAAAAGAGTGAGTGGTTGATACAGTAGAGGAAATAGCACCACCAATCATGGAAGATGTATACATATCATGTCTAACACAGACTTACCTACCTACTTGTCATATCTTGTCATATCTTAGCTAGTAAGATACCTCAAATTACAGTCGTAAATGATACTAGATACATCATCAGTCCAAGAGTATTTAACCATAGCCAACTTTGTTTTAAATCCATGTTTTCCAAGAAAACTGTCTAAACCTATGTCTCAATTTTTACCATCTTGAAGAGAATGTTTAGGTCAGAATCCTGGCAGGTTTAGTTATCAGTCTGATAGAAAAATCAAGAACAGACCTTTGGATTTGTATGCTAGTTGTCACTACTGTGAACATTTCTCTGAGTGAAATCCACTTAATGTAAGGAAGATTTATCAGCACTGATTTTTCAGTTTCTGGGGACTTCATACATGGTTGATTGGCTTTTGTAAACCTATCATTGCTTTTAAGTTTGCAGCAAGGCTGCAATACTGCAGGTTAATAGCATGGTAGAGGACAGTCACTCAACACACACCACTTGAGAAGCAGAGATTAAGACCAGTGGGGACACACTATATCATTTAAAGCATGAATGCCCTAGTGAATGACTACTCTAAGAAGGTCCCACCTCCCAATTGCTCATCCAACTACAAACCTATGAATGCATTTACCATTTGATAAAGTGTGCAATTCAATTACCCTTTACAGTTACCAATGGCTGGGAATTCAGCTTTCAATACACTAGACTTTTAGGGAAATGTATCTTATTAGAATTCTAACACAATTGATTATCAAACAGCTAATTGTCACTTGCCTGAGATATTGATACCTAAAGTCTTTGAGTCTGTAAGACTACTCTTAGAATCTGGACTGTGAAGGAAATTAATCAAACTGTAGACCTGCCTGCTTGCTTCCTGATCTTGTCTAGATATATGAATATTTGCTTTTGCATTTCCAAGTTTAATAAGAAAATATTTATAAACATGCAAATGCATATGGGATTTACTGAAATTGAACAGAAAGAAAGAGAATTGTATAACTTTTTTACTATATAGATAAGTGAAATATTAATGTCCAAAGATTTTGAAGGACACACCCAAGAAGTTGCTACAGGCCCTGGATAGAGTCAACAGCCTGATTGCTCTCGGAATCTTTAGCATTTCTTTTGGTCATTAAATCTATTGAGAATCAAAATTGTTAAGTGATCTTGTTAAACTTACATTGATAGGTCCTAAATTGCCTGTTCCATGACAAAGCCTAGGACTGAGTTCCTCAATTTTTTTTTTTTTTTTTTCTTTTTTTTTTTTTTTTTTTTTTTTAGTATCAAGAAAAAAAAATTTCCCCACCCAGGGGGCTGACATTTTTTAAAAGATGTTGGTTCTAACAACTTTTCTTTTTTTTCCCTTTTTAAAATTGGTTGTAATATTTACATTTCAGATTTTATCCCCTTACCCCACTTCCTCCCACTACCCAGAAACCTCCTATCCTATCCATCCTCCTCCTCATGCTTCTATGAGGCAGTGACCACACCTACCCCCCCCCGCTATCCCCTCCCCACCCTCACATTCCCCCCCACTCTGTGTTTATTTTTTTATGGGACCAAGAAATTCCTCTCCCACCTATGCCTGACAAGGCCATCCTCCCCTACATATACTGCTGGAGTCTTGGGTCCCTCCCTATGTGTTCCCAGGCTGGTGGTTTAGACCCTGGGGGGCTCTGGTTGTTTGGTATTGTTGCTTTCCTCCTGGGGTCACAAACCCTTACTGCTCCTTCAGTCCTCTCTCTAATTTCTCCATTGGGAAACCCCTGATCATATCAGTGATTAACTGTGAGCATTATCCTCTGAGTGTGTTAGTCTTTGGCAGACCTCTAAGGAGACAGCTATATCATGTTCCTCACATTATGCACTTCCAGCCATCTGCAACAGTGTTTAGCTTAGGTGGCTGTACATGGGATGAATACCCAGGTGGAATGGTCTCCTGATGGCCCCTCCTTCAGTTTCTGTCCCATGTTTTGTTTCCATATTTGCTCCCTTGAGCATTTTTGTTACTTGTTCTAAGTAGAACTGAGGCATCCCCTCTTGGTCTTCCTTCTTCATGAGCTTCATGTGGTCTGCGGGTTGAGTCTTCACTAATCCAAGCTTTTGGGCTAACATTCGCTTAACAGTGAGTAAATACCCTGTGTGTTCTTTTGGGATTGGGTTAACTCACTCAAGATGATAATTTCTAGATCCATCCATTTACCTAAAAATTTCTCAAATTCATTATTTTTAATAGCTGAGTAGTACTCCATTGTGTAAATGTACCACATTTTTTGTATCCATTCCTCTGTTGAGGAACCTCTCGGTTCTTTCCAGCTTCTGGCTATTATAAATAAGGCTGCTATGAACATAGTGGAGCATATGTCTTTATTATATGTTGGAGCATCTTCTGGGTTTATGCCCAGGAGTGGTATAGCTGGATCCTCAGGTAGTGCTATGTCCAATTTTCTGAGGAACTGCCAGACTGATTTCCAGAGTGATTGTACCATCTTGCAATCCCACCAACAATGGAGGAGTGTTCCTCTTTCTCCACATCCTCGCCAGCATCTACTATCACCTGAGTTTTTGATCTTATCCATTCTGACTGGTGTGAGGTGGTATCTCAGGGTTGTTTTGATTTGCATTTCCCTGATGACTAAGGATGTGGAGCATTTCTTAAGGTGCTTCTCAGCCATTCGAGTTTCCTCAGTTGAGAATTCTTTGTTTAGCTCTGTACCCCATTTTTTAATAGGGTTCTATGGTTGTCTGGAGTATAATTTCTTTGTATATCTTGGCTATTAGTCCTCTATCGGATGTAGGATTGGTTAGGATCTTTTCCCATCCTCAAGTTTTCTTAACTTTATCTTTAGACCAGCTTCATTTCATTGTTGAGAGACAGTGCTTTGAGGGTCTTTAAACTCCTACACACCTGCTGAGTGAGTGTGCTGTCACCCATCCTGACTGTTCTTTCCCCAAGGCCATGTCTTGAAATTAATCATTTAACTGACAGTCTTAAAAAAATTAGGTACCATATCTCAGGAGGGCATCATATATTTATGAAATATACATCGTCTCTCCTGAGACAGCTTAAAACACGCTCAATAGCTGGATACCCTAACCTCACATTCTGTCTGTGTAATGTGCCATACAGCATGCAGAACCCACCTAGCCTTCCATTTTGAATGTGATCCTTGACTTATATCTTAAAAAATGAGAGCGACCATCATATCAAAAGTAATAATGGTTTTTACCCCATTTCTTGACAACTAATAGTATCCATCTGGTTTTTGCTGGTCATGTAGCTTTGGAGGGGACCTTACTTCCTTGAAGAAAGGTCAAAATCTGATGGATTAACTATAAATGCTAAAAAAAATTATTTCCCATGAGACACTTGAGTGCACTGATTCTGGATAAGGTATGGTCCATGATTCTTGATCACATCTGTTCCCTAGGTGTTCGTTGTTGACTCTTGCTGAACTGGTTTCATGGTATCTCCATTCCAATTTCTCATTTTGATGACCCCCGCTTAACTACTTATTCTTAACCATTCAGTTATACAACCTGAGTTAACTCTTCTGTTAAATTATTTTGATCTGTATTCAATTTGTCATCAAAAAAGTGTGACCAAGAGGCTTTACATTATGGTGGATCATAAATACCCACATCATCATTCAGTTTTAATAGTCTATAAATCGATGATTTTCTGTAAGATCAAAGAATTTCAATGATTGTGTAAAGTATGCCAACATGTTTTACTGATTTCCTAAAATTGAAAGAAAATAAAAATTATTAACATAATTATAAAAAGAAAATAAAAGAAAAAATATTACTAAATTCAGCTTATTTAAGTCCTATGGATACAAAGAATCAATACGACTGTTCTCCATATCTATGCTTCAGTTTATGTGCTTGGCTTATAGAAGTAATATAAAATGATCCATATTAATTTCAATATAATGTAATGTGATTATAATGACAAATGTCATATCCTTGCTAGGTATTTGGTTAGAATCTGGCTTATCATATGTGATTTTCAAAAATCTCCATTTAGAGTTAATGATATCACTTGCTCTGTGTAATCACTGTTTTGCTAATGCACAGTGTTGTGCAATGCACTGTTGTGCATTGGCACAGTGATAGATTTTACATTTAGACACACAAAACCTATTTGTTTGTTTGTTTGTTTTAGTACATTTCCATTCATCAAAATCACAAATTATTTTCATGTGAAAGGCAAATAGTATTTTTTTTGATTCATTTAGAAATTATTTTTTGAGTGAGGAAAAATGTTATGATGTCTTTTCCACTACAACTCCAGAAATACGAACAATCATCATGACATGGTAGCTGAGCAGAAAACAGATTGCATAGAGCAGTACCCAGGTCTGCAGAGCTTTTCACAATGTCATGGTGGTGGCTGTGCGACTGTGGTTTCATCTGCCACATATAACATGGAATTTCTCACACCACAAAGCAGTCCTCTCTATTTATAGATCCTTGTGGTTGGACAAAAGTTGCTTTCTTCATTCTAAATATATTAAACGTCCAAACTATATAATAATTCAAAATCTACCAAAATGGTGATAATTTAGAGAACTTAGAATAGTTATTATGTATAACTATTGAAATTTGTAGGCATATCAGTGTCTCCCAATTAGAGACTATGAGGCCATGTCAGATCTTACAGCATGGCAGAAGAGAATTAGTTGGAGAAAAATTTTAGAGGGTATAAAGGTGCTATTAGAATATTAAAATAGGAATCAGAAGATTAAGACTTGTCATTTTGTTCAGTTTTGAGACTAAATATACGGTGAAAAATATAACAGCATCCAATTATTAGAACAATTCTAAAGATGATCTCCAGAGGGTTAAATCTAGAGCAGGGCTTAGAGCCTGGGCTTCTGGGTGCTTTGGCTAATACTGCCTTACTTTGTTCTCTATAAAGATCTGAATTGTCTTAAATTTGAGAATGACACAGTCATAACTTTTATATGTACAATATATGGAAGGTTGTGAAATGCTTGGCATGTTTTGGGTATGTTTGAGTGTATCTCTGAGTTTTGGGTATTGGGTCACTATGCTCAGAATGCATTGTGAGCTTGTAAATCTTTAGCTAGTGAATCTGTCAGTGTGTCCTGAGGATCCTGAGGAGGTAGTTATCCTGGGAGCCTGAGAAGTCTTTCAAGAGTGCTGTCATGTAGAAAACAAGCATACCTCTTCCACAATTGTTCTGTCTGAGTGTCTCACCATGTGCTCTCTGAATAATGCAAAAGATTGTAGTTATCCTATGGCATTTGTCACAAGGCTTTTGCCATATTTAGGGCATTGAGGATCTGAGACCATGCCCTAGAACCTCCAGAACTGTGAGCTAGATTTCATTATAATGTTATTTAGTACTGGGCATTCCTTAATAGTGTTGGTAAAACAATAATATGCCATATAAATATATTCAAATTTGTTTTAAATTACAACTGATGAGGCATATTTTGGCCAATCATTATTCTTCAATCCTAGTATCAAAAAGCAAATGTCTTGTATACTTTTGACACAGGTCAGAGATTTCCCTTCTTTCCAGTTATGGATAAAAAAGAAAGAGAAGGGGGAGGTCTACTGGGCACAAGTGATCTATGTGAGCATATGAAATTAGATGAAAAGAAGAAGGGATATAGGGAAAGTATGCAACCTAAGCAAAAACTCCATCCTGGACTTCACCGTTGTGCAGCCATTTTGCTAATAGTGTGGTGTGTGTGTACCTGCTTGTTCTGAGCTAATTACAAAGCTCATTTTGGCAGGAATCTGACATTGGCCAAGGACATGGAAATGGACTTCAGGCAGGAATCTGACATTGGGCCACGACAAGGAAGTAGGTTCAGGCAGGAATCTAATTTTAGGCTAAAACAGGGAAGTAATTTCAGTCAGGAATCTAAATCTTAAGCTAGAACAAAGAAGTATACTTCAGGCATGAATATGACTGTGGACTAGGACTGGGAAGTAGGCTTAGATACTTTCGTCATCCTGACAAGCCCTAAGCCCTTAGAAATAGTGATCACAGGATTTTGCTTATTGCCTTGCTTGTTCCTTGACTATTTGCATTTACTGTATTGCTAGTTCCTTAACCTAGAACTGACCTAAATACTTGCATGTAATTAAAATGGTATTGTTGAGGTAAATCTCCAACCCAAGTAGGACTGATCAAAGAAAACATAACTCAATAATTATGAATACAAACTGCATGCCTAAATTGGGCAGATTTACCACTATCCTATTTTACTCTCCATCTTATGAGAGCCCTTATAGCTTGCGGTTTCTCCAGGCCATGGCCTTTGCCTCCATTGTCCTTCCACCTCTCTCTCCTCCAGTCTTCTCCCACCATGCCCTCTCTAGGCATCTCCTCTCCTTCCTCTCTTTCCCTCCTCCTCTTCCTGTTTTTCTTCCCTCCCTTTCCTGTCTTCTCCCAGCTCTCCCTCCTCTTCTACTGCCTAATCACTGAGCTCCACTACAAATACAATGTAGCAGAGTAAGTATCCTGCTACATGGTATAAAAGCAAATTGAGAAAAAATAAACCAGCCTCAGTCTCAGAACTGGCTTGGGTCATGCTACAATGTTGCCTAATTATCTTTTTTCTTTTTAATTCTGACTCCTGCACTGGAAAACCTGCTGACTGAGTGGGCTGCCCTGGTCAACTTTAAAATTGCTTTAAGCATTTATCTAAAGATTATCTTTTACAATATAAAATACTTTCAGTTGAGAAAAATAAATAATACATTATCTATTGAGGGTTATGTAATTTTACTTAAAGATTCATTGTTGATTAATTCAGCACTGAAAAGAACTTAAGTACATTGTTAAGTTGTGATTTGCAAGAACTTAGAAACCAAGTTATAATTCATAATTGTTAACACACACATAATTTACAAACTATTTCCTGATAATTTATTAAGATTGCAATAATTGTATTAGTTTTAGAATCACTAATATTCACATTTATGAGAGAATTGATGAATTTTAGTTTAAATTAACAATAATAATCTCATTATTATTGTTTTAAGTTGTTTTAGCTCCAGACCAAATGCTAACCAATACTAAGATTATTAAGAACTTCAAAATTTCACACATTTAATGGCTTTGTACAGTTTTGTATGTGGAGTTACCCTAATTGTCTCTTGATTGGGTCAATAAAGATAGCAAAAGCTAATCGTTGGGCAAAGGATGAAGTGGAATTTCCAGGTCAGACAGGACAAAAAGGGGATGTAGAGAAGATTGGGGAAATCAGACCAGACTGGGGAGCAGAGAAGAAGCACAGACATATAGGTCTTGGGACCAATAGTTTGTAGCCTCTGCCTATGGCGGAGGCCAAGGAGGGTGGAACAGAATATTCTTCCCCCAGCCTTGGAGTTATCTGGTCAGTTTTAAAGTATAAATGTCTCTATGAAAAATCTTCCTTTTTCGGGGCTAAAGGATGCTGGAGGAATCGGTCAGAAAAACAGGAGCAGTAGCTCCAGGTATTCTCAGGAGGAACAATTGCTGGGCAGCTTAGCTAAGCCAGCCAGAGGTACAGACAGTGCCCTCAGGAAAACACCAGCTGACTACATGGCTGCAGCTGTTCTTGGAACATAGTACTAAACTTGGGAAAGTGTTAGCTAGCCGTGGGGGCTGAATTAACGACAGGCAAGTTGCATATGAGCCCAAAGCCTAGCCAGAGCAAACATGCATTTTAAAATTACACATAACACAGTTACATGAGGAATTACTTTGGCAATACAAGTAGAAATATTTTTAAAGTAATTTTATATCAAACAGAAACAATGTGATTTAGAATCGATCATATATACATATATATGCTTTCCAACAACAATTCTCATTTAGTTAAATGTATTATTTCCACCATTCAAAAACAGGGATATAGTAAAATAGTTCTAGCTTTAACGTTGGGAAAACCTAAGAAAATATTAAAGTGCAGAAAAGTTTGTTATTGTTTTGTTATATGCCCGTTCTTTTCTCTACATATTTAAGAAGTACTAGTTAATTTTCATGAAAAAAATTAAGCCCTACAAGTTTGACAATATTTGGAATATTTCCAATATATTCTGAAAAATCACAAATGTGCTCAATATATAACATTTTGAAAGATTCAGAAGTAATTTTAGAGTCCCATAATACCGTGGATGACTGTGATTATTTGCAAAAGGAAATCTACAAATAAAACATGCAGAACCTTTAAAAAAATAGGATTTTCTGCTTTATGACCATATCATGTTCTTTGCAGGGATGTGCTTTGAAAAAAAATTTATGAAACAGGGTCTGGACATTAGATAATTTATATAGGTTTTAATTCCTTCCTTATAAGGGAATCTAGTGCAAGGGTCCATGATTCACAAAGAATAGTAACCCAGACTCAAATGGTGTTAGTCATGATAATCCTGATATAGATAAAGGTAAATAAAGCCACAGAGCATTTTAGTTTAATATAATGATGAAGCAACTCAGTACATGTTCATTTTTTCCTTTAAAACCTGTCTGTGGACAAATCTGCCCACTAATATGAAAATACTTTTAATTGGAAGGAATGCTTCTTTGTCATCAGTTTTTCTATTTAGTCTCAGAAAGCTGGTCTTATCAGTCTACCATGATATCTTTGTTTCATTCTAACCTGTGTACAAATGAGAAAGGGCTCTATGTTTAGCTAGATTTCTTTCATATTTAGAGGTATATATGATCTCTACTTGTGATGATTTATATATGCTTGGGCCAGGGAGTGACACTATCATGAGGTGTGGCCTTGTAGGAGTAGATGTGTCATTTTGGATGTGGGCTTTAATACTTTAGTCCTAGCTGCCTGGAAGGCAGTATTCTGCTAGCAGCCTTCAGATGAAGATGTAGAACTCTTAAACTCCTCCTGAACCATGCCTGCCTGGATGCTGCCATGTTCCCATCTTAATGATAATGGACTAAACCTCTGAACCTATAAGCCAGCTCCAATTAAATGTTGCTCTTTATAATTGCCTTGGTCATGATGTCTGTTCACAGCAGTAAAACCCTAACTACTGCCTTCACAAACGCTTAGTCTAATGAGGCCATCAGCACTCACTTGCCCAAAGGATCAACAGGGGTAGTAAAATGAAAGCAGCCTCAATTTTAATTATTCTGCCTTTATGTAAGTACCATAATAAATAAAAATTAATCACACTTGTTTCAATGAATATGAGTGAGTATATGGTCCACAGTTTTCATTAAGCTATCTTCTATGAACTTGGTTCCTTGGAAGAAACCATAGGGAAAATAACTGTCTGAATTGAAGGCTGGACAAGATGTGGCCACTGGAATTTAGTCTTGTAGCTTTAAAGGATTGAGTTCTGATGGAGGGGATTGGTAGACATGTCTTGGAAAGTGTATTGGGTAAGGATTATAACACTGGACATATTTCTATTCTACTAGCAAAGAGACAGGTGAGAGCACAGGGAATTAACTTTGAGGTCAGAATAAAATGGAAATTAAACCTACAAATAGTACCTACACAGCGATACACAACACTGAGTAAGAGTCATTAACCCTTTTACATAGTTGATGGGTGATGCTGTTTTTTAAGTGAATTTGTATCCATTTATTTGTTTTTTGAAACTAAGAAATGCATATTTCTTCTTATTCCCTATTCCTAAAGAATCTCTTATAATGTTTAAGTGATTAAATTGACACAGATATGTTTTAATTCATCTGAGTTTATGCTAAGGATTAAGGGTGGGATGTTGGGAGCTGTGTGAGCATTCGCCATTCCAAGATGTTGCGGGCATCCTGTCCTCCCACTAGTAAACAACTGACTGCACAGGTGCAAAAGGCAAAAAGTGTGCCAAAGTCACTGCCCATCCCGAGGCGTATTATGGGTAATGAGTGAACAGCCAATCAGAAGTGAACACATCACTCTAGGGTGTATTTAAGCAGTGCCTTTTCAGGGCTTTCGGCCCTTTCCGCTTCTGCTTATACAAGAAGTAAAGCCTCGTTGTAGTAACCACCTGAACACTGCCTCACGTGTCTTTTCGCGGGCGAAGGGGACACGGAGGGGCTTGGAACATCTGGTGCCGAAACCCAGGTTCTTCAAGGTGCCACAGAGAGACCCCCCAAGTTTTGGGGCAGGTTAAAGGACTACAGGAATGAGGTACGTCTCTGGGAGATATGCCTGGGGTGGAAGCCTTTGTTGCGAGCGGACTTTCAATCACCGCCGCCGCTCCACTAGCTAGCCTCTTGCTTGCGTTGCTTTTGCTTTCAGCTATTAGTGCAAGTCAAGAGGTTTCAGGAGAGGGCCACTCTAGCATACCAGAACCAGAGTGTGTTAGCCGGCATCAGGCCAAGGAGCCTGGAGATCAGGCCAAAGAGCCTGGAGAAACAGATCAGGCCAAAGATCCTGGAAAGGAGAAGCAGGCAAAAAAGCCTGGGCAACAGAAGCAGGCCAAGGAGCCTGGTCATAGGAAAGAGTACTCAAAAGAAACAAGGGCTACTGCAGAGCCTGTTAAGGTTAAGGACCCTCCACCGGCTAGTAGAGAGAGAGTGGAGGACAAAAGGACCCCCCTTTATGGCAGAATCTTTGGGGAACCAGAGCAAGCAATGCCAGGGATAGAACAGATGATCTTTGAAAATGCCACAGCTGAATGCCGTGCAGCCATTGTCCCTCATAGGAACAAGAGGCTACAAGACTGGCTGAGAGCCTGTTGCGGCCTGGGGAGGGGAGCTGTTTATGCTTATTCCACAGGTAAAGACAATCCAATTTGGGTCCCTACGCAGCTGGTGCAGATTGTGAAGAATGAAGCTAGATTGCAAGATGACGGCTCTGATTCTCCTGATACTGATGTTCGATTTGGGGATAAGTATACCACTATGGGCCATAGTTAGATCTTGGCCTGTTCCCATGCCAGTACATTCAAATTCTGCAGTGCTGCCATTGTTTACAGCTATTGAGTGTTACTTGGTTGACCTGTCGTCACGGCGCACCCGCCAGCAGCCTGAGTTGTATAATGCTACAAGTTTTCCATTAAATTTTACACTTTGTTTTGTGGAAGCAAAACTTTATAGCATAAAGGTAATCTACTTGGTGTTGATTTTAGAGAAAATAGGTTGCTTACATCGTTAAAGATTGGTTTTGTTTCTCAAAAATATGGTTATACTCTAATATTACAAAAGAGGCTTAAAAACATAGTTAAACTGCCAATATTCCATTGGCTAGAGTTGGTAGTTCAACCAAGAGTTTGAAATTTTTTGATTTGCCTATGTTTATAGAGAAAAAATACAACAGGTGTCTTTTAAAGTTTACAGTTTAAATTTAAGGTTTAAAGTTAAAGTCAAAATCACACAATTCAGGCCTAGCCAAGCCTCAGAGAACAGGCTGGAGGGAGGTTAAGTGCATTTACATTTGAATTAAGACAATACAGACTGAGCTACAGAAGCTCAGGTGCTAAACATCCCTTTTGTTCTGGGTCTTCACCACCTGGTCCTAGAAATGTGCTTACCGGAATTCTTCTTTTGTCTTCATTGTTTCTTGTGAGAAGAGGGATAAATCTAAGACCCAATGACTTTACAACAGTCTGTGGGCTGAGAGTTATAATTATGCTGCAGAAATTAAAATTATGTCTACTTCCCTCCATGAGTATAACTGTACCTGCTGATAAAATACTGTTCAAATTATTTTAATTCCTTTATATTCAAAGTTGTTAAAAATGAGATGCTTTGGATACCTCTAATATATGTAACAATTATTAGAGAATAAGGTTGGCTTTTATCCGATATTCTCATTGGACTAAAAAAGATTGGTTATTAAATTAATCCAAAATAAAGTTCAAATTTAAGATTTATACAGCCTAACTTGCCAACTCCAGCTGCCATTTCAGTAAATGCTTATAGAATTATTATAGATATAAAAGCTGTTTTTATACCTTCCCTTTACATTTCTGGTAAAGGTGAGAGATTTACAGTCAGTAAATTTATTCATAATTTTTAAGAGCCCATGAAGCGATATTTGTTAGAAATAATTGCTTCAGAATATGGTTAATTGTTTTACATTTTATATATATATAAATATTGTTGTTGCTTTAATACAAAAAATTAAGAGGTTAAATCTTTTAGTGTATATGATTCATTGTGTGATACTTTATTAGTGGATTTCTCTAAAGAAGTTTTTTCCGCAAGCCTTTGCTCCAATATAACGAGCTTTAAAAAAAATTTTTTTAGAGTACTTGTTGCTCCAGAAAGGATTCAAAGACAGTGTCTTTCAATATTTGAGACAAGTTGGGGCTAGAGAGATGGCTCAGCCGTTAAAGGCTAGACTTTTAAAATATAAAAGTTGAACTCCCAGCAACCACATGGTGGCTCACAACCATTTGTGGTGGGGATCTAACGCCATCTTCTGGCTTGTGAGTGTACATGCAAAAAGAAAATGGTTTACTTTTAATCTTCATTTGCTCTTAGTGATTTTTAAAAGTTGTTTAGAGATATTAATTGGCTAAAACCTCATCTTAAGCTTACCATAGGAGGATTTAAACCTCTGTTTGATATTTTCAAAGGGATGCAAGTCCTAGTTCCCCTTGACAATTAATAAAAGATAGATAGCTTTGCTGAAAATAAAATAAGCTGTTAGTTATCAGCAGATAAATTATATAGACTATAATAAATTGTTGGCTGTTTGTGTTATTACTACCCATATGTCCACAACAGCCCTTTGACAAAAGAAACCATTAATATGGATTTGTCTTTCTTCATTTACAAATAAAGTTTATATGATAAAATCCTAAAAACATTTTAGATAAAAGGTTTATTCTTTATTCCACATAACAATTAAATTGGTTATTGAATTATTAATTTTAGCCTATTACATGACAAACATTTTAGACAAATTTGATAATCATATGTTACAATTTTTCTCTATACATGCTTTTATATTTCCTAAAATTTACTATGCATACAGACCATAGAAAAGATGTTTGCTATATTTACTATATTTACAGATGCCTCATCTATTGAGAAGACAGTATATGTAATTAAATCATATGTGTATTTTCTTGAGTTTACCCTGCTTCAACACAATTATGTGTTGTAGCCACTGTTTAGAATGTTAAAAAAAAGGTGTATCTGCCTTTGTCTTGTTGAATGGTATATTTCATGAAGTACAAAATGTTTCAGCTACACGATCTAATATCTCTAGCCATTTGGATAACATTAAAATTAATAAGGTGTTTAGGAATGCATCTGCACAGCCGGTGTCAGTGTGTGTGGACCCCCATTTTTCTTTATGTTATCCAACTTTCAAAATAATTCTGATATCTTGGATTGTAAGAATGTTGCATGCCTTTTGGCACAATGCTGGAATGGATCACTAGACCTAGCCTTGGTTGTGCACGTGCCTACCTTTGTGCCCATCCCAGTAGAAGCTGATCCTGAAACTTTCCCTACTGCATCATTATTGAGACATAAAAGAAACTTTGGCATTACTGCAGCCATTGTCACTGCTATTACCATCTCTGCAGCTACAGCTGTGACAGTCGGCATAGCCTTGGTTAATCAAGTTACAGCAGCTACTGTTGTTAATCAAATTTCAGAAAAGACCTCTGAGGTTCTGACCATTCTACAAAAAGTGGATGCATATCAGGCATCCTGTTGGTCAATCAGAGAGTTGATTTGCTCCAAGCCCATGTGGAGCAGCTCACGGATGTGATTCAAATGAGCTGCGTGTCAGCAACCCCACATCTAGGTATTACACCTCTGAGATTTGTGAATGATACATTTATTCAAAGCCATAATCTTTCTGCTTATTTACAAGGGAAGTGGACTAGGGAGTTGGACCAGGTGCAGCAGCAATTGCAGATCTGGATTTCGAGCTCTAATGGAACATGAGTGGACCCTGTTACCCCTGGCAATTTTACGTCTTGGCCTACCTCTGCTTTTTCCTTCTTTCTTAAAGGGTGGGGATAGGCCTGTTTGATGCAGCCCTATGTTGTGGATTAGTGTTCATGATGGTTGGTCTGTAAGCTCAGAGCCCAACAAAAACGTGACAAGGTTGCTATCGCCCAAGCACTCGTAGCCTTGAGCAAGCATCTCCCCCTGAAATTTGGCTATCTAGGCTAAGAAAGTAGCCGATGACTGAGACCCTCAGTCGATGCACCCCAAGGGTTCAGCCCATTGCACTGGGTCGATGAGAGGTCTAAGTCTAGCCAGCCCTTGCCTGAATAACTGTGGTACCTGAATATTTAGAGGTGTTTACGAGTGGGTACTCGACAGGGAATGTCCCACGAGTGTGGATAGATTTCCCGAAAGTATGCCTGATTGCACAAAGGTTTGATGCCAAGAAACCTCCTCCCCTGGTGGCGCCCCAGGGTGGAGGCTCCCTTTCCCCGTCAAAAGGCATCGAGATGGGTATGGGAAGTAAACCCATTACAATATCTCATTTTGCACAGGGGATCAGGCCTCTGCTTTCCCTCACTGAGTTGGTGCCACACTTGATAGGCAATAGGCTGTTCCATCTTAAATATATAGATAGGGGAGATGTTGGGAGCCACGTGAGCATTCGCCATTCCAAGATGGCGTGGGCATCCTGTCCTCCCACTAGTAAACAACTGACTGCGCAGGTGCAAAAGGCAAAAAGCAAGCCAAAGTCACTGCCCATCCCGGGGCATATTATGGGTAATGAGTGAACAGCCAATCAGAAGTGAACACGTCACTCTAGGGTGTATTTAAGCTGTGCCTTTTCAGGGCTTTTGGCCCTTTCCGCTTCTGCTTATACAAGAAGTAAAGCCTCATTGTAGTAACCACCCAAACACTGCCTCACGTGTCTTTTCGCAGGCGAAGGGGACACGGAGGGGCTTGGAACAGTGGGGAACCTAGACAGCCTTGGGGTGAAATGGGTCAACCAGAGAGACTGGAAGAAGATGGTGGTCTTCCACATATAATGCTTCTAGTTAAGGAAGGTTAAGGATTAGGATGTCACACTCTGAAAATGAGTAAAAGACTTGTTTATTTAGGAGCTTCACATGCTCTAAATCTACTAGGACAGATATTCCTAAATTTAGAACCCACTCAGACTTCATCCTGTAAATAACCTCACCTGACCTTTCTTCAGTCTCTTTTATAATTTAAAGAGTTATCCAAAGTTATATGAACAAACTATCCAGCAGAAAGCCATTATAGGTCAGAAGTATGGGTCATAATGTAGACTTTGTGTTGACATCAGAAGTGTGGAAGTCTCAAGGGACGAGGATCCACTCTATGGGTTTTGATACTTTCTCCAGATTCAAGGTGTAAAATGGCTAGAATTGGAGAGCACCGGCTGATGTGCAGTGTAAGGTCAAATGAATGCATGGGGACAGTCATCAACCTCCTCATGCTGTAAGTACAGATCCTGGGACACTATGGAAACATAGACCCTCTCATAGCTCTACTGATTTCTAAAAACAGAACAGTAATATATAACATTGGCTAATTTAGTGTAATTATTTTATTGATTGAACTTATTTGAAAAATGAAAAGAAATAACCAGTTCTATCCATTTGGAAAATAAACACCATGTGTTTAAGTAAATAATTACATAAGAAAAATATTACTGAGTCTTAACTAATTTATTTATATATTTTAGTCTTACCATTTATAAATATAATTCAGATAAAATAGTTTAGCTTCCATACACATGACTAATACATGGCTACAAGCATAAGAAAATAAAATGTATCTTACTTTTAGTGATATTTAAAATTCAGTGTGAAATTTAGGCATCATTTGTGTATGGTCCAATAGTACTCTGTTTTTATCTGTAAATATAACTAAGTCTCAGGCTACTTAAATTCATACTTAGAAATTTTGTAAGAAATTTTAAGGATGAAAATTTTAAATAGAAAATATTAACTTAATATGAAAAAATGGTTCCCTTTGATGCTCAGTTAAAGGACTAAGAAACAAATGACTGAAGTAAGATGCCACCCACATAAAATAAAAACATATATTTTAAGTGTATTTATAAAAAACTTATATTACATTCTCTGTGTGTGGGGTGTGTGTGTGTATGTGTACAGCATGTGAGCACATGTACACATATATAACACACACAAACACACATACATATGCATGTGCTTACTTGCAGAGTTACAGAAGCATTAAATAAAAATAATATCAATGGTATACAGATAAAGGAAAAATCGTGAACACTAGAACATTTAACTTTACTGAGTTTGTATAATATCAATGTAGCAATAATACCTAAGGCCACTGTATATCCTTGGCTCTTTATCATTATTCTGCATTTTATTAGAGACATATTTGATTGATTTAGTTGACTAAAATCAGAAATTTAGTAATACGAATTCCCTAAAATTATTTCTTTCATAATCAGGTTGACATAAATGAAATATCTCACATTGTTACTGGAAATAGAAAAAATTTCCTCCTCTTTCTACGTTTTCTTCCATTTTGATACCTAGAAGTGAACTCAGTCTTTTACTAGCTCTATCTCTGAGCTATATTCCTATTCTTTGTGTGGTTCTACATTGTTTCTACTTTTGGCCTTAACATGGGGTATCAGAAAGTTTCGCAGGTTAGCTTCCAACTTGTGATTCCCCTGCCTGAGCTCTTGTGTAAATGGGATGATAGGCCTGTGACATCAAGTAGAGGTTCATTACCTTTGCCTGTCCCATAGCCTGTCATCTTTGTGTAGACCCATTCTAAAGCTGAAGATATATAGGCAAGGAATTTAGGAAGAGCTACCTGGAGGTACAATATGACTCTGACCCTTGACACTTTCACTGTCTGAATGAATGATTCTTGGTGATGAAGGTGACCAGTGCAGATGTGAGCACAAACATGCCTCTTTGCACAGTGAATTTCATTTGCAGACAAACTGTGCCACCGTGTGAGGACAAACTGTTTAGTATTTAACTTCCAGGACATGGAAAGGATTCTAAAGGTCAAAACTATTAACAAGATAAATCTCTTTCTCGTTATGATAGTTTTTGTGGGAATGAATAAAACTGACGGGGGTGGAAGAAAGCAAAGCAGCTTCCTTTCTTTTAACTTCTAAATTAATGAAATGTTTCATATATGTTTTCATTTCCTCAACCACATATGATTAAATAATTAGAGTAACTGTGCAGATATGATATTAGTTTCTATCAGAAATATTGTTGTTAATGACTTATAAAATCTGTTCATCTAGAAATACCTTGTCCTCATCTTTATCAAGGGAAAACTACCTTTGGCTCACTCTTTATCATCTTTATTATTTTAGGAGGTTTTCTACAACATTGTTCTGTGCAGCTTATTTCACAATTGTCCAGAACTGTCTGAAACTGATGTGTCTACTGATAGATGCCTACATTCTTATAAAGTGAAATATATGTCCAATGGAATGTTGTTGAGACTTAAAGAGTAAATGATTCTGTTTTATGCCACTGCATAGATTAACCTTAAAAACACCATTCTAAATTTTAAAAGAGAATGGCACAGAAAAGCAAATACCACTGAACTCCATGAACCACCATTGTTTTTAATCTCAGCATTTGGGAGGCATAGGTAGGCAAATCTCTTGGAGTTTGGAGCTAGCCTAGTCTATAGAGTGAGTTCCAGGACAGTCAGGACATTTACTCTGAGAAAGAAAGAAACACTGTTTAAAAAAAACAAAACCACCTCACACCAGTCAGAATGGCTAAGATCAAAAACTCAGGTGACAGCAGATGCTGGCGAGGATGCAGAGAAAGAGGAACACTCCTCCATTGTTGGTGGGATGTAAGCTGGTGCAACCACTCTGGAAATCAATCTGGCAGTTCCTCAGAAAATTGGACATAGCATTACCTAAGGACACACCTAAACCACTCCTGGGTATATAACCAGAAGATGCCCCAACATATAACAAAGACATATGATCCACTTTGTTCATAGCAGACTTATTTCTAATATCCAGAAGCTGGAAAGAACCCAGATGTCCTTCAACAGAGGAATGGATACAAAAATGTGGTACATTACCTCTTCGTTATTATTCTGGAATTCAACGTTAACTATATGGTCTACATACAATTGCTGCATCTGAAGACCCCCATGTCTCCACCACTCCACAGATATTTGCCCAGCCCACCAGATGTGTACATGTCAATCTTGTCTGTAGAAGCAGTTTCCAATTTACTCACTTGAAAATTGCCCAGCACCAAGATCTTCCTGCATCTGCCTTTGTTCCAGTTCCCCACATTCTGAAGTGCTGTGACAAGGCTATGGGGCTGAGTGCCATGTGTATGGAGGTCACATGGCTGATGGTGGTTGAAGGGAAAGGACAAGGCACCAAACAGAGAAATGATCACAATCACATCAGGTCATAATTGGCTTTGTGATATCAGTAAGTACTTGCTTTTACTCTGAGGCAGGAGGTTATTGGTAATGTTTAAGTGCATCCATCTGGCCTGCCTTCAACTTTACAAACCCAAAGGCAGTGTCTCAGAGAACAATCTGAAAGGAGCATAAGTAGGAGAAAAAAGCTGGATGCTGGGGCAGTAACTCATCTTACTTTTCTTCATTGTAATACTCATATTCAGGCATCGAATCTGGGGTCTGAATGTGTTTCCAATGTGAACTTGTGGCAGGGCAGTTATTCTCCTAGTTTTAGTATAGAATGATGTATGGCTTCTTTGATACAGTGAATCTGAAAGGGGCCTGGCAACATCTGCTCTCTTTGGGTGTGTGTGTGTGTGTGTGTGTGTGTGTGTGTGTGTGTGTGTGTGGGTGTGTGTCTGTAGGTGGGAACTATGTTAGCTGAGAGCAACATCCTTCACAGAAAGCAGTGCTGGAGATTTTAACAAGGCTTCCTTATCAAGAGGAAAGCAGGTAGTAGGTAGATAAGAAGCCTTTAATCATACTTGATCCTGACTGAGTCATTTCTCAACCCCCAGAAATGTCTAGGGGAGACAATGAGGGGAGAAATACTGAGAAGGCTGACAGACAGCCACTCCTCTTACTATTAATGTGCTGTGAATAAAGTTATTATGCGAAGCTCAGTCCGGCTTGGTAACATTAGATTATCAAAATTAAAAGAATCGAAAGAAGATAATAAAATGACAAAATAAAAACAACACAAACCATTACCACAAAGACTTAACTATTTTCTAGTTGCATCTTTGTAACGTCTCACGACATTTCTTTGCTTCCTCACAGTAACCCTTGATCATACACGGAATTGTCAACTCTGCTTTGTAGACAAAAGCACTGAGTCCTGCGAGGTCTCAGATAAGCAGCTTCTAGAGAGTCACTGGAAGTTGAATTTGTTTGACCAAACACTGCAGGCAGAGGTCTGGGTTATAAATATGCCACCTAATGCCAGGGAGAAAAATTTCTAATGGGCTACACAAAGTTCTTTAGTTGAAATGAAAACTGTTCAAATTGTTTGCATCAGGTAGACAGCCAGAAGCTGTTTACAGCTGGCACCTGAACCCATCGCCAATCATCTCTAGGTGACAGCGCTCGCTCGTTGCCATGGCACCAATTGTACAACCCTCTGCATTTGTGTTACCTGTGTCATGGCCCGGATAAAAGAAAAACACACCTATCCATAGCTCGCTCTCTTCTTCATTTCTTCTACCTCACCCATCCCTCAGAGGTGCATCTGTTAATAAAGCCTTGAGACCTGTGCTGGCTTGGCTCTGATTTGTCCAGGAGTGCTAATTTTCATCTAACTCACTCGTGACCACCAAGGCATCTTCCAGTAGCCTTCATCATCTGGTAGCCTTCAATGACTTCCTTCTGCTTCTCAAACCACTTGAAAAGGTCAGAGGACTTTTCATGGCTCTCAGGTCTGTAGTAAGTTGTTCTCTCTCTTTTAAAGCCTTTTGGATTTTGTCTTCGGCCAGTTCCTTGTGTATCTCAGCCTCCTCCATTGATTTGTATATGATCTTCTCAAAAACAACAAAGATCTTCCCCATCTCTAAATACTTTGTGTTGAGGTTGTCACACTTGCTTCTCTGCTCCAAGTTCTCCTGCTGTATTCTATTCATCATTGTATCCAGGTCTCTCTGGCTGTATTGCAGCACATCCACCATCCACAATAGGTGCACCAGGAAGGAGAACCCTAGGCTTCAGGACACACAGGGGTGGGACTGACACAGGAACATCCAGAGCTCTCAAAAAAAAAAAAAAAATCTAAGTCCACAAGCTTGGCTTCTATCGGATATCCAGAGCCAGACTCCTATGTATTGTGTATCGTGTGTACTATTTGTCACTGGGACCACTGGCATTGGCTGCAAAGGGCTCTTTTTAGAAGGGGGTCAATTTCAAGTACTGCTTTCTCCAGGCCGAAAACCAAAGAAGTTCCAAACTGTTCCAGATAATACACTTCAGCACCAGTACCTAGAACTTCTGAAGCTCTCTTTTTTTTTTGGGGGGGGGGGGTCCCAGACAGGTTCTACTCCCTGATGGGAAGTCTCCAGCACTAACTCAATAGGAGGGATCACCAGCCCACCAGAAAGCTTTTACCTATCTTTGCTCCAAACCCTCTCTTCATTCTTTCTGTCCCCCAACTCAACACCTTCTAGCTATGAAATGTCTACCGGATGACACTACAGTCCTTGATCCAGCTCAGGAACCTCCCCCTTACTACCATAAACTTGTCTCTACAACCTCTCCTAATACCCCAGACTCCTCAGCTTCCTTTTCTCACCAGACTTCCCCAAAGCCTCCGTGTTCGACCTCTCCACACTCCTGCCCTTCTCCTGTGCCAATGTTCTGCACTGGCACCTACTTTCAGCCTCTCACCACTTGCTTTAAATCTACAGCCAAGCTCTTTACTTCTTCAGCCACGCAGCCTAACTGAGCATTGGTCTGTCCTTAAGGGAAACTGCTGGGGTAGATGCACATGACAGGGTGCACAGGACATTCTTGTTAAATGAACTTTCTCAAATAGAAAAAAGACTGGAATATTATACTGCCAATTCTACTGCCTTTATTAAAGAATTTTAGTACATTACTCAATCTTATAGCTTGACTTTCCATGATGTATATATGATTCTCAATAATAATTTACTTTCTGATGAGCACAGGAGAGTTTGGGAACAGACAGACAAGATTCACCAGACTCAGCATATCCAATCAGATATGAGACAGTACCCAATCAGGATCCTCAATAGAATTATAATTCCTCAGGTGATATTTTAGCCAGAGACCTATTCACAACCTGCCTCCTCTCTGGTTTCCTCAGAGCTGCCCTAAAACCAATAAATTTTGAAAAACTCCAAGAGGTCATTCAGGACAAACAAGAAAACCTGTCTCAGTTTTTAGAGAAACTTACAAATGCCCTACTACAATATATTATTTTAGACACTGAAAACCCAGAAGGTAGACAACTCTTGATGACCTACTTCTTTTCCCAAAGCTACCCTGATATTAAGGCCAAACTCATACATTAGGAGAGGTGGCCCCTAATTCTACAGGCAGAAGTCTTGGCGCTGGCATTTAAAGTTTAACATCAGAGAGATGAAAAGGCCTGCAGACAAAAATAACATATTTTGGAAAAGGCTGTGCCACCAGCCCCAGCCACTCCTCAGGCTTCCTGGTCTTTAGGGCTTAGGAACCACCAAGTCCCTGCTACAAATGTGGTCAACAAAGTCATTAGGCAAAGGCTTGCTCTAACCCCTGCAAGCCACTAAGACCAAGCATAAAGTGCCATCAGGAGGGACAGGCTGTCAATTGCCCTTAGGCTGCTTGGGAAAGAAGGACATCACTCCCAGGTAATCCTCTAGCTTATCTCCTAGGCTTGGCTATTGATGACTAATGAAACTGGAGCTCCCTTGACTTCTATCACCAGCAGAGAGCCCCCAGGTAGTTGTCATGGTATCTGGGTGGCCAATCTCCTTATTAGACAATGGGGCCACTTACCCAGTCCTGGTGGAGTTTTGAGATCCACCTCTCTATTGTACTCCTCTACTGTTGGTGTAGGATGACCTTACCTTCCTCACCAAGCCCTACCACTTAGTTGTATTTTTAGGGGTGTTCCTATCACCCATTCCTTTTTGGTAGTGCCACTGTGTCCTGGCCCATTATTAAGAAGGGATCATCTAGCTAAGTTGAGAGCCTCTATTTCTTTTGCTCGCCCTACCACTTACCTAAACCAAAGTTGGCCAGCAGCCTCTCTCCTCCTCCTACCCACTCAACCTACTAACTCTAAGATGTTGTTTCCTTTGCCAGCCTCTCAGGTGGACCCTCGAGTTTGGGATGTCCAGAACCCCACTGTTGCTAAAAATCATTCTCCTGTTATCATTCAATTACTGGACCCTACCAGGTACGTCACTCAAGCTCAATTCTCTCTCTCTCTCTCTCTCTCTCTCTCTCTCTCTCTCTCTCTCTCTCTCTCTCTCTCTCTCTCCAGAGCCTCAGGGGACTTAAGCTTATCATCTCTGATCACTTAAGGAAAAACTTCTCCATCCTACCTCTTTGTCCTTAACACCCCTATACTAGCAGTTAAGAAACCTAATGACACCTATCTCCTGGTTCAAGATCTGGGCTCATTAATTCTTCAGTGGTTCCTTTCCATCCTGTTGTGGCTAATCCTCATACACTTCTTTCTACTATCCTCTCAGGAACTTCTCATTCATCAGTCCTAGATCTCAAGGATGCATTCTTCTCTATCCCTCTAGATGCCCAGTAACATAACATCTTTGACTTTACCTGGACTGACATTGACATCCACTTTTATCCAATTCACCTGGACTGTTCTATTTCATGGTTTCTGGGACAGCACACAACTATTTGGCAAGGCCCTGACTTCTGATTTACTTTCTCTAAATCTTCCTCAATCTAAGATTGTCCATTATGTAGATGGCATTCTTCTCTGTACTGCCTCTTTAGAGATTAGCCAAGCTGACACCTCTGATCTTCTAAATTTCCTGTCTAGTCGAAGCTACAGAATCTCACCTTCTAAAGTCCAACTTTCCACTCCTCAGGTCACCTATTTGGGACTAAGAAATATCCCAAACCACAAGGCTATGCCTTATATAGAAATAATCTAATTTTTCTCAAATCTGTTATCAAGAATTTTCAAGGGCTCCAATAGGCTCTCTTTAAGGCCACACATCCTTACACCTCCCCAACCCAACTTGTCCCTCTATGTAACCAAAAAAGAGGAATTTGCCCTTGGAGTTGGAGGTCATCAACTGGGACCCTCTTTTGTACCTGTAGCATATCTATAAAAAAACAAAACAAAACAAAACAACTAGACCTAACCATCCAGGGATGGGCACCTTGTATTTGTTCTTGAGCAGCTGCTGAACTCCTTCCTTAATTGAGAGTCCAAAACAAAACAAAACAAAACAACTAACCTTTCGGTCACCTATAACAATCTTCTCTTCTCATAACCTGTCACAGCTCCTGACTGACAAAGGCTTACAGACTCTGTCTCCCTCCAGGATTCTTTCCCTTCAGGTATCTCTAATAGAAGACTCCACACTTACTTTCCATTCATGCCCACTTATTAAAATTTCCAATATGCTCCTAGACCAGATTCTAAGCACTCCCTATCTCACTCCTGCACTGAAACCTTAGAACTACTACCTCATCCTTCACACATACAGGAGGGCACATTGCCTCAGGCCATCTATAGCTGGTATATACATGGCAACTTCTTTTTCGATGAAAGGGCCAGAAAAGCTGATTATGCTATAGAGTCAAACACAAAGGTGGTTGAGGCACAGGTCTTTGTTGCTCATACCACCAATCAACAGGCTAAACTAATAACCCTTACCTGTGCCTTTCAACTGCCACAGGGGTAATCCCCAAACATCTACACAGACTTCAAATACATTTTCCATATCCTCTTGCCCAATGCTACTATCAGAAAGGAGCAAAGGTTACTATGACAAAAGAAGGATCAGTAACTAATGCAAACCAAATTATGGTCATGCTAAAGCCCTCCTATCTCCCCACAGCTATTGGGATTGTCCACTGTAGATCCCAACAAAGTAATGATTTTTTTTTTTTTTGTCTCCAACAGAGACAAGTGAGCTGATGAGGCAGCTAGAGCTGCAGCCCTTAATGTTCTAGATTTAAAAGAAAATTTTATGGGTCCCATGAATTATAGATTCTTTTTCCCTAGCCTGAGTAGCTAAAGTTGCCCCTCTGGTTTGCCAACCAGAGGCCAGTTAATCCGTAAACAAGGAACGCAGAGTTACAGGACAATGGGCTACCGAGGCATTCCCAGGAATGAAGATACGAGATAAACATCTGCCTGCAGGAACTGCTCCCCACCCCCATGGACCAGTTTGGCCAGATGTTCAAAAATTGAAAAACAACCAATCGTGTGCACCCGCGTGAAAGTTTCCCCTTTTCCCCACCCCGAGCTTATATTAACCCTAAACCCCAGAGCCACGAGGTCGATGTCCCTGTCTCCTACATTGAGACACGTGTCGGCCCGGAACGTTCCGCCATTAAACTACCTTGTGTTCTTGCAGCAAGTTGGTCTTTCGTGTGTCCTTTGGGTGCGTGCCATCCTGTGACTCGAGTGGGGTCCCCTTTGGGGGCTTCTCGAGCCTTACATCTTGGTGCATGGGCCGGGAAGCTCGTCCAGGGTTTTCATGATCACCGAGGACATCCGAAGACCTCTTGGAGGTGGGTTTAAGTCTGTGTGTCTGTGTGTCTGTGTGTCTGTGAGTGAAGTGTATTTGAGTGTGGTGTCTGGGTCTGGATTCTGGCTTCTGGCTCTGGTTTAGGTTCTGACAGCTGACATTGTGCGACCGTGAGGTCCAACGGTCTGAGGCTGAAAAATCTGGGAGACATCCCAAGTGGAAGGGAGTCAGGATAGCCTGACTGCCCATTTTTTGAATGAAGGAGACGAAGCACTCCTCCTACAGGGGAAGGTATGAGGACCTGCCCCATCGGAACTTGCATTTGGCTGGCTATATAAGACTAAACGTGGGCGAGTGTGTTTGGCGGTGATAGGGTCTTGAGTCTTATCATGTTTTTGTGGTAGGGTTTTGTGTTCTTATCCTGTTTTTGTGCTAGGGTCTTCTGTTCTTATCCTGATTTTGTGTTTTCTGGTTGTCAAGATGGGACAGGCTGTGACACCCCACATCCCCTCTCTCATCCACTGACACTAGTCAAACTGTCTTATATTCACCAACACTTTCATCCTAAAAGCCAAGCACTGTAATATTTTGTTAAAATCCACCTACAGCTACTCTTGAAGAATTGTGTTTCTTAAAAATCTATCACTACCTTTGCAAAATCTTTCATACATCAGACTCCAACCTCAGGTATTGTAGTACCCCTTTTCCTACCCATCAGGCTAGAGGTTCCCTTCCTGGAACCAACTAGCAATTTTACTTTATCCACATACTCACTGTCAAATGTGCCAAGTACCTCCTGATCTTGGTGGACACCTTCTCAGGGTGGGTAGTGGCATTCCCAACCATTAGCAAAAGGGTTCAGACAGTCTCTGATCTTCTCCATGAGATCATTACCCAATTCAGTGTTCCAGTCTCCCTCTAGTCCAATATTGATCCTGAATTCATTTTCCAAGTTTCTCAAATGCTATCTAAAGCTCTAGACATACCCTGGCATTTTTATATTCCCTATTATCCCTATTATCCCCAGTCTTCAGTAAAGGTAGAAAGAACTAACTACTCCCTAAAAACCACTGTTGTCAAACCATCACTTCACCTCTATTGTGTAAAACTCCTACCTCTGGCTTTTTTTAGTCTCCAAGCTCTCCCCAAGCAACCTCTCCTCATCTCACCTTTTGAACTCCTGTATGCGTGTCCAGTCCTAACTCCTGGTCTTTCACCTTAGTTCTCTCCCCTCCCTAATCACCTTCTTACCTCATTACTTTGCCACCTCCAGTTTCTCCTATGGAACTTTGCTGACCACCATCTACCAGTGCCACACACTGTCCCCTGTCCATCAATACTGGAGATCATTGATTGGCCCTCACCTCTCTCTTCTAAATGGCAGGGCCCCTTCAAGGTAATTCTTGTGACTCCTACAGCTGTTAAACTCGAAGGACTCTCTCATTGGGTCTACCTGTCTCACTTCAAACCTTTCACCCCTCTACCTCCAAACGACTCTTCTTCCTACACATCAACCTCAACAGGACCCTGCTCTCTTAAGCTCCAGAAGACCTGGAGACCATCCACCTTGTCTCCAATCCCAGAAAAATGAGACTTCACTCTGGCAGCTGCTTTCAACACACTGGATTAGATATGGACTTCTCATCCTGGAATTTCTAATGATCAGCCATTCATATGGAGCCAGCAGAGATCCCAGAGAGACAGACTTCAGGTTGGAAAAACAGGAAGTGAAATCTCACTCCTGTGTTACTTTTCTGTTAATCTGTCAAGAAACAGCTCTTGGCAGAAAGGGTTTGTTTTGTTCAGTATGCAGGAATAATGATCCTTGCAGGGAAAATATGGCAGTGGAACTTGCTCTCTTCAAGGTGGATGAGGAAGCAGATTAAGGGCAATGTTGTGCACAGTCCTTGCAAGCAGGGATTGACTATTAGATCTCACTTTTTTTTTTTTTTTTTTAGACAGAGACTTCAGGTAAGACTGAAGATTCCCACTACTTGGGCTATAGTGGCAGGCCAGTTAGCTGAGACCTGTCTCAACAATTCAGCACTGTGGTTACAGTAGCATACCATCATGTTTTGCTTTTATATGGGTGCTGTGAATTTGAACCCAACTTTATCCACTGAATCATTTCCCTAGCCTCTCCATTTTCTCCCTTTTAATTTAATTTTATACGTCAACTCATCAATTGATGCTGCTAGAGTCAGGTTGTATTTTTCCTCCTTAGAAACAACTTCATAGAATGACACACAGGTGTGACTTATCAATACCCTAAGTATTTATGTGTCCATTCAAGTTGACAAGAAAAATTAAATATCATGAGTCCTCCCTTTGTCAACTCAACACCCAAGCAGACCACTTTCCTCTCCGCATATAGGCCCATTTAGCTAGCACAGCCAGGGTTCTTATTAAAGTTCCAGCCATAAGTCATTTGTGTAAGGGAACCGATATTTAACTGGCCTTTTCTCCTAATCATGACACTATTCATAGTAGGAGATGACTTTTCTCTGTCAGATAGACTGACAGAGTTGAAGGTAAGGGTCTCTGCTTGTCCAGTTGAAAGAAAAAAGTAACTACATTATTACATAAGGAGCCCCTTTCTTACTTCCCTGTGATTTGTAATTCTAACAGTTGATTTTCCTCCAGCAAGCATTCTAATTTAAATGATAACAAAAGAGACAAAAGCAAGGAGAACATCCAGGTGAAAAACTTCACCATGAGAAAGAAAAAGTTTCAAAAGAGGAGATATCTTCTAGCTTGCTTACAAACAAAGGCCAAAAATATTGATCAGAATGCTCTGTTCTTTTCAGTTTTCAGTGATTTTTACCACAATGCTTACTTTGAGTGCTTTCAACTGCAGGATTAGATTGTGGTTGGATATTTTCCAATATGCACAGAAACTCAATAGCTGGAAGACACAGGTGGCATATTGCTTAGTTGAATGCTTTGTTAAATCCTAGAAGAGGAATTACAACAGAATACCCATTCTGCATGCCTAAATACCACATGTCCAGCTAGGTAATTCTGTGATTTTTATTGCCTTGATTAGGTTGCTTGTAGACAACAAAGGCAAAAGTCATTGCAAATAGAATACAAACAAACTCAAGTTCTCCTTAATCCAGGGCATTGATGGTTTTGCTTTGTGGGTTTAACACTCAGCGTGATGCAAGTACTGATGACTGAGCTGCTTCCCAGAAAGACTCAGCCAACACTGTTTGCAATCACAAGGTAATAGATATAAATTGGCCAGGAAAATGTTGCACTTGGGAAGAGACTGTTTGTCTTTGTGAATTAGCAAGCTAAGTGTTTTCTCTAGCTACTTTTGCTTGGGATTTTATTAATTTCTGTAAGAACAATATGTTAGGTGGAAGTAAAGAAAGAGAAAGGGAGCACTTGAACAGGAAACACCTTATTTTTGAATTTACGTGTCTTGTCACATAAAATATATAATCATCGGCATTTGCTTTTTCTGAGCCTTACTCCAGGAAGCCCCACCAAGTCCCGATGTCTGCCTTGAACCCTAGGGTTCCAAACACACACAGTCATGCCTGGCTTTGACATGAGTTTTGAGGATTTGAATTCAGGTTATCGCAGCTATGCAGCAAACATTCTCACCTACCAAGTTGCCTCCAAAGGCTTCTAAAGTATTTCAATTTCAATGAGGTATTCTTTAAAATTATATAAGGACAGTGAAGGTGATCAGAAATTTTATTCCTTAATGGAAGTACTGCTTTCTCTTTAGTTTGTCATCTTGTAAGGTGAAGCTCCCAGACCCTCCTACCAGGATTCTGTACTGACTGTGCTCAGTGTGTGCTATTCTTCTCCTAAGAGTTCTTTCCCACATTGACCTCATGACTTTTCATTCTCCTTCTTCCTTTGGCCTGTGGCCTTAACAATCAGGAAACTCTTATCTTTAAAAGGTAAGATTTTTATTCTTTATTTTTCTTTACAGCACAAGCTCATGACATTCATTTAATGAAACCTTGTAAATGTTTGCAGGCAGATATATTTAAAGGTAAGAATAGAATGGCATTTTGATAGTGTACATATAGCACATTAGTATGAAGTTTAAGTTTAAGTAAATTCTAATTTATTTTAGTGCTTTAATAATTAACATAGAGTACCTTAGCATCAATTTTAGATTTTTAGCTTTGGGTAGTTTCTAATAAACAATGAAGATCAAGTCTGCTTTTTATTGCATAAAGGGAATCTGCCATGTCTCTAAGACACTGAGCCACTGGAGACAAGAAGCCATTTTCTTAGATATATAATTTCACACTTGATGGAGTCACTGCAACTATTTTTGCAAGTTTTGACATGTACCATGTTCATTCTCAGTAGGTTTCTAATGATATATGATTAATTGACATGCATTTTTTCACTCAGTGGATATTCAGTAGATATTACTTGGTAACCATTGTATTTGTCCGCATTTTGCTGTACACAGGATCTGTCAGCCACACCATTAGCTCATTGTGTTGGACCTTAGTTGGTTTAGATTAGATCCCAACTTCCCTGTTCATTCTCCTGGAATAGAATTGTGCTTCTGCTTGAGTAACCTACTGGGCATTTCTGAAAGAGATTGTCTTTTGACTTCTGTCACCTGCTACATTGCATCATTGTGTCATCTCTCTGCACACCTATAATGTCCTCTGTTACAGCGTAAGACAAAAAAATGTGTGCTGTTACTTCCATTTATTTAAACATCAGGGATGAACTGTTTCATGTGATTGGATAAGGAGACAAAAAGAGTAAATAATACAAAGGAGTGTCTTGTTGACTAATCACTAGGAAGGGAAGACTCCATAATTTCTATTTCTGTATGTAGGAAGGTCTCACCGTTAAAATCATGCACATTTAATATAGTCCAAATCCCAGGACAAAGTTAAGTACCATATATAATAGGATTTAATTATTTAGTTACCCAAGCTTCCAATTACAGAAGAAATATTCAGTGTGAAATTCTTCTAGACACAATGTCTCTGGTTAGTCACTTTGTTAAGGCTTGAACTTATGCACAGGGCTGTATGATTAAGTTCTGTCTCATTAGACATGTTGCTTCTCTGACTCATGACTACTCAGCAGTATGGTCAAATGAAATGGATTTCATATTTGGGCTGGGGAGGTAACTTGGCTTGTAGAGTTTTTGCTATACAAGAACGAGGACCTGGGTTAGGATCCTTAGTACCCATATGAGAGAGTAAGGCAAGAAAAGAATGTAACTCTAATCCAGGAGTGGTGATAACAACAGGCAGATCCCTACAACCCTCTAACCAGACAGTCTAGCCAGGCGATGAGCCCCAGGTTCAGTGAGAAACTCACTGTATACAGTGGAAAGAGAGCAAATCAGATAATATTGATCTCTATCCCCTACCACCACTTGCAGGAAACACTTCTACCCACAGAGATGTACCTGAACACACATGGGCTCACATACATTACACTGTGCACACATATGCACATGTACATACAAGTACAATGAAAAATTTCTGACTTAATGTTACTTTGTGGCACATAATAAGCTTAAGACTCAATAAAGTTATTTGTTTAGTGATTCTATTTGAGTGGGTGAGAGATCTGGGACTAAAACCAGATATGCAACTTCTTGTTTCTCAATCGAGAAAAAAAAATCTTAATCCCTTAGTTCTTCAAGTAGTTAAAGTGATATCAAGATGGTTGAGATGACCTGCTCCTTACTTGGTTCTCAGTTCTTGAGGTTTTCATCTGTGGTGACTTTTGATCCTGATACCTCCACCGTAACCTCCTATGACTCATGTCATCAATCATACTTCTGACCTCAATCCTGAAGTGGCTAACTCAATCTTTTCCTATTTACTGAGTCTCATTTCTCTATTCTTTAACCACTTTGGCACTTTCCTTCCCCCTGTGCTGGTTCTGAGAAGCTACTTTAGTATAAAACTGTAATTCTTCACTTGGGCTCTATGACAACAGAAAGCAGCAGGGAGGCCTTTCATATCTGCCTTCATTTGTATCTGTTTCCGTTATGGGAAGCTGGGAATACATTTCCACTCAATTTTGCACATATGTACGTTCAATCATGCAAGGAGGGTCTGTCTTAAAACTGTTGACACCCAAGTTGTCTCATCCTCTTTTGAGGATTAAAGCAAAAAGTCAAAACTAACCTGAGCATCTTACTGTCAGTTTTAAAATTCTCTACATTCCCCTCAAAAAGTCACCTGAAAATCTGTAGTCCTAGTATTAAGATTGAAGGCATCTGACTTCTAGGAATAGAAAAGTCTCTCAGACAGATCACCCTTGTGAAGAGCCCTCTCTTACATAAGACCAAATATTTCAGAAGAAACCAATTGTCTCTTCCTGGAACAAGAATCTCTAGAACTATCCTGAAGTAGAACTAAAGTGAGAGCAGCACACAGGCCAGCAAGGACTGCTTAACCACATACAACCCCCTCCTCCAGTTCCCATAGCATTTAAATAAAGCTGGATGTTAAAAAAATCAATATAGAATTATGATATATTATGATTTCATTTAATAGGTTGATAAGTTTACCACCATATCAAACAACAATGACAATAACCAAAACCTAAAAATAGGTTTCATAATAAGTGGGAATGTAACATTACCTGGAAAAACTTGTTATTATATATCTAGTAAATATATTTATATATAATATATGAGTAAGATTGTCTATAAATATTGAGAGTTAGTCACATATACTACACATACCAAAACACACACACACACACACACACACACACACACACACAAATATTCACATTATCCTCCATCATTATTAATCAACTTCTTTGGAATATAGTATTTAATTTCATGGTTGATGAAATATCAACATGTTTTTACGAAGTGTCTGGTGTAGGTGTCAAGTACACCTTATCTGTAAATAAGCAGTACACTAATTTCAACATTGGGGAAATAAAACTTTAAGAATCAGGACTTAGCTAAATTTCAAAACAATAATAATTGATTGTCAAGCAGTATTGACACTGGAAATGATGAGGTGACAACACACTAAGGGTCACCATGGCAGGCCCATTGTGGAGAGGGTAGTTGGCCATGCAGCTAGTGTATGTGACTACAATCAGTAAGGAAAACTATGAATTAGAGGAAGCTGGCCCAATGACATGGCTCAGTGGGTAAGTCTTTGCTGTAAAGATTGACAACCTGAGTGTTTCCTGGGTTGCACATGGTAGAAAATGAGAACTGACTGCAGCAAGCTGTTTTTGTATCTGCACACTTGTGAAAGCATGTGTGTACATGCATAGACAACATAAATAAATAAAATTTAAACAAATGTTAAAAGGAGGTGTCATATGTCTTGCAACTGTTTCTGTCACCAACATATTAAATCTACCCACACAGTTAACTGTACAAATGCAAAATTACTTCCACGATAGAGAATGAAGGGAAGAAAGTTTTTCTTTTGGGACTTTATATATACCTAATACTTTATATAGTACTTATATTTTCCATTTATTTTCAACCTCATAGTTGAAATTAATAAAAAATGTATTGAGCACTTGCTGTGTGCAAAGCACTATACTGATGTTCCCTTAAACATATTGACACAAGATAAAAAAAAAATCCTCAAATTATTTAATCCTTATTTTAGAGTGAATGCATCAATCAAATACTATTGCTGTCACCAAACAGATGTGAATACCCCCAAATATTGCATTCATACCAGCTCGTGACCCCCATCTTCATCGAAGTCCTCCTCTACCCCATCAGTCATCTCTCCTCCATCCGCTTCTTGCCCTCCTTCAGCAGGCTCCTCTGTGGAGTGGTCTGCATTCTCTGACACACATTCGTCTTGGATCAGCTCTATACTCTCCTCCAACTGCTTCTTCTGAGCTTCTAGGAGGGGAGAAAGCAGATGACTACTACCTTGGCTTGCTAGTAAGTCATTTGGAAAAGCCATGAAAAAAGGGGTGAGCTGTGAACAAACAGCATGTAAAAGATAGGGATATTTTCAGTAATTTATTCAGTTACTTAATTATATGCATACATCTGCATGTGTTTACATGTAAGCAAATTTATTTAAAACTCAAATTGGCAAAAAATTAGGGTTCTAGATGGTAGGATATATAAATACATATTTACATTAGCATACTGATCTTCCTAAATACTTTACTTTATGAGACTCTAGGAAGGGTAGTTTCTCTGATTAAAAAACTCTTATGTCAGACTGTCAGGATTTATTGCTTAGTGGGAATGTAGCACTTTTGAAGGAAGAAATGATTGACCCATGTGCCTTTTTTCTCTTTTTTACATATGATAAACATTTCCTAAGCTTCTAAAATTTGATGCAGAAAATAGAAATGCTAGTATAGTGGTTTGCAAATAGTAAGTGCTCAACAAAAGAAGCTACAGACCACACTAACAGAATTCCCTTCAATTTCCAGGATTGGTATACTACAATCTTGGAATGCAGAAATTCATACATGGAATTAATGCTGACAACGTCGTAGCTATTTCTTTATGTTTTTTTCTCTTGTGAACATTCCAAGAAGCACTGGACATACAATATCATATCTTGTTTCTCTTTCTGCAAATTTCCCGTGTGTTCACAACTCTTAAAAATTATGTTGTTTTCATTAACTTTGCTTATTGTTATTTTATTAAAGTATCATTTCACTGTTTGACTTGAGCTTTAAATATGCTTCATATTGAGCTTACTTATTTCATGACAATAAATAGAACTTAGAGAGTAAATATTCAGGACATTCAGTTCCTATTTTTTATAATATGTGTTAAGAGGAAACTATTGATCTATAAGTTTTGATTAAATATAAGCATTGAAAAAGTATTATATAAATATATGGGTAACCTTTTTTATACATTGCTGAATATCATCACAATAATTTCTTCTATAAATGTGTGTCTATGCATTCTTTCACTATAATTCTACAAATAATAAATTTGATTAAAATTAGGTGAGGCATGCCCTGCCCTCTACCAGATGACAGAGATCCAATGGTATTTAGGTTACTTAGCACTGTAAATATCAGGTTTCATTCTACATA
Source organism: Arvicanthis niloticus (assembly GCF_011762505.2). Lineage (NCBI taxonomy): Eukaryota > Metazoa > Chordata > Mammalia > Rodentia > Muridae > Arvicanthis > Arvicanthis niloticus. The sequence continues at coordinate 3,357,091 of NC_047670.1, forward strand.
AAATTTACCCTGAATATTAACAATGTGTAATATGTAAAATATTTTAAAGACTTCTAAGAATGGCAGAAATGTGTATAATTGCATCAAAAGGAGACAGTACATTCATTCTCATTATATATATAAAAACTACTATGTGTGTGTGTGTGTGTGTGTGTGTGTGTGTGTGTGTGTTTTCAAACCTCAACACTAACTACAGTTTCTGTTTGGATCAAGGAATGGTGGATAAAAATCTTATGACTATCAGGCCTTGTTTAAATAAAATTATAAATATAGTACATAGTTACACTAAGCATCTTAAAATGGCCTACTCTTTTCCTAATATATCCACAGAACCTATGTATAACAAAATTTTCCATCTATTTATTAGCCTCAGAGATTTTACAACATGTAACCAATATGTCAAGAGGGGTGTCATCTCCACATGTATGTATGGTATACTGATGAAGCTATGGTAGTGTAGACGTTTTTTTTACCATGTGAATTTTTACCATGGAACATCCTCCAAGGCATATAAACTAGTTATTATATTACTAACCAAAAGTCACTTGTTTTCTTTTTCTAAATCTAAGTAATTCTTATTCAAATTAAATTGGATCTCTGTTATCTACCAATGTCTCAGTGTTTGAACTCTGTGGGATATATGACCACTTTCCTCTCAAAATCTTTGCCAGACCCATAGGAGCAATATAGAGAGGTTCATTGCAAACTAAGGTTTATTTTCAGGCAATTGATTGCTATGGTCTTTTATTATTTTATATGACTTACAAGTAGAAGTGATGCTATAAATTATTAGGATATAAGACGTAGGGTACATATCTTTCCTAGTTACTATTCCTATGAACTATGGTTTCCTTCTCTTAAGGGTAAGTTAAAATGAATTTTGAATTCCCAAAATAGCAATTTTTAGAATAAAAAAAGATATGACTTTTAACTGCAGAAACCACAAAAACACATGAGCATAAATGCTCAAAACAATTCTAAAGTGCAACCATTATTGATTATTTGATTACTATAAAAAGTGTCCATGTCAAAAATCTCTATTTTTGATTTTTAAGAATGTATTAAAGAGATAATGTCATGCCTTGGCTTTCACATGGCCTGCCTTCCTATTTCTGTTTAAACAGATATATATTAAATTGCTCGCTGTCTCTAATACACAAGATATACATGTAATCCCATGGGGAGTATACTTCAAAGACAACAGTGTATTAATACAGTTCAAGGTTGGAAAGATGACCCTGTAGGCTATCCTTACCTATTCATTCATTAATTTGAAAGCTTAAATGGTTAGGAGATATTACCTGGGTTGAAAATGTAAAACCCTTAATTATAATGGTAATCAATCCATGGGAGGTTAACAAAAATGAGGCCAGTCTGCATTTTTGTAAGGTGTGGTCAGGATAGACGTTTGTCACTTGCTCAGTGGGAAATGTCACATATACTGGACAATTATAAGATCCATGAATAAATCACACATGAAAGCACAATTATTCATTAAGCTATTATTTTGCAGCTAAATGATCAATTTTAATCCCTCAAAAAATCTTGTTGAAATCGAAGCAAAGGAACTAGTTCATTTTTTGAATAATTAATTTTTTTCTTTTAGAAATGAATAGCAGTGTTTGGTTGATCTAAATTTGGTGGCATTAGTTTTATCTGCATAATTCCTTTTGTGTGAAAATATGGGAAGGGGTATATGTATGCATTATATGTGTGCATTTATATTTATCAGTAGAGATTCTTTGTAGCAGAAACACTTCTATCTACATTTTTTTCTTTCTGTTTTCTACCTCACTGTCTTACATGGAAACATTTTCTGAACATATTGGCAAGTTGTATGGAATAAAATAATAAAAAGCTTGTTGTCTCCATTCAAATGGCAGTTGAATTTGGCACCATGGTAGTAAAATCGAAGTTCTGAAGAGTAAAAGTGAACATTTTTGCCACATCCTGTACCGAAGCCTATCACTAGCAAATGGATGGGATATGGGACCTGAAGTATTCTTAGAGGAGAATTTTCATGCTTACAATCGACAGTTCTGAAAAAGAAAAATAGCCCTCTCTGTTGGGTTATTTATGTCAAAATGATGGATTTCTTTTTTGAAGTGAGTTAATATTACACTTTTGTTTAGACATATAGACCATGACCGCAAAAGCTAACAGTTAATGTTAAATATAAAATCCAGTGATATCTAAATTATAAGCTTATTACAGAAAGAAAACTATTTATAATGACCACAAGTTAGTGAGATAATGAGTTCTTCTAAAGTGCTGACCTAAGCCTTAGTCCTTGGAAAACACTTCGGCAAAATAGTATTGCTCTTTTTTTACACAGGGAAACTGAGGCATAAGTAAAGCATATAAAAGTAAGAATCCACAGGAGGGCTTTTGCGTTAACAGCCTCGACTCTCTCCTAATGAATCCTAGGATGCAGAGCAGTTTGTCAGTCATGCAAGGAAAGAATACTTTAAATTGCTTCAAGCAGAAAATACCAAATTCAAGAATGAAGAAATACATTCAGTTAGGGAACATATTTTAGTCAAACAATGACTATCAAAGGAAAAGAAATGAAAATGATTGGTATTTCTGATCAAGGGGAAATATTTATAACTTCAAATGACATGAAAAGAGATCATTTGATGCTAAATTTCTCTCCTCATATTGAAAATTTTTCAGCATATCTAATTCTATTTTAAAAGCTGTATTTGATCCAGAAAACACATTACAATTGTTGAAATTTGCCATCAAAGCATTTTTATTAAATTACGTTTTCTTCACAGTTATTATCAATATGACTGAAAATTGGCTGAGGTGGCAATTAAACTGTTTGATGTGCTGGCTTAATTGCTAAATAATTACCAGCTTAACTGCACTTAGACAACAGAAAAGACTGTTGTTACAAAAACACTCCCATTTTATTACTGCCAAGATAGTATTCTGCAATCAATCTTTTGCATGCCAAGATAAAGCTTATTTTTAAATATTTTAAGCAACTATATGAGTTTTAATTCAATGATTTTAAAATGCTGCTGCTAAATAATCACTTCATTATGGATGCTGTTAGTAACAAACAAATAAATTTCAGAAAAAATACATATGAGAAATATATTTTAATTAGAATTCCAGTTACATAAATGAATTTTTAGAGAATAATCTCAAGTCGTTCACAAAAAAAATCACTAAAATTTTAATGTGACTCATTTGAAAATTAACAAAACATTATGCTTACTTAAACATAATTTTGAAGGAGATATAGTTTTTCTCATTTTGTAATTTATATGAAGAATTTTCCAAATGTCTCAGAACCAGTCAGATAGATTCAATCTCTATGGGGTGTGCACCTAATTTTGTCTCACTCCTGTCTGTAGCCTTCTGTTTCAATAATATGAATTCACTTGCCACAGAAGCCAGAAAGGAAAGAATTAAGAAGTGTTGTTTCTTAGGGAGTGACAATACCGTAAGTGAATTGTAGCGATGGTTGCACCGCTCAGTAAAACTGTCACTGGATTATGTGAAGCATATGTGAAAGACACTTAAACAAGGGGATTAGTGCACTGTGAGCTTGGGAGACAGGATCAACATTTGATATGAGCTGTGGTCTTGGGGAAATCAGAGCTATGGTGTGGGGAAAATCTAACAAAGGTCAGATTGGGAAACACCTGCTATCGGAATAATAGAAGATGATGCTCAAGTTTGTGAATAGAGTTGACAAGACTTACAGTGTAGTGATGAGACACAGACAGGACCCAGAAGAAAATGAGATTTAAACGACTATAAAGACACAACAGTTCTCACCAAGAAAGTATTCATGTTTCGCTGTGTTTATCAAAACTTATATAGACTTCTTGCTGACCCCAGGCAAGACTCCCTCTCAAAATCTTCACTTTGAAAATATTTATTTCTTATTCCTTTGTCTGTTTGAGATATGTATATTGTCCACCTATGAATGTTTTCCATATCTAGGACCCGGCCCTCCAAGAGGTCATCATTGTGTGGTTGGATGGACTCCATCTCTCAGTGTATTTGGAGAGAAGAGCTATACTTTGCTAAAGACAAGTATCAATCACAATTCTCCTGACAACATTAGCCAGGTACTGGCAACACCTTCCGGCATAGCCTAAGCAGTTTGAGTAACATTCATCCATCTTCTACCCTGATCTTCAAACAGACGAATTCTGTGCCCAACTCAGATTGCAATAGTCTTGAAAAGAGTCTTCCTAATTCCTTGTGGTCAGTGTATGAATGCTTTTATGTATATCTGAGGCTAATGTAAAAGATTCTTGACATTAAAGTTAGTTTCTTTACAAACATACAGGTCTTATAGTCCAATATTAGTAAGTCCTGTTATGAAGAATAGTTCCTGTCTGCCAACCATTTTCAGCTCTTGAAAGATTTTTTTCTCCCCTAGCTGATTCTTTCTAATATGGCACCTTCTATTTATAACTACACTCCCTCTTAATCCTTCATGAATTATCTGTTGAAATAATTCTCAAAATTTCATAGAAGTTTATTGGTCAAATAATTTCTACTTACTCTCCATCTCTCTAGAAAGTAGTATCATGAGCTAAATTAGATCAATTCAATTTTCAGTTTTACTTTAAGCCTTGTAAGTGTTTGGGCTGCTAAGCTGTGAATATACACTAAATATTATCTTCTTGAAATTACTTTAAAAAGACTATTTCTTTTTTTACTTATAATTTACTTATAATTAAAAATGTCTTAGCTTTTCAGAAAGTTAGTTTCAAGGGACCACTCTAAGGACTTATATAAACTTATCCTTTCTCCACACAGATATGCATATTTATCTCCATCATATGTTATTTTCTCAACTTCTTTAAGTGTCTCCTCTCCTGAGATTCGATATGATTAGTCTGGCTGATTCCTGTGTCTTGTGTCCCTTGTCTGGCTCATGTCTTTGATCTGGCTTGTGTTTCTGCAGAGCTCATGATCAGCTTTGCTCTTAGGATCTTTTTATGGCCATCTCAAGGATCTCTTTTGCCCAATTCATCACCAGGTTCTTGCTTTGGGAAAGCTGTGTTTTCGTCATTTCTCTCCTCTGTCTTTGTACTGAAGAACATTTTCCCAGTACTATATGAGGAAATGCTGTAGCAAAGCAAGTACGAAGATATAAGCTGACAGAGGTACCTACCTTGCTTTTCTCTGCAAGATACTGAAACCAAACTCAGAGTAGATAGGCATGACAAAAGAAAAAGAAAAAGAAAAAGAAAGAAAGAAAGAAAGAAAGAAAGAAAGAAAGAAAGAAAGAAAGAAAGAAAGAAGCTAAAACCTAAACCACCTAGCCAATCAGAAACTTCCAACTATCTCTAAAGGATATTTTTACTTTAGCCTTCCTATATTTAATTTTATTTGCTCCTGAAGACACTTAGCTCCTCTTGCCTCAGGTGGAATCTTAATGACTTCTTTTGTGTTGGGCATTTGTAAATTGCTGAATGTTCAAATACTTCATTAAACATTCATATCTCTCATTTCAATGTGTATTTTAACATGTAATTTGGATCTAAGTATTATGGTACCTTGCATATTTTTAATACCATTTATTCATCCTTATTCTTTGTAGTTTGGGCATTAGAAATAAGTATTAGGTTGTAAGATCTTTCACTAGGACATACAGGGCATGCCTCCTATCTCTGTTTCTGTCTCTGCCTGTCTCTCTCTCTGTCTCTGTCTCTGTCTCTGTCTCTGTCTCTGTCTCTCTCTCTCTCTCTCTCTCTGTCTCTCTCTGTCTCTCTCTGTCTCTCTGTCTCTGTCTCTGTCTCTGTCTCTCTCTCTCTCTCTGTGTGTGTGTGTGTGTGTAGAATAATTTACATTTGGTTCCTTATAAAGAATCATCTAGGAATGAGATCTAGTTATAGGTTAAACTGATATAAAGTGCTGATTGTTGTTTTTCATAACCTATGTTCATGGAATTCTTTAAAAGTTGTTTTATTCAGGAGAAAAACAATATATGCATGGTGGAATTATAGTAACCACAATTTTAAGTGTTTGGACATGCACTGCAGGACACTGTTGATTTCTATAGTTTAAAAAGTCTCAAGCCTTGCTACATACCTGGTAATAGTAAATGACACTACAATGTGTAAAGTGGATAAAGAAAATATGACCTTATACGAAGAAAGATTATAATGTCAAAATGAAGAGACACAGATATCTCTTATAAGCAACTTAGGGTGTAGATAGTTCATTATAAGATGACTGTATTTTGTACCGATTTTGTCTGCAAGTTTGAGAATTTTCTTTGAAGTCAGTGGGGAAACGAACCCCATGAAGTTCATTCAGAACCTATCCCATGTGGGCCCCAGGGCAGACTCCACAGTCTGTGGCATTTTCTTCCTTGTCATTTGTTTCCTTGCTTTCACTCTATTCATGCTGGAAACATTCCTTATTATATAGCTAATACCAAGTAGGAGATGAGATGTATAAAGAGCCATGAAAAATAAATGCTAGCCACACAGTAATTAGTTTTCAACTAATTAAGCATTAAAATTAGTGCCCCTGGATTTAATAAGGAGGCTTTGGGTACCTTTTAATGAATTTTAATGCATTTCATTCTTCTCTCCATAGCACAATTTTAACTCTTTCCATATAACTCTGATTTCTTTCCACTGAGAAAATACAGGAAATGAAAAAGATGATTGTATTATCTCTATAAATATAGGTGCTATTCAGAAGATAATTACAAGGACAATGAAGATACAAATTAAATACCTTCATTTTCCTCATAGCATGTAAAAGGAAGAGAAACGCCAACAGTAAGGACAAGACTTTTCAGTTTGAAAGAAACAGTCTCATGACTGGAAAAAAGTTTAAAGATGAGCAAAGGCAAGATGACAGCCTTTATAAAAGGAAAATCAGGGCTTGAATTAGAGTGTTAACGTTTATAGATGATCTTCCAGTATGATCTGTGGCAGGTCTGATTCACTGCAGGAAATTGGAAGGTATAATATGCTGGAATAAGGATCACATTTTTTCTCTTTGAGGTGATTTATATTTAAATGAGTTCTCTATAATCCTTTAAACTGAAGTGCAAATTGGTTATCAAAGTCTTCTGCTGTAAGGGTTGTTTTACATAATAATGAATTCTACAGAAGTTCCTCAAAGGGAAATATTGACTTAGGCAACATCACAGGATACTTCAGTTACAGCAACACTTTAGATTATGGTAGACAATGCATCAAAACTTTTTACAACTTTAAACATCTTTACTGAAAAGTGTAGGCAACTTTAACTTTTTCTCAGTATAAATTATGTTCTAAGGACAAGGAAGTAGGCTTCAAGCAGGAATGTGACATTAGACTAGGTCAGAGAAGTAATTTCAGGTAGAAATCTAAATCGTAGGCTACAAAAAGTAATCTCAGGCAGGAATCTAAATAATAGGCTAGAACAAAGAAGTAATTTCAGACAGGAATCTAAATTTTAGGCTAGAACAAGAAAGTAGGCTTCAGACATGAAAATGACCTTGAGCTAGGATAGGGAAGTAGGCTCAGATACTTTGCTCATCCTGACAAGCCTTTAGAAACAGTGATCATGGGTGTGTTCACGTAACTGGGTTTAATGCCCTGCTTTTTCTTTGGCTATCTGTGTTTATGTATTGCTTGTTCCTTGACTATTTGCATCTATTGTATTGCTAGACCCTCAACTTAGAACTGACCTTAATACATGCATGTAATCAAAATGGTATAAAAGCATAAAGGAAGACGGGGGATAGCATAGGGGATTGTAGGGAGGAGAAATGGGGAAAGAGGATGACATAAATAAAATATCCAATTAAAAACTAATAATAAAAAGAAAATTTCAGTGAAAGTTGGTCAGTTTAATCTGTCATCACTCTCATATTTAACATGCTGGGGAGAGTTACTGACTTCTGTTAATTTTAATGAAATATTTTAAAATATTGGTTGAATTACCAACTGATATGCTTAGACTAGAAATGTTCCATAGCTCAGCCAGGAAGTGGGCTCCAGTTCCGGTCAACAGGCAGGCAGGCTCCTGAACTTTAGGTTAAGGACCAGTTCCAGTCAGGGGCCTCAGCCACACCTCTAGTCCCCAAGTGCTCTTATTATCTAAAAGTAACCTAGTAGCCCTGTTTCAGGGAAGCCAGAATGCAGTTGTGAGGGAAACCTGACACTTGGTCCTAAGACCCAGGGAAATCACAAATTGATTTATGCTGGTGAAACTTTGCATTCAGTGAAAGGAACTTAGATTTAAAAAAAAAAAAAAAATCCTTTCAAAATTGTATTGTTCATTTACTTGAGTTTTAAGAAGTGAAATTCCTAGGAAGTTATGTCCCATATGAATCTTAGTAACACACACACACACACACACACACACACACACACACACACACACACGTAGGGTTATTAACACAATCCTTGGAGCAATTGCAAGGCTCGACAGAAACACATAAAAGACTTGAAAAATCACAAGTATCAAAATGTGGAACAGCTCTTAGTTTATCCGAAACCTCATTTTTATGATCTTAAAACGATGGACAAAAAAATGTGTAAAAACTGTGTTAGACTGTTGCTTGGAGCTATGCTCAGAATCTAAAAGAAGCCTGCTGACTGGTAAAAGAATAATCAATAATTTGGTCAGGGACATACTGCAGGCTTCCAGGTTTCAGAAATCAGGTAAGGATGTTTCACAGGATGAAATTGGGTTTATAATAATGGCCTTTGCATTTTTTTGTATTATACTGTGGTTAAATTTAATGAAATGTGAATAATATCTTCTCCTGACAACACTGTCCACTACTCATCTTTATTTTCTTTACAAATTACTTAATGCTGAGATCAAAAATTTCAATTGTAATTAAAATATTATTGTTTGTTCCATTAAAATACATTCTTTCAAGAAGTCTATCTTAGAAATATTGGTTCATGTGTTCCAAAGTGAGTGGATTCCATCAATGCAATTCTTGGCTTACAAATGTTGTTTGTGGCTTTGTGTTAACTTGGTGACTCAGCCAGTGTCTCTTTAGCCTGCATTCTATGATTGATAGTTTTGGGTTAATTTCTTCCCACTTACCTGCTTCAGCCTTTTGCTGCTTCTCAATCTTTTCCAGGCGCCCTAGCAAGGAGTCAATTTTAGTTTTGATCTGGGTTAATTCTTTCTTGATTGTCTGTAACTCATCTGATTTCACTGGAAAGGAAAAGTGGAAAGAAAACAAGACATCATATGGACCACTTAGAACACAATTCAAGACACAGTGCTTCTCAAGATTGTCTTATAGAATTTCCAATGAATCATCAGCTTCCTGTCACAGCTAGTCATCCTGAAATAGTGCATGGCTTTCTAATTAGAAATAATGATTCTCAGTGACATGAGAATCTGATACTTAATGTTCTAACTGAAGGTCACATGAAAGGATAAAGAATTTGAGAACATCTCCAACAGAATAGTGCTGGGTCTTGACTTCCTCAGGCAAGTAAGAGAATATGCCTTCATAAAACTTCAACGTAACACTGACTTGGCTTAAGGCTTAGTGATATCTGTGCACTGCTTTGAATAACTATGTTGTGAAATACATACTTTGTATGCTTTGATATTGAGACAGTGCACTTCTCCATCATCCACTACTAATGGCTACACATGAGTTATATTTTTAAGTCAGTGCTTTGAGTGATGATCAAAATAAAAGTATCACATTTGTCATTAAGAGACTTCCTGAGCCCTTTCCAAAAATAAAGTGACAGATTGTACATACTTATTCTTAAGCCATGGGGTTGGTGGAAGGCAAACACACAGGCCATCCTCCGGAAAATATTTACCTGAATTTAACTTATTTACATGTATGTTTTGAGATAAGATATCACATGTGTTCTCAAGCTGTCCTTGAATGCACCATCCTTCTGCTTCAGTCTCCTGAGTGCAGGAATTACAGACATATGACATCCTATACAACCTTACTGATATACGCATGGCAATTTGTTCCAATTCTAGCTTTTTGGTATTTGATTTGGTTTCTAAAGAGTAGATAGGGCTTGTTATGAATGGCAATTTTTCATTTTTAAAGAAGCATTTCAAAGGACAACAAACATAAGTTGGAATTTAACCCAGTAGTTGAGTGCTTGACTTGCAGCAAATAGCTCCATGTTGGGTCCCCAGCAATTAAAAAAAAAAAAAAGATTAAAAATCAGATAAGAGAGACAATCTATCTTAATAGCTAGTTGCCAATTAAATTAACTATTTATTTTAAGGGGCTTAAGGAAACTTCTGGGCATATGTTGAAAAGATGCTCCATTCTACCACAAGGGCACATATTCAACAATGTTCATATAAGCTTTGTTCATCATAGCCAGAGACTGAAAACAAGTTAGATGTTCCTAAGCCAAACAATGGCTTAAAAATGTAATACATTTACACAAGGGGGTGTTACTAAGATATTAAAAAAATAAACACATGAAATTTGCAAGGAAAGGGATGTAAGTAGAAAAAAAATAATCATCGTGACTGAGGAAATTCAGACCTGGAAAGACAAACACCGTATGTGCTCACTTATAAATGAACATTAGTTGTAAAGTAATGGATAATCATGTTAAAATCCATAGACCCAGGGAGGCTAAGTAACTCGGAGGGAAGGAGGGCTCAAGGTTGCAAGAGCAGTCTGTGTGTGTATGTGTGTGTGTGTGTGTGTGTGTGTGTACACGCATTCTCATGTTTTTGTACATGGATATCCTTGGAAAGGGAAAATAGACCAGATTTTGTGGGTGGACTGAGGGCAGCTGGGGCTGGAAAAAGAGGGTTCAGATTGGGGGTGGAAGGAAAGAGTACTGGGAGAGACAATGAGAACTAGGAGTATGTGATGGTTTGTATGTGCTTGAACCAGGGAGTAGAACTATTAGATGGCTTGGCCTTGTTGAAGTAGAAGTGTTACTGTGAGTGTGGGCTTCAATACCTTTGCCCTAGTTTCCTATAAGCAAGTCTTTCTCTAGTGGCCTTCAAATGAAGATCTAGAACTCTCAGGTCCTCCTGCACCATGCCTGCCTAGATACTGCCATGCTCCTGCCTTGATGATAATGGACTGAACCTCTGAACCTGTAAGCCAGCCCCAATTAAATGTTGCATTTATAAGAGTTGCCTTGGTCATGGTGTCTGTTCACAGTAATAAAATTCTAAGACAGAGTATTTCTGGGGCAAGGTAGAAACCCCCTGCAATGGAAACTCCCAGGAATCCACTAAAGTGACCCTACTAGAAACTCGTGGTAGGGGAGATGGAGCCTGAACTGGGAAGCTTCTGTAACCAGGCAAGGTGTGCAGTGGAGAGATTGAGATATCAACCCAACCATGAAACCTTTGACCTACAATTTGTTTTCCCTGTGAGGTGTGCTGAGTAATGGTGACACAGAAATTGTGGGAGTACTCAACCAATGACTAATCTAGGTTGAGATCCATGCCACAAAAGGGAGCCCACCCCTGACACTGGTGGGTAAGGAAATAGAGGCTGGGTCAGGAAACAGAGGCTGGATAGCCCAGTGTGCTAGGATAGAACCAAACACAACTGGCAAAATTAATAAATACATAAATAAATAAATAAATAAATAAATAAAGCCATGAAAATGATTCCTACTGATATTCAGCTATACTCATAGACTCATATACTCACAGCATTGTCATTACTAGAGAGGTTTCATAAAGCACCTGATAGGACCAGATGCAGAAACCCACAAACAAACACTAGGCTGAAATCTGGAACTCCTGTGGAAAAGGAGAAGAAAGATGTAGGAGCCATGGAGACCAAGGACACCACACAAACATGGTTCACAGAATCAACTAATCAGGGCTATAGGGGCTCACAGAAAGTGACAGTGAGCCTGTGTGGCTCTGCATATGTTTTATGGTTATGTAGCTTAGTGTTCTTGTGAGGCTCCTGCCAACAGGAGCAGGGGGTCTCTGAAGTTTTGACTATTTTTAGGACCCTTTTACTTCCACTAGGTTACCTTGTCTAGTCTGAATACTAGGTGCCTAGTCTTATTATAACTTGATATGCCATGTTTGGTTGCTGTCTCTGGAGAGCTGCTCTTTTCTGAAGGGAAAGAAGGAGATCTGGGGGAGAGGAAAGGGGTAGGATGAGAAGATGGAGGGGAAAATGTAGTAGAAATGTAATATATGAAAGAAGATAAATAAAAAACAAAGAAAAAACAAAAGGACAATATCATACTTAAATAACAATTATCTATATATGAAGAAAAGGGCCAGGAAATGTCATCTACTGGGTATGACACAGCTTGAATAATGAAGATATCACAGAGGCTGTGTACTGCCTGCATTAAGCCTACATAAGACTGGGCCTGTCAACAACCAATCAGAGATCGGGAAGGACTCACTGGGCCATACTCCTGCTTGTTGGATTATGGGCTGCCGGAAGTGGCAGTCATTATCCTCAGTTTTGTATCCATTGGTGATTTTCCAACAATAAGCTCATGTTACACAGATCTCCCTGGTTATATATAATGGCTTGTAGAATAAAGCCAAAGGGCATGATTGTGAAATGAGTCAAATGAAGGGGCAGAGCTTAATGGAGATGAGAGGAAGAGAAGACGGGATAGAGAATGACGAGGATGCACAGAATGGTTAAAGAACAAATTTAATAATGAAGTTACATAAAAGTTAAGGATATATAATATGATAACTTATTTTGACAAATTCCATGCATTGCTCATATTTTAATTATCTGAAACCACATATGGTTTTGTTAGGGGTCCACAACAGAGATTTTAAAGTGCAATAGACTTAATAGTCCCTGAGATTCATTAGGAAAGCTTTGGGTACTACTACGGCTTCAGTACAGACCTGTGCTGCCTACCTCGGCTATACACATTTTTTTTTTTTTTGTCATTTTTACTTCAATTTTATATTCACGATAGCTTAGATCTTCTGAAGAAATTCTGAATACATTAGTGCTAACTCTTAATTTGATATATTTGTCAATTCTAATATATGAAGTATTATACTATACATAATACAGTAGGTCTCAAATGATAGAAAAAGATTTTTCCTAAAACATAAAAATGGAATACTTCCTCCTTATTAAATCAGAATTTTAAAGTGAAGTCTTTTGTTTTCTCTAGTGCAAAGTACTTTGTAAGATTAAAAACTGCAAGAAACAAGAGTCTCCTGTAATTCCATGGTAGAACTAATCAACTATGAGGAAAATGCACTTTTAACAGTGACTCCCTCTGGATGTCAATTATTTTTGATATCAAAATACCACTGTTAAATTGCAGATAAATTTGAAAAACACCATCTGTCACTATGAAAAATTGATTTTACTTTGAAGAATGATACTCGCTTCCTTTGGTGGAGTCTTATCATGTAGTTTTACTAAAATCTATCAAATGTAATAGAAAATATTTAATCTGATAAAAGGTTGCAATGATAAAAATAGAACTGCTAGAAACTAATAGAATATATCTGAGAAAATAATTTAATCCTTAGCTCTGATTAATTTCAGTTTATCATACTAGAAAACATAAATTGATGAGTCACCAATATCTAACATTATTAAACCTACATTAGAATGCACCTAGATATTGGGTTTACATGATACAAACCTGTGTAAGTGTCCAGGGAACCAAGCTTTGAGGTTTAGACTTAACACCAGTGTTTTGTAAGACCAACGAATGATTGTATTAATATTTCAGTCTAATTGATATTTATAAGGGTGCACATTTCCTTCTGTCAGTTCTTCAGGGTCCAACCATGTAATAATGGACTGAGTCTCTAGCCGTGTGTAGACAGACTGACTGGCTCCTCCTGGCCTGAAAGCATGAAGTAGTAACATGAGTCCCAAGAGCAGGCTGGATTAACAGTGCTTTCTTCCTTTCCCACAGTTATGGAAGTCAATGTCTCATCTTAATGCTGTATGTGGAAGAAGGTCTATCCATGCCTAGGCAGTGGGCTGCAGTCCATCGTGTACTTTTCTCCATCAGAGTCAATGTCTTTCTGGTCTTGTGCTCTCATGACCCATTCCTAATGAGAAGTTCTCAGAGGGGCAACTCTGTGCCTCTTTTGCTTTAACTTCTGTCTCCCTCTTTACTTTTCACCCACTTTCTCTCTGCTAACATTTTCTTTGTAACATATTGTAACATATGTAACCCTGTGGAATGCTAATTAACTCATTCAGACAGGTGCTCCTTTACTAAGAATCTGTGTTTCTAGACTTAGAATTTTAGAAATCTAAGAAGGTGTTTTTCCAAAACCTACATATTAAACTAGAATTAAACACAGCTGTGGGTCCAATATAGCTGCAGACAGTTTCATTCATTCTCATTCGGCCTGTGCTTTCCCCTCACCAAGCCACTTTCAGACAGTTCCTGATGGGGTATTTATAAAGCATCAGCCTTATACATAAGTGAAAAATTCCAGAATCTCTTCCTTTTCTATAACAAGAGAGATAAGAAACACATTTATGAAAAGTGTTATCATATTATTCCAAATGTCTTCCATGTGATTTGAGTTTTGAATGCTCGTGACATAACTGGTCACACTATTTTGGCAGGCTTTATAACCTTTAGGGGATGAGATATGGCTAGAAGAAGTCAGCCTTAATTAGTATGTTTGTCTAGTCTACTTCTTGTCTTGCTTTCTTGTTTCTTGGTTCTTGATCATATTAAAAGTTATATGCTTACCTACCATAATGTTTTGTTCAATACAGTGGACCAAATATGGAGAATCCCCCTCTGAAACCCTGAGTGAAAAATCAAACTCCCCTGATTTAAGTTGTTTCTAGAATATGGTCACAGTACAGAAAGTGATTAATGTACAAACTCAACTTTTAAAAATGGTATTAATATCTAGAATATTCTATGAGTGTATGTTCAACTCTATATTCCATGTCTTCTCTAAGCCCACCAGTCATTTACAGAACAGCTTCCTGTTAAAAGAGAAAGTTTGTTATCTGTCTGACTTGGTGAAGTGATCTGGAACTGCTAGGAAGTTTTCTCTACCTTTGTAATTTTTATCCTCTTTTCTAGAGGAAATAGGCACAAACTTCTTAGTACCATGTTCAGAGCATCAATAGTACCTGTAAGTGGTAAAAGAACTTATTATGATTCATGCTATTATTATATTGTACTATTGTACAAACATGTTTCTCTAATCAAAGGTTTTTCTGTCACCCAAATGTGTCTCTGAAAATCTACTCAACATTTTATGGGTTTAGACTTGTTTGCATATGAATACCTCTTTTACAAATTCACTGCAGAGTGAGTTTCTCACCTGTAATCTCTTTAATGGTGCCGCACATTTACTGCTACACATTCACTGATTATTGACTTTTTTTTTTGCATCTCTGTATTCTACAGTAAATGATAAGTTTCTTGAGTGAATATGTCTTGATTAAGCACTTGGGATATTCAACACCCCATTCTGTGTGTTTTGATAGTCTCCCCTCAGCCTTTATTGATTAGCCAGCTCCTGCTCTGAGGCTTAGGGATTGAATCAGCCATTTTTTATTTTAAAATGATTGTAATGACTTAAAAGGAGATGTTAAATCAAGTAAAGTTCCAAAGAAAAAATTGTGTTTTGTTATAATAAGTGGGATTTTGAAAATATATAGGTAGAATTTGGGGCAGCTGTGGGTCACAGGGTCAATTGACAATTGTACACTTGCTTAGCCTCTAGAACTAAACTTCTTGTGTGAAAAGAGTGCCTTCAATTCTTTCTTTTCTGATATCAGATTAACAATAGAACTGTGTCTGGACACAGTAAACAATAAATACTAGAAAATTTTTAGTATACATATATGTAGATATCATGATTTCATGCTAGTTTCAACGAGGTTAACACATGTTATTTCTTAACCTTTATGTATATGACAGGCAAAAATAATTATAAAACAAAAATCTTAGGAACTGACAAAGAGGGAGCGTAAGCAGCCAAGCTGTCAAAAATGTAAGTATCATATAACTATAGCCATGTCTTTTCTAAATGTTATGATGAAAGAAAAGGACAGAAAAGCATGGTTTTGGCAACTAACCCAACTACCCTTTTGACTTTTTAATAATTCCTTTAACTAATAATCCTTATATGTGAAGATATATTGGATAAAATACAGCATCCTTTTTAATAAAGTATGAAACAGTGACAGTAGGGAATGTTTTTCTGAAAACACTTAATATTTTCAGTCAACTTACTGTTAGAAAATTGTGGTAAAATTATTTCATTAACATATTGCCAATTAGATGTAACTACTGAAGATTGAATTTTCATCAAAAATTTACAAATTTGTGAAAATTATTTCTGTTTTGCTTATTTCCAGTGCATCTGCCCTGCTCCAACCTTTGTTGTTCTTTTTAATAATTTGAAGCTGTATTCACAACTCCTGGACATTCCTTAAATGTGTCGTGAAGTCTTAGACTCACCATTCACTTCTGAAATCGTCAGTTCCAAGTTGACAACAGTACATGAATCCCCATCTCCAATCCCATTCTTCAGCAAGTCATCCTCCTCCCAACCTAACTTCTCTCAGATGTTGTTACTTCCACTTCTTGATGCTTTAAATGTCTATTTGTCAAGGTCACAATTGTTTTGCTTAAGTGTTTGATATATAACAGAAAAAATATTAAGGAAAATAGATTATTGTAAGTTTCTTGCCCAGAAGCTGTGTCCAGCACTGGACAGTAATGAGAAATTCCCTATAATTATGTAACTCTAATCCTACATGGAAGACAGCAATATACAGAGACAAAACAGAAGTTAGAGAGAGCCTGACTTTTCCATTAGATTTTTCATTTTATATGAAGTTGTGGGGAAAATTTTAGTGCTAACAGGATATTTCAACAGAAATCTCAGTGAAAGGAGGAAGCAGTCAAAGGGAGATAAAGGTTGAGACTGATATAGAGAAGAATAGTACACACACAGGATGAAGTCTATAGGCAGATACTTTGGAAAGGAAATGAATGTGGCTGGAGGAAAATGGATGGGTAGAAGGATAGTATAGGGAGTCAGTGACTGAAGCAGAATGCAGAGATGAACATGGGTTTTGGGCGCCATAGAGGAACTGTTAGACATCTCAGAGCACCATACTGAAGAGTCTGTGGGATGATGGGCAGAGTCAGTAAATCACTGAGGCACTGAGAATAATAGTCCAAGGGAGAGTTGATGGTTGATTGGATTCGACCAATACATTGTGTGGGTGGGGTATGCAAATACAGGTCAAAATTGAGCAGTTGTGTATGTGGCTATGAAATTGAACAAAGAGGTCAGAGGTGGAAAACAAACTAGGCAGCTGACAATGAGAGGTGGCATTCTCAGTTAATACACACAACGAGTCTTTCCTAATTTTTTTGTGTTACAAGGTGTTTTGGGAGAATCAGTAGTTGTTTCTTCAAAGAAAAACTCTGCATAAATTATCCAATAAAATTATAAGACAAGTATTTTGTTATAAAACACATCTGTACTATTGAGTATAGCTTCTTTTTCTATGTATAATTGTAGGTCCTGAATCAAAAGCCTGATAAGTGAAAACAGTATTAGCTCATAAGACACATTAGCTTTTGTAGAAGGAAGAATGATGTTTGAGAAAGTAGGAGTCAGTTTCTATCATACAGATAAACTCAAGTAGTTTTCCTAAAGTATCACTGTAGAATTTTGTTAAAGAGTAAAACTATACCAAATTATTGCAAATATGTTTTCTCTAGAGTACATTTATTTTGTGGTAAATATCATTGCATTTTGACATAGTCAAAAAGTAATGATTGGTTCTTTTTTGTATCATGAGATATGATTTATATAGGAAATTAAGCATGCAAGCTGATACTATCTTGTTATGTGTATAATTTTGATTTATGTGGTGAAAAATAGTTCAATTTATTTTAATCACCTCTGTATCCAGTCTATTCAGAGACAAATAAAGAATCTGGAGATAAGTTTCTAGATCAATGATTCATAATGGAAAGCAACTTTGCCCTGTAGTGGACATGCTACACTAATTAAAGACAGTTTGTACATTAAAATTAAAGGATGGTATATAATGAACATTTTATCTGTTGACTATTCTATAATCCAAAATCTATTTCATCATCATGCAAAAAATTATTTGACAAAATAAGTAGTAAAAATTCTAGGATTTAAAACTCTGGATTTTATGATTATTTGAAATGTGTATTTGATATTCCACATTTAATATTCCTAATACTACAAATGTATTTTCTGATCTTTTTGATTGTATCAAAAATTGTATCATTTCTTTTTTTCCCTTTCTTCATTCCAAATCTTCTCATATACCCCTTCTTGCTCTGTTTCAATTCCATGGGCTCTTTTATCATTAATTAACTACATTTCTATAAAATAGAGGGATTATATGTATACATGAATAATGAAGATGAAGAATGAGGCTTAAGTTCCATAAATTAAAGATGAACAACTGATATGGGTTTAAGAGGACAGTGATGACCTCAAGCTCTAAAAAGTCTAAATTTGGCCCTAGAGTAGTGTTACTCAGGCTTAGATCCTGGGAAACTGTCACAAATAATTATTAGTAGATTTATAATATAACACAATGTGCCAGTAAAACATTCCTTAAGATGAGGAAACACTTTCAATTAGAGCTATATGAACATGAGTTTAGAAACTCTGAGAAAAGACTGCAGTTCAGTTCAGAAAGTGTGGAGAAGATGAGAAGTTGAAGGACAGGCCAAATTCTCTGGGAGAAACAGAGATTTTGATTTTTTTATTGGCCATTGATATTAATTTTGATTTTAGCCTGAATTGGCAACATTTTAGGGTTCTGCTGATGTGGCAATAGGAGTGATGAAGAACAAGAATTCATGAAAATCATTCAGATGTCTATCAGAGTAGATAATATTCTGCTTAAGAGTTGGCCTGGTTATAAAGCCCATGGAGGAGAGGCAGACGTGCTCTGGAGTTAGTGGCAGGACCTATACTCATATGGTTTTATAATTCTACCATGGAAAGACTAGACCCATCTTATATGTTAATGAAGTACAGAGATATCTTATAGTCTGTTTTTAAAATAACAATTTTATTTACCTATCCATTTACTCAGTTTTACTAGCAGGAAATATTTGTTTCATATTAAGGTATGAAGATAGCTCTACAGTGAAGGTTTTATTTTGAATATGAGACATGAAAAGAAAGTGTTCTGGATACAAAACACAACTAAATATGTCAAAGTTACTATTGGATTCCACACAGAGCAATTTCATATCCCACGCTTTTCATGATATAATATGCAGTAATAATAATAATAGAATTAACAAATAACATTATGGAATATAATGTCCCCAAATATTTTGCATACACAAGTAAATTTTTCCTTTTGAGAACTACTAAATACATAAGTATTATTTGCATTTTAGAGGTAGAAACTATGAAAATTCATGCAGGGATTGAAGGAATTATCAAAGGTTACAGATTCAATACACTCTGGGACACACATTCTGCTCACAGTTTTCTCTGGGACTGGACACTAGACAGTCAGTCAAGCCTCTTATTTCCTTCGATATTCTCTCTACGTAGGAATGGTGTCTTAATTTATTTTTTCAAAGTCAGTAACCTTTATAAACTTAATTTAACATTATTCTAATCAGCATCAATAAATACTTTGGTGAACTGTCCCCACTGTTTTGATATTTGACCCTCAATAGTGAAAAGATGAGAGTGTTTAATGTTCAATGATATCTTTGGGTGATGTTTATTTTCATCATAATCACATGCTTTTTTCAAGAAGACGCAAATACAGAAAGTCATACTATTAAGAAAAGCAGTCAAAAACAATTTTTTTCATGTAACTGAGCTACCTCTAACTTCCTGTCTATGCTTTGTGGCTTTTATAATTATCTGTCACTAATTTTTACCATTTAATGTACCCTGAAGGCTATCAAATTTACTTATTTTTTATCCTGGTAGACATTATAATTTAAATTAATTGAATATATTGACTAGTTGCTTCTTTTTCTCAAGAAATATCTCATGCCATCAAATTTATAAGGTGATTATCTTTAATCATAAATCTTTATGCTATGTCTTTGATAGATGGCTAGGCAGGTTTGTCACAGTTTAAATTTTAGTAATTTAAAAAGAAACTAAAATGTACATAAGCATCTAATTTCATTAAGCCCTTTATTTTTTTAGCTAATACATAGAAAAATTATATACAATGACAATATAGAATGAGATGATTTAACACATGTATTCCATTTTTAAATTGATTGAAGATAAACACACACATATATACGTATATGTATATACTTTGCATATAGCATTACATATATTGCAGAGGTAAAATACACATTTCATATACTGCACTATACATTGTGTGTGTACATAATGACTATTTGTATTTACTCTATTATGCAAGAGTACATTATCAAGACATATTTACTATTGAGCTTAAATGATATTTGAATCTGGAAAGGTACGATAATGGCACTCATATCTTGGGTTAGCCATCTAATTGGATATAAGCCCCATTCAGTGGGAAGCAATTAAAACCTAGTACTGAAAACCCAGGTAACTACCTAATTGCTGATGAATATATGGAACCTAGGAGAGAACCAACCTTCTGCCACTTTCCAAATCTATTATTATCTTTAAACTTATTCTAAATACTTATCCTGATACTAACATGCAAGTGTAGTTCTCACCCATCATCAAAGAACCTTCTTTTTTCAGAAGACAGAGGTAGTTACAGAAATCTGTAATTGTTCAAAATGCAGAAAGCAACTGGCTATGGGGTTTACATCTCCCAATTAATATATAACCCCTACAGATAAAGCTAAAAAAACATTGAGAAAAAGAAAGCCCAAAGATTGTAAGAGCCATTGGATTGGGGCATCTGCTGTAATACTGTGTCTCATGTATGTCATGTCAGGAAAGTTACTCCCACAAATTATCAATAAAATGGTTGTCTAAATAAACTGTAAACAATAAGAATGTCAATGGATATGCCAATATGGATGGATAAATCTCTCACAAAGCATTACCCATAGATGAATAGCTACTAGTAATTAATAATTACAAACAGCAAGATAACCAGACTTCACCAAGAATGAGCCCTCTAATTGGTTGTCCAATATTAATGGTCAGTCCTAAATACATATTCATAGAAGCAACCGTGAATAGGATCAGCAGGTTGTATTTATATGTGTATTGATATACATATAATTCATGGTCTATTAGTTGTTATATACATAACTATTTCTAAATTCATAAATACAACCTGATAGATCTTAGATCTGTATACTATCATTTGCATATATGTCTCCAAGGCTGAATATATAGTAGTGGGTCACCAACTGATGTACTCTTCCCTGAGGAAGACTATTTTTCCCTTCTCAGGATTCCTTAGCTTCTTGTCCTTCTCTGTATGGGGCTGGGGCCTGTGTGCTTTCACACACTCACATTAGCATGTCTATTGGTGTCCATATTCAGCTCAGGATTGCACAGTCATGTTTGGTGAGACTTTGTGGGTCCCACTCTCTCACAGCAAACTGCCTGATACTGCAGATCCTATATTCTTTCACTCCACTCTTCCATGGTGATCCCTGTAACTATTCTGTAGATGCACTATGATTTGTTACTAAGATTCACAACTCTGTATAATGATCTTGGTTCTGGCAAAGAGAAGTTTTCTTGATGAAAGCTGAGGACTACATTACATTTCAGGGTTCTGATGGTTTAGTAAAGTAGTCTTTGTAGTTTCTCTTCCAAGACTGACTGATGATTTTACTAGCCCCAGGGAGTAAGCTAGTACCTGTTAGTCATGATTTCCCTCGTTCTGAGAAGGTCTTAAGTGAAATTAGAAAGCACAAAGGTATGCATGCTGCTACTCCCATAGGGATATCTCTGTGGTTCATAGATGTCAGAACTTGGTAGGATTGTTGTTTACTTCCTTCTTTTGGAAGCTTACATGATGCCATCTGGTATCATGAAACCTAGTCCTCAGGGCAGAAGACTGTAGGCTCACTGAATGGAATACATGGTGTCTTTAGCAATAGGTACTTATCTTCTGCACATCTGGAGGGCACCCAAGAGCAATAACAATAGCTTGTAATGTTTTTTTGTATCTCTTGGACAACCCTGACCAACAGTTCAAAAGAGGACTTCTCACATCACAAAAATAAATAAATAATAATCACAGTAAAATAACTTTAAATTTTTAAAAAGAAAATTGTTTAAAATGGTTGTCACTCTATGGGGATGATATACAGAGGATAAGGAAATTGAAAGGGCAGCAGGATAAGGGATGGGAAGAGACAGGGATAATATACAGAGGGTCAGGAAATTGAACAGACGTGTGCAGCAATGGGTGATGGAGAACTGGGGGGGGGGGGGGTAGCTACCAGAAAGTCCCAGATGTCAGGAAAGTAAGAGGATCCCAGGACCCAATGTGAATGAGATTAGCTAAAATGCCCAACAAAGGGGAGGGAGAACCTGTAGAGACCATATCCACAGGTTAGTGAAGACCACCTGTTGAGGAATGGGGCCGCCCACTCATCTCCAAACTTTTAACACAGAATTGCTGCTGTCTAAAGGAAAATACAGAAACAAAGTGTGGAGCAGAGACTGAAGTAAAAGGTATCCAGAGACTGCCTCACCTGGGATTTTATCCCATTTGCAGACACCAAACCCAGACACTATTGCTGATGCCAAGAAGTGCTTGCTGACAGAAGCCTGATATAGCTGTCTCCTGAGAGGATCTGTTAGACCATGACAACTACAAATGCAGATGCTGGCAGCTAACCGTTGGACCGAGGGAATTGAACTCCTGAGGAGGAGTTAGAGAAAGAACTGAAGGAGCTTAAGGGTTTTGCATGTCTCCAGCTGCATATGTAGCAGAGGATAGACTTATTTAACATCAATGGGAGGCTTGATGTCCCAGTATAGAGGAATGCAAAAGCAGTGAGGTGGGAGTGGCTGGATGAGTGGGAGGGAGAGCAGCCTCATAGAAGCAGGGGGAGGAGGAATGAGATAGGGGCTTTTCGGAAGGGAAACAGGGAAATGGGATAACATTTGAAATGTAAATAAAACATCAAATAAAAACATTATTATTGTGTACAGTTGTGGAGTACAAAGCACTGTTTTATGTATGTAAATGTGATATAATTAATTAAAGCCAAATAACATAAAAAATGATTGTCACTCTTCAGTGTTCACTTTTGCAAAATTATCACAATAAAATATTTTTACTTTATATGATTTTCTCTTCAGCAGAATTCAGAAATATAAAAAATTTTGAAATAAGAAATAATGCTGAGTTATAGTACTAATTTCTCCTTGCCATATCATTAAATAATACAAAATACCTATTAAAAGTATAAAAGATATACAGTTCAGTGAAATATTTCTCAGATTATATCAATATAAACACCATACTTAATCATTTCATTCAGAATTTTAATTAGTGATTTAAGTTTGTAAAACTTGATTATTCTGAGAAAACAGGATTAATTATATAAGAAAATAGATAGAGATGGAAATAACCACACTGAGTAATGTAAACAAGACAAAAAACCAAGCATCATATGTTTTCTTTCATTTGCTGATATAAGTTTTGAATCACCAGATCTTATGTTTCATTTTGAATACCCACATAGGTAAGTTTATTAGACACCAGAGACCAATGAATGAATGAATGAATGAGCTCAATACCAGGAATGGGCTACATCTTCTCTTGGTATTATTGGCTAGTGGGGGTCCACAGCTGCTGAAACCTTATAGGATGTTGTCAATGCTATTGGTTTCCCTCTAAAACTTGATGGTGAGAGCCCTTGAGACATAGGACATAGGACATCAAGATGGTACTAATCTGGAGGCTTCTTTGCTACTAGCTACTTTTCTTAGTCATGGAAGATATTGTGTACCTCATTGCAGAGAAAAAGTTTATCTATCTGCGAACCTTGTGAGCTATAATAATGAGCAGAAAGACATTTTCACTGGTGCAATATATACAACATTGTGGGAGTAAGTACCATTTTCTGATTGAATTTAAATCCCATTTTACAAGATGAAATTCAAACCTAGTACCATTATTAGTTGAAGAGCCTACATATCGATAGGCTACAGACTCTAAGGGAGAAACTAACACTATGAATTTGTAAGTGAAGAAAATATTAATTTATCAACTATTATTTAATCATTATAACTATAGCTTATTGTCTTTCTCAATCCTCTTCTTTTTTAGGAGCTGTTGATTAACCAGAGACATAAAACTGGGCAAGGTGGGGACAAAAAATATTTCAAAATTCTCAGCTCTACATGATACATATATACCTTCCAAGGTCCAGGTATCATGCAGAAAGAGTTTAAGAGCCAGGGGAGATTGAAACAGTGTCTCAACTACACACATAAACTCACATGTGTGTATGTATGTAGAAGATATGTGCAAATCCAAACCAGACCACTCCTAGAATAGATATGGTGACTATAATCTCATCCCCTAGACAAAAAGATATTGGCAACTGATAGCGAGAGAGAGAGAGAGAGAGAGAGAGAGAGAGAGAGAGAGAGAGAGAGAGAGAGAGAGAGAGAGGAAGAAGAAGGAGGAGGAGGAGGAAGAGGAGGAGGAGGAGGAGGAGGAGGAGGAGGAGGAGGAGGAGGAGGAGGAGGAGGAGGAGGAGGAGAGGGAAAGAAAGAGTGAACAGAGGGTGGAGGAGGGAGAAAGGAGGGGGAGAGCTGGAAAACAGAACTAACTGAATGATTTTATTATCAAGAGACTGGCATAAAATAACTATTAAGAGCTCTTGCTTTTCTCAGGATCCTGCTAGTAAGACAGGAAAACTCAGCAGTTGAGTTTTATAAGATGGTGCCTGTCACACATGGCCAAGTCATAAGCCAAGCATATTCCTAAATTGGTACCTATAAAATCAGGAGGTGCTATCTTCCAAGGGGATAGTTGAAAATAAAATGTGTATACACACACACTGTAAAACCATAGGCTATAAGATGAAGGCTGATAAACGTTCTGCAAAGTTGTGGGTAAGACTTAGTGGTGAACTGAGCTGCATATTCTAATGCCAGTGGTATTTCTGCTGGTATACCACTTTGCTAGTGAGCTCTGGAAAAAATGTATACAATGCTCTGGATACTTCCTTTTTATAAAGGATTAATATAAAACATGATGCAAACACAGAATGCAATTTGAGCCTCATGTTTCCACAAGAGCCAAATTCAATAATTTTCTTAACTCTTAATGATGATTTGATGACATATTAGAATGCTTAGATGTTTACCAGACATCTATTCTCTCTTATTCTGACTCAAAACAAAATTTACATTACCCATTTGCAGAATAGATTTGAAGTAAATGCACAGAGAATAGCAAACCTATGTTTGCTATTATGATTCCATTAGCTAAGGCTTTCTACATCTCTCTACATGTCAGTGAACTCAGCAAACCAAACTCAAGTTTCTAGAAAGTATTTGTTGCTTCTTCCTGAACAGTTTTATAGGCCACTTTCACGGAAAAGTAGAGTAATGTGACAGTGAGTTTTAATATTTTTTACGATGTGGCAATTGCTTCTTTCATCTGTTATTGGTACTATTTCTGGAGTCAATAAATTTCTCTTGTTTGTTTGTTTCTACATTTTCATAGGAAAATCCACACTATTGTTCATCTTTAAAATTGGTGTATTTGTTTCCCATGTCTTAAAAGTTTTGTGATATGGAATAAGCAAAACTTCTATGAAGCTGTCCTGGAGCTTGCTTTGTGTTTTTGTCTTCAGCCAAGATCCCTCTCCCCCCTTGCTTCCAGCTTCAATGGCTTCTTTGTTGTTCCACTGTGACAGTTTACATTTTTGACTACCATTCCTTGCTCTGCCTGATATGATAAAAATACATGCTTTTGTCTCTCAGCTCCTTCAGGTTTCTGCTAAAATATCCCTGGGAATAAGCAGTTGCTGGCTACTATTTGAACCACAGCTCTTCAAGTTTGCTCTAAGACATTCTTTCTCATATACTAATAGTATAACAGCTTCACTCCTAACTTTTTTTTATTAAAATATAATTTCAAGGAAGACAGAAAATGTGTTACTATTTTCTTTAGTGGTCATATTCTAATGAAAGTGTAGAGATTTTTCTCAGTCAATCCATATGAATTTTCAAATATACACAGTTAGAAAGCTGGATATTTCTATATATCACTGACGCCTGTGAAAGCATCATTGCTACTGGCTAGTTTACATAGTGCTGGAAGATGTTACACACTCCACTGGAGGAGAAAACCTCATCAATCTATGAGTTTTAATTATTTTTGAAATATATATTCAGATACATATCTCATAATGACATAGGTAATTGGTAAGTTACTCTTTAAAACATCTATTATATCATTTGTCAATTTTTTATGAGTGATTATCTTAATTCTGAAACATCCAAAGTACATATTATTTCCAAGTTTCTCTGAAAAGAAAGACTATGCATTCTTTTCAAGTGACAGTGTTTCCTTACTAAAAGCAACACATTCCATTTCTGGGCTTTATTCTATTACACACTGATAAGGCTGAGGACACAGTGTAATTTACAATGATAAATTCTATTAAAACCAGTCCTGGTTTACCTTCTTGACTCTCTATCTACTGTATGTAATGTGGTGGAAATCAAGAATAGATAATCAGTCATGTTGTTCCACTAATAGTAACTAGGTAACTATTCACCATAGTCCTTATGTAATGATGGCTATTCCTACTTTATGTACATGGAAATAAAATGGGGTGTTACTTACACTTAGAGCCTGATGAAGATGACCCACCAACAGTAGATCTGGATCCTCCCTTCATGGAAAAGATGCCTTTTCCCCTGCGTGTGGTGGTGACAGCCACTCTGGGACGTTTCAGTGGGATGACAGCCCGAGGAGGTGGAGGTACACGACCGTGGTAATCAAACAGCCTTCACAAACAAAAATGGTTGACAGTTGGTAAGATGCCCAAATGTTCTAAGAAACATTTGGATTATTCAAACGCTGCCCTGGCGAGATTTTATGGTGGCTATATTTTGCCCTTGTTTACTGTTCAGACAAGATGCTTATCAGTCAATTTATTTTTCAGAAAGCAACAGGATGCTTTTTCAGGATGCTAGAATTTGACCTCACTCTGAACTTTTGTAAGAAAAAAAGGAATTTTGCTCTGATAGCAAAATAAAATTGCCAAAATCAGGTTGATCTTTGTCCTACAACTTATCTTAATATTGAATATACACCTTCCTCTTATACATTAAAAAAATATCATATTGTCTGAGAGTAGAACGATTACACAAAGTTCTGAACAAAACAGCAAATAGAATTATCAGTTTATGGGGAAAAGCAGAGATAAATCCAGATCAAGAAGTGTTGCAACCGGCTCCCTCTACCTGGCTTGAGACAAAAGACTTAACAATGCCTGAATAGTTACTATGTTGGGGCCTGCTCCACTCTGCCTGGCTTGGCCTTTCAAAGGCTGTGATTAAAGGCATACACCACCACTGCCTGGCTTCAAACTGCCACTCTGGTCTTCTGGTCAGGGTCTAGAGAGAGAGAGAGAGTGGGGATAAGGGGAAGAGACACAAGGAATGGAGACAAGACAGAGGTTCTGATCAAGTCTCTTTTATTGAAGGGAAATCTGGAGTATTTATACACTTTTGTCATGCCCGTGGATATGACAAAAGATAAGCCTTGGAGGCGTGGCTAGCATGTGAATAGCTGCTTTCTAGCCGCTTTCTGCTAAAAGTCTGCTCCCAGCAAAGAAGGACATGTAGGAACCATATATGACTAGTGTCTACCCTCTCAGGGTATTTGGGGGAAATCAGGGTCCTCTCTGCCTGAGGCTGGGTTTAAATGAAACTGAGCTAGCCTGAAGGTAGAAATGGGTTGACTGAAGCATTAGAGGGGACTGGTAATCAGAACACTTTGTTATTCTGACTATTTTCAGGTATACAAATTGAAATAATGTCATTTGTAGTGTTAGCTGGTAAAATATTTTCTAACTGAAAAGAAAATACATTTTCTACTCTGAGTAAAAGAAAAATAGATATTCACCACAGCAATGTATTTTCATCAAATACCAAAAGAAATAAAAGCATATGGGTGTTAGCTCACATAATGAAATATGCTATCCAGAGACTCAAATGATTCATATTATTCATTCTGTATACTCATATGCATTAATGTTTTATGTAATAGCATATTTAAGAAGCATAAGAGCTTAGGGACAAAATACTGGGTTATATTTAATCTATTTGCTAACAAATAGAATATATAATTATATCACCTAGTACAAAAAAAGGCATTAATGATTTTCATTTATGATTGTTATATATTTTATTTTGAAACAATTATATAAATTTTAGTTTTGTAATTGATTCAAATCAGTCAATAAATAAATCAAAAATCAAAGAATAAAACAATATGAAATTCAGAGAACAGAAACTAGAACAGAAAAACATAATTTAAAAATTTCTATGAGAAGGTATTTTATAACAGTTTATCTTATATACATATATTTCTCAAAATGTGACAATCTCTTTTGGGAAAATAGATGAAACATAATATAAATATAAAATTGTTTTCAATAGTTTTTTTAAAAAAATAATTTACCATTACTATGTTATAAGATAAAAGGACAATACAGTTTAAAAGGGAAGGTTTTTATTCAAAGATCATCTTCTACCTGTGTACAAAAGAAAAGAAGTCAAATGTGGCAGAGGTCAAGTGGGGCCCTTTCATGTATAGACTGGCAAAGTCCAACAGAGCCAAGGACCTGCTGGCAAAGAACACTGGATGTCAGGACCCTAGGGTTTCCTTCAAAGTCCACATCTGGATGAGGCAGAAAGGGTGATGAATACAGTCCATACCAACAGAGAATTGAAAATCAGAAGGGTCAAGAAAATCTGCCCCTCATTTCAATCATAAAACAAAGTGTACATTAGTTATTTATAAGATGAATTCACAAAAGTCCCCAAGTCAGTGGATTAAAATACAATACCGAAGACTATGATGGGGAATAGAGTGTGGCATTTGTCTCATCTTCAGGTCAGAATTACCAATTGAGGTAAAATGTTTCTGTAGCTTTTCATGTGCATTGAAGAGGTTCATTGTATAAGGAAACCTATTAATTGGGTAAAGATAATCTTCAGATCACAATTAGATACATAGAGATGTAAGAAGTCTGTGCTGAGCAAATGAGCTGCCATATTCATTGTTACTGCAATTATAGCGTTCTTCAACCTTTAACGGTGCTTTCTAGGTCACTGAAACATCTGTCAATACACAATGTCAATTTCTCCAGGCTGTGTTTAGAACCTTTGTTTTGTGTTGTTTTTTTCTGGGCTAATTTCTCAATTGCAAGTGGTTTTACAAAATCATGTGGGGTTTTCACCTTTGAGTTCATTAGAAATTTAAGGAAGGAAGCAGGTCATGAAGCTCATGTAGAAAACATAACATGTCCAGTAGGAAAGGGTCAGTTTCTCTGGTCTTGGGAGTTGGGCTAGAGTTTTTATAGGCATAGGGAAGTGTGGGGGTGAGAAAGAAGGATACAGCATTTTTTCAGCAGAATTCGCTCTAGAGTAAATTAAATTAGTTTATTTTTATAAATAGCATTGGACAGCTCATTTGAAATTATAGGCTGTCTACAGAAATTACAGTCATACACAATGAAATACAACCAAACTTTCAAAGATTGGTTAAAGTATTTAAATGACTTTTATCATTACTATATTTTTTCATTCATTCTTACAATTATATTTTTATTATTTTCCTTTAGATATCTTTAGTTTCCCTAATAGTGTTTCTTTGGAAGAAACAAATCTTCCTAATACTGGTTGAATAGATAATAGTTATTATAAAGCCAAGTATAAAATCTTCCCTTTCCCAAAGTCAATTTTAAAATGAATACTCATCAAACCTTCCCTCTATTTGTCAATGAAATAAACATAGAGATAGTGTAAGTGATTGTAGAAGAATTTTTTAAGTTTTTTTTTATTTCAGAAACATGTAAAAATTTCAATCACATGTTTGACTTTAAAAAACAAAACAAAACTGGAGATTCATGATATTACTTCTTGGCAAAAGTTAAAAGCTGGTAAGTCTAATTTTTACACATTTATTTGATGAAGTGGTTGTAGCTTGTCTCTTAGAAGAAGAACATTATTTTTTATCTCTTATTCTCAAAGCAGGTTTGCTGTGGGTAAAAGTAATTTAGTGTCACATTAATGTAAGCCTAGAAAGTAAATATAATTTTCATTACTATGAGAATAGCTTATTGGTAGGCTTTAGCAATAATGGTGTTTGTGGAAAATACAAAAATGAAGCCCTATATCTCTCAACTTTATACAATAAAACAAACACTGCAATATTTTAAGTTTTCCCTTTAGCCATAACTTTTCACATAACTAAAATTACGGTACATTCATAAACATGCTTAAAGGATGTCTGCCTGTACATTAAGATTTTTAAACCTTCCTTAGTGACTATCTTCATGTTTAATTGGTATGATATATTTATTTTTTTAGTAGAAGCTCCACTAAATCAATGCCAAGTTGCTGACTTCTTTTTCCTTTTTCTTTTATGTCTTTTCATTACTTATTTTTTTCCTTGGTTCTTATTTTTGCTAATAACTAGGAAGGTGCTGAAATCAAATGAAAGATTACAGATTGAAGGTTAATATGGGTATATATTATAAAACCATGTAACAAACTTTCAGTAATAATTTCAAGAAATCTTTGATAAATACCCACTTGGTCCTAAATTTTCCCTAGAAAATACTTCTTTTCTCTATTCATGAATCAAACTTACTGTTGCTGTGTAGTTACTGCTAACAAAATCTTTAATATGGAGTAGAGGGAACTCATAGGCTGGCTTTTCCTCAGGATATTTTGGCAATATATGGATAGTAATCAAAAAGTTGACAATCTTTGATGTATTATGTTTTATCCTTAAAATTTAATTTCAACATGCTTTACTTCTGACAGACTTGAGTGCACTAAACAAGTTAAAATGCTCACTTTATTAATAAAAAGATCTACTTACAGAATTTCCCAAGCCTGATCTGGCTTTGGTGGGGACAGAGTGACAAGGTTCCTATCCCTGGGACAGGGTCCCATGACCCTGGAGTGAGCCTCTGCAAGTATTCATGGCTACTGTGGGCTAGACATAAAGCTTGTATGTGTAATAATATCTATATATTCTGGTACCAGTACTAGCAGTGGAGAAACCTATCCTTCCAAGGAGTATCCTCCCTGTTAGTGTTAATGACTCCATGATGGTTAGAAACAATAAGTTGAGGGTGTGACTATGTCTCAGCAAAATGATAAACATTGGTGCCTTCAGTACAGTCCTTATGGAAATGGGCAGGAGCTCTATATACATGAGTTCAAAATTATATAATTGCTCAACTTGGCAAAAAATAAGGATACAATATGAATTATATGAGGAGCTTCATGAATCTAAAGTAACAAAAGCAGCAGCACCATGAGCCAACTTGTCAGAAAATTACTAAAGAAAGAAATAAAGAGATGTAGAGAGTGATGATCCCAGGAGATTCCACCCAGCTAAGATTTTTGTTTGTGCTTACAGATAGATTCCTGACTTCAGGATCAGTCTAGGAAAGAGAAAGTTTAGACTCAAGAGTGGTGGAAATTGTAATTTCAGGGTAGGTCCCATCAGAATAGTTTATCCTCTGTGCTTAACAAAAGCAGACAGATCTTAGAATACTTTTGCAATGTTAAGAAAAAAAATGTATGTTTATTGTCATCTATGTATGTTTTATTGTCTGGGTTTATGGGATGCTGACTCATAAAATAATCAACAGGGAACCTGGAATACATAACTGAATTGATATGAAAATAAAAAACTGGGGTTTTGGTGCATGAATTAGCTAACCGAAAATGATAATATTTCTTTAGAGTTTTCTCTAGAGAGATAGGAGCTCTCTGGAGATCTTTGGAGAGTGAACACAGCTCTTCAATATTTTTTTCTAACAGAATTTCTGACATGGTTGGAAAATCCAATAATTTTTTATAACACCTTTTGTAACTTTGTTCAGAAAACCCATGAGCTATCCAGATAGCCTTTACAATGTTCACTGGGAGAGAGGGCTGTCTCAACCAGAGAGATTTTAGAATAGCCAAGAAAAAACTGTGTGGAGCAGAATGGAACACAGACACACATACAAACACACACACACACACAGAGAGACAGACACACACACACAGACATACACACACAGACAGACAGACACACACACACACACACACATGCATGCACACATGCACACATAGGAGGGGGTGTCTGGAAATTCATCTTAGAAAAACCTAAGCCTCCAGCTTGGACCCATAATTTGACCATACACCCTTCTCCAAGCTGAGGCTGGTCCTTGGCAAGAATTCAAATTATTCTTAAAAGTCATCAGGATTCTGATGATTGTATTGATTTTATTTTTTAATTAGTAAACTTTTATAAGGTTTTCAGTTTGATTTCCTTCATTGTTTGTATGCAAAATTTCTTGATCATACTTTCAGAAGCAACTCCCTGGAAATTAGAATGATTATTATGCGAGGTTTTTACTTTAATGTAATCAACATTACTACTTGCTAACGGCTTAATTTCATATGGTATGTTAAATAACTAAGCAATATATTCAAACCCTTAAAATGGTTTGATTCAACTTCTGACTTGGTAAGGTGGGAGTTTTAAACCATTTTGTTCATGATCGTTAATGATCAGAAACAACTTAACCATGATTGTTTTCATAATAAAACTGTAGTAACTTCTTTACTTCATTATTAAAAGGTCAGAAAGCTCCAAAATTTAATAATGCTCATTTTGAGCTACTATAACAGAATAGATTATCCTAGATTTTGAAACATCCATAGCATTTCTTATTCTCTACCTAAACTTTATTCTTCACAGGCATTTATAAAGTACTTGGTGTTTTTTCTGGTGGCACATTTCTTGGAGACAGAAGAAATTCTCTGGGAGCACTAAGTATACTTGAAGCAAATCTCTTTTACTTTACTTGGAAGCATATTGATGTCTATCATTGGTTCTCCTAATATACAATTGCCTGCACTCAGCTATATCACCTTCTTTGAAAGAAAACACCACTGAAAACTAAAAAAAAAAGATTACTGGACATTGCTTCTACCATGTGATACTCAAGATAATTAAAAGACAAAACAATATATGGGAATGAATTGGTGAATTACATTCAGATCCCCAAACATGCAGAAATAGAATGGGAATATGAACACCAGAATGTTATTTTTGAATCTGTTGCTCCTGGAGACCTTCCTTCATGTACAGATGGGGTTGAGATGCATAAGACCATGTGTCTGTACACTCCTGACTTCCTTTTTGAGTCAGTAGTTTAGAATGAGAATAGAAGATAGAAAATTGACATATTAGGTTCTCCATTATTATGATTACTCCAGTTTTGTTTCTTTAAACTGGCAATCACAATATATCTCTATAGCAGCAGCAGAATCTAGATGGAAGGACTTACACCATTTGCTTCTTCACACTTTTTCCAAGATATCCATATCAGTAGCCTGTGTCCCTTCCTCAGAGATCTGAGTCCAAGTTCCACAGAGGTACAGGGCACTGCCTAGAATTCCTACTCATAATTTCAACTCAGCAAACTTCATTTTCTAAAATGAATTTTAATATCAGGAAGTGCCCTATCAGCAATTGCCATATTTCTTGCAGTCACTAATCCCATTATGTTTTTGGTTTGTCCCTTCAAAGTCTCAATTCTTATTTAGCAAAGCATTTTTAATGTAATTATCTCTGCTAAGCATAACTAGTGTCATTTCTTGTTTTGTTTCCCCTTAAACAAAGCATCATGGTCTTAGGAAATAAACAATATGTTCACTATCTCTCTGCAGAAGTGTGAGCTACAACAGAAATGCCATTCAAAGGCATAACAATGGTCTATTATGGAAGAAATATTGAGTGACTATCTTATTACTCAGAAATGCAGACATTGCTACATAAAAATCAGTATAATACATACTTATCATCATTGTTGATATTGTTAATTTGCAGTAGCACTTGGCGTTGATTCAGTATAAATAAAACCAGGACCATTGCCAGTTACCACATAACTTTATGATTTATAAAATAATCATGTAGCAAACAGCAGGTTTTTCAGTGTTAAATAACATTGCCCAGTTTCAGTATTGTACAGGGTATTTGTAAAAATCCCCACATTAAAACAAGTTGAGTGTATGTTAGGCAGAATAACTGTGTTTAATCACTGTCATGCATCCAGATCCATTTATCTTGTCCAGACTTTCCTGGTTAATGTCCCTTTATGGGATTTTGTATTTATAGAGAGCTAAGCCACTGATGACAAATGCTTAAGTCTTTCTTATCCAAGTGTTAATAAAAGAAAGAGAAACTAATGAGAGCACATACTATTCAGATAGTCTGTTAGCAACATAATCATAATGATCTATTGTACACATAAAGGTCGATCAGATTGTATATAAGACAAATAAGTAACATTGAAAATTTTCAGGGGCAGCCCTGCTTATACACTGAAGGCCTAAAATCAGCCATAGGCCTAAAATCAGCAATAGGCCTGACATACATGCCTGCTAACACAAAGTCTTGGTCTCTGGGGAAAAACACTAAAACAGATAGCTATAAGATATTGCAAACAGGCAGCTTTGGTGGAAATTTATTAGCTTGGATAGAAACAAGTAGTCATAGGTCTTGTGGATAGTCATAGACCTTGTGAATGGGTAGGTAG
This sequence comes from Arvicanthis niloticus, assembly GCF_011762505.2. NCBI lineage: Eukaryota > Metazoa > Chordata > Mammalia > Rodentia > Muridae > Arvicanthis > Arvicanthis niloticus. The sequence goes on from NC_047670.1 coordinate 3,391,794, forward strand.
CCTTGCTGGAATGTACCAGCTTAGATAAGAAACAAGTGACTCATAGAGCCATAGTGTCCTGTTCCCTGAACCTTCACCCAGCCAATACCCTGTTCTGGAAGATATCTGTACTCCCCCTGAACACCTGTGCTCCTGCCTCATCCCCTTCCCCACATCTGGCCACTATGTGTGAAAAAATAAAAATTACAGTTTGATCAGACTATTAACAAGCTGTGGTTCTTTGTGTTCCCCTGTTCTCCAGTTCTCTCTTCCAGGTCCCCTGGATCCTAGTTCACTGCCCCGTGGGTTGGGGCAGAAAATTGGCTATAGTTAGTCTCAGAGAGTTTTAGGTTCTATAATACTTTGCCTGTTTAAGATCCTTGGTCTTTCCAATGTAAGTTCTATTTTTCAACTTTTGGCTTAAATGAATATTTTATAAACAACAAAACAGAATATATATATATATTCTTTATTAGTTAGCAAACCAATCAATTGCCTTTTTAGCATATGTCTGTGTATGCATGCATTAGAAGGAAGAGGATGTATGTCAGAGGACAACCTTGGAGACAGTTCTTTGCTTACTTTTTGTGGATCCTGAGTTTGCAGAGAAACCACCCATACCTACCAAGTCATTGTGCAAAGTCCTGTATCTTGTCTTATCTTTTAAACTGAGACAATTGTGTATTTGATTTTTTACAAAGTGAGAAGATTTAGTGTCAAAGCTTGTACTTCCTACCTTATAGAACAAAATTTATTTAAATAAAAATGTATTAATTCTATAAGGAAGCACTAAAAAAAAGTGCCTAACACAATGGCATTTTGATATGCTATTTGGTGAAATACATTAATTGAAAAGTTATCCAGAGTAATTAAAACAATGTTTTGCATTCTCAAAAATTTCCAGCAGAAAATGATTTTGAAACTAACAAAAGTTAAGCTTTTCAAAAGAATGTAAAGACTATGTCCATGTCATCTCTTCTTAGTATGATATGAAATTATTTTTAAGGTTGCCAGATGTTGACATTGCTTTAAGAGCACATTATTATATGCTAATAATAGTGTATCCTTTGATCTGGCTCTCTATTCAGGTTTTGGGGTACGTTATCCCCACATACGAGTAGGAGCTATTACTTTTCTGTGCATAGCCATGCAGCCTATTGTGGGATTAGAATACATGATCAAGCTATGAGTATAACTCTGTCTGTAATGAACAAAAGGGTCCTGTGTCTTAAATGAGATTAACTAACTGCACAAGTTAAGTATCTATTACTAGCCAATCAAAAGTTAACATCACTGTCCTGCTCAGCAGCAAAGTGAGGCAGGCATGAGGGGACCTCACACTGCAAAAGGAACTGTATAAATATAACTAAGTATGGGAGGGAGCCTACTGGGCCTGAGAGGGCTCAGGGAACCCACTTCAATCTGGGTGCTCTAAGGCATGAAGTCAAAGGAAGGAGGTAGTCAGCCAGAGGTCTGAGGAGATGGAATAACACACAGAGAGGACCCAATGGCTTTCCTGTTAGAACTGAAATATTATTCACAAGTGGTTAGGAATGTCTCAAAGGATTACTGGGCTCCTTTGTCCATTATGACTTATTGAAAACTTTTCTCTGTATTGTTATATATTTCTTTACACTCCTCTGTTTTAACACTACCTATAATTAAATTTGTGGAAAATATTTACCTTATTTCTATATTCATTCATTTGTTTATTCCAATTGTCACCTGTATCTGATTTTGATTCTTGTGAGTTAAATATTTATGAGTTTCGTTATCAACAATGATGTGCATAGATCACTTATCTAAAAATACAAATTAAATTTCTGATAGCAATCCATGTAAGATGTCATTAACACCCCAAAGCACAGATTTTATTATCCAAATAAGTAGGTAATCCCGTCACTTCTCTTGAAAAGTTATCCAGACATAAGACAGTGGCTACTAGCTAGACTGTTTACACAGAGGCCACAATCAGGCCACTATAATGTATCCTGTGTTAGTGGCATTTAACATTTAACACATGTATCATTTAACCCAATAAAAAAGAATTGTTGACAATAATAAGTTTAGAATTACAACATTGAAAGTAAAGTCAAACAAAAGGTCAATGGACATATCAAAAAGACAGCTGAGAAAAGGTATGTTAACTTGTCCCTTGAAAGCATCTAGATCTGGACTCAGCAAAATGAACGAAACAGTTTCTACTGCTATCTATAAGAAAAATGTATTGGATGAGAGGAAAGTAATAAAGGAAACTCTGGGGAGAAAGTGATCCTACCATGGGACTACATATTGAAAGACCTTGAAGAGAGACAATTAGGACAAGGCTCTGTAGCTGATGTATTTTTATAAAGGATCATGGAAACTTAAAGAGTACAAAACAGATGACTGATCCAGATTCTAAGTCACCTGGTAAAAGAACAGAGTTTGTACTTTGTGGGATGGATAAATTCTATATAAAGGTATTAAAGAAATTCTCAATGATGGTATTGTTCTAAAGTAAAATATGGTCAATAATTATCATTCACCCCTGTACTTTTAGTGAAGAGTCTCAAAGGAATTGCACAGTTCTTTTACGCTGCTGATTCTAACCAATTTTGGGTTTTGTGGCCTGCCTGCATGTCTACCTACCTGGGAAAGAAGGAATTTTTTTGTACCTTCCTTCACTCCTTCCTTCTTTTCTTTCTTTCTTTTGGAGTCATAATAACTATCAGCTTTGACAATTCTAAGTCAATAAATGGTCTTGGAAATAACTAAATGTTTAAAATGTTATTTTAATATCACCAACAAAATTTTAGGCTTTGTCAATTGTAATGTAAAATTACAACTCCAAGATCTACTGCATGTGAATAAATATAACAAAACTAAGAAAATATATCTATGTGACAGTTATAGAAAGATCACATTTTAAATTTTTAGTCATAACATATTATTTGAAGCATTTAAATGAATTAAAGCTTCAGCAAATGAAATGCATAAAAGACAACATAATACAGATTCCCCAAAACCAGGTTGAGAAATTTACATACCGATTGTAGAAATCATCTCTGTAGTAATCGTAGTCAAATACATAACCACTAAGGAATAAAAAAAATAGTTAGTGTGGGTTTGAGTCATGCTCATATTACTTACAATTTTTGATTTCATAACAAGAAATCAATTTTACTTTATACCAACATATTTTAATGTTTTACTTTATAAAGAACATTATAAGATAATGTTTAATTTCATACACTTAATCAGACTATCACTACAGATTGGCAATTTAGAGTATGTAAATGGGACCAACACACGCATTTCAGGGATAATGTCATAAAGGTCACTGAAGAATAAACAGTGAGAACTGCCTACACCCATTTGGATAATGGCCTTTTGTGAGGCACCTTATATGCATTTCAGTTTTAGTCATCAAAACTATTCCTATGTGTAATGTAACTAAAGTATAAAAGACCCATGTAGTTGACTGAATTTTTATCACTACCAAATGGCAGGTAGGAGATTTGAGACTAGACTGACTCGGAGAGGAGCCTGAGGAAAAGAAGTTCCAGCAACAAGCTCAAAGTGGGATCCATCTCAAGGGGAGGTCCCAAGGCCTAACACTATTTCTGAGGCTACTGAGCACTCACAAAAAGAGATCTATTATGATGCCCTCCCAAAGACTCAATGAGCAGCTGAAAGAGTCAGATGCAGATATTTGCACCCAACCAATGGACAGAAGCTGCTGACCCCTGTGGTTGAATTAGGGAAAAGTTGAAGGAAGCTGAGAAGGAGAGTGACCATGTAGGAGGACCTGCAGTCTCAATTAACCTAGACCCCGGAGATCTTTCAAACACTGGAGCACCTAAAAGGCAGCATACACCATCTGATAGGAGCCCCTCAATACATATACAGCAGAGGAGGTAGGTAGGTGTGGAGTAGGAACATCCTTGTGGAGACAGGGGTTGGGGAGGAGGTATGAGATATGGAACAGTCACAGGGTGAACTGGGGGGGGGGATAAAATCTGGAATGTAAAATAAATAAATAAATAAATAAATAAATAAATAAATAAATAGGTAAAGAGCAGAACAAAAAATTCTCAACAGAGGAATCTCTAATGGCCAAGAACTTATTCAACAACATCCGTCACCAGGGAGTTAAAAATTAAAATGACTCTGAGATTCTACCTCACACCTGTTAGAATGGCTAAGATAAAAAACTCAAGTGACAGCTCATGCTGGCAAGGATGTGAAACAAGGGGAACATTTTTCCATTGTTGGTGGGAGTGCAAACTTCTACAACCACTTTGAAAATCAATTTGAAAGTTTTGCAGAAGATTGGGAGTAGTTATACCTCTAGATCCACCTATCCCACTAAGATATAGATATAGATGTTATAGATGATATGGATATAGATGATATAGATAAAGGTGATATAGATATAGATGATATAAATATAGATGATATAGATATAGATGATATAGATAAAGGTGATATAGATATAGATGATATAAATATAGATGATATAGATATAGATGATATAGATAAAGGTGATATAGATATAGATGATATAGATATAGATAATATAGATGATATATATAGATAATATAGATAAAGGTGATATACATAAAGGTGATATAGATGTAGATGATATAGATGTAGATTATATAGATGATATAGATAAAGGTGATATAGATATAGATGATATAGATATAGACGTAGATGATATAGATAAAGGTGATATAGATAAAGGTGATATAGATATAGATGATATAAATATAGATGATATAGATATAGATGATATAGATGATATAGATAAAGGTGATATAGATATAGATGATATAGATATAGATGATATAGATAAAGGTGCTATAGATATAGATGATATAGATATAGATGATATAGATGATATATATATAGATAATATAGATAAAGGTGATATACATAAAGGTGATATAGATGTAGATGATATAGATGTAGATGATATAGATGATATAGACAAAGGTGCTATAGATATAGGTAATATAAATATAGGTGATATAGATATAGATGATATAGATATAGATACAAATATAGATGATATAGATGTAGATGATATAGATATAGATGATGTAAATATAGATATAGATGATATAGATATAGATGATATAGATGTAGATGATATAGATAAAGGTGCTATAGATATAGATGATATAGATGATATAGATAAAGGTGATATAGATGTAGATGATATAGATGTAGATGATATAGATAAAGGTGCTATAGATATAGATGATATAGATATAGATGCTATAGATAAAGGTGCTATAGACATAGGTAATATAGATATAGGTGATATAGATATAGATGATATAGATATAGATGATATAGATATAGATATAAATATAAATGATATAGATGTAGATGATATAGATGTAGATGATATAAATATAGATATAGATGATATAGATGATAATAGATATAGATACATATACAGATATAGATATAGAAATAGATATATTTATTTACATATCCAAAATTTGTTCTGTCATACCACAAGGACACTTGCTCAACTGTGAACATAGTGCTTTATTTGTGACAGTCAGAAACTGGAAATAACCTAGATCCCCTTCAACAGAAGAATGGATAAAGATAATATACCTTTACCAATGAAATACCCCTCAGCTATTAAAAACAAGAACATCATAAAATTTGCAGGCAAATAGATAGAACTAAGCAATATCATCCTGAGTGGAGTAACCTAGACCCAAAAGGACATATATCCAAAGATTAATAGTGGAGCCTTAAGTACAAGACCCCAAAAATATAAGACCTCAAAAATGTAAGAAACAAAGAGAGTCCAAGGGAGAATGCTTACATTTCACTCACAACAGGAAATAAAAATAGACATCAGAAGTAGATGAAGAGAGGGAACTGTGTGGGGATCCAGTGTGGAGAAAGGGTTTGTGAGAAGGCTGGAGTGAGAAGGGAAATTGTTGGTAGTGCATCTCTGGGACAAGCTGGAGAACTGGGACAGGGGAGGGTCCCAGTAGTCTGCGAGGGTAACACTAGCTGAGATTCCTAGCAATGTGGGATATAGAGCCTGAAGTGGCTACCTCCTGTCTCTAGGCAGTATTTCTAGTGGAGAGAGGAGAGACAGCAACCTACTCCCTAAACCTTTGATGCAAAATATCTTCTCCCTACAAAATATACAGGGATAAAGATGGAACAGAGATTGAGGGAATGGCCAACCAATGACCGGTCCAACTTCAAACCCATCTCATGGGAGAGAGCCAAGCCCTGACACCATTACCAATAATACTCTGCTATGCTGGCATAACTGTCTTCTAAGAGGCTTCATCCAGCAGCTGATGCAAACAATTGCAGAGACCCACAGACAAACAATACGCAGAGCTTTGTGAGTCTTGTGAAAGAGTGAGGGGAAAGACTAAGGAAACAACAGGGGTCAAGGACATCATAAGACGACTTATAGAGTCAATTAACTTAGACCCATGGGGGTCACAGAGACTGAATCACCAACCAAAGAGCATGCATGCATGGGCTGGACCTAGGCCCTCAGCACACATGTGTAGTGTGTTGCTCTAATGCCGCTTGTGTTCTAATGCTAAATATTGGTTGCTTCAGATAAATAAATCCTCATTTACTCAAGTGATGCCATGTGAACCTTCCCCCACGTTATCCCTGAAAGGTAAATAGAGGGGCTGACAGCCAATATTGGCCATAAGGGACATAGGCATTGTTTGGCGTTCCAGGGCTGGGGATTGGAGAGCCATGAGCAAAGAAAGAAAGGTAGAGAGAAGATAAGATTGGGTATGAGTCTTAAAAATCTTAGCCCGGAGGGCTGGCCAGTTGGGCTAAGAATAGCCTAGATGGGTGCGGGAGCAGGAGGGAGGGATGCAGGGAGGTCCGCTATGATGGCCACGAGACAACAGGCCCCATAACTCGAGAAAGCTCAGGATTCCAAAATCTTTATTGACATGATGGATGATAGTTGAATCTGGATGTGCACCCCCCAAAACTCAGGGCAGATCTGAGTTAAATACTGAGGGGAAAGAGGGGAGGGACTGAGAAAAGAATACTTAATTAAACTGCTCCCTCTGGCCTTTAGGTAACTCATTAATATGGAAATCTCTCTAGGGCTAAAGCTTGTAGTCACGCCCTCTACCTATGCTGGTGACACCTCTTTGGGAGGGGCTGCATAGTCCTTACATGACTGAATGGCGCAGATCAAATGGAAGTCTTAGACCACGTGTCAGGATCCTGGGTTCTGGAGATGTGGCCAAACACCTGTTGTTGCCCCATTGGGGCCAGGGTTCAAGGCCCATGCCACACCAAAAACCAAGACACCCTACACCGCCCTACAGATGGGTTCTTTCCAGCTTCTGACTATTATAAATAAGGCTGTTATGAACATAATAGAACATGCATCCTTGATATATGTTGTAGCAAGAAGGTTCTTGGTCTCGTGAAGGCTTGATGCTCCAATGTGGGGGAATTCGAGAGTGGAGAGCTGGGAGTGGGTGGGTGGGGGCACACCCTCATAGAAGCAGGAGGAGGAGAGATAGAATAGGGGATGTCTTGGGGGAGAAATGGGGAAATGGGGATAACATCTGAAATGTAAATAAATAAAATATTCAATAAAAGACAAAAAGAAAAATAATAGCCTAGATGGAACATAGCAAGTAATAACTTGGGGTTATCAATAAGAAAGTACATTTTAATAGCATGGGATATCATAGGTGGTAGATATCTACCCCATACTAGTGCTGATTAAGGCTTATTATAAATATAAAGGTTGTGTGTATCTTTTATTTGTTAATTAAATAATCAAAGGTGTAGTGGAGTCCCTGGATTGAAATTAAATATATTCCACAAAACATATGTAGCAGATGTGCAGCTTGGTCATCATGTGCATCCCCTAATAATTGAAGCAGGTCATTCTCTGACTCTGTCGCAGTCCTTTTCCCCACTGGGGCTGCCTTTTGTGTCCTCAGTGGGAGAGGATGTCTTTAGTCCTCTGTGACTTGCTTTGCCAGTGTCGTTTTGTACCCTTGGCAGGTTTCCCTTTTTCAGAGAAGAGAAAGAAGTGAGATGTGAATGTTGGTCTGGGAAGAGAAGACAGAAGGTTGGCTGTGATGTAAAGTTAATAAATAAATACAATAATGAAGAAATTAGACTGCTTGCTCAGTTATCATGAGTGCCTGTCTTTGATGAGTTTTAAGACTATGTTACTAGACCACAAATATATATGAAATAAAATTGTATTTGGATAACACCAATGAAGTTTCCACAATAGAATCAAATATATAAACCAAACCAAGCATATCATATTTTAAGAATTTTGCATAGAATGTGTTTGTAAACCAATGGCCTGGGGAGGAAAGTATTTTGATGTAAATTGATATTTGTACTTTTATAAACAGTTTCTTTTAGTCTTCACTATGCATAAAAGATGCAGTGAGCTGTCTTCAAATTATGATAAATAGCATGCCATCAGGAATTAAATGAGACACTTGGGCTCAGAATTAATAATTTTTATCCCTGCCTGAATTTTAATCTGGTTGTATCAAAATTACCTCAAACTTCCTCTCAACTTCACTAAACTTCAGTCAGTTTTCTCTGGACCCCAGACCCCTGATCCTTGGTTTTCATGGAGATTGTAATTCTGAGAACTTACATTGGTCAATCTATTTCCACTCCTCTGAGTTGAAACACAAAATGCTCCCACTTTGTACCTGAGGAACAGTTTTCTTAGGAACATGAAAGAATTCCATGGGAAGACTTTGAAATAAAATTACCAATGAAGACATCTCCTAAATGAAACTACTCTCTGTGCTTACCACCCACTCCATAGCTTCTGCCAGTCACTATTACACTCTTTATTGTTAAGGGATTAACTTTCTGTCTTACACAAGTGAACAGAAAAATAAACCACCAGGCATTCTATAGCAAGGGTTCTTAATTTTTTTTTCTCCTTACAACATGCTTTTATTCTGAGAATTTTATATGCTCTGGGAATTTGGGATATGGGTACATAAAGTAGATTTATACATGAAATGTGATAAGAAATCATAAAAATTATTTTAAATCAATTCTTTAGTATGCATGTCATTTTACTATTTATTAAATTTAATTGGTGTGCCAAAAGATAAATGTTCATATCTGTTTTGGCATAAAAAACTGAATCCTGTTGATATTCTTTTTATGGGGGTTACAATCCCCTTCAGCTCCTTCAGTCCTTCCAGTAGCTCTTCTGTTGGGGTTCCCTGGTTCATTCTAATGGTTGGCTATGAGTATATGCATCTGTATTGGTCAGGTGCTTGTAGAACAATATCAACTAACTGGACCACCCAGAACTCCTCGGGACTAACCCACCAACCAAAGATCATACATGGAGATAGCCAGGGCTCCAGATACATATGGAGCAGAGGATGGTCTTATCTGACATCAATGGGAGGGGAGGGAGGCTTGATACCCCAGCATACGGGGATGCTAGAGCAGTGAGGCAGGAGTGAGAGGGTGGAGGAGCACCTTCAGAGAGGCAAAGGGGATTGGGGATGAGGGGATGGAATGAGGGGGATTGTGGAGGGGTAACCCGGAAGAAGGATATCATTTGAAATGTAAATGAATTATTATTTACATTATAATGATAATAAAAGAAAATAAATACTGGATGAATATTTTATATTGCAGGATGTCCAGTATTTTCAGCATTTTTTGTGGTGATCAACATTTTAATTCATATTTATTCTTGTTAGAATGCAGATTCACATTAAATTTGCAGAAGTATGTTTAGGACCATTACAGATGGAATTTAAAAAAATCTGTACTAATCCCATCAATTAAAGTACATTTTATTTTATGAAACTCATGTCATAAACTCAAAAGTTTTAGGGCCAAATGTTTTAAAGATAATGTTGTAAAGACATTATAATAATTTTAGCACGGTGAAGGATAATAGGAAGTTATTAAAAGTTTTGTTTTACAAAACTAAATCATTACATTTCAGTTAAGGCAGTAAAAACCATTGTAATTATTAACATATAAAAAAGTCCCATATCTTTCATGGTTTTAAAGCAGAATTTGCTGGTCAGATGTAATGTCACAGTATACACTGTTTACAGTGTATATGTCATGCTTAATATCAAGGCCACAACACAGGTTGTCCTGTCATAATATCTCAAATTCATTATGTATTTGGTTTTAAATTATTATTTGTTAAGAAACCTTCTACTTTTGCCAATTATTGTTCATGACTTCTAATTCAGTTTTGTGACCCCCCCCCCCATGTGAGGTCTTGAGCTTCAATTTAAGAAGTTCTAGTATGGTATAGGCAATTTAGTCATGATAACTTCTGCCCATTTCAAACTAGGCATGGATTTAATCATTCTCACTAAAAGAAAAATATTGAGATTATGGACACTTGAACAAGCTACTTTGACTGTTACTCACCATATATGTATGCAAATATCACTGCAACTCATAAGAGTGTACAATTATTAAGTGTCACTTAAATAAAAGAGAAAGACATTTCTATTTACTGCATAGGAGCTCAACTTAATTCATTCTACTTGCCCATGTACCTTACTATGATTGTTTAGATTTCCTCAAAATTTATGGGAAGCCAAAATTGGAAATGTAATTGCCTAGGTGCATATAGACACACTATTTCTTTTGCTAGTGAAGATTAAGTGAGGACCAAATAACTTTCTTGTAATTTAATTTAAACTTTTTTCCTTTATAAAAGAAATCACCACTGATTGTGTTTTACAATATATGCAATCAACTTTAATCCTTTTGAATTCATAAAACCAGTTTTATTTCAATATATTAATACACACATTTCTTTCTTGCCTCAAGAAACTTCATTAAAACATAATCTGAAGGATATTAACGAACATAATAAGGAGAAGACACATTGCTGATTTCTTAGCAGACATACAACAAATAATGAATCTTACTAGTGCCTTCTCAATTAATGTTTCTGGCTTCTAAATTAAATTGAATTACCAATTATTGAATCCTTATTTTAAGTCAGATATAATAATGAGAGCTGTAGATAATAATATCTGGAGAACCCAAAGGAATGCCAGCCTCTGTAGAAGGAATTAGACAGATACACAGGTGATTGTACTTGCAAGCTGAGTTCAGTGAATCACTAAACAGAAGTAAAGCCCAATGTCTTAGGATTTTATTGCTGTGAAGGGACAACTGATCATGGCAACTCTTATAAAGGCAAATATTTAATTGGATCTGCCTTACACTTTCATAGGCTTAGTTCATTATCATCATGGCAGGAAGCAGGGAAATGTGCAGGCAGACATGATGCTGGGGAAGTAGCTGAACATTCTACATCTTGATTCTTAGGCAGCAGACAGACCGTGTGCTTCACTGGGCATAGCTTGTGCATATCTCACCTCAAAGCTCATGTCCATCCACAATGGGACACTTCCTCCAACAAATCCACACCTAATCTAACAAGGCCACAACTCCTAATAATGCCATTCTCTATGGGGCCAATTACATTCAAACAACCACACCTGCTATGAAATTTCATAGGTAGAAGAAATTAAAAAAAAATGTATCAAGAGATGTGGATCAAACTATGCTTCCTAGAAAAAATGGCATTTTATTTTTCTTGTAAACATGAAAGAATGGAAAATAATTGTTGAAAAGTTAGGTCTTTGTGGGTAGCCATAAAATTGATGGTAGAAAAATGTGGGACAATTCTGGAGAAGACAAAATGAAAATTATACTTTCTCATTTTTCATATATAAGAATACAAACACATTATGTACTCTGAATTTTGAGAAGTTATAGTGAATCAGAAGTATCCTCAAAAATTCTTACAGAATCATGTTTCTAACTCACATTATTCATAGTTCAATAGATTTATACATATCTCTCCATTTTTCTTACCAAAGAGAAGACACAGAAAACTGTATATTTACCATGTATTTGCAATGAATAGTCTTATACATATGTATTTCAAAACTAAAATTGATGATGTAAATCTCTTAGCTTAAGTTTCATTAGCAAACAGTTACTGCACAACAAGTATCGTTAGAATAAAGGAAATGTTGAGGGGGAAACTAAAGGATTATGAAATATTTAATGTATACATTGTATGCTTTAACTAGTAGTGGTTTTTACTTTAGGAAGGGTGCAATGGTTTGAATAGCAGTATTTTCCCTATAGGCTCATGTGCTTGCACTGCCTGTCCCTAGTTGGTGTTGCCATTTGGGGGTGGGGAGGAGATTATTGCATCTTTAAGAGGTGCAGCCATGCTGGAAGAAGTACAAGCACAGTCACTGAGGACTGCCTTTGAGGGTTCATGTCTTTTTCTCCTTCCTGCTGTTACTCTTTTTGTACAGTTGTGATAGAGATTTTCAACATCCTGCTCCTTTTTCCATGCCTTTTCCACCACTGTGGACTCTCCCTGTGGAACTCTTCCCTATGTAACTTTCAATTATGATATTATATCATAGCAACAGAAAAGAGACTTGATAAAAAGTAAAAGAATGTTAAGAAAATGAAATAAAGTAAGCAAGTAAAACACTGCAGAGGAGCCAAGTGTGCTGGCCCTGGCGTGCAACCCAAGCACTTGGGAATTGGAAGCAGGAGTATCAGTGGTTCACGGTGACTTTCAGCAACACTGTAGAGGCCACTTTGACCTACAAAAACATCTGTTTTACAAAATACAACAATAATACAGCAAAACATTCTATCCAGTAAATGACAGTTCTCATTTACCATTTACTTGAGTCAACTGTTTCACACATTTTAAACTATTACAAGGACATAATCAAATGTAAGGCAAACGGGTGGAACTAGAAAATATCATCCTGAGTGAGGTAAACCAGAAACAGAAAGACATGTGTGATATAATAACCATAAAGTACAGCATGTACTGAAAATGGATTTTTAATAAACTCTATTAGTTATTAATATGACTTGGCCAGCTTTCCAATAATCTAGGCAGAGTCCTATGGATTTATTTAATCAGCTTAGCATGATTACTTGGGGACTATCCCCAATCTACTGTTCTAAACACAAGACTGTCTATTTCTCAGCTGTACTCCCCAATTTCTTGCTGTTTGAGTCTCACAGGGGTTATTTCTGCTGTATCTGTCTGTCTTCAGGGGGCATTTCACCTGGCCACATGCTCCCATCCAACCCCCCCTAATGGAGACCTCTTGTTGCCTCTGTCTCCTTTCTTCTTATAATTCCTTCCTCTCTCCCCTTGTCATCTCTACCTGCAATCCCCAGACTGGTAACTGAAACTCTATCTATATTCTCTCAAGAAAATGTCTGATCTGCTCATCAGAGGCAACCAAATGGAGGGAGGAGGTGGGGAGAGGGGAGTATTCATCATTTGAATACATAACAGCAACAGATCAACTCTAACAGAAAACATCCCTCCAGCAGAGCTCACAGCTCTAAATGGAATGATGGAGGAAGCTGCAGGGGTCAAGGACACCACAAAAGGACCTACAGGGTCAACTAACATGGACCCATGGGGCTCACAGAAACTGAACCAACAACCAAAGGATATGTGTGAATTGGACCTAGGAGGGCCTCTACACATATGTAGCAGATTCGAATCTTAGTAATCATGTGAGTCCCCTAATAACTGGAGTAGGTGAGACAGGAGATGTCTCTGTTACCTACCTTTGATCTCTTTCCCCTAGCTGGGCTGCCTTTACTGGCCTCAGTGTAACAGTCCTCCTGCCAGTTGATGTGCCAGGGTGGGTTGGTACCCAAGTCAGGGGATTTGGGGTAGAGGGTGAGATTGGGAGGAGAGGAAAGATTGGGGCTGCAATCAGGATGAAAAGTTAATAAGTAAGTAAGTAAGTGTGGGGAGCCAAAAGAAGGTGGCTATCATCCTTGCAGCCATCTTGAGCCATATACCCTGACAAGAGACTTGATTACAATAGCCTACAACAGCTGAGCACACTCTGATAACATCTTGTTTTAGACACCCAGGATTTTCCCTTGGGTGTGTGAGACTTAAGGGCGTGACTTAGAGATCAGATTTAGAGACAAGACCTAAGGGCATGACTTAAAGGCATGACTTAAAGGTGTGGCTTAGAAATGAGATATATAAAAGGCAAGAGGCAGACAGAAGAAATTATTATTAAGTATTAGACTTTGGCACTTGGAGTAGGTACTGGAGACTTGAAACTTAGAACTTGGATAAGACTCGAGACTAGAACTTGGAACTGGAAACTTGGAACTTGGAGGCACTAGGGACTAGAAACTAGGGATTAGGAACTCAAGACTTGGGACTTGGACTAGGAAGAAAGACTGAAGAATAAATGGGATTGAATCACACTCTGTCTGGTCTCCATTCCTCGAGTCCATCCACACTCTCTGTCTGTCTTGCTGAACCCGGACCTGCAGACCCGAGCAGCCTGGGGCAGTGTGGGCTCTAACAATTTAGTCCCCAAGGCTTTTGGCAGTGCGGGTTCCAACATTGACAGGGCAGTCCACAACATTTTTGGCACACAACGTGGGACAGCAAGAACCAGAGACCTTGTGAGGGACATTACTTGAAGAAGAATCTGCCGAAAATTCAGAAGTAAAACAAAGGTGATCACCAAGGGAATCTGCTGCTGTCGAGAAAGTTAAGTCATGTTAATGAAAATGGGGTAAGAAATAAGTCAGCCTGAGCTCAACTCTCTGTTTTTGTTTTGTTGTTTACTGCTCACATGTGTTAATTGTCTGCTTTTGCTTCATTCCTTAAATGCTATCTTTCATGTTCAAAATAAAAAGAAACTTATTTATCCAAAATTAGAATCTAAAATACAACCAAAGGTTGATGACTATTTGTTAGAGCCAGATTGTGCTGACCTAGAGGAAGAGGCAGCCGAACATTATGACCCTAAATGGCCCTCTTCCTGAAGACCCCCTCCCTACACACCTCTGCCTCCAAATGCTCCCCCAATGGAGATGGTGGTTATAGATCCCATAAGGGAGTTACTGGAAAAAATATCTGTTCTTAAACAACAAATAGAGTTAGAAGAAGAGTAGCAATACATAATTAATCAGCTACAAAAATTAAGGACAAGGAAGATGTCTTGAGAGGTAAACTGCGAAAATCCCACAGCTCCTTGCATTCCTCAACTGGGAGTCCAAAGGCAGTGCCTACCACCTAGCTTAATATTAGCCACAGATCATCCAGAGAAGGGAGATGCTGAGGCTTTCCTTGTATCTGAGACCAAGGGGTTTCTTGGAGACATCACACAGGGTTTAATTTTCAAATTATTAAGGAATTAAAAAATGCAGGATCACAATATGATGCCACTGCTTCCTTTACTCTTGCAATTTTAGAGTCTGCTAAAGAGGAGTGGCTGACTACTACTGTTTGGAATACATTAATGAGAGCAGTTTTAGTGGTGGTGACTACCTTATCTGGAAATCAGAGTATCATGAGACTTGTAAAAAAAAAAAAAAAAAAAAAAACAGCTAGGAGAAACATTCAGACAGGCAATCGTTTGATGCCTTAGAAAGAGAAGGGCAATCTGCTTCTAGTGATAACCAGATGCAATATAACCCAGGCTTATTCGCCCAAATTCAAAACGCAGCAATGAAGGCTTGGCGTAAACTCCCAGCAAAAGGGGACCCTGGTGCATCCTTAACAGCAGTCAGACAAGGACCTGATGAATGATTTTCTGATTTTGTTCATTGATTAATGACAACAGCAGGGAGGAGTTTTGGTAATGCAGAGGCAAGTATAGATTATGTGAAACAACTTGCATATGAAAATGCTAATCCTGCCTGCCAAGCGGCCATTAGACCCTACAGAAAAAAGACAGACCTTACGGGGTATATCAGACTCTGTTCTGATATAGGTCCCTCCTACCAACAGGGCTTAGCTATGGCAGCTGCCATGCAAGGACAATGTAAGTGACTTTTGGCTAATAGAAACCAAAAGGCCTATTTTAAATGTGGCAAGCCTAGACACTTTGCAAAAGATAGCAAGGCAGAAAATGAGTTAACCCAGAGACAGCCCAGAAAGCAGCCTGGGCTCTGCCCACTTTGCAAATGTGGAAGGCATTGGGTTAATGAATGTAGGTCCAAAAGAGACACACAAGGAAACATCCTTTCCCATAATCAGGGAAATGGGAACAGGGGCCAGCTCCAGGCCCAAAACTAACGCAAGCCAAAACAGGCTTATGGAGCAGTCAGTTTCTTACCAGCAAACACCAATCCCTTTCAGAACTTAGTTGAGCAACACCAGGAAGTGCAGGACTAGACCTCAGTTCTGCCACCCACACAGTATTAACCCCAGAAATGGGACCTCAGGCCTTACCCATTGGAGTGTTTGGACCACTCTATCCAAATGTGTTTGGCCTGATAGTGGGAAGAAGCAGTACTACTATGCAGGGGCTACAAATTTTTCCTGGAGTAATAGGCAATGATTATCAAGGTGAGATTAAGGTAATGGCACAGGCAATTCAGAATATAGTCACCATTCCTACAGGAAGGAGGATAGCTCAACTATCGTTACTTCCATTGTACCCTACTAATCACAAATATAAGAATCCTAAAAGAGGGGATCAAGGCTTTGGTTCCTCTGATGCATACTGGATATAACCTATAGTTAAACAAAAACCTATGATGACAGTATGGCTGGATGGAAAGGTATTCCAAGGCTTGGTTGACACAGGAGCTGATGTGACTATCCTAAAACAAAGCGATTGGCCTGCCACCTGACCTCTGACCCCAACCTTAACCAATCTAAGGGGTATTGGCCAAAGTCAAAATCCATAACAAGGTCTAAGGTGCTGACATGGAAAGATAAAGAAGGAAATACAGGGAATATAAAACTGTGGGGAGATGACAGACGGTGGCTATCATCCTTGCAGCCATCTTGATCCATATACCCTGACACGAGACTTGATTACAATAGCCTATAACAGCTGAGAACACTCTGATAACATCTTGTTTTAGATACCCAGGATGTTCCCTTGGGTGTGTGAGACTTAAAGGTGTGATTTAGAGCTGAGACTTAAGGGCATGACTTAAGGTGCTATTTAGAGATAAGACCTAAGGGCATGACTTAAGGGTGTGACTTAGAGGCGTGGCTTAGAAGTAAGACACATAAAAGGCAAGAGGCAGACAGAAGAAATTATTATTATTAGGTATTAGGTACTTGGCACTTGGAGGAAGAGCTTGGAAGTAGTAGTAAGCACTTGAGACAGGTAACTTAGCACTTGAAAGGTAACTTGTAAGGTAACTTGGAACTTGGAGGCACTAGGGACTAGGAACTCAACACTTGGGACTTGTAGAGAAGAAGAGAGACTAAAAAATAAATGGAATTGAATCACACTCTGGTCTCCATTCCTTGAGTCTATCCTCACTCTCTCTCTCTTGCTGAACAACATCCTAAGGACCAGATCAGCTTGGGGCAGTGTGGGCTCTAACAGTTTAGCCCAAAAGGCTTTTGGCAGTGCAGGTTTCAACATTAACAGAGTGGTCCCTGACATTTTGGCCCCCAAGCATGGGGTACCTCAGACCGCAACATACAACCCAATGTCATCCTGGGCCTTCCTATTAATCTCTGGGGCAGAGACATGTTATCCCAGTTGGATTGATTATGTGCAGCCCTAATGAAGTAATCACAGCTCAAATGGTATACTCTGGATTTTACCGCAGGGAAAGGATTAGAAAAAAGTGAAGAAGGGATTACTCATCCTGTTGAGGCCCATTGTAATGGATGTTACTCATTATAATGAATTTGGCAATCAAACATATATACATGTTTGTGTAGATACATACTGTAGTTTCATTTATGCAACATTACAATCTGGAGAAACAAGCAATCATGTGATCATTCATATGCTTGCAACAATTGCTGTATTGGGTGTGCCTAAACAGATAAAGACTGATAATGGCCCAGGTTATACAAGCTCCAGCTTCCACATTCTGTGAAAAATTGGGAATACTACATAAAACGGGTATTCCATATAATCCACAGGGCCATGATATGGTAGAAAGGGCACATCAAACCATTAAATGTCAATTTGAAAAAATTAAAAAGGGGGAATGGTACCCTACCAAAGGATTCTCCCAGAAATATCCTTCATCATATGCTCTTTATTTTAAATTTTTAAAATTTGGATTCTGAAGGAAAATCTGCTGCAGATAGATTCTGGCATCATGATACCAAAAAGAATTTTGCAACAGTTCTCTGGAAAGACCCATTAACTGGAACCTGGAATGGGCCAGATCCAGTGCTTATCTGGGGAAAAGGTTCTGTGTGCATATATTCCCAAACTGCAGATGTTGTGTGCTGGCTGCCAGAGAGATTGATTAAACAAATACACAACAATAACAAATCCAGGGAGAAACCCCCATGAGAATTGTATTTTTTCTTTGCAGGAAACATGGAGATGCTTCTTAGTTGCCTCCAAACTGGAACAGATCAACCAGGAACCTGACTTGGGAAGTCCTCAGTGTGGAAGGAGACATTACCACCCGTACCTCCAGGGTGGCTTTATTGGACTCTTAGTTCCCCAACTTATGATTTAGTGGAGAACATTATTTAGACCCAAAAGAAAACACACTACTACAGTTACTATAGTTGTTTTTTGGCGTTTGAGATTGACTGGCACAGGAACAGGAATTTCCTTACTTGTTTTGTTAAGATCAAAGCTATGATCAGTTCTGTATTTCTATAGATTTAGATTCTGCTATAACACATTTGTAAACAGGATAGAAGAGGCTTATGCTTTTTACTCCTCAGACAGAAGGAGTTATGTGTTGCCCTTAAAACAGAGTGTTGCTGTTATACTAACTATTCAGGCATTGTTAAGTCTCTTGTCTCTTGGGTCCATGCTGTTCAACAGACTGATGGCTTTTATATGACAACAGATAGACGCTATTGAAATGAAACCCATACAGGTCCATCATTATAGGCTGGAAGTAGGGGATTGTAAAACCTCTGTCATCAAGATTAACAAGAATTATCCCCTAACTTGCATGCTAAGCCAGATAGTCAATGACAGGTAAGAGAACACTTCAAGACCCTTTCCCCTAAAAAGGGAGGCCTCACCATCCTAAGACAGGAGCTCAACCAATGGCTATTGAGTATCCAAAGACGGGAATGGGAGGCTGAGGTCCTTTGTTCCAACCTAAGGCAGGCACAGTTTCCGTAAGGTTTCTCAGCCTTCCCTTTTGAAAAAATGTAAAAGGGGGACCTGTGGGAAGCAGACAGAAGGTGGCTATCATCCATGCAGTCATCTTGAGCCATACACCCTGACAAGAGACTTGATTACAATAGCCTACAACAGCTGAGCACACTCTGATAACATCTTATTTTAGATACCCAGGATTTTCCCTTGGATGTGTGAGACTTAAAGGTGTGTGTCTTAAGAGCGTGACTTAGAGATCAGATTTAGAGACAAGACCTAAGGACACGACTTAAAGACATGACTTAAAGGTGTGGCTTAGAAGTGAGACATATAAAAGGCGAGAGGCCAACAGAAGAAATTATTAGTAGGTATTAGGCACTTAGCACTTGGAGAAAGAACTTGAAACTGGGAAAGAGACTAGCAATTAGAACTAAGAATTAGGACCTGAGACTTGGTAATTGGAGCTAGGGACTTGGAGAGAAGAGAAGAGAAGAGAAGAGAAGAGACTGAAGAATAAACAGGATTGAATCACACTCTGTCTGGTCTCCATTCTTCTCCTCGTCTTCACTCTCTCTCTTGCTGAACCCTGATCTGCAGACCTGAGCATCTTGGGGCAGTAACAATTTAGCCCCCAAGGCCTTTGGCAGTGCGGGTTCCAACACTGACTGAGCGGTATGTGACATTTTGGCCCCCAAACGTGGGGCAGCTGGGGCTGCAACAAGTAAGTAAGTAAAATACATACATATGTACATACATACGTACATACATACATACATACATACATAAATGAAAAACCAAACCACCACCACCAAGAACAAAAACCCTTAATACTTCAATTCAAATACTAGTGATGTGACATGAAAGGATAGTAATGTTAGGGAAGTGGAGTTCACATATAAGTGAGAAGAAATAGCAAATAATTTTTTTGTCTTCTGGCTGTGTGTACATGGTTTTGAGTTTGTAAATTCTACCTTAAAAGAATTTCATTGACCCTTCTCTGTGGAATCCTCTGTGAGAAAAAGTATTTAAAAAGAAGCATTTTTAAAAATTCTCATAATCTTTCTCTTCTACCATTGGATCTGCAATGAATAAAATGGAATACATAAATATCTGACTCGTGATTTTACAGATACATGAACATCTTCATTATTATTTTTTCTTACTGCAGTAAGAATGAAGAAAAGCAGCATGGTATATACCTGGTCAGAAAAGTATCAGTGTGAGACAAGAAAAACCAGTTTATAACTATCTTGCAGTCCCTATCTAGAGATCTGTACTCTGTACAGGACTTCTTTGTCTGGATCCCAAGAACCTCCTCATACTCTGACCATCATTTGTGTGTGTGTGTGTGTGTGTGTGTGTGTGTGTGTGTGTGTGTGTGTGTATGTGTGTGTGTGTGAAACATTACAGTTACAGTGGCAATAGCAAAGTGTTTCACTTTCTGCCCAGAGTCTGTAAGACAAGGTACAGATTCTTCAGGGTTCAGCACTCTCCCTCATGAAGTTTTTCCTCTGGTTTTCCTCTGTATCAATCAGGAGCTCAGCTTGTCAGCAATCCTCAACACCTGTTCTTTTCCTGGCACTATTGTGGGACAAAAGCTCTCTTAGACTGATGTTAGTTTGTGTCTGCAGCACTCTTAACTCCACTTGTTGGTCAATAATGAGTTTCCTATTATGCCTTCCATCTCCCAACATATCCCATGTCTTCTTGTTGTTGAAAAGGCACTCATTTTTAATTGAATGTTTTATTAATTTACATTTCAAATGTTATCCCCTTTTTCAGTTTCCACTCTAGAATCCCCCTTTCCAATCCTCCCTCCCCCTGCTTCTCTGAGAGTGCTCCCCTAACCAACCAACCAATCCTGTTTCCCTGCTCTGGAATTCTACACTGGGACCAAGGTTATCCCCTCCCATTGATGTCCAAGAAGGCCATCCTCTGCAACATATGAGGCTGGAGCCATGGGTCCCTCCATGTGTGCTCTTTGGTGGGTGGTTTAGTCCCTGGCTACTCTGGGGGGGGGGTCTGGATGGTTGTTGTTCTTCCTATGAGTTGCACCCATTTTAAGGGTATATTTCAAGCTCCACAGTTTCCTCATTTATAGAATTGATTAAGTTAGGTGAAATGTCAATTATGGTACTATGTTGAGGTTCTAGTCTTTCTGTATTTATATCTGACCCATTCATGTCAGCTCTTCACATTTCTTATTCCACAATAAGAAATCTTAATCTATATAGATTCATTTCTGTCAGCTATATCCTATCACATTGCACTCCTTCAATTACATTAGTCATTTTTTCTTCAATTACATTAGTCATTTTTTTCTTTCTTCTTTGAACTTAATCTAACTTATGTGACTTTCTTGGAACTGACATTTTCACCTAAATAGTCTAGGAGGGCTCATGTCAAAATGCAAGAAAGCATTATTCATGTCTTTGTTTCACTTGAATTCACAATTAATATGCAGGTCTCAATCTTTGGCTTCTTGTGCACACTTCTGTTGAAGCAGAAATTGCATTTGACTATTTACAAAACTTCTTCACTACATAATAAACTCTGAAAAGGCAGAATCTTGGCATCCCACCAGGAGACAGTTTGTGAGTTCAGCATTTCAATTTCATGGAATTGTCTGTGATAATATCTAATTTTTGTAGGAAAAGTATGTTTGCATTAGAAAGTTGAAATAACTGAGTATTGATATTAAAATTCTGATCCCATTATAGTGACCAGTTTGGGATATTTATATCCTTTTTCCCACTTCTTAAATTATTATCACTCTACTTATTTCTTTGTGATAAAGGGGCCAGATTCCACAATAATGTCTCCTCTTCTAGGATACCTTACTACCTTTGTCATCACAGAGAACAAAAGAAAGACCTAGACATACAAAAGAGGTAGGAGCATCTAATTCTAAGTCCCCCAATCTTTCCTACTTCCTATTGTGTCATACCTACTGTGGGTACCAGTGACAATAACTGGTATCCCAACAGAGGCTTCTTACTCATCTCTTCAAGGCACAAGACATTTAGCCAAATTCTCTACTATTCCACCACTTACAATTATATCCTTTCTAGTGGAAGAATGAG
The DNA here is from genome assembly GCF_011762505.2 of Arvicanthis niloticus. Lineage (NCBI taxonomy): Eukaryota > Metazoa > Chordata > Mammalia > Rodentia > Muridae > Arvicanthis > Arvicanthis niloticus. The sequence continues at coordinate 3,413,971 of NC_047670.1, forward strand.
ACCTTCTGCCTTGAAGGTCTCATTAAGATTACTGTTGCATTTTCTGTTTAATCTCATTTTGTATTCTATAAATTTTGTAAGGAGTCCTTTCTTTCTTTCTTTCTTTCTTTCTTTCTTTCTTTCTTTCTTTCTTTCTTTTACTATTTCACAGTGCTTTATACCATATTGTTTAATATATATATATATATAATATATATATATATATAATATATATATATATTATTCTTTTCATCCTTACTAAATGGACTCAGACAGGCACATTATACCTTGGGCACTTTTGTGTTTTATGTGTTTGAAAGTGGTTTCTTATGACACATAGTAAGGATATGCTGTTTAAAAAAGTCTTTTTATACCCCATGTCACTGAAATTTTCATTATAATGATTTTACTTTTTGTATTATGTTACAATATATTATCCTTTCATAAGTAAATAGTTTATATAGTTTAAGCCATTAATATTTGGTTATTATCATTTGGTTTACTGGATTTTAATGATTCAAAGTTTTTTTCAGGGATAAAAATATCAACTGTCTAATTCAATATTATTGGAACTAGCTTGAAAAACAATACATAGTAATGACATAAAAACATAAGTTATTAGCATGATTAGCATTAATAATATTAATAGTTAGCATTTATCAATAATGTCCTAATTTGATACATATATGTGGTGGTTTTTTTTTGAATCCTGTGATTCTGGCATTGATATTGTAATTTTTTATAAATGAGATAAGTAGAGTTTAATGGGATTAATTAACATTCAAAGTATAATCATATGTTTATTGATCTATAATGTAGTGATGTTAAAATTGTTGAGGTCTTAATTTCATTTGTTAGTTATCTTATTGCAAGCTATGCATGAAATACAGAACTTCAAAATCTATTGAAAGTTTAGTTGGAAGGTACAGTTCTTTTACTAAGTAATTATTCTACTGCACTTGAATGTTTGATATATCACTGGGAAATTTAAGTTTAATTATGTTTGTGCAGTTCTAGAAGTTTTTTTAACAGCTGGAATACATACAATTAAAAGAAATTAGAATAAAGCAGTATCTCCCAATCATGACCCTATGTGAAAGTCATCATTAAATTAGGTTGTTTTTTCTAGACAAGATAGATTTGAAAAGGATGGAGGCTATTTAAATATTTCATATGCTCTCAAGTGGAAAAGCAAAAAGTTCTCTTCCTTGTGGTTCCAAGTAAGCTTATTAGAGGGTAGCAATTATGGTGAATAACATTACTGCTAAATATAGAAAAGAAATGTGTTTCAAATAAATTTACAGAAGTATCAAGATGGAGCCCTGTGTAACTTAACACAAATCACAGACATGGGTGCACAAAGCAAAGCCTGAAAACATTCATTGGGATTTTGCAAAGTTGAGAGTTGATACATTGTATAGTTCTGGGATATCTTGAAAGACAAGTTCTCACTGTTTTAATAAGATCAAATTATACTGTTTAAATACAACACATAAGTGTTCAACATACAGGCTGGCTGTTGGAAAGGCTCTGCTCCAGTTCTACTTCCTGCACTAAGCATTTATATTCTCTGGGTTCATGAGGATGTGGCAAGAGATAGAAATGAGCATTCACACTCTAAGAAGAATTAAAAGAACCTGTAGAATACTAAAAACTTGACAAGAAAAATTGATATATTTTGATGCTCTTATCTTTAAGGAAAGAAAATGAAAACTAAAAACTCAGCCTTAACTTTCATAAGAAAAAAGAGGAATCTAATCACCCAAAGTGAGCCAGAGAAAGGAAATTAACGTCAGGATCAAGACTGAAAATATACCAATACAATCAGATACATAGAGAAACAGAAAAGGGACAACTGTTATTATATCAGTAGATGCTGCAGACAGTTGATAAAATGTAAGTGATATTTCTTGTAATAGATTCAAAGTTCAGTAGCGTTAAGATGTAGCACTACTCAAAATCAGTAGCCTGTGAGCAAAAAACAGGCGGAAAGTATTATTTCCACTTGAAAGAGTAAAAGCATTTAACTTAAAATCAATGGAACAAAATCCACTAATAGAATTATTAAAATCATCTTGAATGTTTTAAGTAAACCTTAAGTAAAAGTGAACATTTTATTATGCATATGTACTTACAATGTTGAGTCATTCATTTTTCCAGATTCCTGGATTCTTCTTTCAGGTTCATTATAAATTTAAATTGTATTGAACACATAATACTATCATTATTTTCCCTGTAATATTTATAAATATAGGTGAGATTTGGGAGCTAGCAGGATGGTTCAGTGGGTAAAACACTTGACACTCCCGTGAGAAGACCTACGCTTTGCTACCCAGAACCCTTGTAAACCAGATGCATTAGCTTATATGTGTAACTCCAGTGTTCTAGTTGAAAGATCAAAGGTGAAAACAGGAGAATTACAGAAGATCCCCAGCCTGCTAATGTGGTGTGCACAGTACAAAACAAAAGGCTTTGTCTCAAAACTACAAGGGTGCACAAACACGGTTTTTATAAGTGAGCATACTGACGTACATTGAATTGATTTGCACTTTATCAGTGATGTTTTTTGTAGACATATAGTTCACTTTTGTGTTTTCTATGTGTTAGATTACCTGGTAGGCAGACAGATACGTCATGAGGGGCCATGAGTAGCAATAAATGTGACAAATTTCAAGATGCACATCTTCTTTCTCTCCCTTCTGTGGGAAATGCCTATCATCTTGATACTAATACTTGTAAGCCTTTTCTCCTCTCAGGAGTTCCTTGTTGATAAACTGGCTCAACAAATTCAAAGCGTGATCAGCACAAGTTTAGACAATAGTTATATGCCAATCAATTATTCTGCTCTTCTTCAGCCTGAACAACACTAAATTTGAGAGAGAGAGAGACAGAGAGAGAGAGAGAGAGAGAGCGAGAGAGAGAGAGAGAGAGAGACAGAGAGAGAGAAGCCTTTTAGGGACATTAAAAACCCCAGTCTTGAAGAAGACTAGATTTCTGGTTCTTTGAGTCCATTCTCTGGAAAATGATAAAGCATATTTTGTCTTGATTATTTTCTCTTACCTTCGCAATAAGAAAATAGCATTTCTTAATATATTATTCTTGTGTTATATGTTTCTCTTGAGAATTATCTATTACGGCTTCCACAGTGGTATGCATGCCCAAGCAAACTGAGTTTGTTTTTTAAAAAAATTTCTATTTAAGTTTTTGGTCCAAGGTCCTTTTATTCTTCCAGCTGGCCTCAGACTTCCCTTATACAAGGGCTACAGAGACTGTCTTCTTATTTTTGGTCTTAAAATTAGTCCTTTTCTGGTATAGCAAGAATGCATTATTCTTTACATTTATTTAAAAATCAGTTAAGTATATACTACCTTTTATTAATGATCTGTGTCTGAAACTGCTCTCTTCAGAAATATACCCAGAGGTATGTAGACAATTTTTTCTTATCTTTTTTGTCATTAAAACTTCTTTCTTTTGCTCAAGGAAAATGTGTCAAGTTTTCACTAAATATACCCTTATTATTATTGGCTATGTTTCCTGCTTGCAACCTCAAACCTTTTGTTAACTGATAATAATGAGCATTGTTTGGGTTCTGAAGTTTCATTATGACCTACTATTCCTTGCAGGTACTTTCTTGGAGAGTTATTACACTACAGGAATAGATCCTCTCTGTAATACTATTTAGTTGTAGAATTAAATCTGATTCAGCAGGATGAAATCTCATTGAGACTACAGAATTGTATTTGTTTACTTATACTAAGGAATTATTAATAGTTTTCATGTTTTTTCACTTGTTAATTCTTTTATATTTTCATTGTTAACCTTTAGAATTTATATTGTTATGAACATGATTTTCAGTTGTACAAAGGCTAAATTTCCTTATTTTATAATTGTTTACTTGACACTTAAGTACCCAATGTCCCTGGGTTTAGATAGTCCTGCTAAGTCCTAGGGAGTCCCTTCTGAGTCTGTTACAAAGCCATCTACCAGGCTTCTTTCTCCATGACCACTTGCATCAATTTTAATAGAAGCAACCTTTCTGTTTTTGTTTTCTTACTGCAGTGATTTTGAAAAAAAAAAAAACAAATAAACAAAAAACCCAACACTTTAAATGTTTCTCATTTAAATGTTTCTCAGAAAATGTCTATGAATCATTAGGGTTCTGAAAATAAATGAATCCTCACTATTTTTTGATTCCATTCTGTAAATTATAAAATTATTTATACTGACCAAATCAATACAGTCACTGCTTTCTTAACCATCAAACACATGTATAAAAAATTCCCAAAGCTTCTGATTTATCTGATATCAGAAGTCCTGCTTTAGGTGTTCCAGTGTATAAACACATCCCTTGTTATTGAGTTCACTGAGTTCACATATCACACATCACGGTTGTTTGTTTAGATTGTGTGTGTGTGTGTGTGTGTGTGTGTGTGTGTGTGTGTGGCTTGCAACGGCCTGAAGAATAGTGCTATATGGGTCTGGTCGTTTTTTTTAAGAGCAAAGTGGCCAAGGTGTCTTAAGAAGAAAAGGCATGCATTAGATGAGCCTCATTCAGACATGAGTTGTGCTAGTCCTGAATTCAGTGAGTGAACCAACAATGTGTTTTGTCAAAAAGAGATGTGCACAAGCCTTGCTCTATGCTAAAAAGCTCACAAAAGAACTTTGAACAAAGATGCTTGCAGAAAACAAGTCCCAGCTTCCCCTGGGAACAAAGTTGCTAATTAGGTGTTTGGAAAACAGAATATGTACTTAAAGTACTATATCAGCATTGTATCTTTCTTATTTTCATGATAAATAAAAATGTAACATTGAAATGAAAAAGTAAGTTGGAGTATTGTATTTCTGTGTGACTTCACTGAGCAAAGAAGTTCAGTATTTTTGGTTCCTGTTCCAGAAATATAAATAAAGTTATTACAGTTAAATGCTTTTTCTATGAAGCTTTAATTCTAGGAAAGTTTCCCCATTTTCTCTATTTGTAATACTTTAATACCATTTTGAAAATGTAGATGTTATATATTTTTCCATTTCTAGTGTTACTAATTTTAGATTTTATTTTAAATCTAAATATCTTTTTCCATTTTTATTTTTAAATCATACTATATCATCTACTTATATAGAGTTTTGACTTTCTCTGAGGCTATTTCTTCCATATTTAGAAATATTCTCAGTATTGGATTTTTTTTTCTTTCTTGTTGGTCATATTTTAGAGTAAGACAATAAAAACCTGGTTGGCAATGCTAGTGCTTATGGTTGTGTCTGTGAGTGAAGTTGGTAGAAAGGCATCAGGGAAACAAGAGATTAAGCAGAAGAAAAGGATGAGTGAAGACAAGTTGGAATACAAGCAATGCCTACTCCCTATGGTTGTTTTTCAGCCATTTTTAAATTCAGTATACCTTGTGAGCTTCCTTTTGACCTTCAAATTGGCTCCATTGTCTAACTCTGGAACACAGAGTACTGCCTGGCTTTCTGGCCCGTTGCTGTTTCATAGCTCTTTATTAGCTCTCTTTCAGGACTCGCCTTATGAAAATAGGAATATAGGTCCTAAACGTCCTAATAAGAAAAGTTTTGTGAAATTAGAAAACGAAATGAGCAAGTGAGAAAATAGGAAGGCTTGAGCCAGGCCCTGGGCTACCAGCAGAGTATCTGAAGGTGACTTGTGGCTCATTACAACAGTAGAAAAATGCATCTTTGGGTAAAGTGTCAAGATGCTATTGAGACGTGTAATAAATGATCTGTGTTAAAGTACATGTAACAGAGCACACATGAGAAAGCCTGCATTACAAAAATGAGTCAAAAGCTAACACTATTCAAATAATCTTAACACACCTATTATGTAACATAAAAACCCAAGTTTTGTACAAAGAGTGCTGTGTGTACCATGAAACTCTCTCACTGCTATGACTATTCCATCCTCTGGACATGGATTTGTGAGTTTGTTTTTACTAAAAAACTGTCTGATTTCTGCTAAACTGTGTCTGTGCAGGTTTTTGATCAATATAATATCATGAGAAAGATTCTATTATTGATAAATGTTATTTGTGTATAACCATACTAATATTCTGAAATTAAGTTCAAGATCCTGTCAAAGACATTAAATTAGAATGTAATGAAGCATTTATTGAAGCAGAGTTCAGATTTTCCAAAACCTATCATTGAAATGCCATGAATTTTTAGTGGATATGGCAGCCTGCCTATAACACTAGCATCAAAATGTCAATGTAGTGAGTCGGGAGTCCAAGTGAGTGTCACGACATGAAGAGTGCACAGCAACAGTGTGCCAATGCATCCTTTATTAAATATTCCAGCATCTTGTATAGATAAGCTTCTATAAAGATTTTCCATAGCTTCTAATTCTCTCTCTTTTTTAAATGTTCTATAGATATCTGCTAAATCCTTTTGGTTCTAACTTCTCTTACTTTCACTGTGTCTCTGTTTAGTCTTTGTTTCCATGATCTGTCCATTGATGAGGATGGGGTATTGAAGTCTCCCACTATTATTGTGTGATGTACAATTTGTGCTTTGAACTTTGGTAAAGTTTCTTTTATGAATGTGGGTACACTTGCATTCAGAGCATAAATGTTTAGAATTGAGAATTCATTTTGGTTGATTTTTCCTTTAACAAGTATGAAGTGTCCCTCCTTATATTTCTTGATAACTTTTGGTTGAAAGTCTATTTTATTCTATATTAGAATGGCTAATACAGCTTGGTTTTTTGTGATCATTTGCTTGTAAAATTGTTTTCCGGCCTGTTACTCTGAGGTAGTGTCTGTCTCTGTCACTGAGGTGCATTTCCTGTATACAGCAAAATGTTGGGTCCTGTTTACATATCTACTCTGATAGTCTTTGTCTGTTTATTGGGGAATGGATTCCATTGCTGTTAAGAGATATTAAAGAGAAGTGATTGTTGCTTCCTCTTATTTTTGTTATTAGAGATGGAGTTATGTTTGTGTGGCTATCAGCTTCTATTTCCCTAGCTATAGCTTATCTTGGTTCAAAGTGACCCAAACCTCCTTCCAGAGTGAAAAATCTGTCTGCAATCCAACTCTTTAATGTGTTGTCTGCTACAATTATAAACAAAATTACTTTCTCATGAAAAAATGATCATGAAGACCATATCCTCAGACATGCAGCTTACTTGACAGAACACCAGGATTCCCTGCTGAGAAAGTATGTCTTCTCAGTATCTCAGTATGCTGAGAGTTACAGAAATCCTTATGTCACCTCTAAGCTAGCAGGCTGGGAGCACTTACCTCATGCTATTTATCTGCATCAGAAGACCAGAAAAAAAGGATCACTAGATCAATTGGCCAACAAGTCTAGATAAAGTAGTGAATTGACCTTATCTTAGAGTATCAACCTCAACCTTACGTGTATACACGCTCATGTGCTTGGGATACCCACACGTGCCAAAATATACATATATGAAAATAGATACCCACACATACAATATGTGTGCACACATGCATGCTCAGTCGAATAAAATGGCATCAGAATAACTACTTTTATTTTCACACTCTGGTTTGTAGTTTTGAGATTTATGTGTTTAATAATGTTTGTCTATTTTCAAAAATAAGTGAACTACAGAAAAAATATAGCAGATATCTAAATATATTTTAGTATTATTCTTCTAATATTATTAATATAAATGTCTACATTCCCCACTACATTCTACTGCAATAAGAGCTTTTGATTCCGGTTTTTGCAATTTGGAGGAAAAGTTGTATGTTTAGCAGAAAACAATTCTTTCTTCTGGATTGGTGTCGGCAGTTCCTATTGTCACCATATAACATTTTCAAATACTTAGTGCCCATCAAACAATAATTTGATGTTCTTAGTGAAATTGGATAGCTCTTTCTTGCAGAAAGGCTAGCAGTACTATCACATCTTTTCTATCAAACTTTTAACCCCATAATGATAGCTTAAACAGAAATGGGGATGGTTGCTTTCTTTTATGAAGCACTCCCTTATCTGTGTCTTGGCAGCCTTCCTTTAGCAGCTGAAGTACTTAGCCTGCCTCAAACCTCCAGAGACTGAAGTGGACAATCCAGGCTCAAGATTTATGGGCTTCTTTAAATTGCTTCTTAGGAATGGTTCATGTATCGAAGGCCATTCAAGATTTTTAGTATCTAAGTGAGCTATATCGCACTTCATTGGAATATTTTAGCATGCATAATATGGCAATTTTACCAGGATCTGCAAGAAATGTATTATCAGGTGTTTCATCTTGAATATTCTTCTCTTTGATTCTGAGGGAACGCTGAAGTCGGGAGTTGTCAACTTATGCATTAACTAAGATATGTTATTAAATCATAGTTAATATGGCCTGCAGCTTCTAATGACATATTTTGAATGAGATCTAATAATAATTTCATCCCTCACCCCAGAAATCAGGTTTCTATGAATGTGTGTAACCTTCTCTTTTAATATCTACCTTAATGAGAACCTGCCAAAGTACTGTGGATGAATGTACTCCCAAAGACCCCCTCTGCACGCATGTCCTAAGAAGTTCTTGAGGCAAAACTGATCACTGGCTTTGGCTACTTTTGGTTGCCATTGATATGCTGGGTTGGCTAATTTGTTCTGCAGAATTCAGCAGAATTTTTTTTCCACCAAAAGGTATGTCGGCACTTTAAGAATGTCATTAACAGTACTGAAAATGTTGATGAAATAAGGATTAGTCATTTTTATGAAACGATCAAAAATATCATTTTGAAATGAGACTTTAACATTTTTAAAACAATTTTATAGTCAAAATAATATGTGACTCATAATGCCTCAAAGAATAGTCAATACTTTCCAATATGTGAGAATCTTCCTGAACAATTAAAAGGACCACTTAGACATTCATGATGATTCAATGAATAAAGGAATCAGAAGACTGTAGAGATCTTGAAGTGACATGTTCCTTCACTGAGGCATCAGGATAAGCTCCATGTCCTGAAGCTGCAGATCTGTGTCTTCATAAGTATCACCACATCTTAGCATCTTAGTGTTACAGCAGCAAGAGCAAGGATGGCATTTTATGTGCATAAGAACCAGCATTCACTGGCTGCCAAGATTAAAGGACAACTGACCTTGGTGTCCCTATTAAGTGAGTGCTGCTTATAGTGCTGAGAAAGACTTTGTGTAATCAGCAAGGATTCGGCTAGATATTTATTATATATGTGTTCTATGTTGTTCGCAAAGCAGGAGGAGGATTATCTTTTCAAATGAGGTTTACTAGTTTTCTTTCCTTTAATCTGAGTTGAAGGTAGGTAAATGAATAAAATAAAGCCTCTTCTTTTTTCTCTCAGCAAATGAATTTGTTTTTTAGAAAATAAGATTTTATTTTTCAAAGGGAACAATTCAGTTTCTTCATGTATTATTTCTACATATGAAATAAAAATATATTTATTTTTGTACAGTATTTCTGTCAGTAGTAATACTACCTTTTCCAATATGACCTACACTTTCAAATGCTCAGGGTTGGGTTGTGGTAGGTAAGCTCATAGAAAGAACATTGCTAGACTATCAGTTCAATTTGTTGTACATCAAAAAAAATAAATAAATAAAAATAAAACATTCCAGAACCAAACACAATTCACAACCCAAGAAAAGTGCTGGTAGCAATAGCCAAACAGTGCTTATAAATTCATCTGTATCTTAAAGCTTTGATGGTTTGAAATTTGATTCCATAACTCTACTTATGGATTCTTCTCAAGAGTAAGATCTTATGCATTTTAAATATGATTCCTGTTTTCTTATATAAGAGAATTTCACTTCAATAAATTGGGAATTGATTTATAATTGTAGGGTACAATATACCCTCAGGCCTCTGTGGATTTTTAAGAACTTCCCATAAGCTATACCCTTTTAAAGTTATTATTTGGTAAGGACTGCTACCAACTAGAGTTCAGAAGGTAAGAGTTTATTTGGTTAATGTTTTTTAAGTTTGCCATAGACACATATATATACATACCACTTGCTGATTTTGTGGGTTGAGTGGATTTAGTTTTTGAATAGATTCTCTCTGTGTCTCTCTTACTCAGATGAAGAATAATCTCATCTCACTTTTTATGAGGGAAAAGTTTCCTATGATACACACCAATACAGATTCTCAAAGTGAAAAGAATAGATTATGGCATTTGGGTTAATGTGACACTTTATTATTTCAACAAATGAGACAGTAGTGGAAATGTTGTTAGTACTGTTTTGAAATACCATCAGCTATAAAGTAGTACATTGCTGCTTCCTTTACAGAAAGAACTTAAATAAATCTGTTTAATGATCCCATACATTTTCCTCTCCACATGTAGCTATTTTCCTTTCTGCTATAATCTGCAATTATTTCATTTTCCCTGAGGAGAATATTTCACCAAAGAAATAAAAGCCATTTCACTCACAATCAGCTTTTCTGTATCCTACGATATTTTTTATTTGTAGAGACTGAGGAAGATTCTTTAAGATGACTCTACTGTGTTTTATTACTGAAGAGTAATGAGTTCCTGTAACTTAAAAATGGGTCCTGGGGCCCATGTTTTCAAGATACTTCTGTCACAATATGCACACATGATTGATTACCCAATTTATTGCTAATATTTTATATGCCATCGTGGTGTAGTTTAAATGATCTTGACAAGTACAGAAAAGTTTCATTGACAGGTGCAGAAATAAATGACGGGTTTAAGCTTTCAAATGTTTTTACAGCATTTCGCTGAGTGGCAGGTTGATAAATTAAAATTACAGTTGGAGCATCAGGCCTGAAAACACAACTGCATTAGATGACACAAATAACTCTGCGGAAACTTTGTGTTCTCTCTAGAGAAGTAGCCTGGAGGGCCTGGGAAGGATCAAAGCCAGTGCAATTGCTAAAGCAATCATTAATTCTGTGGTAGTGTTGTTTGAGTCTATAAAACAGCAAAAATGGACTTTTAAAGGAGAGGATTATTGTTTTTATCTCTTATTCTGTTTTCCTTGGAGATGTATAGAAAATTACAGCCATCCTATAAAAAGACAAGCATTGAGTTGCCCGGCAGTGATTCAAGATGGTCATGTTTAAAGCTTATGGACAATATCTTAGTAACACTCTTTCAATATCTGTGTGCAGCTAGATCATAGCTTAGACTGTTACCATGGCAGTCAAGAAAGAATGAAATTACCACTTGGATACTTACTTATTCTGATGTTCTCAAGGAAAATGATTGCTTCATTGTTACATCATTTGCTTTTATCATACATATTTTCAAGTCATGTGTAAAATATTGTAGTTAGCTATAAGTGGTCCTATGACAACCACTTATAGCTAAGCTAAGAAGGCAAGCCTGTGATTTTGCAGAGTACAGTGAGTCCCATCACCTACTAGAAGAACTGTTCACTCTTTTGGTATAATTTTTGCTAATCTTCAGCTTCATCTGTATTTTTGTGAACCTGTCAAGGTTGCTTATTAATGCTAGGCTTGGCACAACAACTTCTCTCTGCTGCTACCTATACAACATTTTCTTTAGGAATGCCATTCTTAATACAACTGTACTAAAAGCTTATCTGATCTTAAACATGAACATAGCTTCCATTTGTGTCTTGAACATTTTCCTACCATACTGATCAATGGTTTAAAGTTTTAAATTCCAAAATTGATAAAACTACTTAATTATGAAATGATTAGGAGACATTTGTGTAGTTCTATTTTACCTTATGCTTAGCCTTGTTGAAAACCCAAAATCAGCATAGTTTCCTACTGTACATGTTTGTATTACATACTATACACAAACCTGATATATTTGTTCTGGAATTGTCTTCATCTCTTTATACTACTGGTTGGTTTTTCCTTCATTGCAACCCCCAGAGACCTTATTCACACTATGAACAGTCAATGAAAACATCCATGCTGATTTCATTCCTGGTTGAATTTCTCTTCCATAATTCACTCTCATCCTTGCCCTTCTGTTATATTCAGACACTTGAATTTTTATCACTTAGATTTCTGATTCAGTGAAACTTAACTCTTCATGATAATTATAAGTTCATAAAATATTAATAAAAATTTGTATTTATTTCCTGTTTACTATGTGCCACATTTTGTTCTGAGCGTGTGAGGTAAATCTTATTGGTCATAATCATTTGAGTTATAGACTATCATATTACGAAACACAGATTTACAGAAGAGTTTCACCAGTTTTTCAAGTTACCTATCAAGAAATGTCAAAATGGTACACAGATCATTGGCCCCATTGTTAAAATATCTAACCACAAAGCAGTCTTACTGGAATGCATACATGTTTGCCCTCCAGTCAAGAGTATGGAAATAGCTTTGCTTCATGCCTCACCTAATAATATTTCTTTTCAGCCTTTTCAGTTCGCTTTACTCTCTTGAACATAGAAATCCTAAGGAATCTTTGTGTTAAGTTAAGCAATAATTTAGTGCTCAATATTTCTGCAAGGAGAATAAATTCCCCATAAAAAGTACACTGTATAACTCAGCAAATGCTCCAGGTGAGAATATTGGCATGGATGAACTCTTTTTGTTTTCTCCGTAGGTATTAAAAGTTAAATATTTCTGCTGTTGGATATTTTTATTTATAGATAAATATTTCAATTTCTCTACTAGATAATTATTTTAAATAATGTTGTACTAAAGTATACATGTATCTCTCTCCGGATTCAGTTTAACAAGATCTCATGAACACAAGGTACTTGAAAACCCAACAGAAACCAGAAAATCTGTAAAAACTCATGTTAAGACTTACTAGTTAATGCATAGTCACAAAATTAAACAAACAAATACAAGTCTAGAGTTAATAAATCAATTGACACATGAGTATGCAATATTTAATTCACCCCACATAATTTAATCTGCTTTTAATCAAATCCAGAAAAATTATAGTAGCCAAAAAACATTCTAAGTATTACATATTTTAGTACATTTACCAATAATAAAAACATTTGTCAATATGTATTCACAAAAGTATCTTTGGCTCTCTTAGTCTGCTGGTTCCTGATAGCTGCATTCATTTAGAAAATTTCTTAATCTCTTATACATCGGGTTCCTATATGCAAAGTGGAGATTATAGAAGATATTTGGATTAAGCAGTTAGTGCTATTCTTGGCACACATGAATGGTTCACAAATGTCAGCTTTTCTTAAAATTTTTCAGGATATATGACAAGTTTTCTAAAAAATATCAGGTATCACTGCAAAAGCAAAATGAATAGCACTATATATATGTGTGTGTGTGTGTGTGTGTGTGTGTGTATGTGCGCGTGTGTGTGTGAATGTGTGTGTGATATTTTTAACAGTTCTTTGAGTCACATGTAAAAACCCAAAGATATAAATAAAATGCATATGCATATATACACTCACATAATATGCATAAATAATATAAATTCATAACATTAAGTGTCTGTAAATATTATTTTAAATGAAACACAATAACATTACTCATTTCTCTTTCTTTACAAGGTTAAATGACTGATTTTTAATCATCAATGGAATACTGAATTTTAGAAAAATTAGTTAAACTTGGCTTTCAAATACTTGACTTTATAAGACATTAAATAAATAGTGATTATGAAAAAAAACTTAGAGAAAACAAGAATCAAGTTTGCTTTTAGAGCAATAAGAACAAAGTCATTTGCCTCAGTCTACAACACAATTTACTTAAACACAGTCTTGCCTTTAAAATCATTCCCAACTTCTTCTAATTAAATATGATCATGAGAGGGAAAGGTCTGTCTTGGTATGTGAAATTTGAGCCTCACAGGGTAGAGAGAGAATGATTTTTTTCAAGAAGATCCATGCATTTCCCTCAGGTGCAGGTGTAGGCATTGTGATTGTTGGCACTTGTAGATCATTAGCCTTTTTAAAGTCCATGCATAGAGGAAAGAGAATTGTCCATTTGTATTATTTTCTCCTACCTTCCAGAATGAAGTGGACATTCCTAAAAGAGTTAAAATATGAGACAGTATATTAAGTTTCCAACTGATTAGTTGTCTCATGAGTATCTTTATTTTGAGGATTATCATTATTGGATGAAGAAAGTTTTCTATGTTTCACTATGTTAGAATGATTTCTAAAGCTCTTAGAAATTTAAAAGTTACACAAATATGTATCAATTAATACTATAACAGTATCTCACAGGTTTGGTTGGGAAACTTGCAAGAATGCATCAAAGATAAAAATACAAGAATTTAGATATCTATCTCTTTTATTTTAGGCTGTATGAGTGAGGTGATCGAGGCCAGTCATACGTGGATCTCTGAGTCCGGTAAGATGTATGAGAGCTGTTTTACTAAGTCTAAACAGCAGAGTTAAATGACATTGAGATAGGAGAACTCACTCTACAGTCAAAACTGATCACAGGAAACTAGTAGCTGAGTTTCATTAAATGATGCTCCTTGCAAATAGTCCTGCATTGTAAGAACTCAGATAAACCTTAAAATTCTTCCTGAGTTCAAGAATTGTTATATTATTCCAAATTTTATAGACAGCGTTAGAATATGGATATTATACATCATGATAATAATAAATACTAATAATACCAATAAAAACACTACTAATGATATAAATAAAAATAAATCATAAATACAAAATAAATATTAATAAAAATAATAAATTAATAATACTAATGCAGCTAATGATGCATGCTTAAGAGTCGAAACCCTGTTAAATGATTTTCTTGATCTGTGTACCATTTTGACATTTCTTGATAGGTAACTTGAAAAACTGGTGAAACTCTTCTGTAAATCTGTGTTTTATACTATGATAGTCTAAAACCCAAATGATTATGACCAATAAGATCTACCTAACATGATCAGATCAAAATTTTGCAATATTATTTTTTATCATCAGACCAACTTGATATTTCATTTTACATGAAATTCTTCAATAAAATCCACCTACTCCATTTGTTCACCTTCCCTAACAATCATTTGATTTTCAAGAGGTGAGAGATTCACTGAAAAGCTTTCATGAGTGAAAGAGCATTGGAAACCAGGTTGTTCAGTGGATAATAGGAATACTCTAGAACAGTGAACAAAGTGATTTTTTGAAAATGTTGATATGAGTACTTTACAGTCTATTCCCATCACAGGTGTCTGATAGCTAAGCATGAGAACAGTGACTATAGCATGTGCCATTTCTCTAAATCAATTATGACAAGGCAACAGTTATCTACTTTTTAATACATCCACCATAATGCTGAACATGTTAAGCCCCTTCATAGGATATTAGCATATATTAGCAAATGATTATTCAACACACCAGGAAAAAAATGCAACATGACGTATCCTTAATTCTAACAGCCCAGGAATAGTATATGCTTCTGATTACCAACATTGTACTATTATTGGGACATGAAGCATCACTAAGACAATACCTCACCAGAGGCAAGCAATACCTTAGCTTGATCTGGCTTAGGTCTTCTGTTAGTCACAGAATCTATAATGTGAGAGATTTAGAGGAATAGGGTACAATAAAGAAAGAAAAGCACAGTATATAGAGGTTATGAAGAATATAGAGAGAACCTCAGAAGGAGAAGGAAAATAATGAGTAAACTCTATTTGAAGGAATAATGCAAAATAGGTATGAAGACTAGGAATGGCAAATAACTGGCTTCAAGGAATTTCCAAAGTCAGTATGTGACTTTCTTTACTGGATGAATATTCATCATAACTTGAACAAGTTTATAGGAGACAGAGGGCTGCTTAGATATCAGTTAGCTGAATGATGAAGTCAAAAAACAGCTTCACGAGTATTTCAGTAAAATGTTTATGAAGCAAAGATAGGATTTTATTTCAGGAAGTGAGGCTATTGTTTTATACATGGTACGAGATGAATAGAAATATCATTTATAAAGTACAGTTTAATTTAAATTTAAATATTCATATTTAAAGTAGTTAGATGTAGACTTACCCAACAGACAGGAATGGCTCCTTTGATTCAAGCCTGTAAAATATGAAAATGTTATTTTTATATAATAATTTGCTATACATTCAAACATTGATTTTTACATGCATATGGTAAAATATTGCACTTCTTTTGATGGAAATGTGTTTTTTAAAAGTTGCACTCCCAAACTGACACTTTGAATTTATTTAGCTGCCCAATCCAACTAGAACATGAGTACATATATATACATATACATGTACATGTATATATATACATACATATATATGTGTATATATACATATACATGTACATGTATATGTATATACACACACACATATGTATATATATACACATATATATACATATATATATGTATATATATATATACATACATACATACAGTTTGGGAATGCAGCTTTTAAAAACATTATCTCAGTAAGAGTGAGAGTCAAATTTTTGGTATCTAGTTATTTCATTAATAGTGGCAATTCATTTCTAGACGTTTTAATATATTTACTTTTAGTTGTAACAGTAGAACAATCTATAGTAAATTTGGCTAGATATTATCTGAGTACTTTATTTACAGAGGAAATCTCTGTAGTGAGAAAGGAGAGGAGGTGCCATACACAGTCAATTTTAGGGATGACACCTTGGGAGAAGTGGTGATGTCATGCCAGAGATTACACTTCTTCCCTTCCCACAAAAGCATAGTGTTTCCTGTACCTCTAAGAGAACTCATCTCTCAAGACTCCTTACTTTGTGAGTGTTAGTATTCTGTCTAAACTCCACCTCCACAGTTACCTGGCAACAGCCAGGTATTCTCCTCTCCAGAGTTACCTGGCAACAGCCTGGTAGGCCTGGCCCACTATAAAAGGGGCTACTTGCCCCCTCCTCTCTCTCTTACTCTCTTACTCTCTTGCTCTCTTGCCTCTAGTTAGACCAATGTTAGACATCTGTGCCCAGCTTAGAACAGACCACTTCAGACCAAATGGTTCCAAGGAGTGGGGGTGGGGGGGTTATTCAGGAGATAGGGCAAAGGTGGGGGGAAGAAGATGGAAGAAGAGAGAGGAAGGAGAGAAGTAGAGGAAGTAGAGGCCGGCCATGACCACATGGTGAGAGGGGGAAGAGAAGGGAGGAGGGACAAGGGGACAGAGAAACTAGGGGTAAGAGAGTAAAAGATTAAGAGAGAGGAGGGGGCAAGCAGCCCCTTTTATTCTGGGCCAGGCCTACCTGGCTGTTGCCAGGTAACTGTGGAGGTGGAGTTTAGACAGAATACTAACAGTGACATCTCCAGAAATCTACTTTAAGGGCCTCTACAGCTCATACTGATCAGGGAGAAATGGTACAGACCGACTTTAAGCTAATTTTCTAATTTCATATATCTCCACATTCTTTATAAAATGTCACATTTTATGTACTCCTGAATTAACAAAGAGACTTATGTATTTTTAATTGGATATTTTATGTATTTATATTACAAATGTTAACTCCCCTCCCAATTTCCCCTCCGGAAGCCCCCTTTTCCCTCCTCCCTTCTTCCTGCTTCTATGAGGATGCTTCCCTTTCCATCCACTCTCAAGCCACATCTCAGTGCCCTGGCATTCTAGTACAATGGGGAATCTAGCCTTCATAGGACCAAGGCCCTCTCCTCCCACTGATGTCCAACAAGGTCATCCTCTGCTACATATGCAGATGGAGCCATGGGTCCTTCCATGTTTACTCTTTGGTTGGTGGTTTAGTTCCTGGGAGCTCTAGGGTTGGTTGATAGTGTTGTTCTTCCAATGGAGTTGCAAACCCCTTCAGCTCCTTCAGTCCTTTCCCTAACTCCTCCATTGGGGTCCCCTTGCTCAGTCCAGTGGTTGGCTGTGAGCATCAGCCTCTGTATTTGTCAGGCTCTGGCAGAACCTCTCAGGAGACAGCTATATCAGAAACCATCCCATATACAGACACCAAACCCAGACACCACTGCAGATGCCAAGAAGTGCTTTCTGGCAGGTATGTATTTTTATTATAAATTTTGTATACAGTTATGGACTAAATTAGGCCAATAAAGAAATATTTTAAGTAAATACTGAAATTCATGTTTAAATGCATGGCAGCCAGAGGACTACCACAAATGTCCCTCCTTAGGAGCCAGCCATTTCATTTCTATTTTCATTTTTGTTTTTAGAGAAATTCCATCATTGGCAGAGAACTCAATGATCAAACTAGTCTGGCAGGCCCTAAGCACTGAGATTACAAGTGTGCCATTATGCCTGACTGTGTTTAGTATTGGTTCCTCTGATTAAACTTGTGTTCTCAGTTGCAATGTGAGCACTTCACGGGCTGGACTGTCTTCCTCACCCCTGCAAATACTCAATATAGAAGTCATTATAAGTAAATGACAGGAAAATATATAAAAAATATATAGTTTTATATATTCAGGTTGGCAATGGAAATAAATGACTGCATCAGAATTTGACAGACTATGTCAGTAGTTTGCTTCCATTCTCTTTTGCATGTACCAAAACATGATCTGGTAGCAATAAATCTCAGTGCTTTGTAGACAGAACTTGAATGACCTTCTGACACAGACAATGATGTTACAGCACAGAGGAGGATATGAAAAGCAAGAGCCCTAGTAATTGCCCTATACATCCAAAAAGAAATAAGCAGGTTCAAACACCAGTGGTTGTTAGGGGTTTAATGGTGTGTATTTATGTAGTCTTTTCCTTTTGTGAATTTTAAAGATTCTTATTTATACCTTTAGGTAAACTAATGAGCTTCTTTTATTTCTTTGGTATTCTTTTTTGCATGTGTGTTATTAATAAGCTAACAGACACAGGGGAAAATTGTGAAAATTAATAACAACACAGATGTTTCCTTAATTAGACCAGTGTTCACTAATAACAGAAAAGCACAAAAGATATGGGCATTAATGAACTGATTCTCCAATTTTAACCAATAATTTTAACCCACTTATGCCAGGCTTCAGTGTAAGTGTACAATCTGCCTATGTGAGGTGAAATCCTTCAGCTTCTGAACTATCACTTAAGAATTTTATTGACCTGCATTGCTGAAGAATGTCATAGGTAACCCAAATAAAAACAAGGCAATAAAAAAGTGTGCATTTACTTGCCAGTATGCAAAAGCTAAGTTCAAAATGTGTTTCAAATCAGAATTATTGATTAAATGTTTTTAATTTCTGAAAATTCCACATATGCGGCTGTTTCATTGGGACATGCAGGGATGCATATTATTTTGCTGCCCTTCATTGTAACTATTTTTAGTCTGACTTTCTAGCTCATTGTCCTTCTTCTCTTACTACTACACTCATTTGTCTATTATTCAGCAATTGCTAATATCAATTATCAAATGGACAGAGTCAAGACTCAACCAAGAGGTAAATCTCTGGATATGACATTGAAGAAATTTCTAGATTGAGGTGAGGTTGGAGGACACAACATGACATCAGACATTAGCATTCTATGGCTTGGGGTCTTGGACTGAATAAAAAATTGTAACTGAATATTACTATACTACACTCTGTGCTTTCTCATGAAGGATGACAAGTTACCGCATGTTCCTGCCTTGAGGGACTATATCCTCAAACTGTGAATTTTTTTCTGAAAGTGCTATTGAGTATTTGTCACAGCAACAAGAAATATAATGAATATATCCATCAAATGTTTCATAAAAACTTTCATGGAGGAAGTCAGAGTTTTACAGGTGGTATCAGTTTGAAAGTTTTGACGGTTATTTTATACCTAAGGCTGTTGTCAACTTTAGTCTAAAGGTACTCACTATGTAATGTTATATTTAATAAGTTTTATTTTTAGTCATAGACTAAGAATGCTTTATATTTTTATATGGTAAAAATTCTAAATTTTTTTTGTCTGGTGAAATTAATATTTAATGTCAAATTCAACATCTTTAGAAAGAGTTCCTGAGAATATAGCCATGAGTTTGACTTACATATTCCAATATTGTTTGTGCAACAGCAATGTATTGGATAGTTGGATCAGATATGCTGTGTCCACAATGTTGTAGTGTCTTTTGTAAAACAAAATCACTACTCACTCTACATAATTATCTTTCCTGAAGAAAATAGAAACAACCTTTCCAGAAATAGACATGGTATTTTTAACATATAGCAAGATTTCTCCATGATTTAGAAAATCATAGTAATTTGAATTGTTTCTCTGTTTCTGAATTTCATCTTCTGTTTTAGTGCAATTTCTTCTAAGACACCACTTTCATATCACCATATTTCTTGATAATTTTTATAGCACTGGAGGATGACAGAACCTTAGGGTCATGTGCCTAATATGCACAACCCAGGTGTTCATCATCTTGCTTAATGCATTTCTTACTGAACAATTCACCAAAAAGTAATGGTCTACTTGCTGCCCAGATACTCACACTTTAGGAGGTTTTTTGCTTGTTTGTTTAATTTTTGTTTGTTTGTTTGTTTGTTTTGTGCCTTTGATGATTTAGTTCTCTAGCAAGTGCTGTTTATGATCTCTTGCCTTATGGATGATGTCTAAAGTTTATCTCAATGTAAGTTCTTTTCCCACATTAATCTCTGATGCCAGTACTCATAGTTCTTACTGTGACAGTCTTGGGACACCTTTAGTATATTAAAAGTAAACTTGGAGTTTCATTAAGCATGGAAAAATACTAATGTGCATCTCAGTTAAGAAAAGAAATTGGTCGTAGTTTAATGTATGTCTTTCTGTGGATCCTGGTTAAATATGATCTGTGCACGAAAAAGGAAAGATATTATTGCCCATTAGACATCACAATCCATAGATTCTAACACTCCTGAGCATCTACTTGGTGAAACATAACAGACATTCATGAAAAGAAATTGTCATGGCACAACTTCTGTGTAAAAACACTGCAGAAGAATGTCAAAGCAGTTCACGTTGAATGGTTTTCTGCTTTGGTAACACACACTTAGTTATAGATCAGCATCATTAATTAAACTTTCTAGGCTTGAAATGTAAGAAATATCAATCACACTTATGGTTCCCAATTATATGACATACATCTTTATCTATTCATGTTTCTATTAAGAACAGTAGGAGATTGAATGCTTAGAGCAGCTATCAGAGTTCCTGCCGCTGATAGGATGTTGTGTACAGTTTATGCTAAAGACAGATTGCCAACACTACATGTATAAAGTGCTTGTTTTAGTCCTGAAACTTGAAGAAACAACACAAAAGAAAAAACAATGAGAAATATCCTTTCAAAGAAAAATTGCTTCTCAATTTAGTGCTTAGAAACAGATGTACATTGTGATATGCCCAGAGAGAACTTGCTAATGAGTTTTTATACAGTAAGTGTTTTGTGAGAAAAAAAAAGAGGGAGGGAGATTGATTTTATTTTTCCTAAGATTTACTTTTCCAAAGAAGTAGGTAGTGAATTTAATAATACTTCATTCAGAGCCCAATAGAATTTAGCAGTAGAATAAAATAAATGTACCATAGTCATTAGAAGAAAAAAGTGGAAAATTGTAAAATAGAACACAGAATTAATATCAATAGGGAGAATTAATGAGATTAAAACTACACTTAACCACAACTAATTTACATTTAGTAAAGACCATCATTCAAAATGTTTCATCATCACTCACTTATTTAAAGATTCTTCTATTCTTTGAGGTAATTATCACAATCCATTGGAATATGCAGAGTAAAATATTATAAGCATGTATCTTCTCTCATGGTCACACAGCCAATAAGTGATGGAAAGTTGAACTCAGGAAATCTGCCTCTAATGTTTCCATCTGCAGTTCTGTGTGGTGTGCATCCCTGCATACCTCTCTAGTCCACTGTTTGCCTTGTTAATGCAGCACTACTTCCTTGTTGCATCTTCTTGATGGAAGTTCTTGAGCTCCATTGAGAAACCACAATTGTTGTCAAATGCCATCTTCTCATTTCATAGATTCTGTGATTTGTGTCTCTCATATTGTTTGCTTCTGACATATGACTGTGAGCACACACTGAATGTTTGATAAACACCTCTAACATAAAAGGTTCCAAGTGAAGTTCATGATCTCTGGTTGTTTTGCTCTCCCTTGTTTATTCGCTAATTCTGCTCTTAGATCTCTGATGTAAATATTCACTCTCAAAATAATCCTCAACTTGCACATGAACTTTTTGAAAAGCATCCTTAAAGACTTTCATCCCTCAGTATTATCTGGAGCAACCACATCTACTCCTAGAGCTGCTTTCTTGTGTCCAAATACACATGTCATGTCTCCTACTTCTTTAAATACTTAGTGTAAGTCACAATGGTTTGTTTTCTGACTATGATTGGCAGCACTCTACCACTCATACTTATACCTGTTAAGATTATACACCTGAAACAAAAGAGCTTCCTAAATTTTAAGTACCATAATTATGACGTTATTTGTTTGGTTTTCTGAGGCAGGGTGTTATTTTGTCTTGTAGGCTAGCCTTGAAATCATTGTTCTCCTGCCTCAGTTTCCTAAATACATGGATTACAAGCATCTAGCATTGTGTATATTATTCATTTGAGAATCACAAGAATGACTTGACAGTAAACTTTCACTACTTTGCCATCTCCTGATCTTGTCCTTTATGTAAGGACTAAAAGTCAGAGTCCTTAAAATAAATGACTTCTCTTACAGTCTATAGCCAGTGTAACTCTTTGTCTTTTGTATTTTACTATTTCTATGTATATGCTTTGAGCATTAGCTATAGTGACAACATTGTTCATTTCCTAGGTGGTGTTTTGATTTCTTACCTTCTTATTGTGTTTTGATAGACACACGTCAAACATTAGAAAGATTATTATTTTTCTAGGAAACTAAAATATTTTAGACAAACATGTCTAATAAATGCATACTATGAATATGAAAAAAATAGTCTTTTATAGTTACAGGATCTTATAGTTAAAATGCCAAATAACAATACTATTTGCTCTTGTCTGATCCATTCTCTTTAGCAATGACAGCCCAGGCCCAAATGCATATTTAGCAAGTACATGATATACAATTGAAGTATTTATATCTGAGAATCCATTTGCCTAATTTTCTCCTGACTGTGGTATTGGAAAAGTAAAGAATGTGCTGTTTCTCAGTAGTCTCATTAAGATAATAAAAATAATAAACCGAGTTGACAGGCCTGTTTTGATCAGGAAATACATACATTCAGCTATTAAATAAAGAATAAGTGGACTGATAATTCCATGTTGTAAATCCACACAATCCCAGAACTTACCCCAAAGTCACATAAACAGCATACAACACATTGGTAAATTTACTTAGACATTTCTTTACTGCCAATGTAATTTTCAAAAAGATGTCTTCATGTGGCTAGAAAAAGAATTCATGCATAACTGTAGATGAGTTTCCTGCAAAATACTGAAAGTTGAGATTTGTCTTAACTCGCTTGAAACAACACAAATCGAAATAGTCTCGTGATTCTGCACTTGCCATCTAAAACTTCATAGCTAGAAAACAACTATTTTGGAAGAACAAACATCTCTTTAATGGGAAAAAAAAGAAGCTTCTTTCATATACAGCATTGGGTAAGACATGCATTGACTTACTCTCCTCTGCCCATACACTGGTGTTAATTTTGTTAGTGATGTCTTTATTAGAATGAAAGTTCAAAATACAACATTAAAAACACTTGGCATAGGTACACAGTTGACTCTTGTAGCAATCACATTATTTCTCTAGCCATGGCTACCTACAAGGGCATAGTATTGAGATGGATTACAGGGATTATCCCTAGTTTAGTCATGCATTGTCAACAACATGAGAGAGACAGATTCTGGGTTAGACTGAGTGGATCATCTAAGATCTGCAAACATGAGCAACCATCTCTTTAAGAGCTGGCATGCTCGAGAGCTGGGAGGTCAAAGAAGCTCTAATTTTCTTGTCAGCTCTGATTAATTGATGATGGCTTCTAGGAGCAATGTGTTGACAAGAACTCTAAAAGCTTCTTAGGCCAGAGGATGTGAGAGAGTTGTAATTAACCTATTTTTGCTGCAGCGGTGAAGGAGGATAGAAAAAGAATGATGTCTAAATATGTATTTACCCATATTATATTAACAGGAAGCACAAAAATTTATTCAGGGATACAAAATGAAGTAAATGAAGTAGTGTTCAAATTCCCTGGAATAACAGATTTACAGATCATGTGCCAACATGAACATAACAATGAATATTATTTAGTTTCTTCTATGTTACAGTGAACAATCTGAATTTGGAAAGAGGCATTTTAACACATTTAACCTTTAGAACCATCTTGTTTACAAAGTTGCCATCATTGTCATTTCTATCTTATAAAGGATAAAACACAAATTTTTGTTTATTTTTTTCCAGATTTTAAAACTAGAAAAACACAGAGCATGATATTCCCAGAAAGTATGCCGCTAGCCTTAATATTACAGCAAATTTTTGTGATTTTCCTGTATTTTTTTTCGGTCATTAAGTAACCAAACTAACCTGCAATTCTAAAGAAAACCCAGCTTGTTCATTCCTACGGTAGAATATTTCTCCAGTGGATTCAGTTTCTTTGGAATAAAAAGTAGCTTTGCCCTCTCCTCCTGTAATACCATTTTCAAGGGCATTCATGTCCAATTGAAATCTCAGCTAAAGGCTACCATCAGGCCTCTTGGTAAGCTTCATTTGCAGTTACCACAATCTGCACTGCTTTCCCCAGGGACAAATTAATAGATGGCTGTAGGATCAGGAAAGAATCTCACTGAGGTTTTCACACTCGCAGTCATGACTTTTGCCTCATTGGAAATTGAGGCTGCAGGGTTCGTATCCCTTGGACAGTCTGTAATGTTCTTTCATGACTCTGCCAGAGGATGTAACTACAGTAAGAAAAAAAGCAAGACTTCAGAAGTACCTCCTGGCAAGAAAGATCATTAGCCCTTGTAAGATTCTCTTGGGAGGCTTAAAATATTTTATCTGATACTTTAGGGGTCTTCAGTGGGAATGGGAAGAATATTTCACCAAGGCAGTTCTGTGACTTTATCTTTCTCCAATATGATCCTAGCATGTACATCACTGTTCTACAGTAGAAGTTATACACACAGCTGTACAGACATTTCTAGTAAACTACATAAAATAATTTCCCCCCCAAAAGTACTTTCAGACACAATAGTTTACAATGGGACATTTTCTCATTAATGTCCTGAGCTTATGATGTGAGAAAGTGGTACACAGAAAGCAAGCCGGGAGCTTCTATGCTGTCTCTTTCAGCTATCTTTAGTTGCATGATAATGGCTAATAAATCCAACAGATCAACTCCATCTACCTAGAGTGCCATCTGTGAAATCAGAGCATCAGTCATCAAGTTATTCAGTTATTGATCTCAAATCTCAGTCCTGTATGTTGCCCAGTTGCTCTGTCATTTGTCATTATTCTATATCGGAAGATAAAGATGTTATTCAGTGCAATTTGATGCAGTTACATGTTGACTGGTCATGCTAAGTTATGGCACATATGAATGGTGGTTAGCTACTAGATGTATTCTCAGAAATCAGTAAGATGGAAGAGCAGCTGACATCTCCCTCTTAGGCCTCCATATTCTATTACTTATCCTTTCCTCTTATACTCTCCAATTATGTCCCACCTTCTCACACACTGCAGATCCCAGGTCAAACATTACTCTTTCCCCTTCTCTTAGCAAAGTGTGTAAGACTCTTTCAGATGCAGTTGTTGTTAATATTTGATAGAGTGTTTGAAAACAACAGCACAGTTTTGGATGCACTTTCTTAACTAGTGTTGGGGGCCGACTTTTAGCAGAAAGCGGCTATCAGCTTTGCAGCCATCTTGAGCCATATACCCTGACATGAGATTTGGATTACAATAGCCTACAACAGCTGAGCACACTCCGATAATCTTGGTTTAGATACCTTGAGATTAAAGGTGTGTGAGATTAAAGGTGTGTAAGATTAAAGGTGTGTGACTTAAGAGTATGACTTAGAAGTATAGAGATCAGAGTTAGAGACAAGACCTAAGGGCATGATTAAAGATGTGACCAAAAGGCGTGGCTTAGAAGTAAGACATATAAAAGGCAGAGACAGATGGAGAGAATGAGACTATAGAGGGAGAATCAGACAGGAGACACTTAGAGGAAGAGAGACTGAAGAATAAACGGGATTGAATCACACCTTGTCTGGTCTCCATTCTTTGAGTCTGCCCTCACCCTCACTCTTGCTGAACCCCGACCCGCAGACCGGAGCAGCAGCTTGGGCCGGGATACAGTGGCCGCCCAAATGTGGGTCGGCCCGCGCCTCAACATTTTGCCTGGGCTGCAACATTTATTTTGGCCGCCCCAACGTGGGGCTAGTGTAGACCCCAACATTATTTTGGCACCCGAACAGGGACTCGAGCTTGGGCCTCAACAAACTAGGTTGTTGTTTTCTTGCTCATGATAATATTAGTCTCAGTTCCTGTATTGTAAAGCCCAGTTCCTTTCTGTTGTAGTTTTTAAATACCTACTCCTCTACCCTTCATTGTCTAAAGGAATCAAATATTTGCACTTTATTTCAGAATATGATGATTAATTTTTAAATGTATTTATTTTGTATATATGGATGTGTTTTCTACATACATGACTGTACACCATGAACATTCAGTGCCCATGGATGCTGGAAGAAGATATCAGATCTAAAATTGGAGTTTGTTGTCATCTGCCTAAGAGGATGAAGGGACTTGAACCTAAGTTCTCTTGAAGATCAAAGTTCTTAACCACTGAGCAAACTCTATAGCCTAGAATAAAATGATCTCTACTACCTTATGTTCATTAAATTGAGCAGTGACAATTACCTAAGGGAGTTATTCAGAGTCTCTTAACCCTGGAAGAAAACTCCTTAACAACTGGCAATGTAAATGTGTTATCCCTCCTACTGCAGCTATAGCTGTCCTAAAGCACATGGGTCTCTCATTCTAGGGTCTACCTTTTCTGACTTCTTTCTATATTAACATGCATAATTTGGTCACATTTAAAAAGGTGAATATAATTTCTGGTTTATTCTCTTCAAAAATGTAAATAGCTTCTATTATGCAGAATCCATAATAAATTGCGAGTTAACATGAATGTGATAGAGTATTCGATTCAATCAATATTCTCACTGGGAACATCATTCACTGTTTCTTACCACTCAAAGTGGCTTAATAGTTGTTTCTTTTGAGTTGCTGGTTTAAACTTCATGTATCAAACTTGAAGAATGCAGTGTCTGGAATACTCTTGCCTTTCTTTACGATACAACTATTCTTACCCTTCCTCAATGATTTGAATTTCATTTGTATATGGTTGACTCTTGCATAATCCAGTCCAGACTCTTTTTCTAATTCCAAACTTGATACTTTCTACTTGACTTTATTATTCAGATGTCTCATAGATATCTCAATTTTAATGTCACAGAACTGAACAATATGCATCCTCCACAGCCTCTTCCATCTTCTCCAAAAATTCATTTTCTCACTGACATGATTCTATACTTACTTGACTCCAGATTTTTAACTTCCAAGACCTTGAAAGCATCTCTGGTAAGTAGTCTGGTCATTAAATAGTTCCTTTTTTCTACACATCAAGGACACATCTTACCCTAATGGAAAGAACGTGGCATTTTGCAAATCATGATCTCCCTGCTTCAGCTTCCTGATTTCAGGAATTCTAAAGGTATGTCATGGCCAGCTTTGTTTCTCCTTCTTAAAGTCAAGAATTCTGACTACTCTGAGTTCACCTTTGTATGACAAAATCTTTAATAGTCATAGAAAAAGGCTAAGTGGAGAATAAAGCTGAATCGACACAAATGGGCATAGTACTCTGGCTAATATACAAAATGAATTATGCACCAGCTATCTACCCATCACACAGAAATGAGGTTTTCAACTAGAAATATTCAGACCATGGAATATATCAATTTTTAAAAAGAGGTAGCAGATTTGGTTATTCCTCATAGATGACAAAAACAGGCTTGACTCCATTCTTTATCTTAGAGTCTACATCCAATATGCCAGTAGTCTTGTCGGCTCTGCTTGCAAAGTATGCATGCAATATAACAAACACTTGTCTATCTCAGTAGTGACAGCTTGGTTTTGCACATTCCACTTTTAGTTCTCTGCAGAATATCTCCACTTGCAGCTACTATGATTCTTCTGGATATATTTATGGCCTAAATCAAATGCTTATGCCATTCGAAGGTCTCTATTTCATTCAGAAAAGAACTGGAATATTTCCTAGGCATCTAGACCCTCTATGTTGTATCTCCAGTATCACCCATTCCTGTCATTGTCTCTGCTCCAGAGACATTGGACTTCTGCTGTCTAAAATATATGGATACTCCTATGGTATAAGATAATTTTGCATCTATTCTCTTTACATAAAAACCATAACCAGCTCACCACTGCTTTCAAGTCTGCCTACCAATGTCTTGCCAGAGTGCCCCATCCAATACTGGCCTTCACTAGATATATTGTCCTATGAC
Organism: Arvicanthis niloticus; assembly: GCF_011762505.2. Lineage (NCBI taxonomy): Eukaryota > Metazoa > Chordata > Mammalia > Rodentia > Muridae > Arvicanthis > Arvicanthis niloticus. The sequence continues at coordinate 3,442,276 of NC_047670.1, forward strand.
ATCTGCTACCTCCTATGCATAACACATACTTAATGCCAATACCAGGGAGTGTTGACAGTTTTGTTACCTGATGTATATTGGTGACAAAAATAAGTAAAGTAATCATAATTAGTTTAATTATAAAATTTAGCAAATTTGTCTTGCCCATTCTTCCACTACAAAGGCTGAACAAATATCTCTAATATGAAGTAGAGCTGATTTCTTCCTGGGTCTGCCTTATTGACAAAAGGTAAAAGATTACCTGTATTTCCAGTTATCAGATATTATCCAATCAATATTGCTGGGTGTGGGACTGTGAAAGGTAGCTTGGTTCCCAGTCAAGCTAAGACTTGAAGCCCTGGAGACCCTGAAGGGACCATAGGCACTTTGCCTGTTTCTAGACACCATGTCCCTGTCCCTAGCTAAAGTCCCCTATAGATTTTTAGCCATCAATCATGTACAGACAACAACCCAAGCTCCTCTACTTGTAGAGGACATGACCACAGGTCACATAGGCACAAGACAGATCTCCACTTTAATAAGGTACTTAAAAGCTTGGAGGGCTTAGCCAATAAGCTTTTATTCCCAGACATTTCTCACTGCAAAAGGTATTTTACCTCAGCTCCATCCTGAGAAATGGGTATGGTTTTCCATATCTACCTTCCTCCATGACAATGAATGCCTTAAACCATGGACTGTGTCTTTTCATCAGGATCCACATTAGGGAGCCATGGAGAAGGCCTTTCCTATAGAGTTGCTATCTAATCTCCCATAGAAGGCATCAGTAATAACTCATTTGAAGGAATTATTTACTCAATCATCTATCCATTGACTCAGTCTTTCTCTAAAAGTAGGCTGTATATTAATGTCTCAGTACTAATTACTGCTGTGACAAGCTTTGTTATGGAGATGAGCTACTGGGATTGTCCAAATGCCCCCATCTTTGGTCTTTTTTTTTTTTTCCAGTCAACATCTCATTGCAGAAGTTTTTTTAGAATGTGTGTCTATCTATGTTCAAGAGACCAAGTGGATGCTTTTCTTGGAGTGATTTCTTCTTGAAACAACCTCAACTGTCTGGTAACTGCCTATCTACTTGTAATTCACTCATATACCACATTTTCTTATATCATTCTTTTTTGATTACATGTAAAGATACATGCACCAGTTCAGTTTGTATTTTAATATGTATATTTTCTCAAACCACTAAACATGTAATATTTTTCTAATAAAGAGATAATGATTACAGAGTCATAAAAGAAAGTCTTCAACAATCCAACAGAAACATTACAATTCCACATATCTCTCTGCAATTGTCTCACCAACTAAGTTATGTCTTTTCCCCTGGTTTAATCAGTTATCCCACTAACAGAATATAGGGAACCAACAACACTGTGCAAAGCAACCCAAGCCAGAGATCTGTCTCACTCTCGCTTTTGCTTATTTGTACTTTGTAATTTATTTGCACAAATAGAAATTTATTTGTATTCTTTACAATTTCAGGGATTGGTTGGTATATCATTCTTAAAAGCCCCCCCAACCAGCTCTCTTTTCCTCTTTCCTTCCCTTCCTCCCTTCCTTCATCCTTCCCTCCCTCCCTCTCTTTGTCACCCTGTCTCTCTTGTTTGTGTATGCATGCGTGCCTGTGTGTGTGTGTATGTGTGTGTGATGCTCTATGTTTTTTGCCTATTTGTATGTTTGCTTTGTTTTATTATACTTTGTTTCTGTTTTTATTTGCCTATATTTATTCTAAAGAGAGGAATAGTAGCCATGGTGTTGGATAGGAAGGGAAGATATGGGGCAAGAAAAGGGAGGGGCAATGTGGGTCAGAATATATTGTATGAAAAGATTCTTTTCAGTAAAAGTAAAAAATTAAAAAAAACATTTGTGCTGTATCTACTGACTCCTAACCATTTCTTGTTCTGTGTTGATAGGTTCCCCTTGTTCAAATGAACCTAGGACTATGTTCTGGATATGATGGCTACAACCTGGCTTAATGCAGTTGTTATTTGTAAATCGCATACACTGTATCCTTTCAAAGCAGCAGCAAAGCAATGGGATCACAGATTTAGGACATTGAGGATCAGTTGGTGTCAGGCAGAAACACTGTCTCATTGTTTGTTTGCTAATCTAAGCCAGAGATCATCACCATGCATCCTTGCTTACTTCATTCCCCTCTTTACAGTTTTTATTTTTGAGGATGAGATCACTTCAGCTGTTCTCTCCATACACCCTACTCCTTTACCCCTTTTCACTCAGTGAGACCCTTGTCCTATCTTGGTACTATCTGACTGACACAGCACTTCAGGCAGTTAGCTCTGACAATGACTTTATCTGCACATGGGCGGCAGGCCAGCACTGAACTGTGAGACTAAAGTTAATGAAGTTGCCCTTTTAGAAAATTAACTTTTTCCAATAACCACGGGGACTGGTGAAGATGTGGGGTTGCAGGGAACATTAAAAAGATTGTCACTATTTTCTGCCTGAGTGCTTGTGCATAATGCATATCATTTGCAAGGGATACAATCTGCTCTTTAATGTATTTCTTTTGTTGCAAAAACACCTCCAAAAAAACCTTTAGTGTTAGGCAATAAAACTGGAAGAAAGCACAATCTAAAATCAATCACAGTTAATATTTTTGCCATATTGTTCTTCAAATGAAGACCCCCATACTCGGGAGACCCTTCCTCAAGTATCCGGAAATCGCGACCACCCAAAGATCACAAGAAATCATACCTGGTTGCAATCAGCAGAGGCTTTATTAAGGAAAATAGCCAGCGGTCAAAACGACAAGCTCTTTAGCTCCAAGAGCAAGGTTTTGGCTTGTGGTGGTGGGTTAAAGGGTCTTTTATAGCATGGGGTGGGGGAAGGAAGGCATTTTCACGCGATTACACATGAATGGTTGCATTTTCTCGAGGTTACACATGATTGGTTGTTTTACAAATTTTGAACATAGCACTGGGAAGACCAAGGGAGGGGTAACCAAGAACAGTGGAACATTTCAGAGGAATCTAGCCCAAATGATCTAGAGTCATGTGAAAATCACTCTGCACACTCATTCTTCACAAAAATGTGGTTTTTACCATGCCATTGTGCCCTATCCTACCATTTCAGATTAGCTATCTTCCGGCTATAGCCCCACCTAGGTGGCAACATCTTTATCTGTAGTCAGGAATGTGTCTTCCTGTCTTGGGCTTCTCCCACCCATAGGTGGGCCTATTGTTTGAGGCTTGATTCACATTCACCTGGAATGTGTCCTGGGGTGGTGAAAATCTTACATTCAGTTCCTCGTTCTGGAATCTGCACTTTTCTGCCCAAGGTCTAAGTTGAAAAATCTACACATATTTCATAAAATGGCCTTTATAATTTTTCACTCCACACATACATGCACTTAAAACACATGGTAGTTTCTATGAGAAATGGTCCCTACAGGCTCATATATGTGACCAGTTGGTCTTCAGTTCATGGTGCTTTTGTAGGACCCTGTAGCTTTTGCTGAAAGAAAATTATCACTGGGTGGTCTTTGAAGGTTTATAGTTTTCCTCTCTTATCATTTAAACTCTCTGTTTCCTATGTATGGTTCATATGTAACTGTTTACAGAGGATTAAAGAGATGGTTGAATCTTAAGGGAGGTTTAGGGCTTTTGACTTTGGATTTTGATTAGTGATGAGGCTGTTAAAGATTGGGTAGCTCTTGAATTTTTACCACATGTTTAATTGTGATATGAGCAGAAGCCTATGTGAGTCTGGGGCTGATTGTCATAGTTTCAATGAGAAATAACCTTTTAGGTTCTTGTTTTTGAATACTTTGTGTCAAATTCATGTGTTGTTTGGGTAGGTTATGAAACCTTCAGGAAATACAGCCTTGATAGAAAAAGTATGTCAGTGCAGCAGCTTGGAGACATTGTAGTCTTGCCCCAAAGTGTATACCCTACACATTCTGTGTGGGGTTGAGATGTGACCTCTGAGCTTTCAACTTCATCTGCATACCTTTCCTGCCATTGTGTATATCTAGTCCCCTGAAATTGTAACCCAAAACAAATTATTTTTATAGTTGCTTTCAGTCATGATATTTCATTGTATTTTATTTTAGCAACAGAAAGGTAAATTATATTGTGAGTTTGGTAATAATTTTACATAGGTATGTTTCTTGTTTCTTTTGTTTGTTTGGTTGGTTTTTTTGTTTGTTTGCTTTTTTGTTTTTGTTTTTCGAGGCAGGGTTTCTCTGTGTAGCCCTGGCTGTCCTGGAACTCACTCTGTAGACCAGGCTGGCCTTGAACTCAGAAATCCACCTGCCTCTGCCTCCCGAGTGCTGGGATTAAAGGCGTGTGCCACCACCGCCCGGCTGTTTCTTGTTTCTTTAATCAAATGCTAAAACCTTTTTTTATGGCACTCTCAATATCTTTAGAGTGATTAGCATAATCAGCATGTTATTACTATAGAATATTTTAGTTGGACCAGATTATTTTGTGATTATAGAGAAATCTGCAAACTTCATCTTGAAATGATTTAATTTCTTACATTATAAAAATAATCAATGTTATCTCCTAAAATGTGTTTCAGTATATCCAATGTCTTATTTAGATATGTATTTGGGGCATTATCTAGAGCTTGAAAGTAAATACAAATAAATTTCACATTGAAGCATGGAAGTCTGGCTTTTCCTCCAGATTAGAACATAAACAACAGAGTCTCAGAATATTGGAAATGAGGATTATCTAACAATGATGTGTAGTGTGCGGGGTGGTGTGGTGTGAGAAGCAGCTGGGTGCTTGGTTGAACAACAGCTTTGAACCCAGTAACCTTTATTGGATGGCAGGAGTTCTACTCTGCTCCCAGGCCCTGGTTCTTTTCATTTAGCTTCAGCCCTCCACAGCACTCCCACAGAGAGGTCTATGGCCAACAGTCACAAGGAACAGGCCTCAGGCCCTAGAGAGATTTACATACTAATGAAGTACCTGAAGGCCAGAGGGTGGAGTCAATTAAACATTCTTCCCCAGCCCCTCCCCTCTCTCTCCCTGCTATTTAACTCAGGACTGCCTGGGTTTTACAGGGGGTGCATCCAGATCCATCCACCATCCGCCATGACATTAAGCCTGCAAAAACCCATGGACTTTCTCCTGTTTGGGGCTGTGCCGTGAGGAACTGTGGAGCCACAGCAGCCAGGCCTAGTTTCTGCTGGAGGAACCCAGAGTGTTTCCAGCCAACTACCCACAGCCTGGTGTGAGAAACCCTGTGTTCTCCAGCCACAATTACCTACAACTGGTGCGACCAACGTGGGACTTGAAAACCCATGCAACCAAGCAAGTACAGTAACCTGTCTCCTGAGGGGTGCTGCCAGGGCCTTTTTTTCTCCCCTCACCCTCATTTCTCTCTGCTGTGGGCTAGCTGGTCATGCTCCCCTTCCACATTCCCCCTCATCTCTGTCCTTCCGAGGCCTCTCGGCCATCTGAGAGCCCAAGGGCTTGAGACCAGTTGGTCCCTGGCCACCTTTGGGGGCCCATGGATCCCCAATTCAAGAGCTCTGCACCTCCCCCCACCCCCACGGAACCAGACTGAGACTTCCCCACACCAGGCGGGGTTCTGCTGTAGAGTGAAAAATTATAAAGGCCATTTTATGAAATATGTGTAGATTTTTCGCCTTAGACCTGAGCAGAAAAGTGCAGATTCCAGAACAAGGAACTGAAAATAAGATTTCAGGCCTTCACTTTCCCGGAGCACATTCCGGATGGGTGGACATTATTCCCTGAATCAAGCCTCATATAGGCCCACCTATGGGTGAGAGAGGCCCAAGGCAGGAAGACACATTCCTGACTACAGATAAAGATGCTGCCACCTCGGTGGGGCTATAGCCGGAAAAAGTAAAGATAGTTAATCTGAAATGGCAGGATAGGACACAATGGCATGGTAAAAACCACATTTTTGAGAAGAATGAGTGTACAGAGTGATTTTCACATGACTCTAGATCATTTGGGCTGGATTCCTCTGAAATGTTCCACTGTTCTTGGTTACCCCTCCCTCCCTTGGTCTTCCCAGTGCTATGTTCAAAATTTGTAAAACAAGCAATCATGTGTAGCCGCGCGAAAGTGCAACCAATCATGTGTAGCCACTCGAAAGTGCAACCAATCATATGTAACCGTGCCAAATTTTCCCACTCTCCCCAACCTCTACCCATAAATATTCCAAGTTTCCTGGGTTCTAGGTTGGAACCTCTATCTCCTGCGTGAGATATGTTCTGGCCCGAGGGCCCTCATCATTAAACCTTCTCTGCAATTGCATTGAGAAGGTCTCTTGTGTGTCCTTGGGTTCGTGCATGCCCAGACTTGGGTGAGGGTCCCCTTTTGGGGGTCTTTCACCGCCATACTTGCCTGGTGCCCTGAGCAGAGTGAACTCAGTCAGAATTCCCATGCTCCAGTCTCTTTGGAGCCCTGGGAATCACAACAGCCCAAGATTCAAGAAGCCATGACTGCACCCATGTGCTAGCTAATCATTCCCCACCTATTCAACCAAGCTAGATGCCCACCCCATGGGGCCCCACCAGAGCTCTCCCTCTCACCCGTCTTGGCTGCAGGTAGTACAGCCTACATGCCCTCAGTCTCAACTCTTCTGCAGCTTTCAGCCCAGAGTCTGAGACCAGTCAATCCCCACAAGCCTTCATGCCCAGGGTCCCCATACAGGAGTTCTGCACCCCACAGAACTTCAGATTGAGTGATTGCATCCAGATCCATCCACCATCCACCATCCACCATCCACCATCCACCATCCACCATCCACCATCCACCATCCACCATCCACCATCCACCATCCACCATCCACCATCCACCACCCACCATCCACCATCCACCATCCACCATGAAAATAAAGCCTGTAAAAACCCATGGACTTTCTCCTGTGTCATTGGGACTATGCTGTGAGGAGCCATGGAGAGGCCTTTAGTGAGCCACAGCAGCCGGGCCTAACTTCCCTGTGGAGGAACCCGGAGTGTTTCCAGCCATGTACACACAGCCTGGCATGAGGAACCCTGCGATTCTCCAGCCATAACTACCTACAGGTGTGCTCTGCGTTCTTCATTTAATGATGAGAAAATGAGTTAAAGAAGTTTGAATTGCTTCTAAACTCCTAGTTTTTCAAGTAGATTAGCTTCATGGTTGCAGGTTCCTGACTTTTAGGGCAGTGTGCATTCTAACAACTGGTAGTTCTGTCACAAGACTGTTTCCCTGCCAGAAGAAGTAATGTTTCATAAAAATATTAAAACACAAACTCTTTGGTATCTCAGTGTAATGGGTTTAATGGACCATGATTCTCCTGTATTGTAAACAGTTGTCTACCTAGAACTAGATCCCCCAATATTCTAAAATATAAAAGTGTCAGTGAAGTGGATTACAATCACATTTATTTCCACTTGAAAGAATGTTTCAAAAGTTTAATATTTCATTTTCCAAGGGAATGATGTATATCAAACATAGGTAATTAATAATTTACTAAGACCATGATGTGTCTCTATTCTCTTTTGTCCAAGCTTTGTAGGTCAGTGAAAGGCAGCCTGATTTCTAGTTGAGCAAAGGCTAGAAACCCTGGTGACCCTGTAGGGATGGAAGGCATTTTGTCCCACTCCTGGGCACCTGGGCACCTGGCTCCTGTCACATAGCTACAGCATCCCACAGCTCTCCATAGATTTGTCGCCATCAGTCACATAAGGGCAACACCTCAAGCCCCTCCACAGGTAGAGGATGTGACCTGTGGTCATGTAGCATCAAGACAGTTCTCCATTTTAATGAGATACCTAAAGGCCCTAAGAAGTGGGGTATGGTTTTACTCATCCTCTTTCTACCATGGTAATAAATGCCTTAAAACCCATGGACTGCCTCTTTTCATAGGCACAATAGAGAAGGTTTTTGCCTAAAGAGTTTCTGTCTAATCTATAAAAGGCATCTTTGTGCCTCCAGCCACAACCACTAAGCCAAGGACTTCTTCCCAAGGGATCTGGCTGGAGATCCACACTTTTCTCCCTTGGACTCCGGGTAGATCCAGCCTGGGGAGGGAGGGCACTCAATTTTCAGTTCTTCCATGGCTCCCAATGGTGTCTGGATGTCCAAGAGCCTAAGAACCAGACAGCCCCAGCCTTCCTGCAGGCCCAAGAACCTCTAGCCATCTCTGGCTGTCCTGTGCCTCAGACTGCACTCCCCTATTCCTGGAGTAGTGTCCCGTGGCTTCCCCATAGCTTGACACCCTGCCAGAGCAAGTGTGGTGTAAGCCCAGTCAAAACTCCCACATCATGCCTCCCCAGTGGCCTTGCCTTGTAACAGGGTGGACATGGGACCCATAACCCTAAAAAGAATAGGAAAGGAAGCACATTAGGTTTATTCCTTAGAGATATGGTCAAACAGAAAACTGCCTTTAATAACAAGCCAGAAAATATGTAATTTTCACAAGAAGGAAATTAAACTATTCTTAACCAATATATTTTAAATCAATTCAAGCTAAGATACTACTAACTTCAATTTTCTAAGAATAGAACTATTATATTTAACCTTTGAAAACTTTATAACATTTTTTAAATTACCTCATAAACTGTAAGAATAATTTTCAAAGTTTAATTGATGGGGACAAAGTATAAAGAACATAGAATAATCGAGTTTTATATGTCAGGAGCTATCTAAGATAGGCTAAGGCTATCAGGTGGTCTTCCTGGAGCTGCCCTGCCATTTTTGCATAATCTGCAATGGTAAGCTCTATGATGTATGGTCCCAAAGAGACTTCATCTCAGGATAGCTTCATGTAGCCAATATGTCTTTTTTGTCATCATTAAATTAATATAATCCCTGTGGATTAGCCCAATATATTGAACAGATTTCATGCAGTTCAACACAAAGATGAACTTTCTTGCATTAGTGCCGTTTCAGATGAATTAATGATTTTGTAGAATTCCTGATTTGAGTCAAATAATTTTAGAAAGAATTTTTTAAGAGATGGCCTAAGTTTTTTTTTTTTTTTTTTTGCCAGAAAGATGTAATAATGTTAAAATCAAGAATAGAATGTGCCCACTCCTCATAATAGTAAGTAAAGGCTGTATAATAAGAAATACAATGAGCTTTCATAATTACACTAAAAAGATAAATAGGCTTAAGACAAATTTGTGTTCAAGGAAAACCATTCAAGTCTAAGGATGAAGTCACAGATGTGCACTATGATAAGACAAGGCCATGAGAAACTGTTGCTTTAAACTTATAATGAGCATATAGAATAAAACATTGCTTTGAACTTAATATCAACATACTTTTGTAACTCACTTTTTGTGTAATATTTTATCTTTGAGGTAAATTTTTAAAGAAATTTTTTTCTATAAAAAGGCCAGAGGAAAAAAATAATAATGGTGTGATGGTTTGGTTGGCTTGTGGGGCTTTGTACCTCCCATCTATCCATCCATCCATCCACCCACTCATCCATCCACCCACCCATCCATCCACCCACCCATCCATCTACCCACCCATCCATCTACCCATCCATCCATCCATCCATCCACCCACCCATCCATCTACCCACCCATCCATCTACCCATCCATCCATCCATCCACCCACCCATCCATCTACCCATCCATCCATCCATCCATCCACCCACCCATCCATCTACCCATCCATCGATCCATCCACCCACTCATCCATCTACCCACCCATCCATCTATCCATCCATCCATCCATCCATCCATCCATCCATCCATCCATCTACCCATCCATCCATCCATCCATCCACCCACCCATCCATCTACCCACCCATCCATCTACCCATCCATCCATCCATCCACCCACCCATCCATCTACCCATCCATCCATCCATCCATCCACCCACCCATCCATCTACCCACCCATCCATCTACCCATCCATCCATCCATCCATCCACCCACTCATCCATCTACCCACCCATCCATCTATCCATCCATCCATCCATCCATCCATCCATCCATCCACCCACCCATCCATCCATCCATCCATCCATCCATCCACCCATCCATCTATCCATCCATCCATCCATCCATCCATCCATCCATCCACCCACCCACCCATCCATCCATCCATCCATCCATCCATCCATCCACCCATCCATCTATCCATCCATCCATCAATCCATCCATCCATCCATCCATCCATCCACCCACCCACCCATCCATCCATCCATCCATCCATCCATCCATCCATCCACCCATCCATCTATCCATCCATCCAGATGTGGTGGTGTAGCCATTTCCACTTCATCCAGTGTGCATGTGCATGGCTATGGGTATGATACGCATGTGGATTTGTGTGAGTTGCTCTTTCCTCTCTAGCTCACAGGGAGTCAGCTACCAGGCCTACAAAAGGCTCCTTGCTAGTTGGTCAGAAAGAGGAACACGAGTAATAAATCCTGTACTGAACCCCCACTGCTGTACAGCATATGTTAATTGCCAGAGGATTATATATTAAAGTTTACAAAGTAACTATTAGTTAAGTTTTCCAGTGCTTAATGAAGCACAGAACAGTTAGAGAATTAAAAGACCAGAGATCATCAAACCAGAGCTTGATGAATCTTTTGCTGTGTCCAATGCTGTGTCCTACTTCAACTGTTTCTAGCCAGCCAGGCAGACTCCTGGCATTTATAAAAATAATTCCTGTGGTTAATAAAAAGGCATTCACATTGTAAGGATGAGACATGGTGACAACAGAGAAAGGTCACATAGTTTGTCATAATTCATATGTAATTTTATATAGTTTTTATATACATATTTTATTTCTACCTTCAATATGTAAAATTAGCTTGAATATTGTTTTACATATTCACATTTTTCCTTTTATTTATCATGTCGATATATGATAAACTACTTAAAGAGTACAGAATATGCAATGATGGCTTCAGGGGTAAAACCTGTGATTTGCAAAGCAATCATGGACAAATATTTTCAACTGTTGGTGAAGACCTTCCATAAGAGCTTGCTGCTGGTATTACACAAGCCTGTCTTCCAACCATACTCTCTCTTGTGCTTCTGCTTTAAAACTGAAAAAGAAACTTCCAAACACTTAAATTTGAAAGACGGTTTGAAATTATGGGATGGATTTTTTGAAATGGAAGTAGAAAAATCTGTGTCACAATTCCAGTTCTAGGATGTGCTAGCTTACTCTCTGTTCTGAACCTATTTTCTCCTACTAATGGATGAATACAATTAAAAATGAATACAATTTAAAAATGACAGGCTTCTTCCTATTGCAGATACGCAACTTCCTCATTTTCCTCCTTCTCTTTTCTTAAGTAAATACTCTAAAAAAACTTTTTACTCTCTTTGTGTGTGTGTGTGTGTGTCTATGTACTAGCATTTCAATTTCTTACTTTTCTATGATTCTGAGTGTTCTCATGGAGTTAAAATATTGAAATTTAAATATCAAGAATGATAGGGCTTCTGGTTTATATGTACGCTGTATATGTATATGTTTATTTCTGCTCTGTATATTGCTGTGCATGTGCTGTACTTTATACATAAAGTGACTTCTAAATGAGAAGGTTAAGGGTATGGTTCCAGACACAACTATGTTTAGACCTGTGCTTTGGAGAAGAGACACTGGGAGTTGTGATTTCACCAATGACTTACTAATGGGTTTTTAGTCTGTTGTCCTTATTGGGAAGTGATAAAAATGGAGAAATAAGGCCTGATTGGAGGGGGAAGCATACTGAGTGTGTTTCTTTGAAGGGTGTATATTATCTCTGGCTTCTTAAACTGGCCTCTTAATCTTATTCCTGCTCTTCCTGAGCATAGTGGCTCTACTCCAACATGCCCCCTGCATCATGATGCTATGTAAACCTGGAAACAATATAATCAATTTTCATGAGGTAAAACTTTTGAAACGTCGGCTCAAATCTAACATTTCTCCTTTTAAATTGTATTATTTATGTCATCCCAGTGATACAACCCTGGTTGAAGGAAAATCGACACCAAGAAGATTCTATCCTGATTACTCAACCATGAAGAACAGAACAATTTGCAACTGTTGTGAAAGTGTTGGGAAAGTTTGGAGGTGTGAACTAGAGAAACCCTGGAAACACAGATTTATTGGGAGATCTTGAAAGAAAAAAAATGCTGACAGGAATGTAAAGAATGTCTGGGATACTGACATTGCAGTGGGTATTCATTCTTTGGTAAAGAATCTGTCTCCATTTTGCTTTTGCTTTAATACACTGTGAGGAACTAATTTAAAAGTAAAAGACTACTTGATTTGATGGAGAAGCTTTCAACACTCAGGCTTCTAGTGTTAGTGAGTGCACTTAGCCAGATTTACTGTGATAACTATGAGTGAAAAGCAGAGTACAGGGATTTGAATACTTGGGATTCAGTTAGAAAATAAGTGTGAATAATGTTTGGATCAATGAATATGTGGTTTCTAAATGAGATTAGCACTATCAAAAAGAATCCAAGTACTTTGCACATGGCAGGAAATGGGCCTTTGCAATATCTCGGAAACTGGCCAGATCTTTTCTATTGTAAGTTGATGTATACAAAGGCATAGCCTCTTTTAAATGACTTTGTTTTGAGACGAGAGATCCAGGATTCTTTGTTCACACAGCTTCCTAGGAAAGTTTGCATCCATGTTCAGTAACCCAGACATTTTAGAGATCACTTAAGGTATGAACCAAAGGCTCCTGCCATTTTCCGGTGCTGTGTTGACCACTGACATCAAACACATGATACTGAATTCACAGACATGCATAATGCAAGAGTTATGGGATCAGGAAGGCACCTATCCAAGTTTCAGAGGAAAACCTTAGAAGTCTGATAATATATAAACAGAAGAGTCTATGTAGGAAGCTCCATAGAGGACAATACATGAAACTTGAGGGAGAACAATGGCTATAATAGAGACCCAGAGAAGCTGAAGGTTCTAGGAACACAACACATACAATCTGATGACAAAAGTTGCAGGCAGTGAACATGACCAGCCCCAAAAGAGCCCATGTAGCTTGAAATTAACAAGAGACAAAACTTTCATTCACTTTAGAGTCTGTATCAAGCGCAGTGTGCCTTGGATCCTAGAAATAAAGCTACAGAGTTTAATTTGTCCTGAATAGTTCAAAATATATTTTGAGTAGACTTCTTTTTATTTGCCTGTTTATGTATTTATTTCATGTAAAAGTACATCATACTGTAGCCTAGGTTAACCTAGAATTTATTGGGTAGCTCTGATTGGCATTGAACTTGTGACAATCTTTGTGCTTTATTCTCCCAAGAGATTGGGTTACAGGTAGACCACCATGAGATATTCTTACTGTTCTTCTTCTGTGATATATATATATATATATATATATATATATATATATATATATATCAGAAGATTCAAATTGTATAATAATCTGAACATATATGCATCATATATACATGTGTATAACTGTATAACTATACATATATGTGTGTACATATATGTATATAATACTCAGCTATGATCCTGTCATGAATCTCACAGAATATAGGAGAAATGCTAGTTTTAAGAAGTTGTGACTTTGAAGATGAACTAAATAATTTTTCAGTATGAGCTGTACCTAGGCCTCTGGAAATCAGGACCAGAATTTAAGGAGTCAATATGAATGGTTGTCCAAAACTCCTATGTATATGAGGCTTGGTTGCCAATGGTCAGATACAGGAGTTTGGAGAAATGATTAGATCATGATGGTTCTGACTTCATCAAGGTGTTAATCTATTATAGATTCATAATTAGATGACATGATATTTATGGGAGACAGTGGAAAGTAGACGGTGAGATTTTCTTGGCGTTTTAGGTCACTTGAATGTAGCCATGAGTAGTATTTATTGTCCCTGACCTTTTTTCTGTGTCGTTGTTCTGTTTATTACCATGAGGTAAGCATTTTTGTTCTACCATGTCCTTCTACTGGGAGGTTTCCACCTCATACCAGGGGCACAACAATGGAACCAGTGGCCAAAGACTGACTTCTCTGAATTCTGAATTCTGAGTCAAAATTAATCTTTTCTATTAACACCATTTTCTAATGTATCTAGTCACAGAAATGTAATCTAATAAAGAGTGTTTGGAGGATCCTAACCTTAAATGGTACCTTGTCCTTAGTAGTCAATCTATCTTCTGTCCAAAAGACATGAGAAGGGTATTTATTTTTCTTTCTCTGGAAGTCAATTAAATAACATAAAGCAGGACTCCATTACCCAGAAATGTTACAATAAATGATGTTTTGCCTATCATTTTAGGGGATTAGTGACCGTTTATTTTACAAATAAGCTTGTTATTTGTTTTAGCTTATTGGTTGTGAATGTGTATTTTACTTTGCTTTCAGTCTCTCAGGGAACTCCATGTGATAAGAACCACATTATGGTTTCAAATTTTCTACTATGTTTGTGAACAAGATTCCTGGGTTGAAGAAATATTTTAATTTAATATCCTTCTTAACTGCAGAGTGAAAAGGTAAAACTCTAGCATTAAGTATTCTAACTATTCATTGTCAGTTTGTTACAGCTATGAAGTGAAGCTAATTTCCATTTCTTTCATAATCACTCCTCTCTGATCCTATGGGTATATGATTACAACTTGAATAAATTGGTTACCTGGTGTGGTTTTAATATGAATAAAGATAAGCAAAAAAGGCGTGGGAAGAAGCTTCAGTATAAAAGTTACTGACTATGAGGTGGTTCTTCAAAATAAGAGGTAACTGGCTTGTTTCTCATTTCAGAAGCACAATGCCCTAAATCTTTTACCAAGCAGTTAATGGTTTTTAAAATGTTATTTAATAACTCTATTAGTTATTAGTATGATGTGGCCAGCCCTCCAATAATTGAGGCATACTCCTATAGATTATTTTAATCTATTCTTCTAAACTCTAGAGTGTTAATTCCTCAGCTCTGCTCCCCAAGTACTTGCTGGCTGAGTCTTGCCTGTGTTACTTCTTTTCCATCAGTCTGTCCTCAGAGGGCATTGACTTGATAACATGTTGCTGGTCTTTCATGTTTAGTAGAGTCCTCCTATTCTCTCTGTCTTCTTTCCTCTCCCCCCTTCTCCACTCTCCTTCTTCTTCCTCTTCTTCTTCTCCTTGTAGTCCCTACCTTGGGAACTCCAGCCTAGTAACCTAAAACTCTGCCTACCTCTATTCTCCCCAGTAATTTGCAACTAGTTGGAAATAAGCTTCAAGCTATAAAGTGAAATCTCTTTCTATCTTCTTTCTCACCTGAAGACTAAGAAAAGAAAACATAAATTCCAGTCCCTTCAATATCATGGTAATTTTACCTTAATTCATGTCTTCTTACATCAAAGAAGAAGAATGAAATAGCAGATTCATTGGTCACTGTGTAACATGTGGCAAACACCCACGCATGCTTCTCTTTTCTGTAAATTTGAAGGCTGTGTTATTCAGCCATCAAGTAGTTGGTCGACTCTTACTTTCTCTCTTATATAAGTATTTACATTTGTGGGCAGTTTAAGCTTAGCAGTCCTTGGAACTCCACTGAGAGAACTCTATTAGGTGGTAAGTTTGCTAGAGAATGTTACAGTACAGAAATTTGCTTTGAATGAATTATAAAGAAATCTTTGATGATTTTTTTTGAGACTTCATGAGAAAAATGCTACCAGATTTAAATACTATTCCTCTCCCTCTTTCTAGCCCTCTCCTATCCCCCTGTTAGTGTGTGTATATGTGTAAGCATGTGTGTATGTGAATATGTGTGAATAGATGTGATATAAGATTTATATAATTTTAGATGATGGTAGATAAAACTATGCAAAACATTTCTGCCAGAAAAGAGAATAAAGAAAAATA